>NC_139217.1:189507216-190145966 GCF_055691185.1 Crinia signifera
TTGGCACTGTGGGGGCATATTTGGCACTGTGGGGGCATATATCTGTGGCACTGTGGGGCATATTTGGCACTGTTGGGGCATAGCTGTCACTGTGGGGGCATATATGTGTGGCGCTGTGGGGGCATATGTGTGGCCTTTGGGGAATAGCTGTCACTGTGGGGGCATATATGTGTGGCACTGTGGGGGGCATATCCAGCACTGTGGGGGCATATATGTGTGGCACTGTGGGGCATATTTGGCACTGTGGGGGCATACCTGTGGGGCATATTTGGCCCTGTGGGGGCATATTTGGCACTGTGGGGGCATATGTGTGGCACTGTGGGGGCATAGCTGTCACTGTGGGGGCATATATGTGTGGCACTGTGGGGGCATATCTGGCACTGTGGGAGCATATTAGTAAACGGCATCAGTTGTGTGGCAGCGGCTCGTGGGGCATAATGTGTAATGGGCATTACGGTGTGGGGTGTATTGCGTAATTGCCATCCCCAGTGTGGGGTGTAATGGGCATCACAGTGTGGGGTCTAATGGGCATCATGGTGTGCGACATAATGTGTAATTGTCATCACGGTGTGCAACAAAAAAGTGTAATTTTTATCACGGTGTGTGGCGTAATATGTAATTGGCCTCATAGTGTGCGGTATAATGTGTACTTGTCATCACGGTGTGCGACGTAATGTGTAATTGTCATCACGGTGTGCGGCAGTCATGTGTAATTGGCATCATGGATAAATAGTGTATAATGATTTAAGTAGCCTGTCATTGTTTGGCCTTGATCTGTGAGCGTACTAGGTCACTGTGTGGGCCTTTATATTTTTTATGTCACTGTGTGGCCTTCAGCCGCCAACTTAAGTGCGGGAGGACAATGACAACTCTTGCGGTAACCAATGTCTGGTCATGCAGGTCGCAAAAGTGTGATGTAAGGTAATTGTTTCCCTGCTAGACCACGCCCTTATATTAAGCCACACCCCTTTTGAATTAAGCCACACCCACTATTTTGGCACGCAATTTCTTCTATTCCATGTTATGTATTTGGGGGGGGGGGGGGGGGCACATTTTTTTTTCGGTACTTGTGAGTTATCTGGGCGTCCGATTTTTTGATTGTATGCCTTAAGTTAAGGCATACAATCAGATGCGATGCGATGCGATATCGCATCGCATCGCATCGCATGCGACCATCGGATGCGATGACCCGATTTTTCCATAGGAATCAATGTTAAAATGGACTGAGTCCATTTTAACATGGAATTCAATGGGAAAAAGGGGTCCTTTTCATACTTCTACTATCCAAGTGGGCATGGAGTTGGATATAAACCTGTGGCGAGCGTAGCGAGCCACCGAGCCCGAAGCGTGGCGAGCGAAGCGAGCCCCGCGAGGGGACGGTATTCCGTGTCCCCTCGCGGGGCTCGCTACGCTCGCCACGCTTCGGGCTCGGTGGCTCGCTACGCTCGCCACAGGTTTATATCCAACTCCATGCCCACTTGGATAGTAGGGGTATGAAAAGGACCCCTTTTTCCCATTGAATTCCATGTTAAAATGGACTCAGTCCATTTTAACATTGATTCCTATGGAAAAATCGGGTCATCGCATCGCATCGCATCGCATCGCATCCGATGGTCGCATGCGATGCGATGCGATGTCCCGATCCGACCCGATTTAAAAATCGGACGCCCGGATAACTCACAAGTACCTTTTTTTCTTCGCCCTGGGAGCTAAGTTGTCTAGAAACGGCCCTGATATTAATTATAAAATATATAGCAGCTGTGGTAATTCAAAGCTCACTGTAAAATGGTAGCTGCTAGAAACATGATGCATCCTAATGTACTGTGCATAACGGAAAGTCTTCAATGCAATTTCCAAATTTGTTCCCAAATGGCTTCTAAACTTCTATAACATATATATATATATATATATATATATATATATAAGAAATCCAGAATCCCATAACACAGGAATAACACGTCCAGGGCCGTTTCTAGAGAATTTAGCTCCCAGGGCAAAGAAAGTAAAATGCCCCCCCCCCCCCCCCCCCCCCATTCCTAGCGTGAAATAGTTGAAATTGTGCGCACGCCGAAAACGGGGTATGGCTTAATTAAAGGGGTGTGGGCTTAATATAAGGCGTGGTCTAGCAGGAAAACAATTTCCTTACACCTCACTCTTTCAACCTGCATGACCAAACATTGGTTACCGCAGGAATGGTCATTGTCCTCCCACACTCAAGTTGGCGGGCTGAAGGCCAACAGTGACATAAAAACCTAAATGCCCACACAGTTACCTAGTACGCCTCAGAAATCAAGCCCAAACAATGACAGGCTACATACTGTAAATCATTATACACTGTAATTCCAATTACACATTATTCCACACACCGTGATGCCAATTACAAATTACACCCCATAACATAATACACCCCACACCGTGATGCCCATTACGTCCCACACTGTGATGCCCATTATACATTACGCCACACTCCATAATGCCCACTACGCTGCACACCGTGGTGCCCATTACACATTACACCAGACACCGTGATGCCCATTACACATTATGCCCCACAGCATAATGCCCATTACACAATATGTTCCACATCATAATGGCCATTATACATGGTAGTTGCCAGGAGTTACATGCTCGTTGCCACTGGTTATTTCCTGCTAGTTGTCATGGGGTGATTACATGCTCATTGCCATGGGGGATTTCCTGCTTGTTGCACATGCATAGTAGCACCAGCTAGGCACAAAAGGGTCCCTCACGTATGCGCAGTGCAGCCGCACCAGAATTACGGGGGTTAAAGAGCGGGTAATTACCCAGTTTCCAAAGGATCCTCTTACACTCATCCCGGCTGAAGTCCAGGAGGTTCGGCCACACGACAGGCATCCTGTCCCAGACCATCAGACGGTCCCGGTGGGAGGGCATCACTCCCTGTGGACCCGGTTACAATGCAGGGGGCCCTTGAGGCACTGCTGGGGCTCCTAGGATGCTGTGTGGGCCCCAGTGTGTCTCTGTCAGGAGCTGATGGCTGGAGGTGGGGTCGGGCCGCCGGATGAGGAGGGATGAAGGAGGCCACCACAAACATCCCTGACATATCCCACATCACCTCCTTTATCTTTCCTGGTCCCCTTCTGGTAGCCAAATTTCAGGAGTCGAGCGGGATGAGGTTAGCACAGGCTGCACAAGAACATCCCAAAATGCAGGTTCGCGCTGGGACTGACCCGTTTCAAAATCCCGGTGCAAACCTTCATTTTGCGTTGAGAAAGCAGTATTACATTAAGCATAACACCCACCCTTCCCCTCTTACACACAGCCCCCCACCCCCACACCACTGCTTTTATACACAGTGTACCCCCTGCTTATCTTACACACAGTGACACAGTGCCCCCCACTACCTGCACACAGCAGGTCAGCGGCGGCTGGGTCTTCCATCCTAGAGGCACAGCGGCAGCAGTTTCCTATAGCAGCAGCCAGCCTGCCGGGACACAGCAGTGACTTTGTCTTCCATCTCAGCGGTGGTGGGCTGCAGCGCAGGATGCTGAGGCCACGCCCACCGCTGTCTTCCAGCGGTGAACCAATCTACCCTGGCCTGGGCTACGCTGTCCGAGTCCAGGTCAAGCTCCGCCCCTGCTCATACTGACAGCCGGAAGGCAGGGAGAGATCCTTCCGGCTGTCAGGTGTCCCTTCAGTAGCGCTCCCCCGTGCTGACCCGGCGCTCTACCAAAGTTATACGGCGGGTCATGGGGGAGCTGGTGAGGCGCCCCGGCATCTAGCAGTGGCGGACAAGCCGTGCAGTCACAAGGTGGCAGGCACGACGCCCCGGGCGGCTGCACGGCTTGTCCGCCCCTAGAAACGGCACTGAACACGTCACTGCAGCATGAAGTTCAAAAGAAGTAAAACTTCAAATTTATTGCATAGCATGGGGCTATGCAATAAATTTGAAGTTTTACTTCTTTTGAACTTCATGCTGCAGTGACGTGTTATTCCTGTGTTATGGGATTCTGGATTTCTACCTGATTCTACAAAGGCACGCAGCGCACCTTTACCTCTGTTTGTGGGAAGTGCCGGTCCACAAGCTGGATATATATATAATATATATATATATAATATATATATATAATGTTCCAGATGTCTGCACATGTCCGGAAGTACACAATTCCCAATTGGAAACAAATTATGTACCTACAGTATGTGTGTTTAGCAGTAGCACAAGGCAGTGGCGTAACAATAGCCCTGCAGCCCCCGTGGTGGCGGGAAGGCGCTTAGAAAGTGTGGGTGCCGAGGGGGATTAAAAGTGACACACAAAAAATGGCTGCCCCCATATAGCAGACAGTTTTTGAGGATGCTAGAGGAGGCGGCGGCCTTCTCTAGCATCCTTAAAACACATGGGGGGGGGGGTGTTAACCCTTGCGCATGGGGGGGGGGTGTCTCCAGTGCTATGAATATTTAATGAGCGCTCATTAAATATTCACTGCGCTGAATTTAGGACCTAGCTCATTGGCTGGGTCCTAAATACCGTTTCAGACCCGATTTTGATGCCAAAATACCGGGTCTGAAATGGGTAGGACCCTCCATTTTAACCGTTTTGCAAAAACGGCTTTTGTAAAATGGTAAAGTGGTTCTGCACCTTTCAGACCACACAGATTACCGTTTTGAAACTGCTTTTGCACGGAGAAATGCCCGTGTGGTCTGAGGTTGCGGAAGCTGCCTGACCACTCGGTCCTGCATTCGATGGTCTGCGACCATCGAATGATGGGGGAGGTTCCCTGAGATGGAGGAGGTGTATTCATGAGAAATACACTTGCGGTCCGTTCAGACAGCTTCTTACCGCATTTGGACGGAGTGAGCGATCCGTACGAAAGGCGGGGTTTAGGACACATGGTCCTGCCCGCATATTCGGCTCCGTCCGCACAGACCAGAATAAGGCCCTATGTATGATATACTTTACTTTCATTGTTACTACAAGCCAATTTTAAGGCATATTTTGCAAGCATGCTGCACCTGCTATTAACATTTTCAGGGCAGTGATTTCTGTCCTATTTTAAGTACATGTATTTCCTGCACTATACTGTACAAAGTTGCATTCTAATCAGTGGTCTTTATCAATGCTCAATTGGTCATTGCAGTATGTTGTAGTAGATTTTAATGTTTGAAAAGTAGAGATGAGAGCAGACTCCTGTGTTTTGGTTTTGACTCTTAATCATCATTGTGTTTTGGTTTTGAAATAACCCTCAATTATTTTGGTTTGGATCTGGATTTCTTAAAAATCACTAAAACACCATTAACATTAATTTCCAGTCATTTCATTGTGAAATGGCACCTGAAAGCACATGAGATGGAATTGATGGAGAATTTGATGGCAGATGAGAAATAATTGGCCCATCTAGACTTATGCAGATCAATTGATTCCGCGTCCCCTCGAGGGCCACGCTTTGGGCTCCGTGGCTCGCTGCACTCGCCACACTATTTAAAATCAACTCCACGTCGACGTGGATAGTGGGGTATGAAAAGGTCGGAGGACGCGTTCCGCCGCCCCTCACCGACTCACTGCGCTCGCCATGCTTCGGGGTGGCGTAGATACTGGGGGTGATGCAATGGCATAGTAAGCACCCATCACATCCTATGCGATATTTCATTGTATAAGCACTCCTGTACACTTAATATGGACATTGCATCTCATCACAGTCTTTACACGGTATGCAATGCGATGCGATTTTCCTACGCAGAATAGCCCACTAAGCTATTTGTTAAGTGGGCGCCGCGCTAGGAAACAAGTACCTTTACATTTTTTTTCCTTTTATGCTTTATTTTTATACCTGATGTTTAACTTGTGATACTGTGTTTTTTTAAATGTGCTAAAGTTATTTGTATTATTTCATTTTTCTTATGTTTTCTACCATATAGAAAACAATTTTTTATTTCAAATTTTGTTTATCCATGACAATAGTTAGTTGTATTATTAATCTAGTTAATTATTAATGAGTTTGTTTCGGCATCCCTTTATATGCCAATTGCAGCCCAGATTCCATGTTTGGGTAAGAGGAGGTTGATCACTGTGGCCCTTATTCTGGTTGGTGCGGTCGAGCCGCATATGCGGCTCCGACCGCACCAGACGAATCCCCGCCTACAAGACGGATCGGCACGGCCGTCCGTACACGGACGGCTGCCGATCCGCATAAAAATGGTGGAGGCGTACGCCTCCACCATGGTGGGAGCTGCCCCCTGCATTCGATGGTCGTCGACCATCGAAGGCAGGTCCGCACGCCGCGGCAGCTCCCGCAAGCTGAGACCACACGGACAATCGTCCGTGTGGTAGCTTGTATGGGGGCTGAAAGCTGACATCCGGCGACGTCAGCTTTCCGCCCCCATGAGTTGCGTCATGGCCTCATTACCATGCATACGCCCCGCGTTTGCATGGGAACGCCCATGAAACGCGGGGCGTACACATAGGGAAATGAGGGCATGATGCCTCTCACGCCCCTATACGCCCCCTTTGCGGCGGACGAAATATGTCTGCGGCGAAGGGGGCTGCACATGCGCAGATTGACCTCTGCGCATGTGCAGAGTAAAAACATCGGCGGTACGGCCGCACGCGGGCCGTACCGTCCGAATTAGAATAAGGGCCTTAGTACTGACACCAGTTTTACTAGTCCTATACTGCTTGGCTTCCATTTATGGATAGTAAGGATAGGTTTTACATAGCAAAAGTGTCATATTGTATATCAGATCTATAAAGTACCTTTGTCAGTGCTGTAGATACTCTCTTGTTTTCAAATGGAACAATAAAAGCAAAAATAAGTAAAATATTTCAAAATTCAAATAGTGAACAATTTAAATGCTTACCAAATACTGTAGGTAACACCCGCAGCTAATTACCGGCACTAAAGATATTCATGACATTTATTAAACACACAACGTAAGGTTGTGTGGCCACAAAAACCCCAATGATTCTGCAGTTTATGCAGACTGGCTCTAGAGGTATAAAGCTACAGTACATCTGTGCTTTGTTTTTTTGTGCTGTGTTCATATATCATCACCATGAAGTCCACCATGTTTATTGCAAAACACTTACTGCACAAGACTTACTGTACTTCCTGAAGCTTTTTAGTGGGTATTCTAATAAAAATGTAAATGTAAAAATTGTCCAGTGTGGATATTACAGAATAATGAGTATTTTAGTAAGTGGTCAGACTCAATGGTAGTTTTATTCCATTACTGGATGAGGAAATGTAAAACAAATAATAATACAAATGCATTACCTTATATTAGTATTGAACATTAAAGGTTGGTTGGGAACAGCTTATTTAAATGTTGCTGCGTAAAATAAAATAAGAATTTTTTTTTTTCAGTTCTTAATATCATATATGACATTTTTTGTCTGCAGAATTTATTATTTTCAAAGACATTCTAAAACGTAACTAAATAAGAAAACTTTAAATAAGAACTTAATTATGTTACAAAATGTGTCTTTTATTGCCCATGCTTTATCTGTTGCACATTAGTAGCAGAAAGTACATCTGCTTTTGTAATAATAAAAATATAATTCAGCCTTGAAGACTAGCATTGACAGTGACTCAATAATATCTCCAGGTCTTGCAGTCCTTACGCATTGCACAGCATGAAAGTAGTTTCTCTCTGATTTACGAGTTTAGGTTTAAATCATCCATCACAAATCAATACGGCTTGCCGCTTTGCGTTTTAAGTTTTGTAACTGAGTAGTACATTTTTTCATATAAACCTGCCAGAGAATAAACTACAAATAGCTACAATACTCACTTAACACATTTTTTCGCTTAAGAGCTTGCAATTACATTTTATTATACCAACAGAGATTAACTGAAAGATTCATACACATACTTAAGCAGTGAGAGGGCTCATTTACTACACAAATACCATTTGCATTACTATATGTGATACTAGACTTTATTAAATACAAATGCTGCAGCTATTTGGGAAGGAGGGAATATGAAGGATTTGTGTACTTGAACAATTGTTGTTTAAAGAAACATAATAATTCAGCATGAGATTTTGACTTTATAGTCAAAATCGCAAGCAGATTGTATGCAGATCGCACAGGTTTTTCACCTTGCGCTCCCGATGCGCGCTCCCAAGACAGCACAAATCGAATCCCAGATAGACAGGGCAGCAATGACTATATAGTGCAAATCGAATGTAGATTGCATGAATTGTATGTAAAAAGTACAGAGTTAGCAAAGATTGTATAGCACTCGAATCTTTAAGGTGCCCACAGACGCTACAATTGTACTGTGCTATGCGTTTTTGACTGTACAATGGTTCTATACAATTTTTCTTCCAGCTTGCTATGAGATGTGCACTTGGATGGATGTGATGAACCCATGTTTGTAATGTTAAATTTCAGATGTAGTCTAAAAAGTACGTGCAGCACGTACTTTTTTAGACATACAATATCGGGCTCCAGGGAACATAAACACCATCCAATAATTGTACATAAGATGCAATTTGTGCTTAAAAAGTACAAAACGCATTTGATAATTGTAGCGTCTGTGGGCACCTTAAGTCGAATAGCAAGGGAATCTCACCGTGTGTACACACCATTCCCCCACCTGTTTATATTGTTTATTGTTTATACTGTATGCTGTTTACTTGTTACCCACCTGGCTGCTGCACCGCAAACCGAAACAAATTCCTAGTATACGCAAGTATACCTGGCGAATAAAGCTGATTCTGAAAGTTTTAGGTCACAAAAGGAGTGTATCACAGATATTCAATATGTATTCAAAACAACCAGAGAAAGGGGATATTCTCTCCAGAACATTTTTCATAAAGTACTTGCCTTGCTTTCTCTAGCAGAGAGGAAATGAAAAAGAGGACTACGCGATGATGTATATTTGTGGAAAGAAAGCATCATTAATACTGTGTGGATTCTGTCTAGCAGAGAATGAGGAAAAGTGTAAACCACCATGACAGAGTATGCAAAACAGTAGAGGGTGTCAGTGCAAAATGAGTCATTTAATTCAATATACCTTATGCTACTGCTTTTTCTGCTTTCCTGCTTAATACAGTATTACCAGCATATTATATGAGAAATGCGCAATGTATTATACTCGGCAGCATCCCTAACACTATACAGGTTAAGTATCCCATATCCAAATATACATTATCCAAATGATTCTGAAAACCATAGTCTACAAAATGTAATGTTTTCTTTGTTGCTAAAAACCTACTAGATACATCTGTAACTGGCACTACTGGGGAAATTATAGGTAATTGGCACCACTGGGGACATGATATGTAACTGGCAGTAAATATGTGCAAGAAAGTGATTGCTTGGCATACAATTTCAGTATCTAAGATAGTACACAAACTTTGTTTCATTTTTAAAACCTTGTTTCATGCACAAATAAAATATATTTGTGTGTATTTCATATGTCTGATGTGTTTATACAACATAAATGCAAGAGCCCTCAAGATGCCTCATTCAAATATGAAAATATTCCAAATATCACCCCACCCCCCCCCCACCCGCACCCTCACACACCTGCAGTGTCTGTTCCTGCCTCACTCTGCCTGCTAAACTCAGAGATGTGTGATAGGAGCTGCGTTCGTCAGCTCCCCCTACAGGAAGCCCACTGCTCAGCTGGAGTGTGATTGCGGCTGTCTCTGCTCCGCGGCTCTTGTGATGAAAAATAACTGCACAGATTTATCAGGGGGGCTGGGGTGGGTTGTTCCTCCTGCGTCGTGTGTTTTTGAATGCCACGTAAAAAAAAGTCTGGAGGCCAGCACCAGGCATAGTCAGAACCAATAACAGGGATCAGGCATGGGACATAACTCATGGTTACTGTGTTCGGTACGCATGTGTGTATTTGATAACCGGTTGTCATGCGAATTTTCACAACAGCGATAAGGTCTGAATAACCCCCTGGAGGAGGTGCTGCTCGCGGTTGGTTGGGGATGGGTGATGCGGCTGCCGCCACTGTGCTCCACTGGAGGTGTGTGTGTGATCCGGCCGCCGCCGCTGTGCTCCACGGGGGGGGGAAGGGGGAGAGTTGGTGGTGGGAGATGTGGCGAGGGGAGTGAGGTTGGAGATGCGGCTGGGCTCCGGGGGGGGGGGGGGGGGGGGGTCACACTCACCTGCTCCCAGCTCCTTTCTTCCTGCTCTCCTCGGAGGGAGCTTTGCCGCTGCTGCTTCTTCTGCTGCACAGTACCGCCCTCCAGTGGCCGGCGCCCTAGGCAAATGCATAATGTTGCCTAGTGGTGGTGCCGGCCCTAGATATGTCATCTCCTGTAAAAAACACAGATTTGAAAAAGGGTGCACTTTCTTTTTACATTATAGCACATCAGCTTGACTGACCTGTTCACCATACTGTATACATCAACATCAAAATATATACATTTTGGCACATTGCTATGAATTGTATTTTCTCTATTCACCTTAACTCTGCTGGTGTTACTGGGTAAACAAACGTTTGCTTTTACTTGCCTTTCAATCCATCTATGTAATCATATCTACTGCTTATACAGCCATGCTATAAACCATGGGTCTTCAAACTGTGGCCCTCCAGATGTTGTGAAACTACAAATCCCAGCATGCCTTGCCACAGTTTTGACACTCCCTTTTAGCAAAACTGTGGCAAGACATGCTGGGATTTATAGTTTCACAACATCTGGAGGACCGCAGTTTAAAGACCCATGATATAAACCAATAGTTCTAGCTTACCTATGGGCATATATAGGGAATTCTTTACTAGTCTGCACATACTGTAGTTCCTGCAGTGAGGATGAAAAAACACTATTTTTTGGTATTGGGAGGCAATGATAGTTTATAGCAAATCTTCTGTCATAATCTAATTTTCTACATAACTGGATATGTATTCAATCCATTTCTTTGTCAAATTGTAGAATCTGGAATGTGCTGCATATAGTATAGATTTTTTTTTCTTCATAAACATGAACTATATACAGGATAAACTGTAAACGATAAGGTGTGAGCGCCCTCATTAATAATATGAAAATTGCTTTCTATTCAGGCATAGAAAAGTAATGTTCACATAAAAGATAACAATAAAAGTAAAGAATTTCTGAAAAACTAAAAATAAACAATAGTACAAACACTTTTATCACTGCAGCACGACGTGTAGACTTATAATAAGCTAAGCATAGCTCTGTACTGCACCATTCTGATTAAGCGCTTATGTGGGTGTACATAAGAGAAATTATCACTGGCTGCTACAGCCTAGAAAAACTGTCTTTGACCCATAGTAAAGCACATATCACAACAGCACAAGCTAGACAATATGACCATAGAAATATGTGTGTATTGTAAAAAAAGCATACATTACATACAGTACTTCGCATGAAAACAAAATTAAACACTAAACGGTATATTAATCATTATTTAGCAATTAGAAGTTGCAGTAGTTGCGTTTATAACAGCTTAACCCTTTGAGTGCCAACATCTCTGTGAGAGATGCACAAAATATGAGTGCCAACAGCCAGTGGTGTAACTAGAAATTGTGCGCCCCCCTGCCCAAAAAGTTTCTGCCCTCCACCATACATTAATTACATTTTTTTTTACCTACATGCCCGTTGCTGGAGGTTTCTGTGATCCTTGTCAGGGGGTTACATGTTCGTTGCCATGGGTTACAGGCACTGTAAGCACTGAGCTCCCCTGACAGAAGCTAGAGGTCCAATAGGACCTCTAGCATCTGTCTCCAACAAGGCGGGGGCCATTTTTACATGGACGCTGTAGCCGACAGGTGTAATCAAGTGGCCCCCGCATTTCACTTTCCACCTGAAATCCCTCTGGCCCCTTTCAGCTTTAAGGAACCCTTGGTCCAAACATAGCATAAGAAGGAAGCAGGCACTCACCACCAAATTTAGACGTTGCATAGGTACAGTACAGTAGTTTTGTTCCATAGTAAGATAAAATTAGTCACCATTTTTCAATCCACAGCAGTATACTGTCTGATGGTGTGCACCCTGTGACCTATGCTGATGTCTTGAAAAAGATCCCTGCTTTGGATGGAAACGCTGGCTAACAATATCTTACTATGGCTGTCTGAGGAATACAACTACTTTTGCAACTTTTAAATTTGGTGGTGAGTGCTTGCTTGCTTCCTTCCTAGCGGCAGCACAGTAAAAGCGGCTGGAGAGTAGCCCCATCCCCCCCACATTCATTCTGCCTCTGCCTCCCACTGGTCACTGCACCATGACCCTGCACCCCTGTGGTGCCGGCTCCCCCCACCACCGCTAGGTACACTGCACTGCCACTGCCAACAGCTCTGTGAGAAATGTTCAAAATAACGGCTAAAAATACCAGCGTCGCTCACATTTGTTATACGAATTCAAATAAAAATATTTGTGTAAAAAAAAGATTAGATTTCCTATATAAGGTAAACATTACAGGTCTGTATGATGAATAAAAATGTTTGATCGGCAACTTTTACACCAATTTTGACAAATTCACTTGGCACTAGGGATGCCAATCCCGCGGCATTTTTTTCAATTTGGGATTGAAAAATGCCCAATACCAGGATTCCCTGGATCCCGGGATTGAGATCCCTACTCCCATTTCTCCCTCTCTGGATCCAGCTGAACATCCTCACTTTGGTAGAATCTGCTCTTTTTCAAATATGTATTTCCCATGGTTTGTCACACAATGCAGGATGTCCTGCTCATGCCAAGTCAAAAACCCTGGCCACCCCGCATAATAACTTACATTGCAGTGCGGTGCGGCTGGGCGGGTGGGCGATGGAGCCGGGCGGGTGGGCCAATGGAGTCGGATGGGCGAATGGAGCCAGCTGGGTGGTTGGTAGAATCTTGCAGCCAGGGTGGGAGGGCAGCATGCCTAGGACGAGGTGGCTGTGTGGCTTGCGCAGCATGACCTCTGACGTCGGCATGCTACGCAACCACACCGCCGGGGATGGGAGAAGCTGGGCAGGGTCTGAGCACCCACTCAGATGCTGCCCGACATTAGACTGCGCATACGCAGTCTAATCCCGAAATCCCAGCTTTTCCCGGGACTGGGACTGACCACCCTACTTGGCACTCAAAGGGTTAAATCTTAACATTAACATTAAGCATTAAGATGTGAGAGTAGTAAAATGTATGATGATTGAGAAGGGAGGTAGGAAAATTTGACATTCTTTGAAATACAAAGCAGTTACAGATGTAGACACCCTCATTGTTATCACACCAATCGGCAAGTGCGACATACAGTATGTGGCGATTGGCGCAATCTTGTTGCCACAATCAGGCATCTAATTCGCTCCTACAGCTCATAGAGGGCCAGATGTACTGAGCTTGAAAACTGATAAATGGAGAGTGATAAACCACCAGCCAATCAGTTACTGTCATGTCACAGGCTGTGTTTGAAAAATGGCAGGTAGGATCTGATTGGCTTGTGCCTTATCACTCTCCATTTTATTAATTTTCAAGCTTAGTACATCCAAGAAAAGTATTGAGTGGTGATGTTGTAGCATGGTGTTTCGCACCACGTCAAACACGCACAAGCAGCTGTATTGTGGAAACGATGAGCGTGGCTTCATTTCTATAATAATAATAATTATATTTATAAGCACTTTTCTCCCAATAGGACTCAAAGTGCTTTACCATTGTCTTTACAACTCAAAATACAAAACAAGCTTAACAGTAGATATCAGTAAAATGCTTGAGTAAATAGGTAGGTCTTTAGTCTATTTTTAAAGGATTCAACAGTGGGGGCTTCTCCCACTGTGCGAGGAAGAGAGTTCCATAGAGTTGGAGCAACAAAGTTGAAAGCTCGACCCCCAGATGAATTCAGGAAGATTCTAGGTACTGTTAGTAGTCCTCCTTCAGCGGATCGTAGTAATCGAGTAGGACAGTAAGGAATCAGAAGCTGCTGCAGGTACCTTGGGTCTTGCTCATGTAGGGCCTTGAAAGTGAGTAAGCCAATCTTGAAAACGATTCACCATTTTACAGGTAGCCAGTGAAGGGAACAGAGAATGGGAGTTATGTGGTAGGAGCGGGGCTGGTTAGTTAATAGTCTGGTGGCTCATTCCGGATTTTGTTGGGGGAGGAGGAGCCACGACGGCGTGCACGTGAGGGAGGTAGTTGTGCTCTCCGGAGTCTATGGTGCCCAGCCGGTGAGATTCTCTCAAACCTCCCCCCCCACCGAACTGACCGTAGCGGCGGGCTGACCTGATGAGCGGTTGGGGTGTTAAGGAGCAGAGGAAGAGGACCGCGGCTTCCCTGTGCGTTTGCAGTGCTGTCTCTGTGTGTGCTGGCTCGGAGCAGTGACGTGCAGGAAGCATACGGCACCAGTGGAGAAGGACGGCACGTGGTGTCCGGCTTGTGGGGCGGTGTGTGGAGTGAAGGCGGCACAGTGGGCGACCTGATACGGCAACCCCCACCCCACAGAGGCACCAGGAGCAGCTCAGTGGGAAATTCTGCTGCCGCAAGCGCTGGCGAATACTCGGCCAAGGTGGCCTGTATGCTGCACGGATTAATCCTGACATATCCAAAACAGCTCGGCTACAGGAGCGGTGAGTCGATTACTACAGCAACCCGGGGCATAACTGTCCTTTAAGTCCACACACACTAAATGGACTGGTATAAAGCTGTTAGTATTGGACTGTTATAAAAAGCTGTCTGATTATTTCAAACAAAAGTAGGGCTTGCTTACATTGGTACAGTGTGTATGTGGTGAAGATAGCGTGGAGGTGGTGGAATCTGATGATACATATCTCGGGTTGCTGCACTGATTAACCCTGCTACACCCAAACAGCCCAGTTATAAAAAGGGGTGAGTCGACTACCGTTGCAATCCGGTGTATAATTGTGGGATATCTAAGTCCACACCATAATTGTCCTCTAAGTCCACACACACTAAAGGGACTGGTATAAAGTTGTTAATACCGGACTGGTATAAAAGCTGCCTGACTATTAAAAATAAAAGCAGGACTTGCTTACATCGGTATAGGGTGTGTGTGGTGAAGATAGCGTGGAGGTGGTAAAGCCGGACGATATATATATATACTGTGGGCTGCTGGTATAACTCCTCTCTAGTGGGTCCCAATGGGCAAATCTACCCAAAACACTGCCGCTGCGCGGCTTGAAAAATATGCCCGCACCCAGGCGCAAGGTCCACCGCCATCGCGTGATAGCACCCCCCACTCCACCCCCACAAAGAGTAGCAGCCCCCCGCAACAGCAGGATGTAACTCTAGCCCAAGTTTTGGAGGCGATTAGTGCATCGGAAACTCGGCTGTCGGGCCAAATTGACAGAGTCCAGTCAGACATTATGCTCCTTCGGGACGACGTACAGAAAATCCGCACCAGAGTAACCGAAGCGGAATCTAGAATCTCCGGGGTAGAGGACAACTTGGTCCCCATGCAGGCACAGATTAAAAGCATGGCTGAAAGAATGCAAGAACTGCGCAACAAAATGTCTGACATGGAGGGGCGTTCGCGCCGTAATAATATACGATTTGTTGGGCTTGATGAAAGGGTGGAGGGCGACTCGCCAGAAAAGTTTGTTGAGAACTGGCTTAGACAGTCATTTGGCCGGGAGGCGCTGTCCCCACACTTTGTGGTGGAGCGCGCCCATCGAATACCACATAGAGCCCCAATACCGGGCGCTCCCCCCCGTACATTGATAGCGAGAATATTACTGTCAAAGGACCGTGATAGAATTCTACGTCTGGCCCGGGACATGGGAGACCTTAAGTATGAAGGGAAAAAAGTCTCGGTCTTTCCGGATCTGCCATATGAGATCCAAAAGGACAGAGCACAGTACCGAGAAGTGAAAGCTCGAATGCGAGATTTGAAAATCAATTATTCAATGATTTATCCAGCTAAGCTCCGTGTGGTTACTGACGATGTCACTAAGTTTTTCCTTTCTGTACAGGATGCAGCAGCTTGGCTGGACCGAGCGTATCCGGCTAAGATACAACTGGCCAAAGCTTAGTAGTAACTGGAGTGACGATGTAACTATAAGTGAGATATATCTTAGTGACTTGAGCTACAACACCTTAGCCACATTAATAGAAAAGGGTCGGTGGGGTGGGGACTGGGAAGGCTCTCTTATGTGATCCTATTTTTGCTGGAGAGTCACACACGTCTTGTGAGGGCTCTAGTACAAGTTTTTTTTCTGTCTCCTCCTTGGGTAAGGACACTGGTCCTAGAGGACCAATAGGGGGGGGGGGATTAGGGGGGGGGTATCGGGGATCGAAGTATGCCTAAAAGGGTAGGTGGTACAGGGAGGGGGGTGGGTGGGTATGTGTTAAATGTTGTGGTTAGGTGTGTATTTAGGGGATATCTACAATTATACTGGATAGTACGAGCCCGAACTCGGTTAGGGGAAGTGATATATTTGTGTTGCCAATCTCTCTCCTCACTAAATAAAGTTAATGGTGTGTTTTAGGACATGGAACGTAAGAGGAATGGGTGAAAAGGTTAAGAGAGCCTTGGTTCTCAACCAGTGTCGCTCTGCACCAGCCGATGTTATCTGTCTCCAGGAAACACATATTAGTAGCGACAAGGCAGGTTCATTGCGGCGACCCTGGATGGGAAAGATTTTTCACTCATGCTTTTCATCCTCTGCTCGGGGTGTCTCTGTTATTTTTAAGAAAAAAACCGTGTTTGAGCTGGTAGCCTCAGAGATAGACCCTTCGGGTCGGTATGTTTTTTTGGATGGCCTATTGGAGACTAATCGATACTGTATTTTAGCTGTCTATGTTCCCCCTCCCTTTACGTTGGACATCTTGAGGCTAGCGGTTAATTTTGCCGCGGCACGCCCGGACAGTTATGTAGTATGTCTGGGTGACTTTAATGCAGTAATGAATATGGGTAAAGACAGATTCACAGCTAGGGGTGCCAGCCCAGACAACGAAACAGTATTGTCCCGCTTTGTACTAGAATACGACTGGGTGGATGTATGGCGGGAAAAGAACCCTGGCCTAAAACAATTTTCTTTTTACTCTCCCCCGCATAACACCTTTACTAGGATTGATAATATTTTTATTTCCAGAAATTTAACTCCGAGGGTGTCTGATGTGGAGTATTTACCCCGCGGCATCTCGGATCACTCCCCGGTTCAAATACGGATCGAGCCATCCAATCCAACTAGCATTAGGTTGTGGAGCCTGCATCCCAACTGGGTTTCCTCAATAGGGTCGGAGGAGGAACTTAAACCAGTAATAGAAGAGTTCGTAGAACAGAATATTGAGACTGCTAATCCCTCCATAGTTTGGGATTCTTTTAAGGCCTTTCTAAGGGGTCTCTACATCAAAAAAATCTCATATGTTAAAAATAAGCATCGGGAAAAGGCTGCGAAACTAGAGGCACAGGTGGAGGTGATGGAAGGGAAATATATCTGTGACCAGTTAGAAAGCTCTAAAAAAGAGTGGTTGAGAGCCCAGCAAGAATGGAGGGCACATCTTCAAATAATGATATCCCATAGGATGTTGATAGATTCACATAGATTCTATGCAAGCATTGATAAACCCAGTAAATATATGGCTTATCTATCCAAGCTTGATAAACCATCGACCATAGTCACTAGAATAGTCCTGGGGGATGGTAAACTGGTCACCTCATCAGTAGATATTTCTGCGGCTTTTTGCGCCCACTTCTCTCAGGTATACAGCTCATATCTGACGGTAGACGAAACTCAGATCGCGGCTTACTTGGCAGATATTAATATCCCATCTCTTAGCGAGGATGATAGAGGTAGCTTAGAGGAGCCCTTCTCTATTAGCGAGGTAGAGGCAGCTATTAGGTCCCTTTCCGCTGGAAAGGCCCCAGGAGTAGACGGCTTTCCCTGTGAACTTTATAAAACCTTCTCTGGAACCCTTGCACCGCGGTTGTTACAAATGTACAACAAGATGGAACTAGAGGGCCGGCTATCTGATTCGATGTCGGAGGCTATTATTACGGTCATCCCCAAGAGCGGGAAAGATTTGAGCCGGGTGGACTCTTATTGGCCAATCTCCCTAATCACGACCGATGTTAAAATCTTCGCAAAAATTCTGGCGACTAGATTGAACGGCGTGATTGGGAAGATTGTGCATTCCGACCAGGTGGGCTTTATGTGCGGTAAGTCAACTAATATTAATCTTCGAAGATTGTTCATGTTCTTGCAGATGGCCGTGATAAACAATAAAAAGGCTGCAGTGGCCTCTTTCGATGCCAATAAGGCATTTGATTCTGTTGAATGGCCGTTTCTGAGACAGGTATTAATTGCCTTCGGATTTGGTGAAAGATTTGTTAACTGGGTTTTCTTGATGTATAAGGCCCCGCGGGCAAGGGTTCTAGTGAATGGTTATCTGTCAGAGTCATTTTCCCTATTTAGGGGTACACGACAGGGGTGCCCCCTGTCGCCTTTAATATTTGCATTGGCCATTGAGCCGCTGGCATGTAAACTGCGGACTATTTTGGGAACGTGTTGCCAAACACAACCGACCTATAAAAACTTAGTCTCACTATATGCAGATGACTTGCTGGTCGGTATGGTAGACAGCCCTCGGTTGTTACCTATAACCGTCAAACATATAAAGGAATTTGGAGCTTTCTCTGGGTTGACTATAAATTGCAGTAAGTCACAGCTTTTAACATCCCACGCTGACGTAAGCGGCAATAGAGGTAATAACTGGGGCATGACTCATGTCACAAAACTAAAATACCTGGGTATCACAGTCACGATGAACCCCGCAGACTATGTTGGAGATAACCTAGACCCCATTATTAGTGAGATCAGGCAAAGGTGTAAAAACTGGCAAAGGCTCCCGCTAACGCTTATTGGTCGTGCAAACCTGATAAAGATGGTGATACTGCCTAAACTTTTATATGTATTTATGAACTCCCCTATACTAATCAGGGAAAAAAGCTTCATAATAATCAACCAAGTGATCTCTGCATTTATTTGGAGGCATAAAACACCACGTATTAGTTTATCCACTTTATGTAAAGAGAAGAACCAGGGGGGGGTATCGCTACCAAATTTTAAAATATATTACTATGCAGCCCAACTTGCCCAAATCTCCACGTGGTGGAGGGAAGATGAGTACTACCCAGAGCTCAAGGGGTATATAGATAAAATGTGCCCGGGACATACTCCGTTGCAGGTTCTCCTTCGCCAGGAGAGCCTGTCAAGAGCCCCCCCCTATATAAAACAAGTATGTTATATATGGAAATGGGTGCATAGAAAAATGGGGTATGAAGGCCTTGACCCGGACACAAATATATTTTCAATATCGGCATATAGGAAATTGAACAATAGTCAGAGCAGTAGAGCCTGGGGTTACTGTGGTATACATTCCATTGGGCAAGTATTCGAAGGGCAAGAACTTAAACAATACTCACAACTGCAGTCCGCATATGACCTTTCAAGGGGTATGTTTTATAGGTACCTCCAAATGAGAAATGCAACATCACAGTATATACGCCAGGCCCCATTGTTAATTAAAGAGTCCCCAATAAAAAGTGCCCTTAATGCAATGGGGAAAAATAAGCTTTTGTCTAAATGCTATAAAGTTCTCATGACTGTAACCCAGAAGGATGACAGTGAGGGGCGTATGCAGAAATGGCTGGTGAATATTCCAGAGATAAACGGGGAAATATGGAGTAGGGCCCTTAAAAATATGTGCAAGGCGACTAGTTCACCCAGAATTCATCAAGTTCAACTGAATATTATGTATTACACGTACTTGACCCCAGATAGGATAAATAGATACTCCCGGGGGGGTGGGGATAACTGCCCCAAATGTCGTTTACCAAAATGTGATTTCTGGCATCTGATTTGGGAGTGTGGGTATCTGCGGGAATTTTGGAAGGGGGTGGAGGAAGTACTTACAGATATAGGCCTGAGCAGCTATAAGGTTTCACCCGTGTCGGCAATTCTGGGGGTATGGCCTAACGACACACCAAAGAGGATAGCTCAATTTTTGATAAATGTATGTGCAATCGCTAAAGTTACGATCGCGAGAAGCTGGATGGGAAAAAAGGGACCATCAATCCAAGAGTGGATCGCCCTGGTAAATAGTACGGCCAATCATGAACAATACTTGTATCTCTCCAGGAAGGCGATAGAAAAATTTAACGATATTTGGGACAGGTGGTATCTTTCACCATACAGTAAAGTAAAAAATTTACACTAATTAAATGGCACTATAGGGTGTTACAGTGTGCAATTTTTTTTTTTTTTTTTTTTTTTTTTTTTTTTTCTCTTTCCCTCACTTAAAAGAATAATATTCTTCTTTAGGTACCCCATTATAGGAAAGTAATAAGTATGTACGTTAAGTTGGAGATGTAGTGTGGTAGTTAAAATTAAATTCTTAATAGAAGTGACGCAAAAATAGGGCCAACTCACAAATATATTGAATTAAGTAAACGGGCACAGCACATATATATATGAGAGTAATGAATTTAGGTTACACTTTCTAGCACTAATAATTATTAAAAAAAAAAAAAAAAAGAAAAAAATTAGAAGTAACAAAGAAAAGGGGGAAGGAAAGGAAAAAAAAAGAAAAAATAAAACCCTAGAAAGGGCTGCACAAGGCGAAGCTATCGCACAAACAGGAAAATAAGAGAGGGGGAAAAAGAAAAAGGAAAAGGGAAGAAAAAGGGAAGAAAGGCGTGCGCACAAAGATGGAGAGGTGTTTTTTTTTTTTTTTTTTTTTTTTCTCCCCCCCTGGAGCGATACAAGGAATTAAATGTATAAGCCTATATTTGGAGTGTATGCATTTGGCAGTAAGATACCTAGCCGACTAGAATACATGGAAAAATATTCCTTACAATAAGTATGTATAAGCTGAATAATGTATAATTTATGACTGATGTGTCTAAATCACACCTATGTTTTTAATGTATGTGTACGTCTTTGTATTGTTATGAAATTTATAAAACTTCAATAAAGATTAAATAATAAAAAAATAGTCTGGTGGCTGCATTTTGTACCAGCTGCAAGAGGTGCAAGCGGCACAACTCTTTTAATGGGGGACCCAAGTAGAGGGCTGACAGTGACCACCAATGCCTTAATGAATAAACCTCCATGTTTAACATAGAGAAACAGCCTGAAAAACTAGATTGTCCTGCAGATATTGGGACAGTTGGGAACTATGCAATGATGCAGTGTGTGACAGATGTCTTACTATAATTTGTTCTTTGCCCCTGCTGTGAAATAATTTCAGCATCTGAACAATGATTATAGCTACAGTATATAACAAGCGCAAGTGAGAACAGTGATTGCAATATCAAACTTGTACATGTCTAACACCAACTGCATTTCAAATCAGCCCCATCCTGGAGCTATTGACCTCACGATTAACTTTGTTAAAACATCTACCAACATATTTTCATTCTTACAGTTTGTAAGCATAAGCACGCCTTACTCCACTAGATCACATTACACATTACTCCACTAGATCACTAAGGTAATGATACTTCACATCAACATATCTGATTCTAGCAATTTTCTGTGCAAGCTTTATATAGCCTCAAGCAGTACTGTTGATTGGGCAACTAAATATTCTAGAAATAGCTTACAATTTTGTTGACTAGAATAGGCTGCTGAAATTTATTCAACTTCTGTTCATGTTAAAGTTTTTTTACTATGCAAAGAGTGGACTGTTCTCAGTAGTCACCTGTCCAATCAGCATCTACATATCTTTTATTGGTGTTGTCAAGCAAATAACCACTTTTGGTGGTTTACTCTTGTTGCACCTAGTAGATCTGCTGATGTTCCCTCTTCAACAATAACGGGATAATCCTGTAATACTGGAATTTAAATTTCATTTTTTTCTTCCTCTGTTGATGATTTTTGGAATTATTACTCCAGCTGTTCTACTTGTGTAGTTTCATGAAATGATTAATACACTGAATAACAACTTCTGGCTACTTATTGTCACCTGGTTTGTTTATGCAGAATTCTAGCACCGTATTGTGACTCCCAGTTGCCTACATCGACCTTCCTTCCTTTGCACAAACATTCCACTTTCAGCTTTTCATTTTTGGAATATGTACAAATTCTTTATTTTCAAATATTGTTATATATTGTAGGTCAGGTTTCTCTCTATTCCACAGTTCATATGAAGTATATTTCAATTGTTTTGCCCAATAAACAATTTTTAAGACAGCAGAGTACTGTGATTGCATTTCCACAGTAAATTGCTGGCATGTCTACATCAAAGGACTTGCTCTGCCCACTTCTGCAGAGTGCCTGAGTCATCCTCTCAGGAAAACCATTTTGCTCTGGGTTATACAGTACTGTTGTCTGAAACATAGGGCCTCATTCAGTACCACTTGCTAAGCCAGAATTAATGGGCCCACTGGTTCTTGTAGTTCTACTGTGAAAATAATGTACAAAAACAAAGACACATACATACCCCGATTGACTCGAAGCATTTCCATGGAGGCACGTAAGGTCAATCAGGCCTAAGTCTGAGTTAATAAAAAACACACTAAATAGTGAGCAATTCTGAATTTGTCTAAAAAATTGCAAATGTGATCTGTTATAATTTTTTAGACACATCAAAAATGACACTAATGTGTGTTTTCCTTCTACAGTTATGTCTACTATTTGTGATAATGTATTTATTAGGTTTCATTTTCACAACATGTCCTTGCTCAGTAAGCTTTTTATACAACAACAGAGTAGTATCAAGTTTAGACCTATATATTAGACATTTTTATAGCTATCTTTCTGGTAACTGTTTGAAAGACTGGACAATAAATGTAACCTGCTCCATTTTAAGACCATATGATAACCATGAGCTTTTGCTATTATTTTTTTATTAAATTGGTCAAAATCATTACATAAAGTACATGTCATCATTCCTTTGTTTGTTTTGAAAGAATTTTACTTTATACATATTTTTCAGCTCCTTTATAGCATGCTTTGCATTTTGTTTCTTTAGATGATGTATTATTTTTCTCATACTCTTCAGTCTGCTTTTTTAGAACATTTCTATATTTTCTTTCTGCAGTTGTGAACCATTAACCTGCTTGTATAGGTACACATATACCCCTTTCACATCGCACCTTGGACCCGGGTTATAGCTGGGATGGTGACGTATGGACCTGGGTTGAGGTGCGGTGTGAAAGCACCACAATTTATAACCTGGGTCATTGGTCAACCAACCTGGCAATTCATCCTGGGTTATAAGAAGGGTTAAACCCGGGTTTCCCTCTGTATAATGGGCGAGCCAGGTTTAGTGTAAAGAAGGTATGAGAGAAACTCTTTTTTCCCTCTACAAACAGGATTAAGCACATGCTGCAAACTCAGTATGCTTCCAACATGTAAGAGAGGAAAGAAGGAACACACCCCTAGCTCTTTTCCTGTTTAAGCTAACTTTATTAACAGCTGAACACTGGTGACATTTGCAATTACAGTAAACACAGTTGAGATCAGTGGTTGCAAAATAACCCTTGTCTAATGATCAGTGGTCTTAGCATTTAATAGTTTGGAGACAAATGGTAGTTGATGAAATTTCTTAACTTAAAGGCATTCATGCAGCTTCTTTGTTTCTTGAAGCTGTCATTCTTAAATCCACCCTGTATACTCTGTAATCTATAAAGCAATTATGGCTTTTCAGCCGTTTCAGAACAGGTGTTAATTGTAAACATGTTTTCAGCAAAAATAATAACAGAATATGATTTTCATATATTCCAGCTAGACTAATTTTCAAGAAATAATATAAAAGCATTTTAGCACATTTTAAAAATCAATTATTTTTTCATTGCAGTCTGTTGTCAGTATTGTCAATTATTTTGTGTTTGATGCATAATAAATAAAAATAACATCAATTGCAGAAGAAAATAATAGTGATTATTATGCATGATAGACTTGTTGTGCCTAATTATTTATTGAACATACTGTTTTTTTGTAAGTTCTTTTCTCAGTGGTTTGAAAATTGAAATATGAAGAAATAATTGTTCCCAGACTTCTCCATCTTATAGTACTTCTTCTTTTTTTTTTTTTTTTTTTTTACTTTTAACACTAATGTTACCTACAATTGCTGAGCATGCCATAATGGAAGCTTTCTATTTGACATCTATTTAATAATAGGAGTCGAGGCAATTTATATTTGTTACTGTCTTCTTGGTAAACTTCTTTGAGATGAAAGGACCGAGAAAGGCAAGAAGCTGACTCAGAAAAATGCAGTGCATTGTAGTGTTTAGTATATACTGTAAGTTTACATTTGAAACCTTTTATTTTATTTCTACTGTTTCTGAGGATTGTAAGACAGTGGAGTTGAAGGTAAGAATGATAAAAAATCAATCCAAGATTGGCAGATTGAAGCAGAAATAGACTTGCCTGCCAAATAGAATGCAGCTAACACTGTTCAATTCAGTAAATTATATAAAAAATTACACTGAATCGAACCGTGTGTACACAGCATTCGACATAAAGGTTAGGATTAAATTGCTGGAGGACAGGGTGATTAGAGTTAAGGACGACTTGAGTTGGAGCGGGACGGTGGGGGGAGGGGGCTGCAAGCAGAGAGCCAGGTAGGTGACGCAGAGAGGCAGTGGGCGCACTGGGAGGTGAGGGGACCAGAGAGCCAGGTAGCGTAGGGGAAGCTGGGCAGCAGCGGGCGCACATACAAAAAAAACACATACAAATGAATGGACAGCCAGTGATTGGCTGAGAGCTCTCTGACTGAGAGAGCTCTCAGCCAATCACTGACTTTCCATTCATTTGTATGTGTTTTTTTTCTATGTGCGCCCGCTGCTGCCTGGCTTCCCCTATGCTACCTGGCTCTCTGGTCCCCTCGCTCGAGGCATTCACCGCCCGTTCTATTGCGCCCTCTCCCCCCCCCGCCCTGCTCGACTCCCGGATCCCTTCGGTGCCTGGCTTTCCATATGCTGCCACCCCTGCCCCACTCTCTGCTTGCAGCCAGCCCCGCTTGGCTCCCGGCTCCCTCTGCGGCTCGGCTTTCCATATGACTGCAGGCTGCACATAAGATTTACCAAATTTATCAAATGGGATGTATGCACATGCGATTTGGGCCAATTTCATTGCCCGATCCATCGGGTGAATTCCGGCCCAAATTGCATAGTTTAAGGGGGCCTTTAGGCTGTGTAAGGGGATGTTTAAGATAAGGATGTGTTGGGAATGGGTTAATGCTAAGGGTAGGGTTAAAATACTTATTGGGATCAATCAGGATTTTGACTATTCACACTCTGATGGCTGGGATATTACTGTAACTGCCCAAGTTTTGATACCAACCCATTTAAAGAGCCTGAAAGGCTATAATCACTTTAAAGAGTGTAATTATTTCAAGACTGGGGATTTTTATTTTATTTTAATAGTTAAATTTGACATTTAGAAGGTGTGCCTAGAATAACTTCAAGACTTTCAGTCTACCATGATGTGTTTAATTTTTGGCTATGCCTACACTTGATTGGAGTATAGGAAAACAGGGCCATATGTAGAATGACACAGTGCATTGCAGAGAATAATTCACATATGTGATATATGACCATCGATGGTTTTACTTATTAATAGTCATCAGTTTTCCCATGGGCCAATCAGAACCTGAGGGCATGACTTCAAAGGTGTCGGGTTAGGACTAGGCTCCATGTCCCGGAACCATTGGTTGGGGGACTTTTCATTATGCTGAGCCATAAATGGAGGGAAACCATCTGGTTCTCCCTATCAATGTCAAAACTGTTCTACAAAAAAAGCCATCAATGGTTATGAATCATCGATGGTTGATGCCATCCCATGCCCAAACACAGCAGTCACTCAGAAGCCTGAGCATTGTGCAGGGAGTAACATAGGGGGATATTTACTATGGTGAGAGTTCTATTTAATGTAATGTTGCTATGGGCAACCAATCAGAATCTACTTCTTATTTATTTATTTAGCACCTTCTAGAAGATAAGAGATAGTATGTGATTGGTTGACCACAGCAACATCCCATCTGAAATAGAATTTCCCTTATACAGTAGTATTCTATTACAACTGGAGAAGGGACAAATGACTTCATTTAGCACAAAAATGCCATGCTGTTGGTACAACATTTGAAATTATTGGTACAATAATTTTTTCTATCAATAGACCAGTAAATTGGCCACTTATATTTTTAATATGCACCACTGATTCATTAGGAGGATACGCCACGTTTGCTTTAGTACACAACTACAGTAACTGAATACATCTGTTTAAACTGCTTTAGTTTACTGTATACAAGACAATATTATTATAGGGACTTCCTAAGTAGGCATTTAAAATGTATTTATAACTTAGTAATAAGCAACCTTTGTAAGAAGCATTATTCCAGTGGCTCCTATTAGTCTTATTCATGTATTATTTTATATTTCTGTACTGTATTGTTTCATTTTTATATATTTAATTAAAAATAGAATTATATTTAGTGGATTTAATTATTCTTTTCTGTTTTCTGTAGAACACATTTTTTTATACAGTATTATACTTTTGTCTTGTATTTATTTTTTTCTCAGTATTGGCTGTGAATAATCACATAAGATTAGGTAACACAATATTCGACTGTCAGTGCAGACAAAGAACAAGGGACACAGTTTTTTTTTTAGCTTACAGTATTTTGACTCAGTTTTATATGTGCTTTTAGCTTTATACAGGACTAGCTGGAGTACCTGGTGTTGTCGGGGATTTTAAGAATGTTTGTTTACAAAAATCTATTTAAATATTAAACACACAGCATAAATGACATATTATTGTGAAAATCTTTTCTGAAGTAATATTGGCAACAAAAGAAGTTTGTTTACATACAACCTCCGATCACGAAGTGTAATTTGGTATAGTGAGAGAGCTGAGAATGCTGGCAAAGCCTACTAAAGCTCTCTTCGATAATAAACATTATGATCATGGCAAAAGCTGAAAACACAAAACCCTCATACAGAGGCCCTGCCCATATGCCATGAGGCCAAGGCCGGTGCAAGGCATCTAGATGCCCTAGGCAAAGCTACACTATACTGCCCCTGTCTCTCCCAGACAACCCCCCTCAGCTTCTCACATACACAATTGACTTTTGGTACAGTACTTATCGGTACTTGCAGTGGGGGAAGGGTGCTAACTGCTGTCACCATGGGGGGGGGGGGGGGGTGTTAATTCTCGTGGCCGTGTGTGCGCTGCATGTAGCCACTATCGCAGATACCCAAATCCACTGCTGCCCGTGACTGTCGCTGCCCTTCTTCTTTGGGGAATTGTGCTATTCGCGGCCAGCAAGATTTCTGATCGTGGCTACTACTGCTGATATCCAGCTCCACTTGTGCGTTTCCCGCAGCTGCTGCTGACCTTCTCCATGGGGGTGCCCACGGATGCCGCTGACCTTCTCCACAGGGGGGATGCTAGTCGCACCTGGGGGGGAAGGGGGGAGCTACCCACTCCCGATGCTGACCTACATCCCTCAAGATGTAGGTGACAAAAGTAGTAAATTAGTGTTTTCAGCACTTTTCAGAACTCCCCCCTGACGTGCTGTGTCTCCCTGCTGGCTGTACTGGGCATGCATGAGATCTCACTACTCATGTGAGATCTGCGCAGTCCCGGAGCCGGCACCCACCATAGACAGGGACAGTGCTGTCCCTGTTGTGGGAAAATTCGATAGCTGCAGGCAAGATCGTAACTACAATAGGTGCAGGGGGTGCAGTTGCTATGGGGCCCAGAGCTGAGAGGGGCCCTCTAAGCCTGTCAAATTGAAATGCGCTGTATACATTTTTCAGCATTAGCTGATAAATAGGGGCCCTTACAAACTTTTGCTATGGGGCCCACATGTATCTAGTTACGCCACTGGCTGCAGGTGTCGGAAGGATCAGTTCTGCTGACTGTTCATACATTGCCCTACATTATCATCATACTATCTTTAAGATAGCAGCGCCAATATAGACAGGAAGATTTGATGTTGCCAGAGTGACTACCGCATATCCGTTCAGGCCTGAAAATGGCTGCTGTGCAGCGAGCGCGGTCTGGCTGTCCACACATGCACACCACCCCTGACAGCAGGGACAGGCCCTTGTTCCTGTGTCTGCATATTCCTACATGACGCTTTTGCAAACGAACCTGAATTAGGCCCTGTGCCCAGATGGTATTTATGTAATCCTTTAAAAATGGGTGCCTTTGCCACTATCAGCCTAGGCCAGTGGTTCCCAAACTATGCACCTAGGCTCCCTGGAGTGCCTTGGAGTACTTGCAGGGGTGCCTCAGGTTGGTGATCCAGAACCAATTCAAGTTATTTATGGGCAATGAAATAGGCAAAATCAGTGTTTATGGCTTCCAATTAAGAATATGTGGGTAAACAGAAGTGAATCATGTTTCTCACTACATAAGTGGACCTAAGAAAAACATTTAAATCACAACTAATTTAATAATTTTCCTGAAATTAGTAACCAACTTTTGGCCTAGGGGTGCCGTGAAAAATATTCTGATACTTTAGGGTGCCGTGATTCAAAAAGTTTGGGAACCACTGGCCTTGGCTATTAATTCTGGAAACATATTTCTTTACGGGTAGAGGAGTCTACCTGAATGTTGGGTTTGATTTATTTCTAAAATGTAGAACTTTCAGCATGCAGTAGTAGTATAATAGCAAAGTAGATGCTCTATAGCAGTGGTCACCAACCTTTTTTGGGGTGTGAGCTACTCATGACAAAATAAACCACCTGAAGATCTATTAAAATAAATAAAAAATAAAAATCTGCCTAATAACCAAATAGTGCCCTTTACACATTATGCCACACACTGTAATGCCCCTGACACATTATGCCACATACCGCAATGCCCAAGACACAATATGCCTCACACTGCACAATATGCCACATCCATACCTCCCAACACTGGAGGTAGAGGAGAAGGAACATTTGCCGAAGGGGGGCATGGAACTCCTACGAGGCCACATCCCCCATTTATGGGGACATAGCCAGTGCTCTGAGAGCTGCTGCCCATATCCCAGCCTCTCTGAATAGACACTGTGCCATATACACACGTCACCAGTTACACAATGATCACAATACCCATAGTTATGCTGTAAACACAATGCTCCCCCCAATAGTGCCAGATAAACAATGCCGCCCGATTGTGGTGCAATTCAAAATAAATAGTCTGGTGTTACTGTGTGCATGCGCCATGGGCATATGGTGTAACCACATGCCACATGGGGTGCGGCCAATGAAAATGGGGGTGTGATATACATATGCCCCCAATAGTGCAGTGCCGGCAGATATACATATGCCCAAATAGTGCCAGATAAACATATGCTCCCACAGTACCCGGTTTGCCCCCACAGTGCCAGAAACAGGTATGCCCCTACGGTGCCAAGTATGCCCCCACAGTGCCACATATAGTATCAGATATGCCCGCACTGTGCCATATATGCCCCCAATAGTTCCAGGTATGCCCCCACTGTGCCATATATGCCCCCAATAGTGCCAGATATGCCCCCAATAGTGCCAGATATTCCCCCAATAGTGCCACATATGCCCCCAAGAGTGCCAGGTATGCCACCCACTGGGCCAGCACTCACTGTTGTTGCTCCTGCCGGTGGTAGGAGAATTTGATGTCCCCCTGCTGACTGGCTAGCTGGCCCGGTTAGGTGCTTCCAGGGCTGGTGTAAGGCTTCTTAGCATCCTAGGCAAAACTTCAACCTACCGCACTTCCCACTCACCACTTCCTCCCCTTGTGGTCATCAATACCCACTTTCCAATCCCTTAAGGCATACTTGCCAAACATTCTGTTAATGGCAGGGAGGCTAACAAAAAACAGGTGGTCCTCCCAGCCCCCCCCCCCCCCAGCAAGGTGGTTAAGTCCCCTGCTTTCCCTGGAGGACTTTCTTTGCTACCCACAACAGAGTACAAGGAGGAGGGGGAAGCAAATTAGGGAAGTATGCCTCAAGGGAAAGTATGGAGATGAGATCCGAGAAGTTCCACAGCAGCCTCCTGCACTAAGTACAAGGATTATCATAGACAGCCTTGATTTTTTGAAAGGCAGACTTTGTGCACCCCAGATCCCAGCGCCTTTGGCAGCTGCCTAAAGCTGCCTAATGGTAGAGCTGGCCCTGTGTGCTCCTCATCCGCCACCACCGCTGCTGCTGCTAGTGGACAGGAGAGCAGCACAGCACAGCACATCACACATCTCTCATTCCCCCTCACTTCCCTGTGACTGTGCCATCAGCAAATCAAAGCTCGCGGTAGCCCGCAAGATCTGATTGGCTGATGGCAGCCCAGTCACAGGGATACACACTGAGGAGAAGGAGAGATGTGCGATGCACTCTCCTCCCCTTGGAACTAGCGGGAGCGGTGGTGGCGATCGAGGGAGGGAGAGACGGGCAGTGGTCAAGCCACCTGGATTGCTGCCATGAGCTACCAGTAGCTTGCTAGCGGCGGGTTGGCAACCACTGCTCTATAACATACTGGCTGAAGTTGCCACTCCAAGGGAACTGGACAATCGCCGATTTTCATTTATATAATGCACACAAGAACAGCAGCTAACAATTTTTATGTCAGGGTAGTGATGTGAACCATAATGGAACAGGCACACTGTATATGTTATACCAAAACTGAATAATCAAACTATTCATTTCAACAGCTTACTTTAAACTAAGTTTTAATGTATTGTTAAATATGTAAAACTTGATAACATTGCATTAATCTTCCAAGCTAAGTGTTATTGATATATTTTTATGATACATAAAACTCAGGCAAAATTCTTGTAAATGATCTATCATTTTCTTTACTGTGATTATTTATTCCTAAAACTATTTCTGCCTTATGTATCATTTTACCTTTTGTCCTTAGTAGCTTTCCTTGAGGCATAGTATTGCTTACTCTTAACAGTGACTCTGATTTGGCATGTAATGTACCCTGTAGTATTCATTTTCATATATGAATTATATATGAGAGTCATTGAAAAGGGTGATAAACATGTTTATTATCAAAGAGGATATTTTTTCTTTATTTTGACAAGAATATCCTCAAGGAGTATTATATTTACTATTTAATTGCAGAGTCATATACTAGCTTATGTATGGTAAGCCATTAAAGACAGCCTGGAATTATATACTTTGTGTTACATTAACATTTAAAACCAGTTTAATTATTGTATTACAATGAATGAGTTCACAATTTTTGGAAAATAAGAGATTTTTAGAAGTCAATTTAGAAAAAAATGAAAAAATAAAACAGTAGAAAAATGAAAATGACCATTACAGCAAAAAGTAAAATATAAAACAAACTCCTTGACCATTAATAAGAACAAACTAAATATAAAATTATATGAATGATGTGGGCCATACAGGCCAACATGTTGCATATCTATAGCCTGATTCCCCATTCTTACAAAGCTGAGCTTATCTGTTGATCTGATCCACCAGTGTGAACAATTTGTCAGGAATCATACAAATCCTGCATGTTCCCTAACTCTCCAGTTTTGATCATTTTTAATCGGAATTGGTCAATCGAAGATTTGGAGCATGTTTTATTCTGTTGATAACCTAAGGCAGTGCCAGATTAGGCCTTCGGGGGGCCCGGGGCACTTTAGACTTGTCATTACTGGCTGCAAACTGCATAGGGGAATATTACACTGTCAAAACACAGAGTAAAGGCAGTATAAACTTGGTCAATGGGTAACTACAGGGGATAGATAGATAGATAAATAGATAGATAGATATACACATACATACCACATAAAAAGCCTGTGTTTGTCCCTCTGCACCTTACTCTGTAGGAGACCTCACAGTCCCAGTGCTGCCTCTGATTAAAAACCCTCCCATGACTAGGCTGCTGCTGCTGTTCTCCATGGGCCTGAGAAGCATGTAAGGAGCTCCACCAATCAGAGCTCAGCACAAACGTCTCAGCCTCTGCCCTCTGGTGCAAAGTGTCATCGGACTTAGTCAACTCCCAGTAATGCACTGCACACTTGGCTCCTGATGCTCAGCACCATTAATCATTGTCACATTGGCAGATAGGTGAAGCTGCAGCACTACCCCACTCCCGTGCAAAAAACTTTTTTTTGAAAAATATATGCCAACCACAGGGGGCCCCTAGCTAGAGGGGGGCCCAGGGGTACTGACCCCTTGTTCCCCCATTATAATTCGGCCCTGGTCTAAGGTATATTAGAAATGGGGAATTTTCACGATTAATCTCAGATGTATGGGTACTTTAAGTGTTTTACAGTTTTGTTTATGAGGATCATTTTTACAAAACCATCCATTTCTAAGTAATAACAATAGAAAGTTAGAGTTTTGAAGCATAGACACTGTACATGTAAATGTTTTCATAACTAAAAAACTGCAGGAGAGAAGCACTATGGTGGTACTTGTCATACTCAAATATCCCTGCAATATTTTTCGGAAGTGGGGGGCAAAATCCTCCCCCCCTCCAGTGACCTGTGGGAGACCACCAGCACATCATCCTAGTGCTAATGTGCTGTAGTCGCCACCACCACCACCGCTGGGACCCACAGATGTCCGCCCCCTTACAGCAGACACTGCGGCGGCCTCCTCTAGCATCTTCAAAAATGGTCTGCTGTTAGGGTCAGCCATTTTGTTAGGGGCAGTCTTTTGTAAATGTGTTGATGGTATTGCTAGCAGCATGGAGGCATCAATAAGGGTGTAACCAGCATTAGGGTGTGCCTGTGTGTAGGATATGCCTGTGCACCCCTAACACTCAATGTGTGCACCCCTATGCCATCAGGTAATGTCAATATGTGAAAATGATAAGCCAACAGTGCACTTAACATTTTTAACATTTGTATGATTTTATACAATTGTATAGTGTCAGCAAAATCATCAGGTATTTATACTGTAGATAACAGAGAAAAAAGACTTTTCTCTATGTAATCTGCTTTCAATCATACTGATGTTCGTTGTAAGTGTCAAATAGAGCTGGTTAAACTTATAACACATTTGGCACTTACCACCGCTTCTAACATGGCGCAAGGCAAATGGCTCTAATATGCATATATTTTTCTCAAAAAGTGAAAAAATTACAGAAAGCAAGAGTTTTTGTTTAATGCAAAATAAATGCTCAGTTTAAATTGGAGAAACATAAAAATGGATATAGGTATATACTGTATATAAGTAATTTTAAGCCACTTTATAAATCCTACAATTAAATATATGGATTACTCCCACCTGCAAGCCCAAAACACTTGTCAGACTCATAAAGTACTCCAATATACCTTTTCCACACCTTGTATCTGAATTTACTTGGATATTTTATTTTTTATTTTTGACCAATTAAAAATAATTAAAAACTTGGAGAGAGAAAAAATTGGTGGTTGAAAAGTTGGGATAGTATTTTGACATTTAGATATTAATCTAATTTATTAACTCATTGGAACAAATACAGTATTTTCCTATGAAATATTCCTAAAATTAAGATTTGTTTATTTTGGAGACATGCTATAAATTAAATATTACTTCCAATCAATAGGACCTCAGTTTACTAAAATAAATATACCAAACACAATAATAATAAAGGCTGATAACTTAAGTGTGATGATATACAGTAACTTGAGTAATATAACTTCTCCTGAGGTAAGTTATATTACTACACTATTTCTCCCACTGGTCATTACTTTATATAATGGGCAGTATTCAATGACAATATTCTTCGTGCATGGCGAGCGTTTTTTTTGCTCGCCATGCACTCGCCGTATTTTTACGGAGATTCTCCATGTTTGGAGACTCTCCGTCACGGCACTTTATACACTATTCAATGTGACTGAGACTCGCCGTCCCTCGCGGCGAGTCTCAGCCAATCCAGCGTATGAGGTGACGCTGCAGGGAGCCTGAGGACGGCCGGCGACAGGCAGGGAGATGGAAGTCTCCCTGCCTGCCCCAGAATGTATGTGGGGGGGAGGTGGGCTCCCCGGGAGCCAGGCAGCACAGGCTGCCCCCCGGGGGGTGCCAGCAGGGGACCGTGTATTCACTGCTCCAGATCATGCATATGTAATGATCGGGTGCAGTGAATATATGAATATCTAATGAGCGGCTCGGCTCCCGGCCCCCTGCTGGCTGCTCTGTGTAAAAAAAATAATAATAATATTTTTTATTAAATATATATTCATGTGCTATAAGCACATGAATAAAAATAACATGCCCTTTCACAGAATAAAATTCCTGATTTTTTTACACCAAAATTAAAACAAAAAAACTTTTATTTTAAAAGTTCACATTCCACTTCTCCATGAAAAGATGGAGAATTGCTACATGGAGAGACACGGCGAAAATCACTTAGAAAGATGGCAAGAAGTGCACATTGAATAGGGTTGCTCGCTTTTTGAGAGCAAAAGTCTCTGTCCAACGCGAGAAAAGCACAAACTCGCCATAAAACACGGAGAATTTTTCTCATTGAATACTGCCCAATGAACTCAATAATTATACACTATGGGCAAAAGTTCTTTTATGGGAAATATCCCCTCTAAATTACATTAAATTATGGCCTTGTCTACAGAGGGTCATATTGTTGACTAGCCAATTGGGGTCTCTTTACAGTGAAATTGCTATACATTTTCAAGGTCAGAACTATGGGGCATATTCTTGTCATTTAAAGACATTGACCCTTCTCTATCCTCTTGTTCTGCAACAACCTTTGAAGCTATACAATGCTATTAAACACACATGGGCACTTCCTAACACATTTAAATTACCCAAAAGGCAAATATGTTTAAATCAGTCAATCTACTATCCTTCAATCCATTTAGTTTAAATGGACAAGAAACCATTTCTATATATATTTATCATTTGGGGAATAGACCTCTAATATTATTGGAATAAAATTGTGATGATGTTCCTCCCTGACTATGCCCTGGTCTTCACACCTAATATTACACGTGTTAAGTAATTTTTTGAGCATTTGTTATAGAACACCTTTTTAAATGTGAACATATTTACTCCTAGTTGAACTTAAGGGAATATCACATTCTTGTGGGACTATTTCTAAATAGTTATCCATAAGTACCTCTGTAAATTATAAGTTTTTGCTTAAACAAAGGAGAAGGTGCAGATAGGAATACAATCCCATTTGTGGAGCGTATCATGTGTGTTTTCGCACTGGTAATGTTTCAGAGCCAAGTGTATGCATATATGGTCAATGCAAAGTGATACTTTTCTCAGTAACATCACCACTTGTGAGTAGAAATGACTCAGTAACCAGCCATTCCCATGTAGGCAATTCTCAGAAAGGGTGTGTCTATGGAACTGTGGCATTGTATTCAATAATCATAAATGCTGGTTCAAGTTCACACTGATGTTGACTATGATGACATATATGAAACCAAGCATATGCAGAGGTGCCCCAACCACAGAGGTGTGTGTATAACTCTGCATACTGGAAAATATACCCCTTTAACTCTCTGTACACTATGCAATCATGGTAGACTTGCATCAAGCTGTTTAGCTGCCAATATATGTGAGTTATCAAAAATGACAGTAAACGAGGAAGGACAACAAAATAAATAAATAAATAAATAAATAAATGTAATATCGCTTTAGCTAGAAAGCATCCTTAAATGTTTTAGAATTGCTATGCAATTGGCACCATATAAAAACTGCATAAAATATATACTCTTGTGTCTTGTTTAGATTTTACTCTATTTATCTGGGAGGTGAGTACATTTTGACTGCAGCTTAATAGTGTGTAAAGCTTACTTGATAATGTGGGAATTTACAGAACCCTTGAGTTTGCACTGTAAATTCAACTGTTTTAGTAAGAATATAGTCATATAAAAAGTTATACACAGATTCAATATACTGTGAATGCATATGTAGTCATGAGACCCCTGGCAATAGTTCCACCCATAATCCAGGTCTAGTGTGACAAAGGCAGAAGTGTACCAGGCTACTGACCTCTATATAACTTTATTATTTCATAAACAAGCCTTGGGGCTCTAGTAGATTATCAAGATATAATCATAATCATCAAAAAGCATTAGAAAATATATCATTTAAAGTATCTTAAACTTTGGAATAGAAAACATACTGTTGTCATATGTTAAATTGAGGCTTAAATAATTAAGTAATAAGAACACATGTGTAAAGCCCAGTCATCATGGGTTTTAGAAAGGTGGACATCCTCTAGATAATGATTCCAGATTGTACCTGGTTCTTTATGTAATCATTTGCGGTGGGTGGTAAATTGGTAATTGGTTTCATCATCAAGTGAACATTCTATGAAGTCTATCTGATATATTGTAGGAATGTCAACTGGGAGAACATTAAGATTATGGGGATAGGCTCCTAACTAATCCATTAAGATAGGATCATTATTTTTACAGCAACAGCTATTAGAGCTAGAACTGATCAAGGTCTTGGAGTTGAAGGGTTGCAAGGTACCACATGCCCCGTGCCATATTCATTGTAAAGGAGATACCCAGATCCAGCTTGCAGCAGGGCCCTATTAAGTCTGTCTGTTGTTAACCAGTTTGTTTTATCACTGTCTACAATTGTAAAGCGCAACAGAATCTGCTGCGCTATATAAGAAACTGTAAATAAATAAATAATATAAGTGAGAATAGTTCAACATTTTTCTGCTTCTTGTCTAATTGCTTCATAATCTCCCTGTTTGATTTACGGTCTATTGTAAAGATTAATTGTTTTTTTTTCTATTCTTGTAAGAAAGAGAGCAGAGTTTGTTAGGGAATGCTGTCTACAGCTGCTAAAAACGGGGATAGTCAGTCCAACGCACAAGTATTATAAACAATAGTTAGAGTAGCAGTGCTAATGAAAAACAACAATACTGTGTCAATGACCACAATACAAGGATAGGTAAAATACTGTATAAAATGTTATTTTATAGTGATCTTATTCACCGTGAGAGGAATGGTTTTCTTACTTTCAGTGGTGATATGGCAATAGTGGAGTCTCCAAATAACAAGGTGTAGGTACTTGGGCAAATCCAATTGCTGCAAGTTCTGGAGCTTCTCAGATGGGCATGGTGAGGTGGATAAAAATGGAGGCTGGTTCAGGCAAACAATGGTTGTTTCACAGTCCATTTAGCTGGGTAAGGTAGGTACATTTGATGTGTTATGCTGCAGCAATATTACCATACAGCCGCTGAATGTGAGGAGATTATTCCTCTAGCAGCGAATATGTAGTAACTATAAAATAACATTGGACAGTGCCACCTACATAAAGAGCCAGTGCACTTTATTTTGTATTAGCAACTATGGGGGTGCTAATAGGAACAGACACAATTTAACTTTTGAATGGTTAACATTAATGCTGAATTTGGTATTTAAATGTAATTAGTGAAAAGTATTTTTTAAGCCTCTGGCTTCTATTTTTTGACTGTTCTGGCTTATTTGGATGGGTGTGATATAGCTCTCAGACAATGTCTTGGTCAACAGGCATTAGGTCAACATCAAAAGTTGGACATGCACAAGGTCAAAACACAAAAGATAGTCATGCAAAACGTTGAAATGGAAGCGGTTGACATGAGTTTTTCATGTTTTCTTGTGTCAATGTCAACACCTAAGCACGTGGACCCCCAAGTAATGTACTGTGTCCCCTTGCATGGCTCACTTCACTTACTGCACTTAAGTCTAGGTGGTTTGCTCTGTTGCTGCTGTTCTCATCACACTTTACTATTCCCAGAGTCCACGTTGATATGAAAGTATGAAAAAGTTCAAACCATGAAAAAAAATTCCCAAAAACTTATGTCGACCTTTTTATATTCATGTGTGGACCTTTTCCATGTCCACCTTTTGCTTGTTTTGACCTTTTGTCAATGTTGAACTTGTATACAGTATGTTAACCTTTTGGTGTTAAAATATTCAATGTCCTAGACATTTGGACCTAAGTCTGTACTGAGATGGTTGTTAAATGACAACAATTATTTATATATGACATATTGTTAAATATATTATTGTATTTTAAGCATACCATATACCATATTTTTCTGAGAAAATGAATCGAACATCTGCGCAATCCTCAGGATGTCCGGGAAAGCTACACTGTTGGGGACAGTGACTATATATACTATAGAGCAGAAGTCCTCAAATTATTTTGCTCTAGGACCCCATCAGACAATAAAAATAGTTACAGGCAGGGGTTAAAGTGAGGCGGAACGGGGCGGAACTGCGTTCCGTCAGTTCCATTTTGGAGGCGGAACGGTTCCGCCTCCATCCGCTCACCTTGCCCCCTCTGCTTCTCCCTGCCTGCATTGCTAAACAAGACAGCCGGGTAGAGTGCTGGAAAACCCGGCTGTCTCAGAGCACGTCGTCCATCTGTCCGCGGGCGGCTATTTGAAATGACGTGCCAGCTTGCGACTGCCTGATTGGCAGCCGGGCTGCGCGTCATTTCAAATAGCTGCAACGCACACGGAGGGATGGACGACGTGCTCTGAGACAGCCGGGTTTTCCAGCACTCTACCCGGCTGTCAGGGGCGGGCTGGCTACAGATACATGGCCGCCGGCTCAGGAGGCCAGGACGCTCTCCCTGCTATGCTCCTTAAACTGCTGCTGCCGCGCTTGTCATATTGTATGACAGCGCAGGCGGCAGCTTGCAGAGCGGCTCCCTCTCTCCGACGCGGCCGTTGAAATCCGCGCTCTTTATCTACCCCCGGCCCCCACCATCCGGTGAGCAGTAGCCTCTCTCCCTCCCTGCAGTGTCCCAGGCCCGGCTCCCAGGTACCTGGTATGTACCTTATTTATACATTATATTGCCTTTATTTGAGTGCCGCCACCTCCTATTCATTATATATATATATATATATATATATATATATATATATATATAATGCAGCGGGCACTTTAAGCACTGTTTTCAGCCTGTTTGTCCTGGTTATTCAGGGGGAGCAGCCTGTGGTGTCCTGGTTGTTATGCAGGGGGAGCAGCCTGTGGTGTCCTGGTTGTTATGCAGGGGGAGCAGCCTGTGGTGGACTGGTTGTTATGCAGGGGGAGCAGCCTGTGGTGGCCTGGTTGTTATGCAGGGGGAGCAGCCTGTGGTGGCCTGGTTGTTATGCAGGGGGAGCAGCCTGTGGTGTCCTGGTTGTTATGCAGGGGGAGCAGCCTGTGGTGTCCTGGTTGTTATGCAGGGGGAGCAGCCTGTGGTGTCCTGGTTGTTATGCAGGGGGAGCAGCCTGTGGTGTCCTGGTTGTTATGCAGGGGGAGCAGCCTGTGGTGTCCTGGTTGTTATGCAGGGGGAGCAGCCTGTGGTGTCCTGGTTATCCCAGCCTTCATACCCCCAAAATTCGTCTGAATGTGGGTCGCAATCGCGGCTCCGCTCTCTTACTGAATTATTCTCCACCCATTTGCTGCATTATTTAATTTTTTCGGGGGCGGGGGTTCGATATCCAGGAATCGCTGATGCGCTGTTACTTATGGGCCAGTGCTCTGAACTTGCCCCCTAGGCTAAAAGTTGCCAGCCAGCCCCTGCCGGCTGTCTTGTTTACCTTGTGTTGCTGGCAGGGGTGTCGAGGATTGGCAGGTATGCATGGGCTGACCTTTCTGCAGAGCAGTCACCTGGACCATGACGCCTAGTAATGCACAGCCGGCTCAAAGCTCCACTCCCAGTGTCCGGTCACTGCAGACCACATCAGCAGAGAAAGAGCACTTTCTGGGACTGCAGAAGTAGCTGCCCGGGCTGAGATCCTTACTTGCCAACAGCTGAGCGGAGAGCAGTGCGGAGCTTCTGTGGGAGCTAGGGAAGCAGCGGCATCTGTTCTAGAATGACCATGAGCAGTGTAACCTGCACTGGTGGATGTCCAGCAGCTGCAGCAGGGAAACAAGCTATGTGCAGACCTCCTACCTGAAGAGGATGAAGGTGAGGGGCCCTGTGCCAGCCATTATATTATTGGTTTTATGATTGTGTCACTTTTTCACATGTGCCAATGTTGTGTACTGTGTCCTCATTCTGCAAATTATGTCATATTGGGGTGTGATGTAGGGTACATAACTTGTGGCATAATGTAGGGAACGGAACCTTGCAGTGTGATGTGGGGTTATGCGGTGTGATTTAGGGGATGGGTATGTGTTGTGTGACATAATGTATAATGGGCATTACGGTGTGCATAATCCCCTGTCCCACAAAGCCATGCCCTTTCACATTGAACAAACAAGAAAAAGAGAACAAGTGACCAGCGCTATACAGATATTCAATGAAGTATATCTTTCCTGGAGTGAATTTCTGTTTTCTGCAGAGATAAATCTTCCTGATGTCACTTGGAAATGAACTTACAATAGCGTTCAGCTCACGCGTGCCCGTAAAAGTTTCTTTGTAACACCTTCATACAAACAGGAAAGTCGACATGCACTGATAAAACGACATGGAGTTGACTTACATGAGGATTCAGTCTCGCGTACACCTCAAGGTATCTTTGCCTTAATTAGATCACCGCGGACACCCAGGAACAGGTAACAACGTAGGTTTATTCACAGATTCACAGGTTGAGGGATCCACAGCATACACAGACACAGAACAGAAAAAGAAATCCCAACGGAGGCGATACAGATGGATGGAACGTCGGCGGCGGCTTCCTCCGTGCAGTACGGTTAGCTGCAGACAAACCGGGTCGGAGGTCCAGAGGCCGTGCTGATGAATTCCACTGTTGCTGCCGGATGGGATGAACGAAGTGGACGGCTTGATCAACGCGTTTCGGATAGTCTACGCTATCCTTTTTCAAGATCTGCCGCTATGTTCACAGGGGGCTGTTTTTATAGCGCACCTGTGTAGGTCACGTGATTCTTGTACAGCCAATGGTTTGGAACCTGTGTCCGGCTAATAACTGCTAGTATCATTCTAGCTAAAATACCATGCTGTACAATATGCATTCATTTAATTACACTAAGTGATAATGGTTTAAAAGTATTAAAAATTATTAAAATACATTTATGCAAAAAATATACACGAAAATACAAAAATACAAAAATACAAAAAGCGTATAAAATTACATATAAAAATGGAAAAAATATGTATTGCACTTATTTGGATAGCAGCATGTAAATTGCACACTAACTGGCTAACAACTCATTTTTTAGCCGGACATTTGAGGGAAAAACGGGAGAAAGAGAAAATGAAGTTAGTAATATATTCCCCCAAACATATAGGTTTATATCAGCCATTTGTATTCGTAATCCACATTTAATCCATGTGGAACCATGGTATTAAGTGTGAATATACACTTCATTTCTAACTTGGCTAAGCGTTCTTCTAAGTCATTCCTTCTCCAACTGGACTTGCAAATTTTAATTCCACAGAAAGACTTGAGTCCTCTAATGTCACAATTATGTTTTTCCTTGAAATGTAAGGAAACATTATGCAATTCATGGCCTTTTTTTATGTTTCTAGTATGTTCAGACAGGCGGTCTTTAAGGTGTCTACCCGTCCGTCCGACATACTGTTGGCCGCAGTGACATTCTAACAGATATATCACATTCTTAGAATTGCATGTAATAAACTCATTAATGGAGAAATTTTCATTATTAGCATTAGATTTATATTCCATAATTTTCGGTGCAGTTTTACATGCTTTACACATTTGGCACATGCCACAACGATAAAAACCCTTCGATAATACACGGGTAGTGCGTTTAGGTACTGTTTGGGCACTTCTAACTAAAATATTAGTAAGGTTGTCAGCCCTGCGGTATGTGAATCTTGGTCTGGATCCCACAAAATCTTGTAATAGGGGATCTCTAGTGAGAACACCCCAATGTTTCTTGATCAGTCTTTCAAGTTGTGTGTGTTGGGAAGTGTACTTGGTTATAAATCTCACTTCCCGACTCTCTGGCTTAAATGTTTTATTAGTGTGGGTAGGAATAGTAGCATGATTTTTATTATACGCTTCACATACCCAGGACTGATTATACCCCTTTTGGAGGAAATTCTCTCTCATTTCCTCTGCCTGGACTTCGTAATCACTGGTATTTGTGCAATTCCTTCTCAGCCTATAAAATTGGCTGGAAGGAATACTTTTAATCCAGTTAGTGTGGTGATTACTTTCACTACTTATGTACGAACAACAGTCCGTGGGTTTTGTGTAATTTTTGGTGCAAATTTTCAATTCCTCAATAAAAATGGTAAGATCAAGAAAGTTAACAGTAGTAGGACTTATACTGTAGGTCAGTTCTATATTCTGATCGTTATTATTTAAATAAGAACAAAACTTCTCTAGGGTGTGTGGACCCCCCCTCCAGACGAACAGGAGATCGTCTATATAACGAACCCATAGCACCAGGCTGGCACTCCATGGGTGGTCGGACCAAACTTGTTGATCCTCCCACCTAGCCATGAATAAATTAGCATAACTGGGTGCCAGCCTGGTGCCCATAGCAGTTCCTGCCGTCTGGAGGTAAAAGTCACCCTCATACCAAAAAAAATTATTTTTTAAAATCATTGAAATACCCTCTAAAATAAATTCTTTTTCTTTTTCCTCTATTTTAGCTTTGGTAAGATGGTGATCTGTGGCTGCGATCCCATGGTGGTGTTGGATTATGGTGTATAGAGCTCTTACGTCAGCTGTAACGAGTAAGTCACCATCCTCCCACACCACTTCTGACAATTTTTGGATAACGGCCGCTGTATCTTTTGTATAGGACTTAGTGTTTTTAACCAGAGGTTGGATCTTAGAATCTATATAATGAGATAAATTTGAGGTAATGGATCCCACCCCTGCCACTATAGGGCGTCCGGGGGGATTTACTGTGCTTTTATGCACTTTTGGCAAGATATATATAACAGGCATAGCGGGGTGTTCTATGTTAAGATATTTTGCCTCTTCTTCCGTGATATTACCCTGAGTCAGATATAGATTGATAAAGACATCCATTTTCTTTTGGACTAGGGCGGTGGGGTCTCCTCTCAATTTTTTATAAGTTTGTTTGTCAGCTAGTTGACTAGCAATTTCCTTATGATAATCTATTTTATTGAGGATAACTACCCCACCGCCCTTATCCGCTGGTTTAATCACTATATCTTCGTTGTTTTTTAACGTTTTTATGGCTTTTCTTTGACCTAGTGTTAGATTATTTCTCTCTCTGCTTTTAAAGGACATTTTATTTAAGTCCTCTTTTACAAGATTTTCAAAGACATCCACAAAGCTGCCCCGTTTGTGGCGCGGATAAAACTTGGATTTACGTCTAAATACATTAATTTCACCCATTGGAACTTGATCTATTTCTTTATTGTTTTCAACAAAAAATCTTTTTAACGCTAACTTTCTAACAAATCTTTGAAGATCTGTAAATACCTCAAATTTGTCGATGGAGTTAGACGGGGAGAACTTAAGTCCCTTTTCAAGGAGATCTTTCTCATCTCCTGTTAGTATGTAATTACTGAGATTATAAATTTTGGACAGACTTTTACTTTGGTTCTCAATGTTGTTCACAATGGGAGTTTCTATGTTAGCTTCAGATTGTGCCGGATGAGTTTCGCTGGATTCTTGTCTTTTTAATTTATTCCTTTTGTTTTTAGACATTCCTAGTTTACATCCTGCTCTCTTCCCCCTTTTGGTAACTCGGGGTTTTATGTATGGTAATTTCTTTGGGGGCGCTTTTCTAAAAAATAGTCTCTATTTGTGTCCTTATTCCGCCATTGTTTTCTATGGGTTTTAATTTCCGGTGGGTCATACCATTGATCTTCCTCATATTCATCTGAATTTTGGTGGACAGGTACAGGTTCATAACTATTATTATATCCCCTTTCTCTCCATAGAGGTTGGAGGGTATCCCTATAGTTCTTTCTGGGATGAGATTTAAATCTTTTTTTTGGGGGTATTACGGTCATCTCTCTCAGTGCCACCATTTTTTATTTCCTCAATGTTTCTATTTCCCCTCCTAATTTGGGGGGTATTGGACCCAGAACTGTTGATGTTAATAAATTTTCTGGGAGGATTTTTCTTTTTATTGTGGGTACTGGGTGGTATTTCTTTATTTATCATAGAGGTTTGTTTATCTTCTTTGTCATTAAATTTATCTCTCTTATCCCTGTTGTATTTTTTCTGTTTTTTACTTCTTAACTCCCTTTCATTTTTTTCAATTTTAAAGGTAATCCGTTTCTCTAATTCTTTAAATTCCTCAGAGTTTTTGAATGGTTGTGCTAGACTGTACAATACTTCAATTTCTTGCTCCGTTATTTTAAGGGTTTTTTGTTTTTGTTGTACAATATGTTCCATAAGGGAAAACGAGCAAGAATCTAGAATTTTTTGCCATTCTATTTTAAAGTCCTCAGACTCTATTAGGAAGGAGGGAATTTTATCAATTTTTAATCCCCTAGGAATGAGTTTCTCTTTTAGATACCTCTCAAGGGTATCTATTTCCCACCAGGTTTTACCTTCGGAAATGAGCAGTTTTTCTATTTTAAACATAATGCTGTCTACACTTTCATCACCCACAGAAGCCTCGCTTTCCTCTCTATCAAAGAGGGTGCGTATGCATTCTTCTCTGGTTTTTCGGTGAGAAAACATATGTGCACAGATTAATTACAACACACTCGTGTAGAGAGCACAATAAATCCTGCTGCTAGGTACACACAAATGGCGTAATGAAGTGTACTGGAAAGAAAAAAGGTATGTGTGTACTAAGCGCTGGATAATTAATTGCAGCTGGTCTCTTGTAGTGGGTTTACGCCTAAAACCCAAATACAATGAACAAACAAGAAAAAGAGAACAAGTGACCAGCGCTATACAGATATTCAATGAAGTATATCTTTCCTGGAGTGAATTTCTGTTTTCTGCAGAGATAAATCTTCCTGATGTCACTTGGAAATGAACTTACAATAGCGTTCAGCTCACGCGTGCCCGTAAAAGTTTCTTTGTAACACCTTCATACAAACAGGAAAGTCGACATGCACTGATAAAACGACATGGAGTTGACTTACATGAGGATTCAGTCTCGCGTACACCTCAAGGTATCTTTGCCTTAATTAGATCACCGCGGACACCCAGGAACAGGTAACAACGTAGGTTTATTCACAGATTCACAGGTTGAGGGATCCACAGCATACACAGACACAGAACAGAAAAAGAAATCCCAACGGAGGCGATACAGATGGATGGAACGTCGGCGGCGGCTTCCTCCGTGCAGTACGGTTAGCTGCAGACAAACCGGGTCGGAGGTCCAGAGGTAGTGGGTAACGCCGTGCTGATGAATTCCACTGTTGCTGCCGGATGGGATGAACGAAGTGGACGGCTTGATCAACGCGTTTCGGATAGTCTACGCTATCCTTTTTCAAGATCTGCCGCTATGTTCACAGGGGGCTGTTTTTATAGCGCACCTGTGTAGGTCACGTGATTCTTGTACAGCCAATGGTTTGGAACCTGTGTCCGGCTAATAACTGCTAGTATCATTCTAGCTAAAATACCATGCTGTACAATATGCATTCATTTAATTACACTCAGTGACAATGGTTAAAAAGTATTAAAAATTATTAAAATACATTTATGCAAAAAATATACACGAAAATACAAAAATACAAAAATACAAAAAGCGTATAAAATTACATATAAAAATGGAAAAAATATGTATTGCACTTATTTGGATAGCAGCATGTAAATTGCACACTAACTGGCTAACAACTCATTTTTTAGCCGGACATTTGAGGGAAAAACGGGAGAAAGAGAAAATGAAGTTAGTAATATATTCCCCCAAACATATAGGTTTATATCAGCCATTTGTATTCGTAATCCACATTTAATCCATGTGGAACCATGGTATTAAGTGTGAATATACACTTCATTTCTAACTTGGCTAAGCGTTCTTCTAAGTCATTCCTTCTCCAACTGGACTTGCAAATTTTAATTCCACAGAAAGACTTGAGTCCTCTAATGTCACAATTATGTTTTTCCTTGAAATGTAAGGAAACATTATGCAATTCATGGCCTTTTTTTATGTTTCTAGTATGTTCAGACAGGCGGTCTTTAAGGTGTCTACCCGTCCGTCCGACATACTGTTGGCCGCAGTGACATTCTAACAGATATATCACATTCTTAGAATTGCATGTAATAAACTCATGAGTTTATTACATGCAATTCTAAGAATGTGATATATCTGTTAGAATGTCACTGCGGCCAACAGTATGTCGGACGGACGGGTAGACACCTTAAAGACCGCCTGTCTGAACATACTAGAAACATAAAAAAAGGCCATGAATTGCATAATGTTTCCTTACATTTCAAGGAAAAACATAATTGTGACATTAGAGGACTCAAGTCTTTCTGTGGAATTAAAATTTGCAAGTCCAGTTGGAGAAGGAATGACTTAGAAGAACGCTTAGCCAAGTTAGAAATGATGTGTATATTCACACTTAATACCATGGTTCCACATGGATTAAATGTGGATTACGAATACAAATGGCTGATATAAACCTATATGTTTGGGGGAATATATTACTAACTTCATTTTCTCTTTCTCCCGTTTTTCCCTCAAATGTCCGGCTAAAAAATGAGTTGTTAGCCAGTTAGTGTGCAATTTACATGCTGCTATCCAAATAAGTGCAATACATATTTTTTCCATTTTTATATGTAATTTTATACGCTTTTTGTATTTTTGTATTTTTGTATTTTCGTGTATATTTTTTGCATAAATGTATTTTAATAATTTTTAATACTTTTTAACCATTGTCACTGAGTGTAATTAAATGAATGCATATTGTACAGCATGGTATTTTAGCTAGAATGATACTAGCAGTTATTAGCCGGACACAGGTTCCAAACCATTGGCTGTACAAGAATCACGTGACCTACACAGGTGCGCTATAAAAACAGCCCCCTGTGAACATAGCGGCAGATCTTGAAAAAGGATAGCGTAGACTATCCGAAACGCGTTGATCAAGCCGTCCACTTCGTTCATCCCATCCGGCAGCAACAGTGGAATTCATCAGCACGGCGTTACCCACTACCTCTGGACCTCCGACCTGGTTTGTCTGCAGCTAACCGTACTGCACGGAGGAAGCCGCCGCCGACGTTCCATCCATCTGTATCGCCTCCGTTGGGATTTCTTTTTCTGTTCTGTGTCTGTGTATGCTGTGGATCCCTCAACCTGTGAATCTGTGAATAAACCTACGTTGTTACCTGTTCCTGGGTGTCCGCGGTGATCTAATTAAGGCAAAGATACCTTGAGGTGTACGCGAGACTGAATCCTCATGTAAGTCAACTCCATGTCGTTTTATCAGTGCATGTCGACTTTCCTGTTTGTATGAAGGTGTTACAAAGAAACTTTTACGGGCACGCGTGAGCTGAACGCTATTGTAAGTTCATTTCCAAGTGACATCAGGAAGATTTATCTCTGCAGAAAACAGAAATTCACTCCAGGAAAGATATACTTCATTGAATATCTGTATAGCGCTGGTCACTTGTTCTCTTTTTCTTGTTTGTTCATTGTATTTGGGTTTTAGGCGTAAACCCACTACAAGAGACCAGCTGCAATTAATTATCCAGCGCTTAGTACACACATACCTTTTTTCTTTCCAGTACACTTCATTACGCCATTTGTGTGTACCTAGCAGCAGGATTTATTGTGCTCTCTACACGAGTGTGTTGTAATTAATCTGTGCACATATGTTTTCTCACCGAAAAACCAGAGAAGAATGCATACGCACCCTCTTTGATAGAGAGGAAAGCGAGGCTTCTGTGGGTGATGAAAGTGTAGACAGCATTATGTTTAAAATAGAAAAACTGCTCATTTCCGAAGGTAAAACCTGGTGGGAAATAGCTACCCTTGAGAGGTATCTAAAAGAGAAACTCATTCCTAGGGGATTAAAAATTGATAAAATTCCCTCCTTCCTAATAGAGTCTGAGGACTTTAAAATAGAATGGCAAAAAATTCTAGATTCTTGCTCGTTTTCCCTTATGGAACATATTGTACAACAAAAACAAAAAACCCTTAAAATAACGGAGCAAGAAATTGAAGTATTGTACAGTCTAGCACAACCATTCAAAAACTCTGAGGAATTTAAAGAATTAGAGAAACGGATTACCTTTAAAATTGAAAAAAATGAAAGGGAGTTAAGAAGTAAAAAACAGAAAAAATACAACAGGGATAAGAGAGATAAATTTAATGACAAAGAAGATAAACAAACCTCTATGATAAATAAAGAAATACCACCCAGTACCCACAATAAAAAGAAAAATCCTCCCAGAAAATTTATTAACATCAACAGTTCTGGGTCCAATACCCCCCAAATTAGGAGGGGAAATAGAAACATTGAGGAAATAAAAAATGGTGGCACTGAGAGAGATGACCGTAATACCCCCCAAAAAAATAGATTTAAATCTCATCCCAGAAAGAACTATAGGGATACCCTCCAACCTCTATGGAGAGAAAGGGGATATAATAATAGTTATGAACCTGTACCTGTCCACCAAAATTCAGATGAATATGAGGAAGATCAATGGTATGACCCACCGGAAATTAAAACCCATAGAAAACAATGGCGGAATAAGGACACAAATAGAGACTATTTTTTAGAAAAGCGCCCCCAAAGAAATTACCATACATAAAACCCCGAGTTACCAAAAGGGGGAAGAGAGCAGGATGTAAACTAGGAATGTCTAAAAACAAAAGGAATAAATTAAAAAGACAAGAATCCAGCGAAACTCATCCGGCACAATCTGAAGCTAACATAGAAACTCCCATTGTGAACAACATTGAGAACCAAAGTAAAAGTCTGTCCAAAATTTATAATCTCAGTAATTACATACTAACAGGAGATGAGAAAGATCTCCTTGAAAAGGGACTTAAGTTCTCCCCGTCTAACTCCATCGACAAATTTGAGGTATTTACAGATCTTCAAAGATTTGTTAGAAAGTTAGCGTTAAAAAGATTTTTTGTTGAAAACAATAAAGAAATAGATCAAGTTCCAATGGGTGAAATTAATGTATTTAGACGTAAATCCAAGTTTTATCCGCGCCACAAACGGGGCAGCTTTGTGGATGTCTTTGAAAATCTTGTAAAAGAGGACTTAAATAAAATGTCCTTTAAAAGCAGAGAGAGAAATAATCTAACACTAGGTCAAAGAAAAGCCATAAAAACGTTAAAAAACAACGAAGATATAGTGATTAAACCAGCGGATAAGGGCGGTGGGGTAGTTATCCTCAATAAAATAGATTATCATAAGGAAATTGCTAGTCAACTAGCTGACAAACAAACTTATAAAAAATTGAGAGGAGACCCCACCGCCCTAGTCCAAAAGAAAATGGATGTCTTTATCAATCTATATCTGACTCAGGGTAATATCACGGAAGAAGAGGCAAAATATCTTAACATAGAACACCCCGCTATGCCTGTTATATATATCTTGCCAAAAGTGCATAAAAGCACAGTAAATCCCCCCGGACGCCCTATAGTGGCAGGGGTGGGATCCATTACCTCAAATTTATCTCATTATATAGATTCTAAGATCCAACCTCTGGTTAAAAACACTAAGTCCTATACAAAAGATACAGCGGCCGTTATCCAAAAATTGTCAGAAGTGGTGTGGGAGGATGGTGACTTACTCGTTACAGCTGACGTAAGAGCTCTATACACCATAATCCAACACCACCATGGGATCGCAGCCACAGATCACCATCTTACCAAAGCTAAAATAGAGGAAAAAGAAAAAGAATTTATTTTAGAGGGTATTTCAATGATTTTAAAAAATAATTTTTTTTGGTATGAGGGTGACTTTTACCTCCAGACGGCAGGAACTGCTATGGGCACCAGGCTGGCACCCAGTTATGCTAATTTATTCATGGCTAGGTGGGAGGATCAACAAGTTTGGTCCGACCACCCATGGAGTGCCAGCCTGGTGCTATGGGTTCGTTATATAGACGATCTCCTGTTCGTCTGGAGGGGGGGTCCACACACCCTAGAGAAGTTTTGTTCTTATTTAAATAATAACGATCAGAATATAGAACTGACCTACAGTATAAGTCCTACTACTGTTAACTTTCTTGATCTTACCATTTTTATTGAGGAATTGAAAATTTGCACCAAAAATTACACAAAACCCACGGACTGTTGTTCGTACATAAGTAGTGAAAGTAATCACCACACTAACTGGATTAAAAGTATTCCTTCCAGCCAATTTTATAGGCTGAGAAGGAATTGCACAAATACCAGTGATTACGAAGTCCAGGCAGAGGAAATGAGAGAGAATTTCCTCCAAAAGGGGTATAATCAGTCCTGGGTATGTGAAGCGTATAATAAAAATCATGCTACTATTCCTACCCACACTAATAAAACATTTAAGCCAGAGAGTCGGGAAGTGAGATTTATAACCAAGTACACTTCCCAACACACACAACTTGAAAGACTGATCAAGAAACATTGGGGTGTTCTCACTAGAGATCCCCTATTACAAGATTTTGTGGGATCCAGACCAAGATTCACATACCGCAGGGCTGACAACCTTACTAATATTTTAGTTAGAAGTGCCCAAACAGTACCTAAACGCACTACCCGTGTATTATCGAAGGGTTTTTATCGTTGTGGCATGTGCCAAATGTGTAAAGCATGTAAAACTGCACCGAAAATTATGGAATATAAATCTAATGCTAATAATGAAAATTTCTCCATTAATGAGTTTATTACATGCAATTCTAAGAATGTGATATATCTGTTAGAATGTCACTGCGGCCAACAGTATGTCGGACGGACGGGTAGACACCTTAAAGACCGCCTGTCTGAACATACTAGAAACATAAAAAAAGGCCATGAATTGCATAATGTTTCCTTACATTTCAAGGAAAAACATAATTGTGACATTAGAGGACTCAAGTCTTTCTGTGGAATTAAAATTTGCAAGTCCAGTTGGAGAAGGAATGACTTAGAAGAACGCTTAGCCAAGTTAGAAATGAAGTGTATATTCACACTTAATACCATGGTTCCACATGGATTAAATGTGGATTACGAATACAAATGGCTGATATAAACCTATATGTTTGGGGGAATATATTACTAACTTCATTTTCTCTTTCTCCCGTTTTTCCCTCAAATGTCCGGCTAAAAAATGAGTTGTTAGCCAGTTAGTGTGCAATTTACATGCTGCTATCCAAATAAGTGCAATACATATTTTTTCCATTTTTATATGTAATTTTATACGCTTTTTGTATTTTTGTATTTTTGTATTTTCGTGTATATTTTTTGCATAAATGTATTTTAATAATTTTTAATACTTTTTAACCATTGTCACTGAGTGTAATTAAATGAATGCATATTGTACAGCATGGTATTTTAGCTAGAATGATACTAGCAGTTATTAGCCGGACACAGGTTCCAAACCATTGGCTGTACAAGAATCACGTGACCTACACAGGTGCGCTATAAAAACAGCCCCCTGTGAACATAGCGGCAGATCTTGAAAAAGGATAGCGTAGACTATCCGAAACGCGTTGATCAAGCCGTCCACTTCGTTCATCCCATCCGGCAGCAACAGTGGAATTCATCAGCACGGCGTTACCCACTACCTCTGGACCTCCGACCCGGTTTGTCTGCAGCTAACCGTACTGCACGGAGGAAGCCGCCGCCGACGTTCCATCCATCTGTATCGCCTCCGTTGGGATTTCTTTTTCTGTTCTGTGTCTGTGTATGCTGTGGATCCCTCAACCTGTGAATCTGTGAATAAACCTACGTTGTTACCTGTTCCTGGGTGTCCGCGGTGATCTAATTAAGGCAAAGATACCTTGAGGTGTACGCGAGACTGAATCCTCATGTAAGTCAACTCCATGTCGTTTTATCAGTGCATGTCGACTTTCCTGTTTGTATGAAGGTGTTACAAAGAAACTTTTACGGGCACGCGTGAGCTGAACGCTATTGTAAGTTCATTTCCAAGTGACATCAGGAAGATTTATCTCTGCAGAAAACAGAAATTCACTCCAGGAAAGATATACTTCATTGAATATCTGTATAGCGCTGGTCACTTGTTCTCTTTTTCTTGTTTGTTCATTGTATTTGGGTTTTAGGCGTAAACCCACTACAAGAGACCAGCTGCAATTAATTATCCAGCGCTTAGTACACACATACCTTTTTTCTTTCCAATGCCCTTTCACATTGTTTGGCCTGTTAGATTCTTTTGCACTTTGGGGCATAATTTGCATTAAGGGTGGCGTTATGTGGCCCGCATTATTGTTTCCATGTCTATGTGAGATAGGTCATACATTTTGAGCTCGCAGGGGGGCGCCAAATACCCTAGCACCCGCCCTGGTTGTGACATATGGGGGGGGGGGGGGGAGATGGCGGGGAAGAGAGTTCCACCACCTCACCAGGACCACTTTAAGCACTGGTTACAGGACCCCAGCAAGTTACCACAGAAGGTCATCACATGTGTGAGCAGCAGACAGCGCATACATGGCAGCATTGTGGAGGCACAACATGATGGGAAGAGTCTAAAATAACAGACAATTCAGCAGACTTTTCGGAGTCCTTAAATTACTGACTAGAGAAGTCATCAGCCTGGTGGTCAGCAACATGGAGTCGCGACCCCATGCTGAGAAGATCAGGCCCCACTTTGGCGTCAGGACCCACAGTTTGAGAACCGCTGTTATAGAGTCTGCTAATAATACATCTACCTAGAAACTAAAAACAGTCCTATCAGACTGTATATAAAAACGCCATGCTGTAAAATCAAGCATTTCATTCACAGAATTTTCTAAATGGTACAAACATTTGCTGAATCAAATGATTTTGATTTTGACAATCATACACATGTCAGTTCTTGCCAGTCAAACAGAGTGCAGATTGATCTTCTGTAACCCTATGTGTTTCATCTTTATGACTTCATCAGAGGTAAATAAGACATTACTGGTCCTAAGATAATAGGTTACATCATAAAAACACAGATAGGATTCAACATTGGAATCGTAATCCTGGTATTAGTTTTAGTAGAAATGATTTTGAACGGCTATATATATATATATATATATATATATATATATATATATATAGTCTGTTGCCTCCTGTGCCTCTGGTGTCTTGTCTTGAGGAAGGGCACTGCGTTGCCCGAAACGTCGACATACTGACTGATGACATGATGACGTAAGTTATGTTATTTTTTCAAAGAAAAGTCTGGTGAGTTCTCCTTTTTTCTACAAACTATATTGGTAGCCCTGGACTGTGTTGCATGGACCTGGAGCCTGGGATTGATACCCCAGCATGTGTCAATAAGTGGATTGTGAGTGCCATTTGCCTACAAGTATATATATATATATATATATATATATATATATATATATATATACACACTGTATATATCCAATGCATTTACATACTTTTGTGAACTAAAGATAATTCCACAGGATTTTGATAATAGACTCTCTTCATGTAAGATTAAACAGTGTAATTTTCTAAGCAAGATGTGAAATTGCTTTCTGCTGCTAGTTTCGACACTGACATATGAGGTAGCGTTGGAAGCACACTGTGAACTACCTGTGTGTAGCCATATTAGAAAGCAGTCCATTAGTGCCTAAATGAATGCACTCCAAGACTTTTAATTCTTTGCTGAATCTATTTCCATATTTAATTGTAAAAAGTCAGAGCAAAAAGTTACAAAGCACCTCTTCATCCATTTTGTTGTCACCGGGAGTGGCGATTAGTAATTCTTCTTAGAGTTATATTACAATGTTCACTTAAAATAATGTAGATCCTTGCTGAGTTTGCTTCAATTAAGCCATATTTTATTTGGTAATGACTAACCAAGCTGACAGTGACCTTGAAGTGGATATTGTCAACACTTCTTGGCACAAAGTATGCAGTGATTTAGAGTTATTAATAGAGCATCAATTTTCTTCTGTCCATGTCAGTATTTTTAAAAGGCTATTTAATTCAATTACAAATGTGATTTTCTTTTACCTGAGTAATACTTATTTCTTTGGCTTCTCAGTTAAGTAGTAGTCAATGTATATTATTTTAATGCAGTGACTTCAACCATACTATGATGACATAGATTTTATTTAATGTCTTCACTTACAAAGGAATAGGCTCCCTTCAAAGCACTTATGAAGGGGAAATATGTTTGAACTTCTGTTCGTATAATTACAATAAATGTGCATGGACACTATGCACCGATCAATATAAGCTATAAGTAGGTAAGATCTTGTAATTGGGGCAACTGATAATGTATAAGAAAAGACTAAGCAGTTTCATTTATTTTAAACCAAATGATTATAACATCGGTAACTGGAAATATGTCTTGTTTTGTCATTGGCTTCAATCATCTAGATGTTTTTATTTAGTACACACGTACTCTGGCACACACACACACACACACACACACACATATATATATATATACGTAAATAAATTGTAATTTATTTATTTATTATGTGAATTTCATCACTGCAGTTTTCCTGAACCATTCTTACAACAGATATTATAGGATATAGCATACTTAGTACCGATGCCTGTCTTGTATAACAGCATCAATTAATATGTAAATTAGATGAGCAATGATTTGGCTCATGAATCTCTAGCCTTTACATATTTAACAAGCAAAGTATGTCACTAATACAGTGGATATTAGAAATGGTCTATAAAATATTATGGAAATAAGTATCCATGCCATATCTTTATATCTCACGCAGCTTTGCAGGGACTCTTTGGTCATTCAGAACAATGAGGCCGATTGAGTCCAATTCGTTAAGTACAATATCATATATATCATATACATATATATATCTATGCCCTATGAGGAAGGTGATTTGACACCGAAACGGCCCGTCAGGGCTAAGCCTGTGGAATTGAAGTGATTAGCTGTTTCATGCTACTGCCACGGATGTGCTGAGTATAATGAATTCTTATACCTTGCTTCAATAAATCGTTTTTATCTGCATGTTATATGCTTTGGTGTGCTGGACCTGTCTGTCCTTGGATTGGATCTGTCTGACTAAGGACTGATACACAATATTGATTGATTGTCCCTGCACCCAGACTGGTATCCCTACCTGGAGTGTGCGTATCCTCTCTACGCCCCATATATATATCTATATATACTATTGGGAAGAAAGGGCACTCAGGGTCTTTTGCAGGGTGAGAAACAGGGACTGTTTATTCAGTCATAAGAACGGACGTTCTTATGACTGAATAAACAGTCCCTGTTTCTCACCCTGCAAAAGACCCTGAGTGCCCTTTCTTCCCAATAGTATCTACTAGGGGCTGAAAGGTCCCTATTGTTGGCACCGGGGCACATCAACAACTCTTTGGCTACTTTTAAGCCCTGCTGTGCCGGATTCATCCTTTGTTTATATCTATATATATGTATATAGATATTGCGGGTTGCGGCCTGGCACTCTCCAGTAAACGACAGCTGCCCCGATGCCCTCAATTGGGAATGGATGATAGGCATAATTAGAGAAATAAACAAACTGACGTTTCGGAGCTCGCGCTCCTTTATCAAAGTGTATATGTCTCACCTATACACTTTGATAAAGGAGCGCAAGCTCTGAAACATCAGTTTGTTTATTTCTCTAATACACTTTTAAAAAAGACCTCCGAGTGCCGCTATTCATTACGCCTATCATTATATATATATATATATATATATATATATATATATATATACTTCCAGATGATCTGGCACAGCCACTGAAACAAACTTTCGGACGGGTGCCTGCACAGCAACGCTTGCTTGTATACTCCAACAGATGCGCTAGCACTCCAGTCACTTGAAACAAATTTTCTTTATTGTAGCAATCAATGGCAACGTTTCAATACAATGAAGTATTATCGTCAGGCTACTGATACATAATGGCAGCGTGCTTAAATAGCACAAACACCCCGCCCCACTGCCGGCGCACACACCCTGCAGTGAGACGACCTCAGATGACGTCACGATCTCCACGTAACTACACATGAAAATTACAAAGTAATGAAAAACACCTAAAAAAGAATTACGAACTACACAAAACATATAACATGAGACACAGTGACTATATGCATTAAACATATACAAAATTCAATATAAATCTAGACTACAAGCAATTATCAATGAAGTAAAATATTCAAGCCCATACTCTCATTTAACCCCTTAGGGGCAACGGTTCCCAATCTTATTATCCATCTAGACTCACATTGCAGGAGTTGTAAACCCCGATCCCCTCCTCGCAATGAGGGTGCTATGTGGTCTATCATCCTGTACTTAATTGCTGACATATTATGCTTTGCCTCTAAGAAATGGCGAGCTACAGGTTGCTCACTCACCCCTTTTCTCCACGCAATAGTTATGGCAGAACGGTGGGCCGTCATCCTCTCTTTAAACGATCTTTCCGTTTTACCTATGTAGCTCAAGCCACACGGGCATAAAATTTGATATACTACATATTTTGTATTACAAGATAAGGTGTGTCTAATAGGAATGGCTTTACCTGTCTGTGGGTGGGGAAATGTGGATCCTGGTATCATGTACCGGCATGTAGTACAAGGACACCGTACACAACCCAGCTTCTTGCTGTTATCTTGAATGGGGGTATAGGTTTTTACCAAATAATCCCTGAGGTTGGGAGGACGTTTGAAACAAGGCATCAAACGTGTGGCATCCAATTTTAACTCGGGATCTGTTCGAATCATGGGCCACAATTTTTTGGCTGATCCCACAATTTTGTGGGATCAGCCAAAAAATTGTGGCCCATGATTCGAACAGATCCCGAGTTAAAATTGGATGCCACACGTTTGATGCCTTGTTTCAAACGTCCTCCCAACCTCAGGGATTATTTGGTAAAAACCTATACCCCCATTCAAGATAACAGCAAGAAGCTGGGTTGTGTACGGTGTCCTTGTACTACATGCCGGTACATGATACCAGGATCCACATTTCCCCACCCACAGACAGGTAAAGCCATTCCTATTAGACACACCTTATCTTGTAATACAAAATATGTAGTATATCAAATTTTATGCCCGTGTGGCTTGAGCTACATAGGTAAAACGGAAAGATCGTTTAAAGAGAGGATGACGGCCCACCGTTCTGCCATAACTATTGCGTGGAGAAAAGGGGTGAGTGAGCAACCTGTAGCTCGCCATTTCTTAGAGGCAAAGCATAATATGTCAGCAATTAAGTACAGGATGATAGACCACATAGCACCCTCATTGCGAGGAGGGGATCGGGGTTTACAACTCCTGCAATGTGAGTCTAGATGGATAATAAGATTGGGAACCGTTGCCCCTAAGGGGTTAAATGAGAGTATGGGCTTGAATATTTTACTTCATTGATAATTGCTTGTAGTCTAGATTTATATTGAATTTTGTATATGTTTAATGCATATAGTCACTGTGTCTCATGTTATATGTTTTGTGTAGTTCGTAATTCTTTTTTAGGTGTTTTTCATTACTTTGTAATTTTCATGTGTAGTTACGTGGAGATCGTGACGTCATCTGAGGTCGTCTCACTGCAGGGTGTGTGCGCCGGCAGTGGGGCGGGGTGTTTGTGCTATTTAAGCACGCTGCCATTATGTATCAGTAGCCTGACGATAATACTTCATTGTATTGAAACATTGCCATTGATTGCTACAATAAAGAAAATTTGTTTCAAGTGACTGGAGTGCTAGCGCATCTGTTGGAGTATATATATATATATATATATATATATATATATATTCCCTTAGTGGCAAAAAATGCATCCTGTTTTGATTTAAATTCATTAACAGTAGTTGCTGTAATCAGCCCCAACGGCAATGAGTGCCAGAATTTTACTACACCTCTTCTTCATTCAGTTCGGAATTTCTTTTCCTCGAGCCTCACACAATCTAGTGTCTGATTGTGTGTCTCCGAAACACTGCCATCTGTTGGCAGCAAGTGAAGCTACATCTCTTTCTCTCTCATACATGCACAAACACAGAGGCAATCACAAGGTAGAAGACTAGCGTTCAAAGTATATATATATATATATATATATATATATATATATATATATATATATACAGATATACAGATGGAGCAGCTCTCATTTGAGCTGCTCCTGGCAATTCTATCACCATTCACCACCCGTCTCCAGCCACCAGATGGGGATGCGTGAGCGAGTGAGACGCTCGCTCGTTCCTGTCAGATGAAGCTGCTTTTTTCCAGCCTGCGCCAGCACAGGACAGCTGCTCCATCTATATATATATAAATATGTCTTGATGAAAGGGTTTACACCCTGAAACGTTGGCTATAAGACGCTTGTACTGTGTTTGTTTATATCTGAGTGACATCTGCCGTTTTGGATATATTTGCATCATTGCATGGGCACCAGAGTCAGCTATTAATTTTGAGCAGAGTGTCTGACTTTTTGGACATTATATATATATATATATATATATATATATATATATATATATATATATATATATATATATATATATATATATATGAGAGAAAGAGAGAGAGAGAGATATTTAGAATGCGAGGACGTCATTTCTCATTAAACCTTTTTAGTTGTAGTCGACATTTTTGAGTCGACACCGGACCATTAAAATCTGGGGTCGATGAGTTAAAAACCACCTTTTTAGTGTAGTCTATATATTGTCACACTCTTTAAATACTGGCCCATACTAGTTCTATATAGTATATGCACTCCCTATAATGATTTTTCATGTGGCCAATTTTGTTAGCATATACTGGCTTATTGCATATGTGGGTGGTTTATCCCACAAGTGCTTTGTTTACATCACATATATGCTCCTCCTTGTTCCATTTTATTGCTGCCCTGGACGTGTGTCACGTCATTTGACACTAATCGCGTCATTTGACGTCGTATACACGCCCCTTATTGTTGTCCCCGATGAGCATCGCGTCATTTGACGCCAGCCACGTCATCTGACGCTTTACTCATTTCTTGTTGGACCTGGCGCCCGCCGCGTCATATGACAGCGTATACGCGACGCCGCATTAACTTCACGTAGCCTGACGCTACACACAGGTATGCCGCGTCATTTGACGCTTAATACGTCTCACCCTATCATGTCTGCGTGTTACAGACACGCCAGCTACGTTACATACAGGCGCGCCGCGTCATCCGACGTTGATGCCCAATCAGGTCTGCTCATTGTAGTTATGCCGCCCGCGTCATCTGACGCTAGGGGGCTTCTCATTGGATTATGGCTATGCCATCTTCGTTATCTAGAGGAGTGGCTTTATTAAGGCCCTCCACTATCACGCCCACTTATATTCGGCAGCCAATTGCCGTTAGCAGATTAAAAGTGATTGACACTTCTTGGCCCATTTAAACTCATAGAGCGTACGTAGTAGCCACGCCCTCTGACGAAGTCTATACGACGAAACGCGTCAGGGCGTGGCCTACGACGCTCCTACCCTCCTCACAGCTGATGTCTGGATCTTGGTGACCCCTACACGCCTCCCTGCAAGCCAGCATAGCGGTGTTTTCAGTGGATCCCTGTTCCAGCACCTAAGCGTGAGCAGTCTAGCCTCCGGCTACTTTTATATCTTGTGGTACCCAGCCCACAGTGTTTTTACTTATGGTACGAGTTCATATTTGCCTGTACCAGGATCTTTTATTATCCATTAAATACTCTTAAATACTGCACCATGAAGCGCCCTCTCTCTGCCTCTTCCTAGATATATATATATATATATATATATATATATATATATATATATGAGAGAAAGAGAGAGAGAGAGATATTTAGAATGCGAGGACGTCATTTCTCATTAAACTAATTCCTTTTTTGGAATCACCATTAGAGTAAAGCAAATCTTCTATAAGGAAAGACAATGAATTCATCATCTAATTAGATAACTAAGCGCAAGCCTGAACCAGTAACTTACAAAGTGTCTGTTAATACTGGGAGCTAAATCCATTTGGACCTTAATGATGAAATCAATTTCCTAACATCCTCTTCTATTATGGGTGAATTTAGAGATTCCTATTGTGCAGAAGTTGCTTGATTAAGAAGTGATGTTTTCCAAGTGTCGCTTATGAGAGCCAGTATTGAAGTTTTTCTTGGTGAATATAAATGAGTAAAAAAAATCACGAAATAGTTTTAATATTGAAGAGATCCTAAAATTATTTTCACACAAGAATCTGTAATAGCTGGAGACATCTTTTGTTTTTTAAAGACATGGTGGCCGGGAAAGGAGGGGTGGGGTAATTTCAGTTTCCCTGGGCTTCTACGCACCTCTGAAAATTTTAGCCCATGTGTGGCAGATAAGCAGCTACTGCACTTCTAGGCAGCTGAACTCTCCCCTAACTGACAAATTTCCAGGTCTCAGCAAAAGTTATTTCTCTAATCCTATAACAGAGTTTTTTCATGTTGTTATTTCTTAAATGATATAAAAATGTTCTTAAGTGATAAAACAACCTTCCAGTTCATTTGAATATATGCAGAAGCCACATGCATGTGGCACCTGTGGCCTTAACTGCTAGGCCAAAATGGAGAGTGTACCATAGGCCTGCAAGCTCATTCACACCTAATGCTGCTGAGCTTATGAGTGAATAGCTTTACGAGTGTCTTCTCCGCAAAAAAAAAAGTAAAACATTTTCTTTATTGCTACTTTCCGAACAGACAGCTTAATGTCCATGTAACTGGGGGACATAATGTACTGTACAGTAGCGCGGAACTGGATTTAAAGCAGCCTGCATCCATGTGGAAAGTAGATGGGATTCCATTTTTAGTTACTGTGCGTGATCTGTATTCAGTGATCCTGTAGCCCAGCACTCATCTGTAAGGCGCATTACTGTATCTAACATACAGTAAAGTAGTTATTGCGCTATATTACTGTACTGTATTTCATTGGCGACCTCACGCATACGCATTGGTGATTTTCAAAAGTGACATCTGGTGGATGCACATAAGCGTTTACACTCACTGGCAATGCCATACGCCACACTAGCCACATGCTCTGCCAAGCTGATACACACTGCAGCGCACCGTGAATATCGATCCAACCTCATAGGTAGAATAGATGAGCGTGACCACATCTGTGGGTGTATAATGCATGTTTACTGAGTAGTGTACTTTGCATAGAAGTTCTATGGCACATAAAATAAAGAAAGTCTGTAGTAAAGCTTAAAAATCATGTTTTTTCTATTTATCTTTAAGAAAGAGACATATGCAACAATAAAATACAAAGGTGTGCACTTTGGAAAGTACTCAGCTAAGCGCAGTGAATTACAGAACTGGGACGTACCTGGCCCAGGAGAATATGACATAGACCAGTAAGTATGACAGTTTCCTCTATGTATATATATATATTTTTGCTTGCTAGTAACTCTCTTTTAACATGTTACTTATTGTTGTGCTTACTTAATAACAGATCTAAAGCAGTTTGATTTGCTAAAAAGACATTTAAATTGCTATTTATGCACCAGCTTGTAGCACTGGCACATTTTATTGCATTGTGAATTACATTCTAGCATTTAACCGCTATAGTGCAGAAATAGGATCTGTCAAAAACAGTTTTCATATAATGCATAATGGATAATATAGCCTTCATAAAAATAACTGTAGTAAGGGACTAAAGCCAGAAATTGAAGCCAAACTGTGCCCTGGGATCATGTCCTGCTGTTGAAGCCAGAAAATCAGTGAAGATGAGGTTAGCAAGGATTCAGCTACAGAGCAATGGTCATAATCTACAATAGCGTAATGCTAAACTTCTACTCTATCTCATTTCATCTAAAACAAATAATGTACACAAATTGTACAGTTTATCATCCGCATCATGTGTTACTACATAACATTTCTTTGTTATGTGTAATAAGCTTATCAACAGAAAACAAATCCTACAAGACAGTACATAAATGGCATTGCTTCTACTTAGGGATGGCCATCGACCATCGATATTATTGAAATCATTGATGGTTTATAACCAATGTTGAGTAATTTCAGCCAGTGGCCTAACTACAAATGTTGCACCCCCCCCAGCCAAAATACCGTCTGCTGCCGCCCCCCCCCCAATTTGTAGTAGGCTCCCCACTCACCTATTATTATATTATCCATCAGTGAGTGATTTTTAAAGCGTTCTGAACACATTAAGGGAAGCTGGTGGAAAGATGTCAAAATGTTTGAAGAATAATTACTAATAAAGTAAAAAAATAGTAACATTTGAACACACAAGAAATAACTGGTCTAGAAATGTTGTAGGATTTTAAAATGAACTTAATAAATAAAACAGCACTGAGCACATTATAGATATTTATAACCCCGTTCAAGAGATGTTATAGACTAATGACCTGTGACTGAAAGTGGTGCAAACATTAGTCATGCAACCTCAGAGCAAAGCTTACCAGTGCCTTGTGCCAGCTCCACCCAAAAACATGTCACATCATATGAGGGACAGGGGCTACCTGCAGTAGGAAGTGTAGAACTGCCCGGCACCGCCGCCGCTGCAGACAAGACTGACACAATGGGCAGATTGTTGTAGGTGTATCTTGGTGGGCACCAGAAGACTGTCTGCGGTGCACAGTGCTCCCTGTGACAGTAACCGCTCCTGGTGCTTGTGCACCGCTGGAGCCACTCTCCCTGCTTCTGTCGCCTGATGGGCACTGGCGGCGCTTGCCACAGACCCCGCTGGTGCTTGCTCCCCCAAGCAACCACGGGGTCTGCCGCATGGTAGCTATGCCACTGATTTTAGCATTGATGGGGAGAACCAGATGGAATATTTATGGAATTATGGAATATTTTTTCATTCATGTAAGGACACAGAGCTTAGCTCCGTCCCGACACTCGCAAAGCCCAAATACCGAGCTTTGTTTGGCCATTAATGAATAACCCACTGATGGTCATGTGGTAACAAGTGGAAACATTAACACAAAACACATCATAATATTAATTGAAACTATTATAAAATATAATTATGTGCAATATACAACATCATGCCCCATATACTGGAAAAAGTAAGGGTGACAATCAACCTTACTTATTCACATGCTTTGACTAGTTTGTGTATCTAAGTATAATGAAGTTCCCTCATTATATAGTTAATGACAAGCAAAGGTGCAGAGTATAGCCATGGCACCAAGAAAAAGTGGTCTATGGCTACCCACACTGAAGTGTGCCAGTGGAGAAACATGTGGCTTGCATGTAGAGACAGGTTCATGTGAAAAACATATGCGTCTGGGGCAATACCAGACTGGAGCTCAATAGGCCCACCTGGCGAATTCATTGGAAAGGAGAAAATTAAATAGGGTTAAAGAACAGTGCTATAGCCATACGGTGCTGTCCTATGTGCCATACCTTTCTCTGAACATGTGGCACCATCATCACATCAAGAGGGTGGCACCACATCCACCAGCATTGGGATCAATCAATTTAAAAAAAAAAGAAGAAAACAACCTTCATTTAGAAAGAGGAAACTTTGACCAAACAACCTTCTCTGGCTGGGCGTTTTGCCACTGAATGGAGAAAACAAAATGAAGGTTATTTTTGGCTTGCTGTGTTGGTTGCAGAAATGTTTACCTGGACTTCTAAATACCATTATTTTTTTTTGAAAATGTAGCTAGATGTTGCGGAAAAAGTCTCTAAGGCAGGTGTGATAGCAGATTTTGAGTTTTTTTTTAACTGACAACAAAAACTTTATATTGTGTTTGTCTATGGAAGATAAATCACTATCAATTCTTAAAGAACTGGTAGCCCCATCACCTAGGGACCATGCCCAAAAGCCATTCAATTACAGCCACAGCTGATAGGTCTCTTTGCCACAGAATGCCAAGTCTGCAATCTGTTTGGCCCTCATTAATAATGAGCTCCCTTGTCTGTACAAAAGCAAACAACAAAGCGGGTTATTAACCTGCAGAAGCGCACATTGGCCATCTGTGTGTGCATACACACTGGGCGATAAACTGATCAATATCGCTCAGAAGAGCTAAAATGAGCAATATCGCTCATTTTATTGCCCAGTGTGTGTGTGTGTGTGTGTGTGTGTGTGTGTGTGTGTGCGTGGCTTAAAAACAGCAAGCTTGGAGTGGTTTACTTGTATAATTGCAATATAATATGCACCCATTTCAGATATACATCAGAAGTGCATTGAAAGTAAATTGCTCCATTAAATAACTGTGTCACTCTCTCATTCAAATACATTATGTGCCAGTAGCATTTCCAGTAGATCTAAGTGACTGTATCTTTCACTGTAAGTGCAGAAGCCTCCATTAGTGAGAGATTTGGCCCTTCTTACAAAATGTAAACATAGGGGAGGGAAGGCTGTATCTCTAGTTGTTTAGATGTCTGTGCAATCTGAACTGCAGACTCATAAATCTTTCTTTGAACTTTCTAAAGGGAAAGTGCACTGCATTATGAGAATGTCAACTCCAAGAAGGAAGACAAGAAGAAATATGAGCCATTCATTCCACGGTATCACGAAGTAATCTTATTACAGGAAGAGAAGAAGGTAAAGTCAATTTGGCTGTTCATAGTACTTAAATAAAATCATTTACTGTGAGGAGGAAACTCATGAATTCCTAGCCCATATTATTAGAAATGACCCAAATGACTACAACAGGCAATGTATTAGCTGAGGGAAAGAAATAGTTCTCAGAAAAGAAAAAGATCAATCTGCAGCTTATCTAAAATACATATTTTGTCTTAATCCTCTCGGTGGCTTTCTGTGATGTCTAACAGAACACACAGAACAAAGCACTCATTTCTTGACATTAATCTGAATGTTATATAAACATATGCATAATTTCCTGTTATGGATTTTATTCTCGTGGAAAAAGGACATCGTAATAAATTTATTTTATTAACAGTTTCTTATATAGCGCATACATATTCCACAGCGCTTTACAGAGAATATTTGAACATTCCCTACCACAGAGGAGCTTACAATCTATATTCCCTACCACATGTACACACGCACACAGACATTCTAGGGTCAATTTTTTTGGGAGCCAATTAGCCTACCAGTATATTTTTGGATTGTGGGAGGAAACCAAAGTACCTGGAGGAAACCCACGCAAGTACGGGGAGAATATTCAAACTTCGCACAGTTAGGGCCATGGTGGGAATCAAACCCATGACCTCAGCACTCTAAAGGTGCGTACACATTAGACGATTATTGATATGCATGATAACGATATGGTTAACAATATTTTCTCCTGCATTTCCCTGTAAGCCTCGGCTTTAATATGACGATCAACAGGTAAGTCTTCAATGGCAAATGCTCAGGACTGCAGGTGTCCCAGGACACGCTGCTTCTCCCATAGGAAGCTTTACATGTGTTGCTCACATGGAGTTTGTAGCCCGAAGCTTTTTTGTTTTTTAATGTGTTAACAGTGGCGTAACTATAAATCATGCTCCCCCAAGCCAAAATATTTTTAGGCGCCCCCCCCCCCCATAATGCCCCATACAGATTACCTCACTGTGGCTACCCATGTCCCTTGAAAAAGACTGGCCGGGCCGGAAGCTTCCTGTGGGGCCGGGCCAGAAGCTTCCCGCCCCACAGCCCCCCTATATTACATTATACACAGCCCACCCCCATATTACATTATACACAGCCCACCCCCATATTACATTATACACAGCCCACCCCCATATTACATTATACACAGCCCACCCCCATATTACATTATACACAGCCCACCCCCATATTACATTATACACAGCCCACCCCCATATTACATTATACACAGCCCACCCCCATATTACATTATACACAGCCCACCCCCATATTACATTATACACAGCCCACCCCGTATTACATTATACACAGGCCACCCCGTATTACATAATACACAGGCCACCCCGTATTACATAATACACAGCCCACCCCGTATTACATAATATACAGCCCACCCCGTATTACATTATACACAGCCCACCCCGTATTACATTATACACAGCCCACCCCGTATTACATTATACACAGCCCACCCCGTATTACATAATACACAGGCCACCCCGTATTACATTATACACAGCCCACCCCGTATTACATTATACACAGCCCACCCCGTATTACATTATACACAGCCCACCCCGTATTACATTATACACAGCCCACCCCGTATTACATTATACACAGCCCACCCCGTATTACATTATACACAGCCCACCCCGTATTACATAATACACAGCCCACCCCGTATTACATAATACACAGGCCACCCCGTATTACATAATACACAGGCCACCCCGTATTACATAATACACAGGCCACCCCGTATTACATTATACACAGCCCACCCCGTATTGCATTATACACAGCCCACCCCATATTGCATTATACACAGCCCACCCTATATTACATTATACACAGCCCACCCCATATTACATTATACACAGCCCCCCCCCCATATTACATTATACACAGCCCATTCCACATGATAAACAGCCCCCACACACACTAAAGTACAGAATCACATCATATTACAGACCCCACTCCCCCAGTACACACACAGCACCACAGTAATGAAAGTACAACATTACAGTAGATAAAACACAGCCCCCTCACTCCCCCACTATACAACACTCACCTGGCTTGCCCATTCCTTGGAGGTGCAGGGAGCTAGCAGTGTGGTGAGTGTTTGGGGCCAGAATCAGGGCGGCAGCAGCAGCAGGTTACAGGAGCACGAAGATAACAAGCACAAATCCGCTTGTTATAAGCTGAGAGTGAGACTTGGAAGCGTGCTGCGTGCCTCACTGCCTCTGCTCAGCTTCCCGGCTCCTCTCCAGCGTGGCCTCTCCAGCGTGTGACGTCATCACGTCACACGCATAGAAAAGCTGAGGCAGGGGGTACCCAGCAGTCATTGCCTGTCACTCTCCGTGCCAGGCCACGCCCCCCGCCCTCTCATTTCAACGCAGCCCGCCCGCCTACCCTCCCCATTGGACAGCCGCGTCACGTGACAGTCTGACTGTGATTCTGTCAGACTGTCATGGCGGCGCCCGTGCTGTGTCGGCGCGACAGCAGTGCTGCACCGCACTTCGCACAGCAGGCAGCTCAGAGCGCCGGGCAGGAGCCTGCGGCCCGGCGCCCACGCAGCCCCCGCTCCCCCAAGCAGTGGCGGGGGCTGCCTTGCGCAAATTACGCCAGTGTGTGTTAATCCCTGAAGGATAAACTGAAAATTTTATTTACAATATTTTTTTTGATCAATGTGGTACCATCTAAACTCTCAATATTATATGGCACTATGTAAAATTATTTCTGCTACGCAGTAACAGACATCAACGTAAGCAAAGCTGCAGGCAGGCACTAATGTGTGTTTGTGTGTGTGTGTGTATAGATGGGAGTGTTGTTAAGCAGGGCAAATACAGACAGTAACAAAGAACCTTTTGGAACCAGCCTCAACCTAGTCCATTTGATATAAATCGGATCAATTTTTCTAGTTTTAACATATACTATAAATATTGGACACTTTGGGTGACATTTAATAGGATGCGAGTTTTAGTAACATTTAAAAATCGCACCATATCGCACTTTTTCAAATCACATTTTTTTCTTCAAAACCGATTATTCAATGGGATGTGCTAATGTGCCTAAAAAGTGCGGTGAAGTGCGAAGAGATGCGATGTGGTGCGATGTGGCGCGATTTTCTGACACAGTAATGTGCGATTTCTGGCGCTGGTCATGTGCGATTTTCTGACCAACCGGAATGCGAATTACAACATTACGCATGCCAAATTACCCCCTAACCTATTGGCCCACCTAAGTCCCCTACAATATGCATCACACCCCCTATATAAAGGGGCACAGGCGCCATTTTGACCTTTGAAAGGTAGTAAGGTGAGGAGAATGGAGAGGAGAGTGTCATTGAGCGCAGGTGGCAGAGGCAGCAGTGGGCCAGACACAGGCAGCAGCAGCAGCGCCAGAAGAGCCAGGGGGAGAGGCTGCAGAGGCACACTAAGAGCCAGCAGTGTGAGAGGGAGATGCAGCACTTTGGCAGCCAGCATAGCCACATCAAGGCCTGGGCCAGGGTGGACCCCAGTGGAGCAGGCACAGCAGGAGGAGGTGGAGGACCCTCTTGCCACCCCATCTCATCCACTCACACAGGACCTGTTCAGCACACAGTCCGAGGAGGAGCTGCAGGAGGGACACATGTCTGACGTTGACTGGCCTGAGGTGAAGGAAGATGGAGGTGAGGAGGAGGAGGAGGGTGATGCTGCTCTGGAGGAGGAGGGGGATATGGCCACAGAGGAGGTTGAGGAGGAGCCAGAAAGTGCCCGCACCCAAAGTGGCCATAAGGTGCGTTTCTCTTACGAAGAAAATGCAGCCCTTGTCCGTGCCATAGTGCCCATATTTGACAGGCTGCTGGGGAAGCACAACAACAGGACCACTGCGCAGCGGAAGAGGGCCATGTGGGAATCTATCACTGGCGCAGTCAATGCTGTTAGCAGCAACAAAAGAATCGTAAGAAATGTCAAGAAGTACTTTAATGACATCAAAAGGCTACTCCAAGCCATGTACATCAACCATTGCAATGCTTTATAACTGTAATGTTCTGTTGTAATGTTTGCAGAACAATAGTGCTGCTGTGGATCTACATATCCCAGCAAGGTTAACTAATGTAAATGTAATGGTCATAGATTGCAATTGTTAGTGATGCTGGGTCATGTAGTTCCACACCTGCTGGTATTGGTCAAATGCCTACCAAATTGCCGACGCATATATCTGGATGCAAAGGTTGCAGGTAAGCAAAATGAATGCAAAACCATTACACATACAGTACACACACCCATGTACCATGCACAATAGGCTACACTACAATCTACTCCTGCACCCTACTGTAAACCAAATATAGATTCAATGTCAACTACATTATTTAAAGAACTTTATTATTATTATTATTATTATTATTATAATTTTATTTATAAGGCGCCACAAGTGTTTAGCAGCGCCGTACACAGGAACATGCTTTATGAAGCATGTTTAAATATTAATACATGCTCATTAAACCAATGTCATATTGGGTAATGGCAAACAAAATAGCACATTACAGTGCTGCAAGATATGCTGGCCATGCCATGGACTCATTGAGACCCGCTACATACCAATGGCTATTAATTTAATGTGACACCCATCAGACAAATTAAATATCATAGCATAAATTTTTTTGCAGGGGTACATGTGTTACTGAACAGTACCCATTATTATGTGGCATAACCCACAAGACACCTTAAATGCAATATGACACATACTGCAAAATTATGGTGGAATACTTAACCATTTCTCATTTTCAACAGGATCATCACAACTAGTGGTGCAACCAACAGAAACAACAGAAATGATGGAAGAAGATATGGAAATATTTCTTCAACCAGTCGAACCCTTCTCACCTGAGAAAGAAAACACAGTGACAACTGTGACTCAAAGGCCGTCAACTGTGGTGACAAACCAGCAAACCACACCCACCCAACACCCCACACACCATCTACAGCACAAACAAATAGAATTCATGGAAATGCAAAGCCATCAAATGGGCAATATGCAAGGCTACCTAAGAAATATATTTCAGCAACTTAAAAAAATGGCCACCAGTGTCCGTGTAAGTGTGGGCATACAAGTAAGAATGGCTACCACCCTGGAAACACGGCTGGCCGAAATCAGAAAGGCCCTACGGGTCCCAAAAAAATAATTTAGCCACCCTAAATGAGAGTGTACCTGGTCAAACACAAGCTATATTAGCACAAACTACTGCATTGGTTGCCCTGCAGACACAATTAAATAATCAAGTGTTAAATGTATTAGGTGCAGCTACATCCACAATTATCAGTGTATCAAGTACACCACTGAGTGGCTCACCCAATTCACCCCCACGTAGGAGTGTGCAACCAGGGGTGGCCTGGGGGTCAGGGGCAAAGGAGGATGTGCGCGCACACAGGTTAAAAGTTGCAAATGTGTATTTTTTTATACTACAGTTATGTAAAGCATATTGTTTTTTTGAAAATGTATGGACCAGTAATTGAACAAAACAATAAATATTTGTGAGGTGGAGCCTGTGGCCAAGAAGTAGAGGGCACACATTAATTTCTGCAGCCCACACACTGCATAGTTGGCACCCCCATAAGGGTCCAAATCATCTCTCACCTGCTCATATAAATTCAAAAGATTAGTGCGGTTCAGCTGAAACATCCCCACAACCTGTTGATCAGAGAGGGAGTCCAGGTACAGCCTAGCACGATAACTACGTGAAGCACGCAGTACTCGGGGTACCTGGATCTGGCGCACAGCAGCCTCCCTCCTCCTGCACAGCTCCTCCAAACGACCAAAGTCACAAACAGCCAGCTCCACACCACTCTGCACAATCTCCATCTCTCAAACCCTCTCAGGTGTCTTTAATGATGTTTGGGTATATGTAGGGTCAGTTTATGAATAAAACTGTGGACACCTGTTTGAAAATTAACCATTTCTGCATTTGTACAAAGTTGCTTTTGGGTCAATTCGCCCATCAGAACCTGGTCTGCATCATCGGCGATTTTTAGACATTTTTGGGTACTCTTTACTTAGAAGGGCGCCCATCTCGGCCATCTCGGGCATTGAATGCACTAAAAAATCAGGTGCGATGCGACAGACGAGATGCCCGAGATTTCCCATAGGGAACAATGTTAAATGTCTCAATTGACCCAATTTTCCTGTTCAATGCCTCAATTGACCCAATTTTTTCATAGGAAACAATGTTAAATGGGCCACAGAGGCCAAATAGGCACCCTGAAGTGAATAATGGCCACCCGAATTGTTAACGCCACCCCACGATCAACGTCAACCCGAAGCGTGGCGAGCGGAGGCGGTACGCGTCCTACGACCTTTTCATACCCCCACTATCCACGTCGGCGTGGAGTTGAGAATAGAAAGTGTGGCGAGCGCAGCGAGCCACCGAGCCCGAAGCGTGGCGAGCGCAGCGAGCCCCGCGAGGGGACGCGGATACCTTCACAGGTATCCGCGTCCCCTCGCGGGCTTCACAGCTGTCCGCGTACCCACGCGGGGCTCGCTGCGCTCGCCACGCTTCGGGCTCAGTGGCTCACTGCGCTCGCCACACTTTCTATTCTCAACTCCACGCCGACGTGGATAGTGGGGGTATGAAAAGGTCGTAGGACGCGTACCGCCGCCCCTCGCGGGCTCGCTGCGCTCGCCACGCATCGGGTTCACGTTGATCGTGGGGTGGCGTTAACAATTCGGGTGGCCATTATACACTTCAGGGTGCCTATTTGGCCTCTGTGGCCCATTTAACATTGTTTCCTATGGAAAAATCGGGTCAATTGAGGCATTGAACAGGAAAATTGGGTCAATTGAGACATTTAACATTGTTCCCTATGGGAAATCTCGGGCATCTCGTCGGTTGATCGCACCCGATTTTTTAGTGCATTCAATGCCCGAGATTTTTTACTAACGATGCCCACGATCAAAATCGTGGGCGCCCTTTTAAGTAAAGAGTACCCATTTTTGAAATGAGAATTACATTAGTGCATTCCATTAAATAAGCGATTTGTATACTTTTCAATGCGAAAACATCTGGATGCGAAAAAAAATGCGAATTGAAACCGGCAAGTGCAAAAGTGCGATTTATCGCACAAAATGTGCGATTTACGTGACTTAGCGCACCCTATTAACTAAGCGGTTTCGCTAAAATGTGCGAAAAAGCCATTTTGTTGCCTAGATATCCCACAAATTCAACTAGTGCATCCTATTTAATGTCACCCTTTAACCCAATGTTCATATTTGATGTAATTGTGCCTCTTTGTGTCTATCTATGTCCAGTATGCACATAAATTATGTAAATAAGGCCAGTTGTTGATTTAAATATGCAGTATAATAGGCTCTGAGTATTAAGGTACATTGCAAGAGCTGTGTCTGTGACCTACTGCTAGTCTGCAGTACTGAAACAGCTATCATATTTAAATGAGCTACCTGTATGTCTTCATTCGCTGTGTATTCTCTGTGCTAACAGGTGCATAGATTTCACCTAACTTAAAGAAAGAAAATGTATTATGAGTGGACTGGAGATATGGGGCCTCATTCAGACCGTATTGCTGCTGTGCGAACTCACACAGCAAGCAATTATTTTGCTGGCCGTTCGCAAAGTGATTAACAAGAAGCTGGCTTTTGGGGTGGTAACTGGCTGTTTTATGGCAGTGACGTGCCAAGGGAAAATGGAAGCGTGCCCAAGCGTTTTAGGGGAGGGTGTGTGATGTCAGTTCTGGTCTCGATCAGGCTGATTCCATCACAGCTGCTGAGTAAGTCCAGGGCTACGCACAGCCTGCACACAGTGGTGAAATCATTTGATGGAGAGTGAGCTGCGAATAGCTATGCAGATCTTCGCTGGGCTGCGACGTCTTCGCTACCCATTTGCAGGCTTGTGAAGGGTCGGATTACACTCTGGCCGAGTAGTGGCTATTTGCATGGTGATTTCACGGCACTGCTAATTCTCTGCCGTGGGATTAGGCCTAAATCAGGCCCATGGGCAGTTCTGTTACGCTGCTATTTATGTGCATTTTTTAAATCATCCAAAAATATCATGCTATGCCAGGAGCTGCTGACAGGAAAACGTATGCACAATATACAGGCCAGGGGTGTTCACAGACAAACATCAACCAATACACAAATATGTTACCCATTTCCTATGGTACCTTTAATGTCAGTGTACTCATTCACCTTAAAATCATAGGAGGATCCCTGAAATAGCAGCAATCTCCCTGATTAGTCTAGCAATCTCCCTCATTTCACCTAGCCCACATTACACTGTTACATTTTTGGGAAAAAAGGAATTTGAGATAGATACATTTACACTGAATCATCAGCAGCATTTCCAGCACTGGTGATAAAATACAATGGGGCAGATGTATTAACCAGCGTTAAGTGCAAAAATGCACTTAACGCTGGTTAACTGGGGGGGATTACGTCTGTCCCTAATGTATTACTAGCGCACCTAACGTGCGCTAGTGACAGCCCGCCGAGTTACGCTCGGCGGGGCTGTCCCTGCAATCCCCCCCAGGGATTAACGGCCGGGGCGATGTATTAACAGCCTTCAAGGCGTTAATTCGCCCCGGCCGCTTCGCCAGCTCAGGGCTAGCGTTGTCCTATCCCCCACTATGGGGACAACGCTAGCCCTGCGTCTGGCTTGGGCTGCGCTGGAGATCTCGCATTTTTTGCGAGATCCCGCGCATGCCCAGTGCGGCCGGCCGGGAGACAGGAGATAGCGCATCAGTATTAACTGATGCGCTATCTCCAGAAAGGGACATCGCCGGAGGGGGGAGTTAACGCTCCCCCGCTTCGGCAGACAAGATGTTAATACATCTTGTCGATGTCCCTTCCTGCTTCGCCTCGCTATTGAGGCGAAGCAGGAAGTATCATAGCGGCGCGATAAGCGCTGCTATGATATATCTGCCCCATTGATCCCTATGGCTACATGCATTTCTTGTGCCCGTTTATATGGAACCATGTGTAAACACAATAGATGAACAATACCTCACACATATCAGTGACTTTTCTTTAGCAAGTATAGTAGCTCTTACTAACTGCTTTGGGACTCATCTACATTTGGACATTTGGATATACGTCATTTTAAAAGATTCCTCTCAGATGTAGCAGTACACACCCACGCTTCTAGGTGCCACATTAACAATCTCTTATCGCAATCTCTCCATATATGGAACTAGTCAAACACTTTGGGTGGAGCATGACACGCCCCTTAAATGGGGCCCTGTGCAAAGTTCTACTACCAACTATAATCTCTCTGAAACTAGTTTTCAAAAGTAGGCAAGAATGCTTAAAATTAACATGCGGCTTTCCAGTGCAGCACAATTCCTTAATCCCACTATGGTCTTTATCATCAGACTACATACATATATAATTTATCTCAACATCAAAATAAATAACTTAAAATGAAAAATCTTCAAAGTTTATACATTTATGAAACATAACAGTACCTTATTAATGATCCCACTAGGTGGCAGCAGACTCCTTGCAGAATAATTTTATGGCTCTTAACATCTTTTATTGCCTATGTGGTATGGTGGGCAAAATAGTTAAATTTGTCAGGACAAGAATAAAATCTATTCTTTAAAGGAAAACTGACAAATACAAATTGCATGATGTCAAACACAGCCTTTCTCTAAAAGAGCACCATCACAATACAGTGTATAGCCTATTGTCATGCAGCATAGGAAGAACAGTCTGATGTTTTTACTTGTTTATTATATAATCATGAAACCCTACATAGATAATGTACAACCTGGTTCTTGTTAAAATATATACATTACATTGGAATATAGATAAACGAGTTTATGCTGAATCATTATTGTGCCTTAAAAGAAATCAGAAAGTAACATAATAATATCCCTTTCACATCGCACCTAATTACCGGGTTCATGACGGTTTCTTGCTGTTTCGACCCGGTAATTGGTGCAATGTGAAAGGGGTTACCATGTCCAGCAAACCAGTAGCAACACAGAAATACGAACTGGTAAAAAAGAAGGGTTCTTATGGATTCATTGCCGTGTTGCTTTGTGGTGTGAACGGGTTAATCGGGTCAAGTGACCTGTTTCCCATTCACACCAATGGAGGAGGCAGGGCTTGAAGCAGCGCCAGCTCTAAGCGCTGCCTTCTCCACCACTCCCTATGAAGCTCTGCTGCTCTGCCGCACCCCTGTAATATGTCAGCGAACCAGCAATATTGCCAGTTATCTGAGGAAGTTTGAACAGACCAAAACACATTGCATGCACATTTATTATTTTTAGCTGCACTATGATTTAAGGTGCCCACATACGGTGCGATGTGTGCTGTGCGTTTTGTACTAGATCCCATCATATCTAGTTCAAAACACATGCAATACATTGCTCTGATATTCTGACAAAATGGAATATCTTGCACAGTGCCGAAACCAAGGGTGCCAGATTATCGGTGGTCAACTTGTATTAATCCACTTGATTGCTGCATAGTTGCCGGTTTAAAAGCTGCGTCAACTGTGATCTGGCAGTCTAATAGGAGGGAGGTGCATGAAAAGCAGGAGAGAGCTATTAGGGGGTATAGTGCTATCGTTGCTAGGAAAGCCACAATTCCTGATATTGCAAGGAAGAGGCTGTGGCCACTAAAGCGTGATCCAGCACTCGGATTGCAATGTGGCCAAAGACCTGCCACAGAGTCACTTCTCTAAACTGCCACACAGTCCTTCTAATAATGTCAGTTTGTGACATACTACATGTTGGTGGTCATAAATTTTTCATTGCCTCCTTTTTTTGTGACCTTCTCAATAAAATGGGGTATATTTAATAAAGGTCGATTTTTGGTAGATGTTGTTCAAGTTTTTTGTTATCATTATTTATTTTTTTGGTCAAGTGGTGGTCAAATTAAAATCAATTTTAATTGAAGTTGGGCTTCCGCGGCCAACACACATTTGCTGACGGATTAATTCTTCGATTAATTTTTAAATGCTAATAAATGTGTTTTCTAGCCCTGGAAATTCAAAATCAATTAAGTTTGAGTTTAAATCGATCACCATTGACCAATATTGACCTTTACGATATATACCTATTTGATACAGTATAGAATCATTTCAATGTTTCTGAATATATCACACATGTCCTCTGCATCAGGACATCACTGTTTCAATGTACAGTAAAAGTAATGCTGTTTCTTTAAGTGCTTTTTGTTCGTATTTTCTTCTGCTTAATAATAGATTTTGCTGTTTCCATTTCCCCGTTATATAGAGAACAGATTCCATCTTATTTGGCATAGTAATACACTCTGAGTCTGCTTTATACAATACCATTCTATGTAGATTTATTGATGCCATTACAGTAAAGTGACCATATTTATTGCTGTTTTAATGCTGTGGGAATGTGAAATCTGGATACTGCTGATGTACATTGATTATGACAAGAACTTTCTCCATGGACTTCCTATATACATCAAAGGGTCACTTTGAGCACAGTATATTACGCTTGCCATATGTTGGGTTGCTTAGAAGCTATGGGTCCTGACCTGCAGTTACTATATATATACAGAAGCCAAAAACATTTAAGGTGGTTGCTAGAATGGATTGGAAAATCACAGATGATTTATTTTACTTCTCAGCTCAGAAATGATTAAGAAATCTCATTTGTAGCTTTAGGCAACAGAAAAGCTTTTCAAGATCAGTTACTTCAAATCTATGTCAGCCTTTTTTTTCATCCTGGAGAAAACCACTGACATTACATAGAAGGGAAGCTTATGCTGGATGATGTATTGTACAGGGTTGCACTGTTAGGTGCCATGTTAACATTGGTCTGTGACACTACAGCTCATTCAAGAATATAGATGTAGTAAAATATGTAGAGTGTTTCAGCTAATATATGAGAGTGGATACCTTTACAAACTCACATTTTATGATCCCTTGATAGCTTTTATTGCAGAAATTAAAAATACACTTGAAAAGTTCAATGTGTGAATATTTAATAAAGTTAAAAATATTCACTTGAATGCCAAAGGCATTTGTCCGCTCACTTACTGTCTTTACAGGAAATGCTTAATTTTAAATGGTTGCAACTGCAAGTAACTTGCCAAGTCAACTTGCATAGTTGTTGCTGCTTCTTACATTGATTTTAGAGGTGGATCTACCATGCAGTGAACCGGGGGCCCTGAGGACTAAGGGGCCCACTGCTGCCCTTGTCACCCTCCTTCTGTCTGCCACTGTTATTTCCTATCACACTGTGACTCCCCCTGCCTCTCCATGCCACCCTCTGCCTCTCCTTGTCACCCACTGCAGTGTAGCATATTGTAAACTTGGGTTGGGGTGGAGGAGGGGTTCTGCCACTGATTGATTTGATTGTTCCAATGGTGTTATGTCATCCATGACATCACTGTATTCTAAAAATGGGATGAAAGCTGTAATAAAGGCTATGTGGATATGTCAAATATTTGAACTGACCTTGAACTGGACAGCCAGCAAGTTAATTGGAAAGGTACAGTATGGATTACTGTAAAGTGCCCTTTCCTATTCAGGGAACTTTGTAAAACGTGTATGTGTAGTCGGCATATCTATTTACCCAGAGCATTACAAATTTTATAAAGGCAATATTTACATAGTCGTACTGGGATTTCTCTGTCAAAATGACCTTACATTCATAGTGACAAATTCTGACAAATACACACTGGAAGCATTTATAGTTTTGAAGTTGAAAATAAATGTAGTAAAAAAAAGATATTTAAGGCAGTTTATATTTATGACTAGGATTCCCGAAAAATGCTACTTTTTGATCTAGTAAAAAAAAAAAAAAGATAACAGATGTATTTGTGTAACTAATTAAAAGTGTATGTACTCAGTGTCCTGACACTTAAACTTCCATTGGTGTCTGATCCTGTCTTATCCTGCCAATTATGTGCCTGACCTGGCACTATATTTGTATTACCCGTACTGCCTTTGGCTATTGTTTCTGTTGTCGGCAGGAGGGGGAGGGGGGGGGGGGCTCAAACAGACACACAACACGTTTAATTTAGGTGGCCCTAAATTTGCTGAATGTATGCACTTCAAGGGCAGCTGGACTTACTTACCATGCCATATATTGACATCTATCTATCTGTTTTTCTTTTTTCTATCCCTCTATCATCTATATCTTCCTATCCTTCTGTCTAGGGAAGGGGGTGCGGTACTTGTGGAGTATCACGGCTCCCACGACCTTCATCGTATGCCGATTGTATGCTAAAAATCGCTGCGATCGCACCCGATTTTGCACTGAAATGCATCAGAATGCATTGAAATGTGTATTAAACTTGTGAAATGCCCCCAAATGCCATTTTTCATAGTGCACCACCCCCACTATCAACGTCAACCTGAAGCGCGGCGAGGGGCGGTGGTACGCGTCCTATGACCTTTTCATACCCCCACTATCCACGTCGGCGTAGAGTTGAGAATAGAATAGTGTGGCGAGCGCAGCGAGCCACCGAGCCCGAAGCGTGGCCAGTGCAGCGAGCCCCGCGAGGGGACGCGGATACCTTCACAGCTATACACGTCCCCTCGCGGGCTTCACAGGTATCCGCGTCCCCTCGCGGGGCTCACTGTGCTCGCCACGCTTCGGGCTCGGTGGCTCGCTGCGCTCGCCACACTATTCTATTCTCAACTCCACGCCGACGTGGATAGTGGGGGTATGAAAAGGTCGTAGGACGCGTACCGCCGCCCCTCGCGGGCTCGCTGCGCTCGCCACGCTTCGGGTTGACGTTGATAGTGGGGGTGGTGCACTATGAAAAATGGCATTTGGGGGCATTTCACTAGTTCAATACACATTTCAATGCATTCTGATGCATTTCAGTGCAAAATCGGGTGCCATCGCAACGCATCGGATGCCATCGTATGGCATCCGATGCGATCGCATACGATTTTTGAGCAAAAATGCTCAAAAATCAGTAAAAATCGTATCGCATCGTATGCCATCGTATGCCACTACATATGGCATACGATGCCATACGATGGGAGCCGTGATACTCCACAAGTACCGGGGGTGCTGTGAGACGGGGGAGAGAAAGGAAAAAGGGAGAGCTAATGGCAAAAGGAGAGGAACATGTGAATTGGGAGTGCTGTTGCCAGAGAGCAGTGAGGTGGTGAGAGCACATCCAAGATGAAATGGGAGAGAAATATTCACTAACATCAGCGAACACAAATTGGGAAAGATCCAGAAGGCAATATTACATTTGTTTTTCATCCACAGTGGTGATACTGAAATCCAAGGTTATTATTTATCCACGACATTTCCTTTTTAGTGTTGTCAGAGAGGATCCAGGGAAGTTTGCACAGAAGGAGAAGTTTGATAAGTAGGATGTGAACCAGAGAGGTCTCATTGAATGCATTGTGTGCATTTTGAGAGAGTGGTCAGTAGTGTCAAAATCAGCAGAAAGAGCAGTGATTGAGTAGCGTCATTTATATTTATATTTAGTCACTGTTGTTTTTGTTAACATTTCGGAGAGAAAGCCAGACGGGTGCTGGATGATGGCAGGGATCCCGAAGGGTCAGTACACAGACATCAAAATACATTGGAATACCCACTGACAGGCGCCATTCTTCCTTGTGGGGGTTCATGACGCCCATAGAGGGAGAATAGAACCTGTTGAAAGCGCAGCGAGCCACTGACCCCACAAGGGGCTTCTTTGTGCTTGCCCTCTCTGACGAAGTACCGGCAGTCGAGATTCCGATGTCAGTATACTGACCATCGAAATCCGACCACGGCCATACCACCCCCAAGTTAGACAAAAAAAATCACCCAATAGGTTGTAGAGGAAAGGACGTGTAGCCAGACTAAAGAGTGCCCAATAGGTTGTAGAGGAAAGAAAGTGTAGACAGAATAAATAGCACCCGATAGGCTGTAGAGGAAAAGACTAAAAACCAGCCAATAGGTTGTAGAGGAAAGGAAGTATAGGCAGACAGAAGAGTACCCAATAGGTTGTAGAGGAAAGGAAGTATAGGCAGACAAAAGAGTACCCAATAGGTTGTAGAGAAAATGAAGTGCATGAGGCTAATAATTATTAATGAAATATGGTAGTACAGTACATGCATTATTAACAGAATTCTTGACAACAATTAGTGGACAACCAACTTATTATTGAAGTGTAAACCAGCAGGCAACATATAAATTGCAATATAAAGACCCTAGTACTAATATTTTGATGTACAGTAACATTGGATCAGCGAAAGAACGATTGTCAGGAGAGGCATGAAGATATGCTGAGGACACAAAGTGATGTCACAAGTGAATAAAGACAGAATTGATAGCTTTGTAAAACATACTGGGGCAGATGTATTAAGCTTTAACAAGAGATAAATCCAAGGGTGATAAGGAGAGATAAACGTCCAGCCAATCACCTGCTAACTGCCAAGTTACAGCCTGTGTATGCAAAAAGTCAGTAAGGAGCTGATTGGCTGGACGTTTATCTCTCTTTATCATACTTGCATTTATCTCTTGTTAAGGCTTAATACATCTGCCCCACTGTATGTAAAAGGTTGATGGATCTAATAATTCTCATTCAGATTAGTCATATGCAACAGCCAACTGGATTTAATGATATGTGTGAAAAAGGGATTACAAAGATTTTTGTTCCTAATTTCTTAACAGATTTAATTAAGGGAAAAGGCTGGGACTATTATTATTATAAAAAAAAAACTTTTCAACATGTGTTCTCTAATATTTCAGAATTGTTGCAATATGTCTATAAATTGTAGATGTTTGAGTAGGTTACTGTTTGTAGAATGATATTCAGTAGATAACAGGTGCTAGAGAAGTTACATTAAGTTAATGAGTAAAAACAATAGGCAATAACAAATATTTCAAATATTTTTTCGAGAATGAGGTCAATACTTCTTGTAGATTTTGAGGAGGAGGTAATGAATGAAAAGTAGAATTAGGAGAGCTCTTAAGCGGGGTACTGAGAAAAGACATATTTATGTGAAAACCATTGCAGCTTTGTTGAGGAAATAATCTCCTGTGGTGTAGGAGAAGCTGCGCAGACTGGAAGTTATAGTGGAATCAAAAACAGCAAAGAGTTGACTTTGATTTGTGTTTTTGCTGAGCAATCCAAGATTTTCTTTCCTTTTGAACTGAAAAACATTCCTATTTCCTATTGCTGCTGTTGAAATTTTTTTTTTTTTTTTTTTTTTTTGTATAATCATTTTTTATTGATTTTCAAAGGGGAAAAGAAAATACAGACAGGGAAACAAAAGTTGGTATAAGTGAACAGCCGACAATTCTCGACGCAGCGAGATACAAGCTTCATTTCTTCATACAGTGTTCCAATAGTTAACATTATTATCTTGAGACGATATTACATGGCATTTAAAGTGTGTTGTCCTGGGTAGATTACATCTCTGCTATCCCTTTCATTTCCCTATTATAAAATCTATAAAATTACTATATCGAGAAAGAAGAAAAAGGGGGGTGGGGGGAAGGAAAGGAGTAACAGGGAAGGGGGGAGGGTGGGGGGGAATGACCTTTCCCTCTCATGTAGACATATTTGCAGATTAAGATAGTGTTATCCAGAGTCAGACCAGGCGATTTATTCACAGGGAAATTGTCTTATACTCTTGGGAAGTTTTATACTCCATCCAGGGGAGCCATGTGGCTGCGAATTCAGTGTGTTTATCCACTGATGACATCATAACATCCTCCATTGACATATAGTGATCTATTTTGGAAAACCATGATTTACATGTGGGTGGAATTATGGATTTCCATAGGACGGGGATGCTAGCCCTCGCCGCATTGCTAAGGTGCCTGATCAATGAGGTTTTATAGGAGGAGAGAGGTGTGGGGGATAGGTTTAACAACCAAAAAGCTGGGGTCACTGGGACTGGGTTACTGAGAATAGTTTGTGAAGTCTTAATGACTTCTGTCCAGAAGGGGGTGATTAAAGGGCATTCCCACCATATATGCATGAGGGATCCGGTGGAGCTCTTACACCTCCAGCAAGTTGCAGGAATGTTTGGGTTCATGATGTGTAACATGGAGGGGTGTCTGTACCATCGCATAATCAGTTTATATTGTGTTTCTCTAGTTTGTATACATATAGAGCTAACATGGGCCTTCATGAAAATGGATTCCCATTCCTTATCGGATATATTTAGATTGAGATCTCTTTCCCATGCCCGTGTGAAAGTGGAGGAGGCGTCGTTGTTTAGATCTTGTAAGAGTTTGTATAGTAGCGAAATAGTGTGAACAGGTTCAGATGTGGATATGCATAGTCTTTCAAACGCGGTCAGTTCACGGGAAGTTGGGCGAGATCTAGAGCCTGTTTGTATATAATGCCTAACCTGTAGGAATTTCCAGAAATCTCTCGATGGGATATCCCATTTTACTTGCAATTCCGAGAAGGAACACATACTGGAGCCTAACATCATCTGCCCCACCCTAAAAAGTCCTTCTATGGCCCATTTTGAGAAGTCTGGAATATTCAAACCAGGTCGGAAATCTGGATTATTTAAAAATGAAGTTAATGGGCCAAATTTGGAAGAGATGAGTGGATTTAGCCGTAGAGATTTCCATGCTTGTAGTGTGGGGGGAATGGTAGGGTGAGATGTTGGTGGATTGGGGAGAGTGGGTAGCCAGGGGAATATTTCGGGATAAAGGCCCATACATATCCCTTCCAGTTCCACCCATTGCTTACTTCTACGATTCCTGGTCCAATCCAGGATTCTGTTTAGGAGGATGGCGTGGTAGTAGTTCCTAAAGTCTGGAAGGCGGAACCCCCCCCTTTCAGTGCTTCTAGCCAAAATCTCGCGTTTAATTCTGGGCTTTTTTCGTTGCCAGATGAATTGTTGGGTCAGGATTCGAATAGTTTTAAACCATGTCTCTGGGACCTGGATTGGCAAGGTTTGGAGTATGTAAAGTAGTTTGGGCAAGGAGTTCATTTTAATTACATTTATTCTCCCTAACCAGGATAGTTGTTTGTTGTGCCATCTACTATAGTCTGCACGGATAGATCCTAGAAGGGGTTGATAGTTTAAGGTGTATAGTCGAGTCAAGTCGCAGGGTAGGTTGATACCTAGGTATGTAATGTGGGAGGATTGCCATGTGAATGGGAATGAGCTCTTGAGTTGGGGGACCAAGGCGGGGGGCACTGAAACGTTAAGAATACTGGATTTGGTCATGTTGACTTTAAAGTTAGAAAGAGAGCTAAAAGGTCTAGTTCTTGTATGAAGTGGGGGAGGGATGTAGTGGGGTGGGTGACTATTGCCAAAAGATCGTCGGCGAATAATGCCAATTTGTAGTTGGCTTCTCCGACTTGTATACCCGAGATATTTGCGTTGGCTCTTATCGTCCTAGCTAGTGCTTCCATACATAATACGAAAATTAGTGGCGAGAGGGGACAGCCCTGTCTTGTTCCGTTGCTAATAGGGAAGGGGTCAGACAAATAGCCGTTAGTCCTAACTCTTGCTGTGGGCCTTTGATAAAGGGCTAGAATTCTATGGAGGGCCAAAGTACCTAATCCAATGTGCTCCAGTACAGCCCGCATGAATCCCCAGCAGACCCTGTCGAATGCCTTTTCGGCATCGGTAGAGACAAGAACGGTGGGGATTTTATGGCGTGTGGCCAGGTGAATCAGATTCAGAATTTTGGTTGTGTTGTCCTTTGCCTCACGGCCGGGGACGAATCCCACCTGATCATTCTGGATCAGGGCGGGGAGAAATTTATTCAACCTGTTTGCCATTAATTTTGCGAAGAGTTTGATGTCAACATTCAAAAGGGAGATGGGTCTATAGCTGGAGCACACGGAGGGGTCTTTTCCTGGTTTCGGTATCACTGTTATATGAGCTTCTAGGGACTGTTTAGAGAAGTGTGAGTCTGCTGAGATGGTGTTGAAGGCTTGCAACAGTTTTGGGGTGAGTATTTCTTTAAATGCCTTGTAGTAGGTTGCTGTGAAGCCATCCGGGCCGGGGCTTTTGCCCGAGGGCAGGGAGGATATAGCTGATTCTAGTTCTATCTGGGAAAATGGTTTTTCTAGTAAGTCTCTGTCAGGGGAGGATAAAGAGGGGAAGGCCGCTGAGGTCAAGTATTCTTTTGCTAGTAGTGTTTTGTGCAGGTGTTCTATTGATGTGGGGGTTTCCTGAAGGTTGTAAAGTGAAGAGTAATAGTTTCGGAAGCATGAAGCAATTTCCGGGGTTTTATAACAAAGAACATCTGCATCCTTCTTTATCTTATTGATAAAAGAAGCAGCTCTTTGGGTTCTAAGGGCTTGCGCTAATAGGCGGCCTGGTTTATTACCCCATTGGTAATACTTACTCTTACACTTTCGCATTTCTAGTTTGGTGCGTTCGGCTAGGAGTTTATTAAGGCTATGACGAGATTCAACTAGTTCTGCAAGTAGAGATGAGGAGGCGCCAGATTTGTGCATTGTTTCAAGCCTATGGATGTTTGCTAATAATGCAGATATTCTCGTGGTTTTTTGCTTTTTCATATATGTGCTCAATTGTATCATTTTGCCTCTGATGACGCATTTATGTGCTTCCCATAGGGTAATCGCGGATATGTCTGGAGTGTCGTTTAACTTGAAATATTCTGATAGTGTCTTGACTAGCTCTGCTTTGCAGTGTGTGTCCTGTAGTAATAATTCATTGAGCCTCCATGTCCATTGGCCAGGGGGCTGTTGGTATGTGGCTAGGGTTATTGAGATCGGGGCATGATCCGACCATGTGATGGGGCCTATTGTTGCGTCTAGAAGTAGTGGGAGGTGTTTGTGACTTAGGAGTATGTAATCTAGTCTAGAGTAGGTCTGGTGGGGATGGGAGTAGAACGAATAGTCTCTGCCTGAGGGATTAAGAATCCTCCAGGAGTCGGCCAGTTGGAGGTCATGGAGAATTTTGTTTACTTTTTGATATTTGTGAGTCGGGAACCTGCTGGTGCCAGTAGATGTGTCTATAGTTGGGTCTAGAGTCCAATTGAGATCGCCTCCCAAAATTGTCGTGCCCTCAAAGAGGGAGTCTAAGTGTGTCAAGTGTGATAGGAAGAATGAGTGTTGGTCTTGGTTGGGGGCATATACCACTACAAAGGTGTAAGGATGAGTAGATATTTTACATTTAATGAGGAGTACTCTGCCGGGGACCGGTTTCATTATGGACACATCAGTTAGTTGGAGATGTTTAGAAAACAAAATTGCCACCCCCTTAGATTTACTGTCAGGCGTATTACAATAATATGCGGTGGGAAAGCGATGGTTGGAGAGGGATGGGTTTCTAGCGGATCGTCTAAAGTGTGTTTCCTGGATCATGGCTACATCAGCTCTCTCCGCCCATAGGGTCCTGTGTAAGCTACTCCTTTTCTCTGGGGTATTAAGGCCTTTTGCATTGATGGAAAGGATCTTCAGTTTACCTGGTGTGGTCATGTCTAATGAGGTGGGACATATTCTGCGATGCGTTTTGAAAGGTCAGGGAAGGGGGTAGGAAAGGTGGGGGGAGGAAAAACATGGGGAAGGAAGGTACAATTAAACATACTGAATAACAACATTAATAATAGAAAAAGAAAAATCCCGCTAAGAGGCGACTGGCGGTAAAAGGCCACCAGTGTCTCAGAAGGCAGGGAGCCTAAGGCGGGTACGGGGTAGGGGGGGTCACCGCTAACAAGTGTTATGTGATCTCCCTTTAGGGAGTTAGTACTGAGAAAATGAGTGTATCAGGTTTAAATAGCTTATCTATAAGAACTTCCTATGTATAGTGCTAGTGTAGGCCATATAGGTTCTCTCCCACTTAGCCTAAACATAGAACATAATTATCTAACCTTACCCAAGAAATTAACTCGGGGTCAGCCCGAGAAATGTCCATTACCTGGGTCCTGCAGGTAAATAACCACAATGGAGCTAACAGGGTGGTCTGGGCCAACCCCCTATAAACATTTACCTAAAAAATAACCACCTACCACTGTAACTCTGCTAGTGAATATTGATAGTGGTTTTAAATAAAGGTGCCTGAACTATTTTCTTCCAAACATAAACCTAGGAATAGAGGACCAGTGAGGCATAAACAGTCAACTTAATTTGGAACCAAGGTAGTCTTGTAATTAAACATTATATTCACCAGTCCCGGGTCTGATCCCGAAGTAGAGGATAGTCTTGGTATAGGTCGGCTTGTAGGTCTCAGGGGGGGTTTGTATTGGTGGGCGGGACTTGGCCTTGTTTCTTTTTGGCGTATCGGGCTTCTTGCCAAGGAGGGCCGTGTCCTTGCTGTTGGAGTGGCGGGAGGTCCGGGTGATTAAACTCCCAGTTGGGTATGTCCATGATCGGTAGACCCAACGCTGTGCAGAACGTCGGGATTTCGGAGTAGGAGTTTAGGGTGTGCTGTCTCCCCGCAGAGGTAACTTGGAGGTTGAAGGGGAAGCCCCATTTGTACTTCAGTTGTCTCTTGCGGAGTTCGGAGGTGATTGGTCGCAATGCCTTCCGCTGTTGAAGTGTGTGCCAAGACAGATCTTGGTAGATTTGTACATTGGAACCATTGAAGTCTATTCCATCTAGCTGGCGTATCTTGCGTACAATATTTTCTTTTTGTGCATAGTAATGTAGACGGCAGATCACATCGCGTGGACGATCAGACGGCGATCCTCTGGGTCTTAGTGCCCTGTGTGCTCTATCAAGGGGTATCGATTCTGGGGGGTCATTCCCAAGGATCTCGTTGAAGATCTTGGAGAGGACGTCTGGCAGGTTTTCCTGGGAGACTTCCTCGGGCAGGCCCCGGAGCCGGAGGTTGTTTCTTCTCCCTCTGTTGTCCAGGTCTACTAGATGCATTTGTAAAGAGCGGATCTCTGCCGATTGGGCAGCTAGAGTCTCTGTAATGGAGTTGCAAAAAGTGTAAGTTTCTTCTTGGCTTTTTTCCAAAGAAGCTGTACGTTGGGAGAGTTGAGACAGGTCTTGCCGAACTGTAGCTAGTTCTTGGCGGACTGTGTCTTGAATATCCTGCTTTGTTGGGAGAGTTTTCATGTATGACAAGGTGTTTCTAATTTCTGCCAGTTCCGTTGCCAGCAGTGAGGCCTGGAAGTCCGGCTGAGTAGTGGGTGGGGTGTGAACTGGAGAATCATCTGCTTGTGTAGAGAGAGTGGATTGCAAAAAGGGTCTCATATCAGTTTGGGACATGTTTTCTTTGGGAAGAGGCGTATTACCTTTTGGAAGAGCCTTTTTGCCTTTGACCATAATTAGCTCAGAAGCTTCGGGTAGAAACAGTAGGCGGCTAGATCTTGAGATTGGGAGGGTTATCTCACATCAGTTACACTCACATCAGTGTGGCTTAACTCATCGGGCGGTGACTCCCGGGGGCCTGGCTTTATTGAGACATCCTTACTTAGGACGCATCATTGTCTTCTTTTTTTTTTTTTTTTTTTTTATATTGGGGGTCTCCGACCCCTCCTCCTCACCGATTGTGCTGTACGCTGCTGTTGGTCAGTAGCGAAAGGTCAGCTTACATTGCGTACGCAAACACGGGTGTTAAATTGTGAAGTGTCTTTTTTTTTCGCAAGCTGGCTCTTTCAGAGCAGTAGTTGTAGTTTGTTGTTGCAAGCACTAGAGGGCAGTCTTGGCTTATAAATAAGAAGTAAGATCACAACAGGCTTATGAGTACTATCACCAGGGTCTGCTTCCTCCTTGCTTGTAGTAAGTATAGGCAAGAAAATGAGGATTATTTTCCAAAGGTTATCTCTGCTCAGTGTCTGGGATTTTGCTGGCAGAGTTTGAGAGGTGCTGTAGGTTGGTGGAGCAGCCTAGGGGTAATCTGAGTGTTAGCCAGACTTGCCTGTGGGAAATAGGGGAAATTCTGTGGGGCTATGAGGGGAGGCTTCTGTGAAGGAGTATCTCAAGGGTGGTGGCTTTATGGCAGTGGCGTTGTCTCTCTCCTCTGCTGCCCTGTGGAGTTCAGCCTGAGGCCTCCTTTCTCACCAGCTGTGTGAGTGTGCCCTGTTTCAGTTTGAAGGGGATGCAGCCTGGGGTTGAGAAGGTGAGCTCTCTAATGATGCCAGCTATCTGGGGAGCCTTTCCCAAGATGGCGGAATTTGTGTGATGGCGGCTGTGACCCGTTCAATGCATCGGCGGGCGTCTGACTGGGGGTTGCCTGAGGGGTACTCACTTTTTCCAGGTATCTGGGCTAACTGAGACTGGCCCTGAGGACGTCCAGCGGGGGTCGGGTGGATCTGTGTTGGGCTCCGACGCTGACTCTGTCCCCGCGTGAAGCGCCGATGTGCGGGCGGGCGGTGGGGCGGCAGGACTTTGCAGGGGCGTCTGCGCCTCCGCTCGGGTCTCCTGGTGGTAATCTGTGACGGCGGGGGGCCTCTCCAGCGCCTCCGTCTGCGTCCGTCCGTCTCCTCCGCGGCACCTCCGGGCAAAATCGAGGTCCCGGCTCCGGCCGGGTGACCAGGCCGCAACCTGCAAAAGCGCTAAAAAGCGCTTTCCGGCTCCGCAGCTGGGGCCAACAGGCGACCGGATCAAAGGGGGGATGAAGGGGAGGCGGTGTAGCGAGGAAGGAGTAGGGTTTGAGGGTGAAAAAGTGTTTTTTTGGGAGTTGGAAGCAGGAGCTCTGGGAAGATGCGTCTGCTCCGACTGGCTGCCAGGCCACGCCCCCTGCTGTTGAAATTAAGATGTGATGTATGCATGTGCAGCTAATGCCTGCATATACACATAGGGCCTTATTTTGATCGCCTCGCTCCCCGTGCGTTCGCACGGGGAGCGTTGTTTTCTTTCTGTGCATGTTCATACGTTGGGTGTGAGCGAGCATGGTGAACTGCAAGATCGCCATCCCGTTCCCACCTAGCAGTGTGGGCGGGGAGCGGCGTCGGGCTGCGCTCATGGGAACACCCAGCATATCATGGGTGTTTCTGTGAAAATGCTGGGCGTTTCCATAGAAATTAGGCAGAGACGCGGGTGCCGGGGGTGGGCAGCTGACATTCCTGTACAGGGAGCATGCAAAGCTAAGACACCAGAGAGTGTCTTAGTTTTGCATGCACCCCAGGGCCGGATTAAGGTCTGTGGGGGGCCTGGACAAAAAATTGTGGGGCCCCCCTTCCCACCCCCCCCCTCCTCCCCAGCACTCAGCACTCACCGGATTAGTTATTCTCTCTGCCCATCGGAGTCGAAGCTGCTGCACAGTCACGGCCTCTTCATGGCACCTGGGACACGGGGTGATCAGGCAGGGAGAGCGGGGTGGGTCCCGGAGAAAGTGGGGGAAATTTACTAAGAATACGAATACAAAAAATTGTATTCGTATTCTTGATTCGAACTACTACGACTGCATACGTCGTATGCAAAGTCATGTTCTGGAGGGGAATTTACAAAGCAGTCAAATACGACTGCTTTGTAACCCTCCGATGTTGTATTAATGGCCGTATATACGACCGCTAATACAAATTCCTACAGGCAGTCTGCGTCGGCGTTCGGCTCCATGTCGATGTCCAGGTCTATGTCGGCGGCGTATGTGTCGGCTTCTGATTGGCCGTTAGGCGGCCAATAAAATCATTCAGTGGAGAGGCGCGGAAGATGAAAGATCTCTGCGCCTCTCATCAGTCCGATGCGGAGAGCTGCCGGAATCGCCGGCATGTGACAGAAGAGCAGGACTACGTCGGATCAAGAGGACAGATCTTCGCAGGAGGACCTGGGTGAGTTGGATTTCCTTCCATAGGTCCCCCATGGATTTCTTCGGACTCGGACCGGACGCCGACACAGATGCCGCCGACATGGACCTGGACATCGACATGGAGCAGAACGCCGACATGGAGCAGGACACCGGACCAAGATCCAGGGACCTACCTACGGGTTCATCTGGTTCTCGATGTCAAAACTATTCGACATTGGCCATAAACCATCGATGTTTTGTAAACATTGATGATCAATGGCCATCCCTAGGCGCTGGGACTGTCATGGCAGACGCATGGAGAGCATATCCCCACTATCCACATCATACCCCCACTAACCACGTCATACCCCCACTATCCACGTGGGCGTGGAGTTAATTTTATAAAGTGTGGTGAGCGCAGTGAGCCATCGAGCCCGAAGCGTGAGGGGCCGCGGATACGTCCGTGAGGGGATACGCAGCCCCTCGTGGGGGTCGCTACGCTCGCCACGCTTCAGGCTCAGTGGCTCAGTGGCTCGCTGCGCTCGTCACACTTTATAAAATTAACTCCACGCCGACGTGGATAGTGGGGGTATGACATGGATAGTGGGGATATGAAACATTATGCATTAACGTAGCTCCAAATACGTAACTTACGTAGTTATGGGCGCCCAACTAACATATAAGTACCGAAAAATCTTGCCTAGGGCATCAAATTGGCTAGGGCCAGCTCTGGTTGACACAAGCATTAGGTCGACAATGGTAAGGTCGACAGTCAGAAGGTCAACATGATTTTTTTTTACATTTTTCGTGTCGACGTAAGTTGACATGGACACCGTATCAGAGTACCGCTTCCCCACTGTGCTCGCCATGCTTTGGGCACCATGCTTAGCTGCACTCGGCACACTATTCTATTCTCTCTCCACGCCCTAATGGATGGTAGGGTATGAAATACTGGCTGTTTTTCAAAAACTTTTTGAAAAACTCATGTCAACCTTTTGACTGTCTACCTTCCCATTGTAGACCTAATGCTTGTGTCACCCTTCTGACCCCGTTGACCTATTTTATGTGTCAAACTAAGCCCTGTCAACCTTTAGTGGTCAACCTAACGTATGTTGACCTTCATTCTGTTGGCCTAGCGACTGTAATCCCTTTCTCCTGTGGTGAGCAGCCAAGCAGCTCCTGTCACAATCGTGTGTGCTGCGTTGCCTGCAGCAAAACTGAGTCGAGGAGCTTTGGGAGGCACCAGCAGCAGCACGCTACTGATGACAGTCTCCCGTAGCAAGGAAGCACCTGGTGGACTGTTAGCACAGCATCTTCAGCCCCCCCGTAGACCCCGCCAGCACTGGCTCCTCCAAGACTCTGCGGGGAGCACAGGCTGCTTGCACATTCACAGGCTGACCCCACATATTCGCAGTAGAACCTCCAGGTAATAAACGCATATATCGTCAGATCGCAAAGAACAGCACTAGGAGAACAATAATCACATTTGTACATGCATACGGCATTATTAAATGCTATTCTGCATGTAAAAGTGGGAGATGTATGTATCCCATTCAAATGCTATGATTGCTACATCCCACCCGAATCACATATTGGATACATCACATGAGTAAAACAACTGCTTCTCATATACATCACAATAGATAAACAGTCAGTTCATAGAAATATATGAAGTATTCACTGTTGAAAATGTATAACACCATTCTACATATGCAAATTATACACCTCCAACAAATAATGTCTAACAAACTAAAATATTGTAACAGAACGACCTATCTACTGTATATAATGCACACAGTATACTGTATATGATATACATGAGAACTCGGTAGTATTCTTATTATGCACTACACTACTAACAGACCAAGTTATCTATTTTTCAATTTTATACTCCATCGCCCAATTCCCTCATACCTCAGTTACGCGGCTACTGAATGAATGATTGTTTTCGTTTAAGCTGGAGTATTGAGCAATATTATCCTTAGTACAGTTCTTATAGTGGCAGCTAATTTGTTTTCTATTTAAATCCTGAATCAAAAAGTAAATGTTTCTGGAGTGACTGAGGCTGCATCAAGGCAAAAATATCTATTATATGTCACCTCAATTCTTTGCCCCTCATTGAAACTCTTGTACCTGCACGAATACAATCATCATAAGCATGTTTCCTTACCACCGAGATCGAGGCATACTATGTTTTCTTCAGTGTCAGCTAGCAGGCTACTACTAAATTGTATTTCAACCTATCTTAACTAAAGGTGTGTTACTATTGGCTGTAGCAGGTTATGTGTCATCACCATAAACTGGAAGACAGTTGTACTGTTCATGTGGGTTTGAGTTATCATTTATACCTTGAATTTTTTCTTATACAGCCTCTTCCCTTGGGATCACTAAGTATGATAACCAGTAAGGGCTGAATGCTCTCAATTATATTTTAAGTCATATTTAGCTGCTGTAGCAAACTTTCCTTTCATCTTTTTGTCTCATTATAATGTTATATATTCATGTCTTCCAACTGTCTCTATTTTCACGGGATAGTCCATTTCTTCCTCCTGTCACATGGGCGCAGCATCTATTCATGGGAGACAGAGCGGTAGGCCTGGCTCAAGATAACGCATAGTTGCCTACCCTCCTGCATTCTGCAGGTGACTCCCTGAAATAAGAGCAATCTCTCCTCTCTCCTTCATTAGTCTAGCAATCTCCCTCATTTCACCTAGCCCACATCACACTGTTACATTTTTGGGATAAAAAAGGGAAAAAAAGGAATGAGAGATAGATACAGATAGCGCAGGGCTTGTCTTTGCTGGGGATGGCGGAGGACTCGCCACCCGCCATCCCCCGCCCCGCGCCATCTGTATGTCGGAAGGGGACGCGCGTGCACGAGGTGCACGCGCGTCCCGTTCCGACGGAGCTTTTGCCCGGGTCCCCGCCGGCTTCCCCGGGTCCCCGCCGGTCCACACCGCCCCCCCGCAGCCCCCCGCAGCCCTGCCCGTCTCCCTGAAGCTGGAGACGGGCAGGACTGCACCCGCCGCGCCGCCTCGCCGCCCGGCTATTGAGACGCTCGTGCGTGGGAGACGCACGAGCGTCTCATTCAGCCAGAGCGCCAGATTGCTGGCGGATCGCCAGGGACACGGTCCTGGCGCTCCGCCAGCAATAACAAGCCCTGCTCCATCTGTACATTTACATTACAGTATAGTAGCTCTTATGAACTGCTTTGGGGCTCATCTACATTTGGATATAAGACATTTTACAAGATTCCTCTCAGATGTAGCAGTGCACACCCACGCTTCTGGGTGCCACCTTCACAATCTCTTTTTACAATCTCTCCATACATAGAACTAGATACGCCCTTTGGGGGGAGCATGACACGCCTCCTCAATGGGGCGCTGTGCAAAATTCTACTACCTATAATCTCCCTGAAACTAGTTTTCAAAAGTAGGCAAGTATGAGATAACGGCATTTCCATGATGCCACAACCACATTTGCCAAGTCCATGCCCATTTTTTGCCATGTGCAGGGGTCTTGACTTACTTATTTTGAATGTTGGGAGGTATACATATTATAATTTGTTTTGCAACTGCATGTGCATTTCCTGTCTGCATTAGGGGTGTGCATCGGGCACTTTTCATGTTTTAGGTCTATATCTCCAGCCAGCCGTGTTTTGGGCCTGGATCTGTTCTAAAACACCGCTCTTCCATGTTTCCTGTTTCGTGTTTTGGATCTGTATTTAAAAAAAAAAAAAATTCTAAAATCGCAGAATTTTTTTTTTTTGCTCATACACTATTATTAACCTCAATAACCTTAATAACCTAAATTGTGGATGATATTAGTTGGTTGGTCAATAATGGGACCAAGACATTCGGGTCTAGTTGGAACTGGAATAAGCACCCTCATTGTAAACATTGGCACTTATTCAGTTGTCGCAAAGTGTCGATTATTGGTACTTTGCACATTTACAGGATATGTTCTGTGCATGCGTAAACAGGTCTTGTGATGACGGCCTTAGATCGGCAACCGACTGATGCGTCAGATGGTGGAGATGACATCAGATTCTCTAAACGGAGGTGTGTCACCGCCGTTCCAGGGGAAGGAGAAGGCAATAATCTCTGTCAGAGGATTTTCTGGCCTCTGGGTAGAACCTGCAGTAGTCAACTTGTGTGACCTAAGCCACACAGTTGGCTGATGGTACCAGGTAAGATCCGAGGCTGGGACGGTGCGAGTGCTATCTGTGCCCCAGGCGGGGCAGGAGGGTGCGCTCCCCACTACACGCCTGCTCCACAGGGGGGTGCAGCTGCGTGCTCCACATGGGGTGAGTCACCCGCTCCATGGATGGGGGTTGATGCGCCCTGCCGCTCGATTGGGGGGGGGGGGATTTGCTTGCGTGCGGCCACCGACCTGCTCCATTCGTGGGCTCCACGGGGGGGGGGGATATCTCGCCTCCCCACCAGTCACCTGCTCCTACCCAGTCCAAAGAGGGAGGTGGGGAGTTGGGAGTATGTGAGTGCGTGCTCACCTGGCTCCAGGGGGGTGACTTGCTCCAAACGTCCGCCCTCCAGTAATGCAGAAGGAAGTATGAAGCCTATCACTGCTGCTTCTGTGTAAGCAGCAGCGATATCCTCTCCAGCCACATCTGATTGAGGGCCATTATAAATTAATATACTTATGTTGTAAATTATACTTAATTATAGAATTTGACTACAAAGTCATGCAAAATCCTCAAATAGGTTTTTGATATGTATGCCCATATCCATTTATCATAGTTATGCCTTTTTATGCAAAATCTCCGGTTCCCAAAGAGAGAAAGTGACAAGTTACTTTTCTTAATCTCCATGCATGAGTCACAAGGAAATGAAATGATTTGCTATAGATGACTAATAGTTGGACGTAAATTGACATTTTGCAGCCACCAGCCACTTCCATTTCATGATGCATCGAACAGGGATACAGATAACTAGCATGAAATATTAAGGGAAATGACTGTTTCATTTTATCTGGCAAAGTGTTGTGCTTTATATAGAAAGATTTCATTCCAGTTGCATTGTGTTTTTGACCTTATCTCCAGCATCTGTGTGATCATTCATTTCAGTGGACAGGGGTGTTTCAGAAGAATTAATTTCTGACATGTTACAGCAAAGTTATAGTACATCACTGAACAAGAAAAGTGACTCTGGCACATTCTCTCGGAATAGAGAAAGAAGGCTGGTGAAGGATGAGAGTGTGGGAAAGTGAAAAGGATATCCCAGGAAGATGGATGATACATAATATTGCCCCTTCCTTATTGCAGGATAAACTCTTTTGGTTATCAATCAGTCAAAGGTGACAAAGAAGTGACCATTAGGTGCTTTCATTAACACTCTGTAGGCTGCCAACACAGGGTGACCCACATCTGTCTTCATTAGATGGTTCCTAGCTGCAAGTAGTGAACAGATGGGTCATTATTGCCTACATTGCCCTCTGGGCCTACCTAGAGGACAGGCAAAGTCATCCTGTGCAGGACACACATACTGTATGTAAGATACCTCACACTGAGAAAAACACACTTCTAAATTAACAGCAAGGTTTGTCACAATGTTTGTCCTTGCAGTAGTGTCCTTGTATGTAGAAGAATGTATAACTAATGCACGACATGATATAAAAAAATGAAAGTACAGTATATCAAGAAGAGGTTACAAACAAAACAAATACATTGGCTTATTTAAAAAAGAATTGTCTAAATAGCAAAAATGTCATTTATTTCAAATGTCATCAGCTCTCCGTTAAAAGGAATGCTCTATGCTTCACTGAGTATATCTTTACTTGCATGTCAAGGAACAGCTGTTCAAAACGTGAATCATATTCCTGTATCACATCATTTCTCTACCACTAGTTTAGTATGAAGTCCATGTTATTACCTTTTCACAGGTATGGATACAGGGGCATCTGACATCACCCCACCCCTGCAGGACAATGGAGATGGAGAGAATGTGTATGGGGAACTACTCTGGGTATTATGTGTATGGGGAACTACTCTGGGCATTATGGGGGTTATTATAATCCATTCTCATCCCCCGAGCATTATCACGGGACCCGATGGTGTGCGTCTGTGCATGTGCAGACGCTTTTCTGGGCATGTGGAGACCCACAGCAAACAGTGACAGCGGAAGGAGAGGGCCATTGGATGCCAGACAGCCCCATAGCATAGCATAGCTGGGCTTTCTCATGCTAATAAGGCCTTCTCAGCCCGCATGCATATTTTAGTGACTTAAAAGTCACTTTTATATGCATGCACCTTCCACATCTTTCAATGGACGGTGACCATTGAAATATGTGGGAGTTTCCCGCTGCCCTGCAAATGGATTTTATGTTACATCCATGATTATGTTACATCCATTCGTAGCCTGTGCGTGGGAACACATGCTGTGGGGGGGAAGGGGGGGGTGGCCTCACAAGCAGAATAACCCCCTATGTGTATGGGGAACTACTCTGGGCATTATGTGTAAGCGTCACTACTTTGTGCATTATGTGTACGGGCCACCAGGGCTGTTACTAGAAATTTTTGGGCCCGGGACTGATTTCCAATCTGGGCCCCTCTGCCCCCCCCATCCCCCCCTATATCCCCCATTCCCCCCCCCCCCCCCTCCCTTCACTTACCACCTGGCTCCCTCATCCCCTGCAAGTCCAGAAGCATAGACTTCTTTAATGCAGGACGTCGTTGGCCAATTAAAATACAGCACTGACTGGTGAGCCAATCAGAGCTCATGTACCGGCAGCCGCTCTGATTGGCTAAAGGTACAAATTCGCCCAAAACTGGTGCAGCATTTTAATTGCCCGCCAGCATTATGCATTGAAGAAGCCTGTGCTTCGTTCAGTACACAGAGCACAGTGCACAGTGCAGGCAGCACAGAGGAGGTAGTCGGGGGGGGGGGGGGGGAGGGGGATTGTGGGCAAAATGAGCTGCCTGGGCACTACCAGAGGCCGGGCCCGAGACAGCTGTACTATTATTACTCTGCAATATAGATATAATTTTGAAGTACACACCTCACCCAAAATCTAACTCTCTCTACACATGTTGCATCAGCCCTACCTGCAGTGCACATGGTTTTACCCACTAGAGAGAGATTTTGCCTTTGCAAGCCAACCTGAATTAGGCCCCTGAAGCTGGCTCCGGATATACAATCTTACCTTCAGAGTTGTACTTAATCCATTGTATATGCGTACAACTCAGGCCAAATGTACACTGTTTTAAACGTAATTAAGTTACAGATAATCTTTGAATTCACCATGCAAGCTGGATAGAACATAATGAAATAATCACAATGTTTGCTCTTACTGTTTACACAATATGATCAAATTCTGTGCTATTATATTCAATTACATTTCTGATTTATAACATGCTATAATCCTATTAAAGGTATTGTGATTATCTTTAAGACTCATTTTATGACTTGCCTGTCTTTGCTATTTGTGTAAAATCAAACCTTTCATGATAGGTTATGTTGTTTTCAAATTAATTTCAGCAGCCACATTGGGAAAGAGGGGTGGGGGTGGACATGTGTGGAGCATTTATATAAAAAAAGTCTTACAGCACAACTGTGCAAAAGCCAAGAAGCAGCCCTACATTAACCCCTTGAGTGGTGGGTTTTGCTGGGGCAGGACAAACCTACCAGGACAGGTTTGTGCTGCCAAGCTAAACCCACCACAGGAAGTTGGAAGCCCCCCTCCCTCACCTCTGCTCCGGTGTTAATACGCCGGAGCTTCCCTGCCGCCGCTGTCCCTGCTGCCTTAGCCGGCTGCCTGTCACATTCAGCAGTGATGTCAGCGGCAGGCTGGGGGATGTTCGCGGCGGCTCGGGAGGACTCGGGTGCCTGAGCGCTTCCGAGTCCCCCCGAGCCGTGCCAACCATACCAGACCATACCTGCTGCCGACATCACTGTAAAATGAGTGACGGCTGGCTGGTGGGTCAGGGGAGCTCTGGCATACCGATCACCAGAGCAAAGGTGATGGGGACTGGTGGGACTGCAAGGTTGTGATGGGGGGTGGGCTATAGAGGTGCTGCGCCAGTGGTACACACCTGGACACCACTGGCGCGCACCTATTGTATATTAGTGGTATGCCCGGAAATCATTGGATATCCAGATCCTCCATCAATTGGTAAAGTGCACTTACCTGCGATTATCCCCCTTTTTTCCCCTCTTCAAATCCACTCCATCATTTTTCATCCACTGTCCAATCTGGACCTATACCAATACGCCCACCCCTGCTTGTGATGTGAAGAACCTGTTTTACATGGTACCCAATTGTTTTTACATTGTTATTTGTATTGTTATTTATTATATGTTTTATTTTATTCAGTAAATTTATATTGTACCTTTAGTGTGTGTCACCTTTTTCTTAGCGCTGCTCACACGCCTTGGCGTGACTGGTTTTGGTGTCTTCTTTTCGGTGGGGACTGACTATCCCCCCATTGAGCAGCAGCTAACACCCTGAAAAACATATCCTGTTAAGCGCCTGATTTTTCCCTTGGAATTCTCCTGGGAATATTTTCTTTCTGCCTATAGAGTAAAATGGCCCTGTCTGCTCATGGTTATATATTACAGGTTGAGTATCCCTTATCCAAATATCCTTTATCCAAATTATTCAGAAACCCATACATTCCAGAAAGTAAAATGAAATGTAACAGGCACTACTGGGGACATCTGTAACTGGCACTACTGGGGATATAGCATGTAAATGGCAGTAAATATGTGCAAGGACATGATTGCTTGGCATTCACATTCAGTACCTGAGATTGTACACAAACTTTGGTTCATGTTTTGAAACCTTGTTGCATGCACAAATAAACTATATTTGTGTGTACAGTATTTCATGTGCTGGATGTGTTTGTACAACATAAATGCAAGATACCTCAAGATACATCATTGAAATAAAAAAATATTCTGAAATAAGGAATAATCTGTTATCCAAAATATTTCTGGTCCTAATAGTATTTTGGACCCGTCCTTCACCAAATTACTGGCTATTGGGGATTATTCAGACCAAAAATATACTGGTCGGTTAATTGACTCCCATTAAAATTAACCCTAGAATGTCTGTGTGTGCGTGTACATGTGGTAGGGAATATAGATTGTAAGCTCCACTGGTGCAGGGACTGATGTGAGTGTTCAAATAATCTCTGTAAAGCGCTACAGAATATGTGTGCGCTATACTGTATAATAAACTGTTAATAAATAATAAATATTTTGGTATAATACCAGGCCCTTATGTGTGACATGAATGCGCCAACTAGATATCTGTGCATGCATGATAAAGATGACAATGTTTAGGGGGAAGAAGCTTTATACACATTGCGATGGAAGGGTGGATGTGTAAGTAGGGGATAGGTGTTGTGACACTGAGATGGTTGCATGCACGTGGAGCACCGTCTCCCCATCCACGGAGCTCCACCATCCCCGGCCTCAGGAGCAGCGTGCAGCATGTGGGGGATAAAGACAAGGCAGAGGAGGCGGGCTGGCAGTGGATGCAGAGGGGGAAGCGAGCACTGAAAACCGAGGACCAAGCGGCTGGAGCAAGGAGGAGGCTGATGAAACGAGCGCCGAGGACGCCGGGAGGCACCTGGCCTGAGAAAGGAGTGCGCTGCAGCCCCCAGCAACACCATCGGCCAGGAAGGCAGATCACCTCCGCTTCTTTTCCCTATGGACACGGAGGGCCAGGCACAGGCAGGACTAGCAGACTCGGTGAGAAGGGACCCAGCTCACTCGACGACCCATTCCCCCTCCCCCCAGCCGGGACAGGAGGCACATCAGCCAGGGGGACCCACCGGTATTACGCCCAGAGGCTGGTAGGATCCCCCCCAGCACCCCCCACCCCAGCAGGCCGCATCAGCCCTGGGTAACTCTGCGGCGGTGCTGCATCGACCCCTCACTGACTCTCCCCTGGCCTCACTGACTGACTTATTCCCCCCCACCACCGACGCTGCCCACGGCTCTCCCTACAGGAAGATGGCCTGTTGAGGCCCTTAAGATGGCGCCACAAAGGCTACCTAGGAACTGTGCACTCAGCCATAATTTATCCCGTGTCTCCTGTGTGAAACTGTACTGTCTCTACTGTAACTGTGCTGTCTTTGCTTATACTGTTACCTCATACTGTGCTCATACTGTTACCCACCTTGCTGCTGCAATGACCAGTGGCGCCGCTGGTGGCTGCCTAAGTGCTGTGCTTCTCAGCGGGCATGTGCCCCCCGCATGTAATGTCTTAATGTAACGTATGTAATGCCCCCTTTATCCCTGCTTGATTCCGCACTGTAATCCACAAAAAATTTCTAGTGTGCGCAAGCACACATGGCCAATAAAGTTGATTCTATTCTATTCTATGAAGCTTGCATAGCAGGAAGGCAATAGCTTCTCTCTCAATAGCTAACTCTCAGAAATCATGTGTATAACACAGTAATCATGGAAGTGTATGGTATCCAGTGATTAGATTAGACCTATGGGCTGCAGCCCCCCCCCCCCCCCCTGCACTGGCATTACTATGACTGGCAGTGATTTCCTATTTAAAGTTCGATCTGCCAGCAGCAGCCCATAAAAACAGGTTCTGTGCATGAGCAGTACCGAGGACAATATTGCACATGCTCCGGATCCGGGACCGTGAATATGCTACTATGGACAGCTGCTGAAGCAGCCCATAGAGGCTGGGTTGCCAGTTCAGGTGCAGTTCCGAAGAAGCTACTGTGCATATTCCGGTCCTGCGACTACAGGGACCAGCAGTGGCGGTAGCAGAAGTAAGAGCCACCACTGTTGGTATCTATTGTGCTTGTGTTAAATAAACATCATACATGATTGCAAAATAATGTTATCTCTTAGTTTGATGCTACAAAGCATTTTTGTATAAACTTCTGTTCTACAGTGAACTGGTGTCTGAAAGTTATTTTCTCTGGGGAACTTTGAGACAAATAGATCTATTTACTAAGCGAGAGATGTAAAGTACACACTAACCAGTTTCTGTCATTTTTGTAAACACAAACTGTGACAGTTTGGAACTAGTTGGCTGGTACTTTATATCTGTACACTTTATCTCTGTACAATGCTTAGTTAATGGAAAAGTTACTGACACTCTTCATTAATAGAATACATACCACCGTTTGAGGGTAAACTTTAACTATGTTAATATATTGAATTTAATGTTCAATGCTACAAGCTATTTCTCCACTGGTTGTTCTTGTGCATTACTCATTAGTCACAATAATGTTTCAGGTCACCAGATTTAAAGCAATGTTAGCAATTTATTTTATAAAAGTAAACAAACATAGGCGGCCACCTACAAAAAATACATTAAATAATACACAAATATATTACATTGAATAGCACATTTAAAACTTATATCAATTGTGCAGTTACAACTGCCTCGTTATATACGAGGCAGCTGTAACACTTCAATTACTTATTGCAGCCACAAGACTTTTGGTTGGATTAAATGCACATCCACACGCTTATATGTCCTTGGTTTAAATATATGAAGCCGGCTTTTGCCCACTGTGATGTTGAATATAAGTGCTCACAAACAAAGTATTTTTTCAAAGATTTGAGGAACTTATAGAAGGACAGTCTATTGCTGAGTGTACATAATAATTGTGTGCATTTAGCACATAGATCTCACCCGTGCTGATCCTTGTGGAAGATTGGTTTTGTTGGAGTGTTCCGCTGGGAGGGGAATAGTGCATCTGACCGTGCGATGGACCCGGCTGCGAAGCTCTCACCCCCACTGCCGGCGGCTTCTGGTCAGTAGCTGACAGCAGCGCGTCTCTCACTCTGGTGCCGTGGACACCTCCTCCTCCCTGCGTTCTCCGGGCAGGTGAACTTGGGCTGTGACTATAGACAGTGTCAGATGGAAAGACACAATTGGATGGTGTGGATGGATCAATCTTGATGGTCCAGTGGCGTCTTGGGCTTGCTACAGAACTGTAGTGGATGGCTGGGCGTTTCTCCCTTCAAAAGGGCTTTTTCAAAGAATTATTCTTTGAAAAAGCCCCTTTGAAGGGCGAAACGCGTTAGTAGTTTTTTAATGTAATATATTTGTGTATTATTTAATGTATTTTTTATAGGTGGCCGCCTATGTTTGTTTACTTTTATAAAATAAATTGCTAACATTGCATTCTAAAATTAAAACAGTCTCCATTTACTGTGAGCTTGTGTATCCATCCATGGTGAAAAAAAGGTAACTTCCAGCTATTAGCGCAATCTTCTATTCCCTTTGGGAATAAGTATTCTCACTGTGTGAATTCTGAGCCAGGCATTATACTTGGTCTCTGATTGAACACAGTCTTTTTGTATGGGCACAAGTACAAATATTGAGGACTGCTGCTGATCACCTACTTTTTATAAATAACAATAATTAAAATATTTAAATATTTATCTATATATAATTTGGTATATTAGCGCCCAATCAACCTCTGTGCTAAGAGGGGTCGAATGTTTGCTTCACCAGATTTAGAGGTCAGACTGATTAGACTGAATGTTCATGTTGCTTAGTTGACTCTATTAAAGGGTCTGCATATTCCCAAACCCTTCACTGTGATATTGGAGCACCACAGTGCTGTATGACTGTACAATTATTAACATTGGTGAGATTCCATATCATATTGACTGTTGTTTAACTTCTACCACTTGCATCCTGTTATCTTCAACAAAACTTCTCTTCTGAAGACTATCCTCCTTGCTCACATCTGCCATACCTCTACCAACTTGTAGGCTTCTGCCAATAAATTGGACAACCTGAAAACTGTTGCACTGCTTTAGACTATGGTACTTTCCAAACAAGGTGTCTGACAAAGCAGAGGCTCTTGCATGCATGTAGGTGGGTTTAATAAAAATTAGAGCAGATTGAATCCATTTGCTACTGTATGTCTAGGTCTCATCAATATGCTGGCAGTCGCTTATGTTAGCAGTTAAAGCTGTCTTTCATTGTGAATAGCATAATAGGAAATGCCCTTATTTATATTCTGAGAACAAGATCTGAACTTTTTCTCTATCATTGAAAATTCATTAATGTGCAATCTATTGCAATTTGCAATGGTTATGTGACAGGAAAATGATTCTAATAAGAATCACAATTAAAATAGAATGTTTATTATTTTTCTTCTGAATCATGCTTGAAAATTAAGCTCCTGAAATTATCAATTTATAGTTATAATGCAAAAAGTTTTAGCTTAGTGAGCACAACAAAATTGAAGCTGCATTCAGTATTAATTACTGCTTTGAAATGCTTTCATAATTACACGAATTAGCCATTAACAGTAAGAATGCAACTTAATTACAGTTCCTTGCCTTTGTAGCTCTGTCAGTCTTAGTTACTGTAGGTAACAGATATGCCCATTATAAAGCAAACTCTAAGCTCAGAGATTTTATACATAACTCCAGAGAATTGGGATCATTTATTGAGAATCTGGAACAGATTATGATGCACAGACCATACATCATCTGTTGATGTTAGTGATGACGTTTTTAGATATATTTCTGCACACATTTTCATTGAAATGTATATCAATTAATGTCTCTATGCTCTAAAGGGGCCCATACACTACAACGATATATCTGACCCTGAAGTCTGATGCGGTTTCCCTTGAACTGCCCCTGAACCTTCCCAGTGTTACGATCCGCCTCCAGCGGATCGGTGTTATGCGCAGATTCACGCATTCCCCTGTCTGTTGGCTCCCTGTGTATTTTCCTGTCTGTGTTGGTATTTGCTCGTTGGTGACCTCCGGTGGTCAGCCTGGGCCATTGCAGCTCACTCTGTCTGTGTGGGTGTGTGATTAGGGCTCAGGTGTTCTCATCAACTGCTAGCTTGCTATGCTCACCTGCAGGCTATGTGTGTTGATCACTTCCTGGTGTTCAATATATAAACCTTCCTCATCTATTACTTCCTGCCGGCTATAGCTTCAGTCTTTGCTAGAAGTGTTCCTGTGCTCCCATCCTGTTCCTGAGTCCGTGTCCAGTATCCAGCCTATCCTCGTGTCCATGTGCAGCTTCCAGTTTGTTCCTAGTGTCCGCATCCAGTATCTAGCCCATCTGTGTGTCCATGTGCAGCTTCCAGTTTGTTCCAAGTGTCCGCATCCAGTATCTAGCCCATCTGTGTGTCCGTGTGCAGCTTCCAGCTTGTTCCTGAGTCCGCATCCAGTATCCAGCCCGTCCTTGTGTCCATGAGCAGCTTCCAGTTTGTTCCCAGTGTCTGTATCCAGTATCCAGCCATTCCGGTGTCGGTGTGCAGTCTCCTGTCCCTCCTTGGTTCCAGCTGACCTGTCCTGCTGCGCACAGATAAGTGGGGTATTCCCCCAAACCTCCTTTACTGTGCTTTTGGTTATACTGAGACACCTCTGTGTATTGTTACACTTGCTTTGGATTTATGGTACACCTTTGCGTATTGTTACGCCCGTAGTTGAGCCATTGTTCTCAGTGGGATTAGGGTCCCTTGCCATCTCAGGGTTAGTTAGGTTATCCCCTTGCGCTCTCCTGGCCTCGGCAGCAGGTGTTGTCCACCCTTAAGACCTGCCTGTAGCGGAGCGGAGCGGGCCTAACTCGCTCCCCAGCCGAGACGGGCCCAGGCGAAGCCTAGCTCTGCACACAGCTGCCGACTCCTGTCTGAGGCAACGGAGTTAGGGTCCGGCAGGGGTCCCCTTCTCCTAACATTATAGCCGGCCATACAGCACTCTGGAGCTGGGTTCTGCCCTCTCAGTCCAGAGATTTCCAGCCGTGTCAGTTTTTTGCCCGTGTCAGTTTTTTGCCCGTGTCAGTTTTTTGCCCGTGTCAGTTTTTTGCCCGTGTCAGTTTTTTGCCCGTGTCAGTTTTTTGCCCGTGTCAGTTTATTCTTGTGTCAGTTTTTTGCCCGTGTCAGTTTATTCTTGTGTCAGTTTTTTGCCCGTGTCAGTTTATTCTTGTGTCAGTTTTTTCTTGCTGGTGTATAAACTTGCATGGCCATATCATGCAGGCCATGCAAGAATCATTAGCGGCTCTAAATTTGGCATTCAATTCCGTAAAACCTGGACAGTGGGAGATTTTGCAGCAGTCTCTTTTGCAGCTGCAAAGACTCATCACTGATATTTTTCTGGTCCTCCCAGAGGTCACTGGGGTTCGTTCAACCCCTAATGAGGCCCTGCCTAAGGAAGTATTAGGCAGCAAGTCCTCAGACCCAGAGGGTCAGGTAAAGCATAGAAGTTATCTACGGCCGAAGCTTCCGTTAGAGGAGCGTCAGCGGCGTAGAAACCTTAATCTATGCTTATACTGTGGAGATTCTGGCCACTTCTTGCAGACGTGTGGCTTGCGTAATTCCGGTGGTGCCGACAGGGTATCTCCTCTGGCCAGGTCTGAGCAGGTTGTCAGATCTAAGCCTGTCTCCACTGTGGCAGAGGAGCTCTCTGCCGAGTCTCCCAGTAAAAGCACTCTGCCTTTTTCTACTGGTCCCAGTGCTGATGTTTTAATGACCAGGGAGTCAGAGTTGCAAACCCTTGAAGGGAAAGCCCAGGTGGTTGAGTCATGTGCCGGGGGCCCGCCGTGCCAGTCTGATGCCGGGGGCCCGCCGAGCGAGCCAGATGCCGGGGGCCCGCCGAGCGAGCCAGATGCTGGGGGCCCGCCGAGCGAGCCAGATGCCGGGGGCCCGCCGTGCCGGTCTGATGCCGGGGGCCCGCCGTGCCGGTCTGATGCCGGGGGCCCGCCGTGCCGGTCTGATGCCGGGGGCCCGCCGTGCCGGTCTGATGCCGGGGGCCCGCCGTGCCGGTCAGATGCCGGGGGCCCGCCGAGCGAGCCAGATGCCGGGGGCCCGCCGAGCAAGTCTGATCCTGGGGGCCCGGAGGCCGCAGCCCCGAGTGGGGGCCCGGAGGCCGCAGCCCCGAGTGGGGGCCCGGAGGCCGCAGCCCCGAGTGGGGGCCCGGAGGCCGCAGCCCCGAGTGGGGGCCCGGAGGCCGCAGCCCCGAGTGGGGTCCCGAAGTGCGCAGCCCCGAGTGGGGTTCAAGTTGGCGTCGCCCCAGAAGGGGTTCAAGCCTGTGTCGCCCCAGAGGGGGTTCAAGCCTGTGTCGCCCCAGAGGGGGTTCAAGCCTGTGTCGCCCCAGAGGGGGTTCAAGCCTGTGTCGCCCCAGAGGGGGTTCAAGCCTGTGTCGCCCCAGAGGGGGTTCAAGCCTGTGTCGCCCCAGAGGGGGTTCAAGCCTGTGTCGCCCCAGAGGGGGTTCAAGCCTGTGTCGCCCCAGAGGGGGTTCAAGCCTGTGTCGCCCCAGAGGGGGTTCAAGCCTGTGTCGCCCCAGAGGGGGTTCAAGCCTGTGTCGCCCCAGAGGGGGTTCAAGCCTGTGTCGCCCCAGAGGGGGTTCAAGCCTGTGTCGCCCCAGAGGGGGTTCAAGCCTGTGTCGCCCCAGAGGGGGTTCAAGCCTGTGTCGCCCCAGAGGGGGTTCAAGCCTGTGTCGCCCCAGAGGGGGTTCAAGCCTGTGTCGCCCCAGAGGGGGTTCAAGCCTGTGTCGCCCCAGAAGGGGACTCTGTCTGTCTTGTCGCCCCAGAAGGGGACTCTGTCTGTCCTGTCGCCCCAGAAGGGGACTCTGTCTGTCCTGTCGCCCCAGAAGGGGACTTTGTCTGTCCTGTCGCCCCAGAAGGGGACTTTGTCTGTCCTGTTGCCCCAGAAGGGGACTCTGTCTGTTCTGTTGCCCCAGAAGGGGACTTTGTCTGTCCTGTCGCCCCAGAAGGGGACTTTGTCTGTTCTGTTGCCCCAGAAGGGGACTCTGTCTGCCCCATCTCTCAGAGGAATCCTGATTGTCCTGCTTCTCAGCTAAGTTCCAGCCTTGCCGGTGGCTTCGAGAGAACAGCTGTTGGTCTACCTTGTGCTGTTCAGCCAGAGTCTCACTATCGTGCCGCTCATTCCGAAGTATTTCGTAGCACTGCACAGCCAGAGTTTCTCCATGGTGCGGATCAGCCAGAGACTCATTATCGTGCTGCTCACTTAGAAGCACTTCACAGTGTTGCGCAGCCAGAGTTTCACCCTAGTGCTACTCAGCCGGAGATTCAGTATTGTGCTGCCCAGTCAGAAATGCATCACTGTATTGTTCAGCCAGAGACTCATCTTAGTGCTGCCACACGAGAAGGACCATCAGACTTTAAAGTCTCAGCCCCACAGGCCATAGTCCCAGATATGCAGTCCAGTCAGGTAACAGAGAGTGAAATGTCTGATGTCTTGGATGATATTTCTACCTCTATAGTCTTTGATGGGGACTTAGCCCAATTTGTTGCATTATTAGAACATTATGTCATCATCATGGAGTCCAGACCGTTTTTAGGCATCACTTCTGACAATTTGGTGTTATATCTAATATATTCCTTCAGAGGTGTGCCTTTCAGATGGGCGTCCAAATTGGTTCAGTCTGAGGATCCCTTGTTAAAGAACTTCTCAGCATTTAAGGATGCTGTATTAGAAAGATTTGGCCCCAATAAGGTTGATTCAGATGTCTCTGGGCCGACCTCCTGGCCGGCAGAACCTTCTTCGGAATTGGGAGATTCAGCCAAAAGATCTGCTCATAAGGCCATATCCTCAAGGGGGGTCCCTATAGCCACAACCTCAAGTGAGATCGTTGGTGATGTTACCCCCGTGAACAACTCATGTCATTCAGCGTGGAAAGCCCAGCCCTTAGCTATTACCGCGGGGTGTGCTTTCTTGACTCCGTCTAACAGATATATCCCTGAAATGTTAGCTTCTAGAGTACTGAGGTCTAGGCTTGAGTCTGTATCTGATTCTGATTCGGAGATTGATGGTTATCCGGTATATAAAGGCCCTATGGTCTTCGAAGAAGCCTATTGTAAACCAGGGACGGCTTCCTGTACCAATTTACCAAAGAAGAAGAAGAAGAAGAAGTCTCGTCGGAGACATTAGCTCTGTTCTGTCTTTGTCGTATCCTACTAAGGTGTCCGGAGTCCACCTTTTTTAGGGGGGGATACTGTTACGATCCGCCTCCAGCGGATCGGTGTTATGCGCAGATTCACGCATTCCCCTGTCTGTTGGCTCCCTGTGTATTTTCCTGTCTGTGTTGGTATTTGCTCGTTGGTGACCTCCGGTGGTCAGCCTGGGCCATTGCAGCTCACTCTGTCTGTGTGGGTGTGTGATTAGGGCTCAGGTGTTCTCATCAACTGCTAGCTTGCTATGCTCACCTGCAGGCTATGTGTGTTGATCACTTCCTGGTGTTCAATATATAAACCTTCCTCATCTATTACTTCCTGCCGGCTATAGCTTCAGTCTTTGCTAGAAGTGTTCCTGTGCTCCCATCCTGTTCCTGAGTCCGTGTCCAGTATCCAGCCTATCCTCGTGTCCATGTGCAGCTTCCAGTTTGTTCCTAGTGTCCGCATCCAGTATCTAGCCCATCTGTGTGTCCATGTGCAGCTTCCAGTTTGTTCCAAGTGTCCGCATCCAGTATCTAGCCCATCTGTGTGTCCGTGTGCAGCTTCCAGCTTGTTCCTGAGTCCGCATCCAGTATCCAGCCCGTCCTTGTGTCCATGAGCAGCTTCCAGTTTGTTCCCAGTGTCTGTATCCAGTATCCAGCCATTCCGGTGTCGGTGTGCAGTCTCCTGTCCCTCCTTGGTTCCAGCTGACCTGTCCTGCTGCGCACAGATAAGTGGGGTATTCCCCCAAACCTCCTTTACTGTGCTTTTGGTTATACTGAGACACCTCTGTGTATTGTTACACTTGCTTTGGATTTATGGTACACCTTTGCGTATTGTTACGCCCGTAGTTGAGCCATTGTTCTCAGTGGGATTAGGGTCCCTTGCCATCTCAGGGTTAGTTAGGTTATCCCCTTGCGCTCTCCTGGCCTCGGCAGCAGGTGTTGTCCACCCTTAAGACCTGCCTGTAGCGGAGCGGAGCGGGCCTAACTCGCTCCCCAGCCGAGACGGGCCCAGGCGAAGCCTAGCTCTGCACACAGCTGCCGACTCCTGTCTGAGGCAACGGAGTTAGGGTCCGGCAGGGGTCCCCTTCTCCTAACACCCAGGAGTGATATTATAACATTTTGTGCTTTTTGGCTATTGTTGCATACGATATATCTCATTAAATATATCTAGCCATGATAAATCACATGTGATATATCTAAAGGTATACAATTGTACCATAAGATATATCTGGCGGGCTGGATTAGGGGTGCTGAAAATGCTAGTCAAACTTCCTGCGATACATCGCATGCACAAAAAGCACTCCATTTTCCACCCGATTCCATGCGATTATGACAAATAAGTAGTGCAGCCCTAGCGATCTGGGGGCTCCGATCCAACACTCATGGGACCATGCTTCAGATTGGATGGAAACACAGACAATTTGACACTTTACAAGTGATATATCGGCCCAAAAGGTTGGACATTTCCTGAAATCTTACAAAATTAAAACTGACAGAGTTACAAATGCAAGGAATTGTAATTAACTAAGAGCTTAAAGCACAGAAATGTGATTTGTTTTGTTCTACTCAATCAACTTGCTGATGTGTAAGTCTGTATACTATTGGCAAGTCCATGATTTGAAGCCTACCATCTTGTCCTTTTCCCCAAAGGTAGTTCCCAAATAGCCTGTATGTATGTTTTAATCATTTGGATTATCATCGTCCCACTGGGCAAAGACCCAGGGGGAAATTTACTAAGATGTGATTTGTATTTCACATGGGATGTTGCTATGGGCAACCAATCAGAAACTACTTCTCATTTTTTTAGCACCTTCTAGAAGATAATAGTATCTGATTGGTTGCCCATGGCAACATTTCATGTAAAATACAACTCCCATCTTAGTAAATTTCCACCCCAGGGTTTCCATGGTCCTGAAAATGTTATGATAAACATTGTAGTTCAGGTTGCTAGTCGCTGAGCGCACATCACTGAATTGCTACCCAGCTGGTGTCAAATGAGTTTGTTTACTAAGCAGGGGCTTTTCCAAGCTACTTTATAGTATATCTTTTTCAATAAAAACATGGAGTGAAACTGTTCGCAGGCTATAGAAATGTGGGTGTAGTGTTTGAAAAGTTCAGTACATGGAGTGGAAGCAAATATCTTGGGAGTGGAGAATTGCCTAGGAAGAGAGCAAGTGATATGTTTGTTGATACAATTTTGCTTTTAGCTTTTTATGTTAATATAAATATATTTGATTCTATAAGCAGATATATCCCTAAAATAGCTATAAAAACAACTCAGGAACACCTATTATATTTCCCTCTAAAGCTGGGCTATACATTTGTGGTCTCTTTACTAGAGAAGTTACACAACTGTTGCTTCCCAGATAGCCTTATTGATGTTTGTAAGTAAAGGCCCCCATACACTAGCCGATTTTGGTCAGATTTCAGCCAGATCAGTCGGATCTGGCCGAAATCGGACCAAAATCGGCTAGTTTTGATGTCCCCTCAGATCCGATGCGCGGTCCCGTGCGCATCGGATCTGCGTCGGGTGGTCGGACCTGCTGCACGTCCGACCACCCGACTTGGGACCTAGTGGGGCGGCGAGGCGGTAGAGGGAGCAGGGGGGGCTGGGGACGCTGTGGGGGACACAGGCGGCATAGAGCCAGGCAGGGGGAGCCGGCGGGAGCTGTCAGTATTGAATAAAAAAAAAAAGCCCATACAATGCATGGGCGGCCTGTGATTGGCTGAGCGCTCTCTCAGCCAGTCAGCAATTGGCTGAGAGAGCGCTCAGCCAATCACAGGCTGCCCATTCATTGTATAGACTTTTTTTTTCTACCACTGACAGCTCCCGCCGGCTCCCCCTGCCCGGCTCTATGCCGCCTATGTCTCCCGCAGCGTCCCCAGCCCCCCCTGCTCCCTCTACCGCCTCACCGCACAGACGCTGTCCCCCGCAGCGTCCCCAGCAGCGGGGGACACAGACGTGTCCCCCGCAGCGTCCCCAGCCCCCCTGCTCCCACCAGCTCCCACCTCTGTAGCCCCCCCCCCCCTGCTCCCCGGGTTTTTTACATGTGATAAATCGAGACGATTTATCACATGTAAAAAATGGCACATCAAGTGCCAATCTAATCAAGCTCCCCCGGGGAGCAGCCGGGGAAGCTCAGGGGGAAGTCGGGGGCGACTTGTCCTAAGGACAAGTCGCCCTAGTGTATGGTGGCCTTAAGGCAAATAACTTTGGGGGTTATTCTAGTTCACTCTTTCTGACAAATTCCTTCTTAGATGGACAAAACCATGTGCACTGCAAGGGGGCAGCTGTAACATGTGCAGAGAGAATTAGATTTGGGTGGGGTTTTACTTCAAATTGAGATCTATATTGCAGTGTAAAAATAAAGCAGCCAGTATTTACCCTACACAGAAACAAAATAACTCACCCAAATCTAATTCTGTCTGCACATTTTACATCTGCCCCCCTGCAGTGCACATGGTTTTGTCCATCTAAGAAGGATTTTGTCAGAAATAGTGAACCAGAATAAGGCCCCTTGTGTCTAGAACAAACCATGGGCCTGATTCAGATCCAATGGTTCTGGGCCAAATTTGGCCCCGTTTTAGATTGTGTTGGTCCATGCATGGGCGAATACGCACATGTGCATACCCCTGGGGCTGGCAGCAGGGGAACTCCCAGCATTTTATGGGCATTCCCATGAAAACACTGAGTATTCTCCTGCGGTTGCAGGTGGGTCGATGAGTGCTTGGGTTCGCAGCTGATGTCGCATGATGTCAGTGCCCTTTTCGGCCATCTCCGTCAGAAATAAAAGTCAATCTGCACAAACCATGTTTCCATGCAAGAGGAGCAAATACATTTATGTCTAGGGTAAATAAATTTCGGTGAATACACCCCACCAAAATCTGTCTGTCTCTTTTATTGTGTTTTTTTTTCCATTTCCTAGCCCTCAGGAAACTTTGTGGTTCAGCAGCCTAAATTTTAATCGAACTGTAACATTAGCATATAAGCACATGATAATTATTGGGATTAATACATATATATATATATATATATATATATATATATATATATTTATATATAAAGTCCAGATAGGAGCAGCACTTCCTCAACAGGTCACAATCAATGGGGTGCCATCCATAACCCCTCGGGGTCAATGTATAGATCCAGCCGGCGGCACTCACCCAAAAAAATATTCTCATAGGCAGAATTCAACGTTTCGAACCTTTTTATTAGCCGTTCAGGTACATCCTGATGAATATTTATATATCTTGTACACTTGTTTGAGATCAAAGGTTGGATGATTATCTATTTTTTATACTTTGTTAGGGTGCCCTATATTTTACATACTGCTTGTGCTGTATAATATTCCGGGTGCCGGATGACTGACTTGCAGTCGGGATTCCGAGAGTCATTACATCGACATCAGAATCCCCCATAGAGGGAGAATAAAATATATGGCCATAGAGGGAGAATAAAATAGGTGGTTTCGTTGCACTCCCCCCGCTGTCTTAGTCACTGCAGTCGGGATTACGACATCTGGCTAATGACTGTTGGAATCCCTACTGTCGGTGTGTAATACCACACCCAATATTTCATGCTCTAGCTTTGTAATAGGATCTGATGCATATCAACAGCATTTTTGAGGATTTAAAAAAAATATATTAACAATGCCATACTGTAAATAACCATTCATGATTTCCAAATTCTAGAAAACCCTGACTCTGTGTTACATACTGTTCCTACTGTCTAGTCTTTGCTCTCCAGAACACATTATTACTAGAAATGTACAGGCTCTGATTTACTCTGATTTCAAAGCAGGATCTTATTGGCTATCAACTGTCAACAACTGTCATGTGATTTGGGATAGCCAATAAGATCCTGCTTTGAAATCAGAGTAAATCAAAGCCTGCACATCTCTAATTATTACCTGGAATTGTTAGTGGAAAAACATGAAGCCTGATCCTATTACTTCCTGAAGTTATATGGCATATAGAGAAAAAACACAGGTGTATAAAATTCATGGCCGAGCGCTGCATTCCTCCCTGCATTATATGCTGTCGTGAGATCTGAGTCACGAGCACTCGTGGCATACGTGAATGATAAACTTGATGCACTAAAGTCATTATTGCTTTGCTCCCATATGTGATAGGCCGATTATTCTTCCTCGAGAACTGTCCTACATAATAACAGGGTTGCCCACCCTCCCGGAATGGCTGGGAGCCTGCAAAAAATCAGGTCCCCCTCCCGGCACCCCGGAAAGGTGGGCAACCCTCCCGGATACCGGTATCCCCCCATGGCAGGGTTATTTTCCCGCTATTTGTGGCTTTTCAGGGGTGGGGGCAGGGCTAAAGATGCAAATCATGTCATTTATCCCCGCCCCCCTCCTCGAAAACCCACAAATTGCGGGATTTTTTGTAATGTGGGCGGGACTTGATGATGTGTACATCAAGCCCCCTGAAATGCTGCTTCTCCCGGAGAGGAGACTTTAAAAGTAAGCAACCCTGCAGAATAATGAAAACTGCACAAAAATTTGTCCAGTAGTTTTAGAAATTAGCGTGTTCAGACAGACACACAGACAGATGCTCTTCGGGAACTTTATTTTATACTATGTAAAGAGATTATCATACTAATTGAACAATACATAGAAAAAAATCCAGTTGCAATAGTCTAGTAGCAATATCCCTGTCTACTGTACATTGTCTCTGTGATGCAACTTACTGTATAATTCCACGTATTTCTTAACCGTTATAGGATGATAAAAATGAAATCAGGTGAATCTGTGTGACAGGTCGAGTGATTTGACAAAATGCATTATCTTTGGATGGTTGTCAGAAATGATTTTCTCGAGAATGAATAAAGCAGTCATTTGTGAATTTTCTGATACAAGATCTGCAGGTACAGAAAATTAATCAGACTGTAATAGTGTCTTTTCTGTTGTTGAGGTAGAGAAGATTTATGACTATTTTTGGTCTTGGCACATGAGAGGTGACTCTGATTGGTCTGTCGACAGGTGGAACTTATTTGCTGCAGTACTGTCATTTAAGCAACAGAATTGCTGATGAAGATTCATTTTGCTTCTAAGCTTGACAAAGGTTCCTGCTTGCAAGTGGTCAATTCACTAGATTACATTCTAACAATATACAGCCATCTTTTTTCTATTATCTTCGGGGTTTAGTTCTATTAGTATATCTTTTTTTATTTAAAGGGTTAAATAAATCAATGAAAATAATCAATAGCCACATGATCTTAAATATAGTTTATTAATGTTATTAAGTGACACATGAATGTCTTGTTCAGTATCTATTTAGAATAATACATCTAAGTGACTTTTCAACTAAAATGCGTTAGACTTTTTATTATTATTATTATTATTATTATTAATAATAATAATAATAATAATAATAATAATAATCATCATCATTTGTAACATACAAACTGTTCCCTTTTACAGCTGTAAACAGTACAGTACTGTATAGGAAGTTTTCAGCTGCCTAATTGTGTACTAAAATGTACTAAAAGGTTAAATGACATGGTCAGAAACAGAGCGTAGCCCAAACTTGGCAACATTTTGAAGGGACCCCTGTCATGATACTTTTACAGCAACACCTCTCTGCAGCCAGTGTTAATTTTATGCCCCATAATTGTGCCCTAGTTCATTTTTTAAACCATAGTAGTGCCCCAGTTCATGTTATGTTACATGTCATTTCACTATGTAGGGTTGCCAGTACACATTATGACATACTGTAGTGTCCCCAGTTCATATTATGCCACACTATATTGCCTCCATTTCATGTCGTGCCACATTACTGTTCCCCTGTTCATATTATGTAATATTTGAATGTCCTCCAAGCATCAGCTTATTATATGCAATCCTTAAACAAATCGAGTTATAGGGCCTGATTCAAGTGGCTGCAATTTTTTGGAGACGGACAAAACCATGCTGCACTGCAGGTGGGGCAGATGTAACATTTGCAGAGAGAGTTAGATTTGGGGTTACAGATGGAGCAGCTCTCAATGGAGAGCTGTCGGAAGGGGACACGCATTAGACGTGCGCCCCATTCTGTCAGAGCCTGCTACCAGTACCCTGTACCTCCCCACAGCTTCCCCGCATCCCCCACTGGCTGCCCCCACTCTCTGCCCATCTCCCTAAAGCGGAGACGGGCAGGGAAGCCATTCCCCACCACCTTGCTGACTGGGACACGCGAGCGTGTGACACGATTGCGCGTCCCCATTAGATGGAGCTCCTGTCCACCAGCCTGCACCAGCTCAGGACATCTGGCGATCCTGCAGGCTGGTTGACAGGCACTCAATCTGTATTTTGTTTTTGTGCAGAGTAAATACTGGCTGCTTTAATTTTACACTGCAACTTAAGAGTTCAGTTTGAACACACCCCAAACACTCTCTCTGCACATGTTACATCTACCTTACCCGCAGTGCACATGGTTTGGTCCATCTGTCAGCCTTGCTAACAGGCCTGAATCAGGCCCATAGAATCTGAGCCCTAGAGAGCACAGACTATAATGCGCATGTGCAGATCTCTGGAAAAACGGTGCAATGTCATTTTTATGGTGATTTACGCAATGTTGCTGCTGTCATCGTGGGATAAAAAAAAAAATAGGAGTAGCGTGTGCGGTGTGGGCCCCCCGTGGATAGCAAATTGATGCAACTAGTTACTCACCCAATTGTGTTGCTGCAGGGTGGCATAACAATCCCATACTGTGAAAGATGGTTATTGTTATTTTTTTTTATATCTGCCAATGTCACTTTTGATATTCAGATTTTTCGTGGTAGATGGCAAGAATTGTAATTGCTCTTTAGTTGTTTGCACTTAAGCGAGGAATTATAATTGCAAGTATTTTGTGTAGCCCATCATGAATGAGTCTGCAAGTACATGCTTTTATCATTGTGAAAGAACTACAAAGTGACAGTGTAATGGACATTTCTTGATGTATTCAATGTCATTATTAATTACCAGTTACAAGTTTCAGACCATGCATTAGAAAGAAAAAGGATAATTTGAAAATAATTATACATGTCTGCCTCCTTTTTCTAAATTCTGGCACCGAGAGCTTGGCGCTAATGATTTCCCAGGAGCTGGGTGTCAGGGTGCCTAACAGCATGCAAATCACATTTAAAAGTAACAACATTTACATGTATGAACATATTAAGTAGTAGTATCTCTTTTGTAGCACAAACACACTTTAATATAGAATGCTTTCCCAGCATTGAATATACATGCTTCTATAACAGAAATGGGGTAATTTATAAAAAATAATAATTTGCATATTGACAATATGTCACAAATATATTAAAATCAATGATAGTAATTAGGCTTACAATTCTGTACGGAACAATGATAGATAAAAATTGTATTAACTGCAGACGGGATAATATCCAATGGTGTGTTACATCTGCAAAATATATCTGAAAGGTAGAATGTTTCTAGGAATGTAATAGTAATTATGGCAAAGTTGCTATGTTATTTGTTTTAAGTGGTTGTGTTGGGTTCAACATAAATCAAAATAATAAATATTTATGACATCATAGGTACTTCTGTATCTATATATTTGGGTTGATTTGGGTGATCAGAGCTTTCTCATGCACCCTAGATAAACTCATTTGGCAGGTGAGCTTTAACCCAAGAAAAAACACATGTTCATTTTAGCTATGATGTGTAAGCAGTTGCCAGGTTGCAGTGAAATGGGGTCCCTTGGCGATGGGTTGCAAGCTTAAATGCATTGATCAATTCATGAACTAAAACCCCATTATTTATTTAATTATTTGAATGTTAAGGTGAGTTAGTTTGTTGTAGTGAGTGCTGGGCCACCTGTATTTGTATTTACTAGAGTGTGTGGTCACAGGCTAATGCACCCCATCCTGGGAAGTGGGTGCTGTTTGCACCCCATTCTTAGGAATGGCGAGTGTGTTGGTACTTTTGTATCTATATATTTGGGTTGATTTTTAATTAACCTCTGTTACTGTGATCATAACTTTCTCATGTACCCTAGATAAGCTCATTTACCTGAAACCTGTGACAGCTGCCCCTTTAATACTATACAGATATAGAGATATATATCTATACATACATATATAGTTATAGCACTAGGGACCCCCAATATACAGAGAAGCCTTGATGATGGCTTGGGGGCTTCTATCATACATTTGCACAAATACATGTGACCAATATCTCTGAATTCTATTATCATGCAGTGTTCAAGACTGGTTTCTAATACCATTCAGTGAGCTGAGGGAAACCATGTATTATTTACATACTGTATATCTATGTATGTTTATACATGTGTTTGGAATGTCTATGTGTAGATGCATACACATGTAAAATGTAAACTTGACTGTTTTGCCTCGTAGCATCTGACTAGTTAGCCACCTCTGAACTTTTACTGTTCTATATGGTGTTTCAGGTAATTGTTACCCTGTGACTGTGCTTACACGTTCAATTTCATATTATTGTCACATCATGCTCAGTTATGGCCCGACACATGTTATCTCTTATATATTTAGCCAGATCTGTCACTCAACCCCTGTGGAGAACGTTCCTGTGTAGAACAGTTTCACTTTCATGTGTCTGACGTTCCACCCCCTTGACATCACCTCCCCCCGCCCAGCCAGGGCTACAGTACACGCCCACCATCCACCATTACTCCACAGCCACCATCCACCATTACTCCTGCACATCCCTACCCTCTGCCAGGACCCACGCGACCCCCCCTCCCGCGATTTGCGGGACCCCCCGTGACCCCCCTCCCGCCATTCGCGGGACCCCGCACCCCCCCTCCCGCGATTCGCGGGACCCCCGCTTTCCACCCTCCCGCCAGTTGCGGGACCCCCGCGACCCCCCCTCCCGTGATTCGCGGGACCCCCGCGAACCCCCCCTCCCGCGATTCGCGCGACCCCCCTCCCGCGATTCGCGGGACCCCCGCGACCACCCCGGTATCCGGACTATTGTTAGACAGCACTTACATAGACAGCCATTACATCGACACCATTAGTTCGACAGCTCAATAGGTCGACATGGTTTTAGGTCGACATACCATTAGGTCGACATGTCATTATGTCGACAGCTCATTAGGTCGACAGCTCATTAGGTCGACAGCTCATTAGGTCGACATGTTTTTAGGTCGACACTGCCATTAGGTCGACAGTGTCTATGTCGACAGTCAAAAGGTCGACATGGTTTTTTTCACTGTTTATTGAGCCGACATGTGCCGACTGGCGGTATTTCATGCCCTACTATCCACTAGGGCGTGGTGGGAGAATAAAATAGTGTGCCGAGCGCAGCGAGGCACCGTGCCCGAAGCATAGCGAGCGGCTGCGGTACACTTCAAACTGTGTCCATGTCGACTGTGTCGACATTTCGGCCAAAAAACAGTGAAAAAACCCATGTCGACCTTTTGACTGTCGACATAGACTCTGTCGACCTAATTGCAGTGTCGACCTAAAAACATGTCGACCTAATGAGCTGTCGACCTAATGAGCTGTCGACATAATGACATGTCGACCTAATGGTATGTCGACCTAAAACCATGTCGACCTATTGAGCTGTCGAACTAATGGTGTCGATGTAATGGCTGTCGATGTAAGTGCTGTCTAATATCCGTCCCAGACCCGACCACCACCTCCCGCGATTCGCTGGACCTCCGCGACCACCCCCTCCCGCGAAACGCGGGACCCCCGCGACCCTCCCGCAAATCGCGGGACCCCAGCGACCCCTCCCTCCCGCGAGCCCCCTCCCGCGATTCGCAGGACCCCTGCATCCTCCCCTCCCGCGATTCGCCGGACCCCTGCGACCCCCCCTCCCGGCATTAAAAGGGCCCCCCGCGACCCCCCCTCCCGCGATTAACGGCACACCCCCCTACTGTGATTTGTGACCCCCCTCCCGCAATTCGCGCCGCCCCCTCCCGCGATTCACGGAACCCCCCGTAGCGCCCCCTCCCGCGATTTGCGGGCCCTCTCGGCACTTCTCGCGATTTGCGACCGCCCCCTAATTCACACATTCGGGGACCCCACCTCCCGCGATTTATGCCCCCCTCATGCAATTCACGGCACCCCCACACCCCCCTTCCTGCGATTCGCAACCCCCCACGACCCCCCTCCCGCGATTCACGAAACCCCCCGTAGCGCCCCCCTCCCGCGATTTGCGGGCTCCCTCGGCACCTCTCGCGATTTGCCACCGCCCCGTAATTCACACATTCGGGGACCCCCCCTCCCGCGATTCATGCCCCCCTCACGCAATTCACGGCACACCCCATACCCCCCTTCCTGCGATTCGGAACCCCCCACAACCCCCCCTCCCGCAATTCATGCCCCCTCCCGCGATTCACGGACCCCCGCACCACCCCCCTGCGCCCACCCTCCCTTGATTCACGCCCCCCTCATGCAATTCACGGCAACCCCCCCACACCCCCCCTCCTGCGATTCATGACCCCTCCCGTGATTCACGGACCCCCGCACCACCCCCCCTTGACACGGCACCCCACGCGCCCCTCCCGCAATTCACGGACCTCCGCAACCCCCCCTCCCGCAATTCACTAACCCCGACAACCCCCCTCCCGCAATTTGCGGACCCCCCTTCCCACGTTTCAAGCCCCCCCACGCCCCTGCCCACGATTTGCGGACCCCCGCCCCCTCCCGCTAACCGCGGATCCCCACACACCACCCCCCCTCCCGCAATTTGCAGACCCCCCAGACCCCCTTCCGGCAATTCCACCCCCCAGCGGACCACCGCGGCCCCCGCTCCCGCATTTCACGTACCCCCGTGACAATGGGGGATCCTGTACCACCACAAGCAGGTACCGCTCCTAGGTGGGAAATCCGGCCCTGGCTGCCGCACAGCAGGTTTCCCCACTGCCCTCTGCACCAGCGCCACAACTTTTATCAATGTCTTGCCCACATACCACTATTATACAGCCTCCTGCTCTCATGCACGCTCACTCCCTTCCAGTGGGAGGAGACGCTCACCCACTGCCGGGAGCTGCATACTGTCCCCCACCCTCCTCCAGTTCTAGGGATGCCCATCGACCATCAATGATTTTCAAATAATCGATGGTTTATGGCCGATGTTGAATACTTTTGCCATCAATGTGGGAGGACACTGCCCTGCCTCCTGTTCTCCTGCCCCGTAACTTCCGCCAGTGGAGACCCGCTCACCCTGTGTTGCCCACATTCCCCTATCATGCTTTACCGCCCAGCCTCCTGCTCTCATGCACCCTAACTCCCACCCAGTCGGAGGAGACACTGACTCAGGGCCACGGTCATGTACTCCTGTGCTGCCACGCTGGACCCTCACCCACTGGCAGAAGCTGCACAGTGTCCACCACCCTCTTTAGTCCCCCGTATGCCCACACACCCCTATCACTACCCAGCTTCCTGCTCTCCTGAACCGTAACTTCCACCACTGGGTAATCGCTGACGCTGTGTTGCCCACATACCCCTATCATGCCTCATATCCCAGCCTCCTGCTCTCATGCACCCTAACTCCCACCCAGTAGGAGGAGACACTGACTCAGGGCCACCGTCCGGTACTCCTGTGCTGCCACGCTGGACCCTCACCCACTGCCAGAAGCTGCAATACAGGGCATCTTTCATACAATTCTAACCATATTTCTCACAATACAAATGTTCACAAATTAAGGGGCGTAGCCCCTTACGCCGGTGTGAAGAGCGCCCGTAGGGCGCGATGAATCACCTAGTCTAATGTAAGCAGTAATACTATATGCAATACAAAGGAAATAGACAAAGTAACATAAGACCAGACTCACTTCTTTAGTTCTCACTGGAATTTTTAGGTCATTTTTACTGTAGTTTATCATAGAGAAAAATTGCCCAAGCAAGAAATGTAATTCCAGGACAGATGACATTTATATGGCTGAGTTTAATGTTTGCTGCTCAAGGATTTCTGTATGATGCCTTTGCCGACTGTATGGGAATAGATCTCTTAATAATGACCTTTTTACCTGAAATTGAAAAATGTTTCAGCCAAGTATTTACTATTTATTACAACCCTTGTGGAAAATATGGACAGTTTCTGTTTAATTCATTTTTTTTTCTTTATATACGTTTTGGGGCACACAGCAAAAATGTAAATGGATTGTATACCTGAAATGTAAATTCTAAATTCTGGAGATGAAAATAAACCTTTAGCCATAGAATAAAGGTATCAACCAGAATATGTTTTGTTACTGAGTAATTCCTCAGCTTGTGATATAGCATTACCTATGTGAATGGATTGATTTTTATCTTTAAGAATATCATTATACTGTACATGGTATAATTCACGGGCACTGTCTAGGTTGACAGTAATTAGGTCGACAGCAAATAGTGCAAGGTCGATATTGACACAAGGGTCGGCGTGGAGAAGTGACGCTTGAAAAGGTCTATGTGAGTTTTTCCCTTTTTTAGTGTCAAAGTCAACACCTGAGTTGCATGGGCGCCTTAGCTGAGTCCACGTGGATGGTAAATTAAAACATTTAAAAAATTCCTAAAAAAACCATGTCAACCTTTTTCATGTGTCCACATTTTTGTTGTTGATCATTTGCTTGTGTCTGTCGACCTTTTCTCAATGCTGACCTTTTGCGTGTTGACCTTTTTTTTTTTGGGGGGGGGGGGGTGTTAACTGTTAATTAGCACCTAAAGGAAGAATGAACTATGATAGCAATTTGTTCCCCTTGCACTAGATGGTAAGTGCTGCAGCCCAGGGGCTTCATGTGGTATAGTAGCATACCTCCCAACTGTCCTGCTTATCGCGAGAACATCCCATTTTTTTGGGATGTTCCTGCATCCCCTGTGAATAGACACTGTGCGCATGCGTGCAGCGTCTATTCATGCAGCCCCACGGTCTGGGGACATAGCCAGCAACTCCCAGAGCTGCTAGCCATTCCCCCACAGCGGCAAAAATGGAGGCATGGCCTCGCAGCAATAGGCCACATCCCCAAATTTTGGGTGTGCGCTTCCGGCGCGCGAAGCATCCCTCCTCCCTGCCCGGCAATGTTGGGAGCTATGTAGTAGCACATATGACACAAAGACTTCACTCAACCCTGTAGCCAACTATTTTGTGTCAGGTAGTTGTAGTACTGTATTTATGGATCCAAAAGTTAGTAAGAGTTGCAATTACACTGATTATTAGACAAGCCCCAGAATCTTCACTAGATCTGGTCTCCCACATGCCAGAGGGCATATAGGAATGTGGACTGATGGAGAATCTTGATTACATTAACTTCACTTCTGGGGTTTGCTCAGCATACCCCAGAGGCAAGTTCCTACACTGCCGAATCCTCCTCTGTGACAGGGCCAAGTGCTGCTGGAGGATGTCACACTGCTGCACCTGGCTCTTATCACTGTAGGAGCCGGCAATTTGGTAACACCCATGGTAACTACCAGGGGCGTAACTAACTATTTAGCGCCCCCCCCGCCGCACGTTTATTCGGCGCCCTCCCACACACACACACACCTAACCTGCCCCCCCTTCTTACCCGTGGTCTGCGTCTCGCCCGGCTCTCTGTCGGGACCTTCCTGACGTCACGGTCCTGGCCGGCTCCTGCTGCTACAATGAAAACGGACTCTTAGAAAATGGCTGCCCCCATACTGCAGACAGAAAACTGTCTGCAGTATGGGGGCAGCCATTTTCTAATTGTCAGTTTTCATTGCAGCAGGAGCCGGCCGGGACCGTGACGTCAGGAAGGTCCCGACAGAGAGCCGGGCGAGACGCAGACCGCGGGTAACTATAGCCTCACAGCCCCCCCGGCGGCGCCCCCAATTTCTCTGCGCCCCCCCCGCCACCGCGGGGGCTGCGGAGATATAGTTACGCCACTGGTAACTACACTGCTCTAGCCATAAGCATAGCTTTCTTCATTTTCCACATTTCCAGTATTACTGAGAGCAATATAAAAATAATGATTTAAGAATATTTTTCATGTGTAGTTCAGGCAGATTTCCTGCACATTCCTGCCTGACCTGCAGAGATCAAAATATGCTAAGGTATCATTACTGAGTATTAGGATGCGATGCAGTGGGTAAAATAGAGCAAAGCCATCTACATAAAATATAATTTAAAAAAACTATAATTAGAACAGAAGACATGTATGATTCCCAGCAAGCTTGAAAGCTATTTCCCCATAAAGCACAAATATACAGAAATGCTAGAAATGTGGCTAAGGACATGTAAAGGAACACGCCAAGCTTTTATGTTTTAGTATTTTTCAAAACAGCAGTTTTTGAACAGGAACAGGACAGAGGCACAGAGGCTTCATGTTAATTCACCTATTTCTGCTTTTAAGACTGATTGCAATGTTCTGTATACTGCAGTAAAAAGGATTAACCCGTGAGAGCCCCACAGTCTTCCCTCTATGGTGAATACTGTACTGTACATGATTATTTAAATGAGCATTATGAAAAAATGAATAGAACTAAAGAGAGAATTGTCACTGCAGCTTTGCCTTGGAGACGTATGTCATTAACCCTTTAGGTGCCAATGGTATTTGTCAAAATAGGTGTGAAAATTGGCAAGCAAACATTTTTATTAACCGTTTGAATGCCAACATTGCTGTGACAGATCCTTGTCACTGGACATACACACAGTACCTTTCAACTTTAAGGAACCAAGGATCGAGACTCCGTCGTGGCCCTGTCGTGCATTACCGAAAAGGAGCCCCCTGTCTCTGCATCTCCTGTGAATAGATGCTGTGCTTGACTATTCACTGCTGTGACAGGCGGACTCCCAACCGCCCCCCTCCATGGCGAGACATGGCCAGCCATGGGTGGGATGCAGGACAGTCACAAAAAATTGTGACTGTCCCGTGGAAATAGGCACAGTTGGAAGGTATTTACATATCTCAAGGGATTGGTCAAGGAGTTGGTGTTGTGATTGATGGTGCATCAATGGAAGGGAGATTGGATCCAACAGGAGGAATGAGAATTGCTCAAATATGATTGGATTGTTTAGGGTTTGCTAAGTCTTTGGTGCAGAAGTGCACAAAGGATCAGTGTTGTACAGTAAGTTTGTCCCAGTTGCCTGGAAGGCTTGGCTAGGATCGCATACAATATATCGTATGCTAAAGCACTGCATATGGTATATCACATGTGATCCTCCTGCCTGGTAAGGTCCCGGGTGGCTGAAGGGGAATTGCGTGCGACTTCTTCACTTGGAGAAGTCACCCTACTGTATGGCCAGCTTAACAACATTTTTATAAGGTCTTTTCCAAAATAGTTTAAGAGTTGGAAAACACCTAGGGGAAATTTGCTAAGATCGAATGGTAAATTAGATTTTGATAATTTACTATCATCCAAATTTATGTTTATGAATAAATACACCATTGATAGAATATGGCTGTATATGGCCATGATTTCTACGGTGGTGTGCTTATTTACTATGATTCATAGGGCTAATTATGGCCAGTAATATAGCCAAAAATGCGACTGAAAAATACAAATTTTCAAGGCGTATTTGGCTAAAGCCTGCATGGCTCAGTCAGATCTGTGCATGCTTCTCATTGTAAAAAAGTAGAAAAATAAATAAACAAATGAAAAAAATTAATTGAGCCGGTCCTGGTTGCAGAAATACAGGGGTAAAAATTACATAGGGGTCTCCTGTATTTCTATAATCAGCACCAGGGTTTTGAACTGGTCCTGGTTCCCAAAATATGGGGGACAAAAACGTTAGGTTCCCCATATTTCTGCAACCAGCACCGGGTTCGCGTGTCATACCACTGCCGAGGTACACTTTTACAGATGGTCCCCCGGCCAAAACATGATCACCCTGGCTGGTCCCTGGGGGAGTGGGGACCCCCAAATAAAGGGGTTCCCCCTCCAGGGGTACCCCGGCTATCCCCAAAACCACTTGGCTGTGGGTGGTGGACCGATGGCATAGTAGTGTAAAAAGAAGAAATATAGTATTGGGTAATGTTGTGGAACCACAAGACCTAGCAAGCCTCCTTCCGCATGCAGGGACTTGAAGAACCACAAGTTCCAGCATGCAGGGCATTAATGGGCCCACTGGTTCAATACCGAAATAAAACAAGCACATACATACTCATAGTAGAATCCGTAGGGGTACCTTTGAAAATAAATAATACTCACCCTCCCCTGTAGATGGTGTAGATCACGTTCTCTTCATTCTATGTAGCATCCATGATTGAAAAAAAATAAACCGAGTAACCTCATATCCACTGGACTGAGGAGCTGCAAGTGTGTTGACAATTGCAACTCCTCCCTAAAGGTAAGGGAATCCCCGGTGATGTAATTCACAGGGTCCTCCCTCAGTCAATCAGGAGTGGGCCCTCGGGTGAGCTCTGCGCAGCTCCATAGAAGTCATGAATTTCACATGGGTGTCTGAGGGCAGTTCCCACCATAGATGCCCATATTAAATCTTTGTATCTGTACCCTGCAATCTGTTTTGGCCCGGTGATGGTTGTCAAAATACTGGGGACCTCTATTCATCTTGTCCCTTATATTGTGGGAACCAGGACTGGCCCCTGTTGCTGGTTCCCAAAATATGACTGGCAGACTGATGCTGGTTTTAGAAATCCTGGGGAACCCTGTTCCCCCGCCCCCCCCCCCCCCCCCGATTTTCTAAAACCAGGACCAGTTCAATGAGCCCGGGGCTAGTTATAGCCATTGGGGGGACCCCATGACGGTTTTTTAAATAATTTATTAATTTTTTGGATACGAATACAAATGGCTACAAATGGCTTCGGCATCGCAAAACACAAATGAGGATAATATGACAGTTTAGTAAATTGGTTGTATTCTGCATTCATATTTTTGGGTCATATATGGCCGATCCTGTTCGTACCCGTCCATACGGGGATCGCCGTCTTAGTAAATTTCTCCCTTATCTTCTCTGGTGTAAAGACTGAGTGCTCAGATCCACAATCACACAGCAGATTTAGGACATTATTCTGGTCCACATGCAAAGCTGTGAATTTCACAACTTTGCGTGTGGATGAAACGCTGCTCACCCGCCCCCCTCGTACGCTGAGTTCCCCTGCATGGCAGCCTTGGGTGTGGGGGCGCCATCATTCAATTATCGGTGACCATCAAATGACTTCTACAGCGCTCGCAGTCTGACATTTTCGAGCACCCTGTGGGCAGCAGACATCCACTGACATCAGCTGCCCGCCCCCGGCACCCACGTCACAGGCAGATGTACGTGGGAACATCCAGCCTTTTCATTGGAACGCCCATGAAACATTGGGCGTTCCCATGGGCATGACCCCTTGCTGCCACCCCCCTCCCACACTGCTAGGTGCGAATGGGACAGTGAACAAGCACCACGTGCATCACTTCCCACGAACGAGCATCACTTCCCACGTGCGAACACGTGGGAAGTGATATGATCAGAATAAGGCCCTTTGTAGGCAAATCAGGTGCCACTGGGTATGTGAAGCATCTTCATTCCACCCTTTATACGGCATGTAGTGGCTGCTGCCCAAGCTGCGGGGTAGGGTGCTTCTGGGCAACTTATTTTGCATATTGTAAATGCGACATAAAAAATAAAAAAATTGCCTGCCTTTTCCTCTATCCGTTGATCAATTTATTTCAGTGGAAATTGTAGCTTTGTTATTTGCAAATGCAGTACATAAATAATTGCTTATCTTTGAGAACAAGCTAAAATGAGCTACTGTATATTTATTACCATAATAACTGAGGAGACACATAATCATGGGTACATCAGAACTCCGCACGTAATTGAATAAACTGCATCTCCACCATGTTTTACACATGCTTATGAATAGTTATCTGATTTATTTTATTCACCTTTGGATAACGTACAGGTATAAAGTATGGCATATCTGTGAAAAAAAAAATTGGACGTTGTGTCCATGTTTAATTACACTAGGCAAATGCTTGTAACTTCTGCAAATGCTGTCACCACTTCCATCTGAGTCTTATATCTCTTTGCACGCCTCTGGTTAGCGAGCAGACTTAGACACTTTAAGAGTTATGTTTACACATTATAGTCCTTAACCGCCAAAATGTGTTTACCACAAGAAACAGCAATAAAACAAATGAATGTAGTGCTAAACGGGAAAGTACTAGATATACTGTAAGTAAGAGATATATTTCTCTTCTGTAGTTAACAATACTAATAAACTACATGCTGTCTGCTTTGGATTGATTCATTAATTATTTGCAACGCAAAGTGTTAGCACTCTTTCATTTAAAGGTGAATATAATTAATGTAAGTAGAATGTATTTCAGCTCATTTTTATTTCTCTAGAGGATATTTTTTTTTAATCAATGTAACTGCAGCTCTTTGCTTTTTGCTTCGTATGGGGTTACTGTCAATGCAGGGAGCCAGCAAAGTGCTCAAGAAAGTAACATGTTCAGCTATGAGCTCTTTGCTAAAACATTTGTCAATAGTGGTGTGTTGTCTGCAGTGCTCTGCTGCCAGTGCTCACTGAGGCCTGCACCTCATGTGCTGCAGACCCCTGATAGCATCCTCATTGCCGCTGCTGCGCTAGTTCTACAGCTGCACCAAATACAGATTTAAGGGGGCTACAATAGGCAGAATAGTGTCTAAAATTATATGCTCTGTTTCCCACAATTCAGTCTTTTGCCCAAATAATTATTTTCCATGCTACTAAATTGACGATAAGATGAAATAAGCTGTTACTGTTCGTTCATGGTTTTTTCTTTCAAGTATTTTATTTTTCAACAAAATTATTTCACAAAATGTTCAGTATTCAAAGATAAATTATGTTATGTGCTGCGAATCCTGTTTAGGATTCGATGCTCATTCGCAGGGTTCCGGAGGGCTGAGGAATTTGCTGCCAGCCCTCCCTGTCACCCTATTCAACGCTACAGGGGCTCGCTGCCTCTGATGGCAATTTTTAACCCCTGTGGCGAAAGCCGTAGGGACCCGGGGGACGACGGCAGGCAGGGAGATGGAAGCCTCCCTGCCTGCGCGGAATGTGTGGGGGGCAAGGAGGGCTCCCGGGGACACATGCAGCAGAAGCTGCCCCCCCGGGAGAGCTGGCAGGGGACACGGGTAGGGAGCCGCTGCACTGGTCCCGCTCGTGCATATGTAATGAGCAGGACCAGTGTGAAGTGAATATTTAATTAGCAGCTCCCGGCTCACGGCCCCCTGCTGGCGAATGTGTAAAAAAAAATGTAAAAAAATAAAATAAAAATGAATTATATATTCATGTGCTGCAAGCACATGAATAAAACTAGCAGATTTTTTTGACACCAAAAAAAAACAAAACCCTTAAACAGATGTTGAATGCAAAACGGTGACTCATGGCGAAAATCATGCTGAAAGCAGTTCTCCATTCTAACATTGAATACACTCTCGGCGAATCCCAGTGAAAACCCCATTTAAATACACCAGCGAAATGCACCGAGCATGAAACGGAGAACTGACTGGCATTCACTGTTCGCTTTCGGTGAACAGTGAACATTGAATAGGGTGAATCAGATTTTGGGCAGTATTCAATGCTCCCGATTCACCGTTTTTTTCAAGCGAATCGGGCTGTTTTCACGCCTTGCGGTGAATCTTTTTCACTGAAACCGATACACCCTATTCAATGTTCTCTGTTCGCCGAAAGCGAACAGTGAATGCCGGCCAGTTCTCCATTTCATGCTTGCTGCAATTCACTGGTGTATTTCAATGGGGTTTTCACTAGGATTCACCAAGAGTGTATTCAGTGCTAGGATGGAGAACTGCTTTCAGCATGATTTTCGGCATGATTCCCCGTTTTGCATTCAACATCTTTTTAAGGTGAACTGGAAAGTGATCTTTTAAAATAAAGGCTTTTTTTTTTGGTGTCAAAAAATCAGAAAGTTCCCCTTGCCTGTGTCCCCGGAAGCCCTCCCCCCCCACACACTCTGGGGCAGGCAGGGAGACTTCCATCTCCCTGTCTGCCGCTGTCCCCCGGCTCCCTGCGGGAGTTAAAATTTGCCATCAGTGGCAGTGAGCCCCTGCGGCATTGAATAGGGTGAGAGGGAGGGCTGGCAGTGAATGCTCCAGCCCTCCGGAACCCGGCACCTGTGCATCGAATCCTAAACAGGAGTCACTGCACAGGGAGAAAAAAGTAATTGAATACTGCTGTTTCAGCGAAAAAGATTCACCGCAAGGAGGGAAAACAGCCCGATTCGCCGAAAAATATGGTGAATCGGGAGCATTGAATACTGCCCAATATATTTTTTTAAATACTTTTTAAAATTTTATTACAAAGGAATGAAATACACATACTGTAAGCATACCTCCCAACTGTTCTGATTTTGCCGGGCAGTCCCATTTTTTGGGGGACTGACCCATGTCCCAATCGAAGTTGGGAGTCCCCCCTGCCCTTTTCTGCTAAACAGAACAGCGGTGAATACACGATGCGCGCATATGCACAGCGTCTGTTCAGGGAGACAGAGTGACTGGGGCATGGGGAGCAGATCAGAGTGCTGGGCATGCCCCCCACAGCAGCAAAAATAGGGGTGGTGCCTCTTGTGGCCACTCATCTGCGGTGAGAGAAAATGTCCCTCCTCCCTTGTCTACAATGTTGGCAAGTATGACATAGGCCAGTCAGTATGTCTCTGCCTTACTTAATTTAATAAGAACGCTTTAGTTATACTGTAACAACAAAAATTGCTAATTACTTCAAATATGAATAAATAATTAATTCTTGTCTCTGTGTATGTCTCATGTTTTGCATAGTTATTAAAGTTTAGGATGTTCGCACAATGGGAAGGGGGTGGTCATGGAGTGGAAGCAGGGGGCATCAGCGCCTCCCACTTTTTGGCCAGCTCCATCCTAGATAAAAGTACCGTATTTTTCGGACTATTAGGCGCACATAAAAGCATTAAAATTTCCTAAAAATAGGCCATGCGCCTTATAATCCGGTGCGCCTTATGTGTGCAACTTTGGTAAGCGGAGGCTTGATTGACTGTCGGAGCATTTCCTGCTGACACGGTGTCAGCGGAAATGGTCCGACAGTCAATCAGGCGGAGGCATTACGTACACTGCGAAAATCCTAGGAAATGGCACCAGTGAAAAGACATGCTTACGAGGCACAATTCAAACTGCAGACTATCAGTTACGCGGTTGCAAATGGGAACAGAGCAGCTGCGAAAGAATTCAACATTAATGAATCTATGGTTCGTAAGTGGAGGAAGCAAGAAAATTAACTTCTTCAAGTTAAGAAGACAAAACAGAGTTTCCGAGGGAACAAAGCGAGGTGGCCACAGTTAGAAGACCAACTTGAGCAATGGATTATTGAACAAAGAACTGCCGGGAGAAGCGTCTCTACAGTCACCATTCGACTGAAGGCAACAACGATAGCACAAGACCTGAAGATCGAACACTTTCAAGGAGGTCCGTCTTGGTGCTTTCGTTTTATGAAAAGGCGTCATCTCTCCATCCGCACAAGGACTACCATGGCGCAGCAACTGCCAGCAGATTACAAAGAAAAACTGGCCATCTTCCGCGCCTACTGCAGTAACAAGATTACTGGCAAAAAGATCCAGCCCAACCACATCACCAACATGGACGAGGTCCCCCTCACTTTTGACATCCCTGTGAACCATACTGTGGATAAAAAGGGGAGCAGCACAGTATTGATACGCACCACGGGGCATGAGAAGTCGGCTTTCACTGTTGTTCTTGGTTGCCACGCTAATGGACAGAAGCTTCCACCTATGGTCATTTTTAAGAGGAAGACGCTGCCCAAAGAAAAGTTTCCTGCCGGAGTCATTGTTAAGGCCAATCAAAAGGGCTGGATGGACGAGGACAAAATGACAGAGTGGCTGAGAGAGGTATATGTAAAGAGACCGGATGGTTTTACCATGCATCACCGTCCCTGTTGATCTGCGACTCCATGCGCGCCCATCTCACCGATGCTGTGAAAAACCAAGTGAGGCAAATGAATACGGAGCTTGCCATCATTCCGGGAGGACTAACAAAAGAACTCCAACCGTTGGACATTGGTGTAAACAGGGTGTTTAAAGTGAAGTTGCGAGCGACGTGGGAGCGATGGATGACAGACGGTGAACATACCTTCACTAACACTGGGAGGCAGCGCCGGGCGAGTTACGCCACCATATGTGAATGGATCGTGGATGCCTGGGCTGAGGTATCTGCCTTAACTGTTGTCCGAGCTTTCGGGAAAGCTGGCATCATTGCTGAACAGCCACCAGGTAACGAGACTGACTCCGACAATGATGACAGGGAACAGGGCATGCTTGACAGCGAAATTGCCCAGCTGTTCAATTCTGACACAGAAGATGAGGAGTTTGATGGTTTTGTGGGAGAAGATTGTTAAATAAATAATTTGAGTGTCTTGTTAAATACCTACAGTAGTAGTGTAAAGTTGAACCAAACTTAAAGAAGATGAGGAGTTTGCTAGTTTTGTGGGAGAAGATTGTTAAAAAAAATATTTAAATAACTACGGTAGTAGAATAAAGTTGCACCAAACTAAATACATACTGTAATTTGAGAATAAAGTTCCATCTAACTGGATGTTTTGCCTCCGTTACCTTTTCTACTGTTTTATTATGCACATTATAATACGGTGCGCCTTATAATACGGTGCGCCTTATAATATGGTGCGCCTTATGTATGGGTCAAGTACAGAAATGTACCCCATAACTGAAACTGCGCCTTATAATCCGGTGCGCCTTATAGTGCAGAAAATACGGTAGATATAAATTTAGATTTATCCATGAATAGAGAAAAAAATAATTTGATGGTGAGTGACTATTGAATGATTTTCCCTCCACACATCCACTTGCATGCTAGTCAGCTGATTTGGGCATGGGGGGGGAGGTGTTCAGTGGGGCTGCGGGCAAGGTTTACCTGCTTGCTAGGTTGCAAATATTTGCAGCCTAATGTACAAGACTGAATAACCCCCTGTGTTCACTTCATGCACTCCTGGGAGCACCTCCAGAGGAATTGCCTGCTTCATCTCCTCCTTGAACTTTATGTAGTTGATCAGTGCAGGTCAACTGCGACTCTCATTTGTTTTCCCCATACTGTACCTCTTTTTTATATTCCTGATGTCCTGGTGGCTGGAGCTAACCTTGTTTACTGCATCCAGGACCAACCACATGGCCTGCTTCTAGGAATAATATTGGTAAAAATACTTAACCTTGCACAGAGGATGTCGATGGTTTTCCAAGAGGCACTGGACATTTGACCACCCGCAGCTGCGCTATATTGTCTGACAGTGTCCCCTTAGCAGCTGACCCAGGCCCCTACAACATGGGCATGGCCATGGGGGATTAGTAACTGCTTTCCCCTTACTTGGCATCCCTGCCTCTGTAAGCAGCAAGGTAGAATGACAATGCAAAATGATTACTGTATTTGATTCTTTTTTTTATTACTGACTGATAATTATGTATTTAGAATTGATCATACTGTTTATAGACGGTTACTTATTTATCAATGGTTTGTAATGAAGATAATTGCTAATTGCCAAAGACTGCCTCCTGGACCCAAATGAGAGTTATGGAACTGACATATTGTTTATTGCATATTTTTGACTGGCCTTGCTATTAACAAGTATTTCCTTCTTCTCCTCTGTTATGCAGGGTGTACCAGGACCCGGAAAGTATAATATTACACGTCATTTTGATGTGGAAGAGAGGCTGACAAAATCTGCAGATATTCCTCGCCCACCGTTTCTTTCACACTCAAAAGTAAGAAACCAATTTCGCAATTAATGGTTTTCAATTTTTTTTTTATGGTTCACCATTGTTATTGTGAAAAGAAACTGATTTAAATTATTTTATGCACTTTGATGTATGTAACCAAAATGTATCAAGGAACTGTTAGATTTTAGATGCACTCCCTTTCCTGTACCTTACCATACTGCAGACATTAGCAGGAAGTAAATAGAGTTTCACATTTTCAGTTTATTTCAGAGAGAAATTCTCTGTTGATTTGCTAATTACTTTGTTATTAACTGCTGGAGTGTCTTGTTAGAAGAAATGTTGATGCAGGGTCCATTTAGCATTGATCGCTAAGAAAAAGCAGTTCCCTGCGCTGAAAAAGTCACCACCCGGAAATAAAGAATAAATACCCATTTCAAAATTGCAAATGCATTGCAAATATTGATGCATTTGCAGATCTATTCGCAAAAAAACAAAACATCAAAGAGTACTTTGCTTAAGGCTTCCACTAATCTGCTAAAGTAACAGGCTGTAAGTGGTCATCAGAGACCCACCCAAAAAAAACGCCTTGGCATGCCTGCATTATCACATCCAGAATATGCCATGTTTCTGCCAACAATTACTGGCTTCCTGTCAATCTAGCTGTGACTGCTATGTGTATGGATATTGTTCGCAATATGCGTATGCACATTGCGAAGACTGCATTATCGATCGATAATTGGCAGGATTGCAAATTTTCGAATTAGTGATCCATGCTGAATGAGGCCCATTGGTTTTACAAACTATTTTACAATATAGTCAGTCTGTTATTTTGTTTCTAATGTTTACAAAATCCTTTTGCACAAATGTACCAATTTCTAAAGGATTTAGCCTACCTATCTTATCCTGTGCGGATATGCCAGAAATGGATCTTATTCAGATCCATTCGGTCCTCTGCGTGTTTGCACAGAGAACCGATGTTGTCAATGTCTGCGCATGTGCAGACACAGCTCCGACCTTATGGAACTCACTACCCCGCACAGTTCGAGAGACCCCCACTCTAGAATGCTTCAAAAACAGACTCAAGACCTTCCTATTTACTCCAGCGTTTCCTTCAGTCCCTTAAGTATTGTTTATGAAAAGCTTTTCTGTACTGTATTACATTCATTCTATCTGTTAAGCGCCTTGAGTCCTATTGGAGAAAGAGCGCTATATAAATAAAATTATTATTATTATTCTGCGCATGTGCAGATGCAGGGTGCGTGCACCCACGTCGAACTTTCGGTTTGCCGGGTGCACTCCCATCTTAGTAAATTTGGGTGTGTGCCCCCAACATGCCGGCACAGGCTGACTACTACAGGGCAGCACACAAATGAAAGTTAGTAGGGGTTAATAAAAAGCACATAAGTGCTATGTAAGAGTGAAGGCGTGATTAAAATAATACATATAATGTAGTAGGGAAAAACATAAGTGTTAATAAAGTGTTAGGGTGTGCTAACCTGAAGCAGACCAGCCATACCAACAAAGAGGGAATCACACTCCCAAACCCATCCCATACACAATAACATATATGTCTAATAGCCCAGTGTAAGGCCGCATGATAATGGCGTGTAACATCTGAGAGCCAGCTTACCTGAAAATACCTCTGGCTTCTCCAATGGCACTCAGGTGTCAGCAATCCCTCCTAATGCTGACCCATCTATGCCTCTCTCAACAGCACAACACTTTTGTTGGCAAGCTGCTCAATCAGAGATGATGTCACTCAGGTGCCAAAAGGGAGGGGTAATTCTGGTTAGGAAAAAACATTTTGTATCCCAATTGCACACTGAGTGAGAAATATACATATAATAATCAGATAATACAGAGATCTTGGTTGCATATATCTGCAGATATAGGGCTAAGCCCCCAGGCCGTACGTCAAGGCGTCTCTGTGTCACTGGGGGTCTCTAATATTGGGTATGGGTCTGGGGTGTGGGCCCCCAGATGCCGGCACAGGCTGACTACTCCAGGGCAGCACACAAATGAAAGTTAGTATCTGCAGATATAGGCAACCAAGATCTCTGTATTATCTGATAATTATGTGTATATTTCTCACTCAGAATATGTATATCTTTTGACAACACACTCATCTCCCCCCAATTCCCCATTTCTACTGCTTGGGTGTCAGTCTTGATTCTTCCCTCTCCTTTGCCCCTTACACCTCCCCCCACATCCAACCTCTGGCTCAATCCTGTCAGTTCCAGAATCATGGTGTTAATTGTTGCCTGTGCACTGTTTTAGTTATGTGTATTACTGCAATGTTCTGTATACCCTGTATTATTATTCTAATGTGTGCTATATGTATAATACCTTGAACGACATGGTATCTTAGAAATAAAATGCAATAATAATTATAAAACTAGTATTAATGACAACCATAAAGGCAAGCATACTGTACGTATATGGGGTGGGGTTGGTGGAATGTGCGGTCACATAGCTGTGGACATACTGTAATTATCTGCTTTTGGACAAATATACATACTATTCGCTTAGCATACAATTATGGTGTTATTACAGCTTATAAGACTGCACCAATCTACATACTGTATGAAGTATTCAGAGATAAAGGAACCAAGCCCATTTTCTTGCCATATTGAATCAACATTGCATTGTTACAATGGGTGCATCATATTTTTTGGGTGAATTAGAGAACCTAATCCAGTACTTATGTAGTACCCGGGCGCCCACTAAGCACTTTGCTTAGTGGGGTATTCTCCATAAGATGATCGCATCGCAGTATCCGTTTTAGTGTTATAAGATGCATGCGAGGCGATGCGATTTTACTAAGTAATTTATTCACTGCTCTTTTCCCACGGAATTATCGCATCGCATGTACCTTATGTAAAATATCATGTGATTGCATGCGATTTTTCTAGGATACGATGAGGCATTAACTGTACTATAATTTCTACACCCCCCTCCACTATCCACGCCACCTGTAACCCTTTTCAGTGCAGCGTTCCCCCACTATCCATGCCACCCCAAAGCGTGGCGAGTGGCGGCGGAACACGTCCTCTCGACCTTTTCATACCCCCACTATCCATGTCGGCGTGGAGTTGATTATATATAGTGTGGCGAGCGTAGCAAGCCACCGAGCCCGAAGCGTGGCAAGCGTAGCGAGCCCCGTGAGGGGACACGGAAAACATGTAAAGTAATCCGCGTCCCCTCGTGGGGCTCGCTGCGCTCGCAACGCTTCGGGCTCGGTGGCTCGCTGCGCTCGCCACACTATATAAAGTCAAATCCATGCCGAAGTGGATAGTGGGGGTTTGAAAAGGTCGGGAGGACGCGTTCCACTGCGCTCTCCACGCTTCAGGGTGGCGTGGATAGTGGGGTGGTTTTAGGAACACATTCACAGCAGCCATACAACACATCTGAGACAGTAATGTGGACACATGTTAACGTCAAACTGTAAATAATAATAAGATAAGTAGTAGTCATTACATATATCAAAAATAACAAAGATAAACATTAAATATAAGAAGAATCATGAAAACATTAAGAACAACAATGATAAGAAGAATAAATACAATATTATGAACAATAATAATAATGGATGACAAAAAAATGCAGTTACTGAGAGGGCACTGCAGTACCCTTTGGCAGGAGGGTTAGTGCATGCAAAATCCTTTGAAATGGGTTGTCTGCACCCACACTTTTCCTCCACATAAACTCCTGCAGATATGAATTTAAGTGCAGTCTTGCAGTGCCTCTACTGTATGTCTCTTATTGCGCCAGTTTGCGGCCCCTCACATCCACTCAATATTCTGGGTGTGTACCCCAGATTCAGGGTCCACAAATTTATAGCTGTGATTCACCCTGCAGTGTTCATAGCCGGCCTGCTGTAGTTCCTGCGTATTATACGCCCTCCAGCAGTAGGAGTATATAATGGACCCGGGGGCGACATTCTTGGTGATGGCAGCCATAAGGGTCATGGCTTCTCTCCTTTCTACGGCTGTCTCCCTGCATATGCCACCAAATACCCATTGCTGGGGCAGCATCCTCCCGACATCATACTTCCTTTTCGCAAACAGGGTCTCATCAACCTCCACCACCAATCCAGGGCCTCCAATTTGGGTCTGCGGCTGTGACAGCAGATCCATGGTGCAGGCCTCCCTCATGAGGGCTTTGTACTGCACCGTCGTCTTAATCAACATATTTAACGCCCTCTGGCAGTACACGACACTTGTAAGTTCATCAGCCGTCGTCCAGGGTACTAAATGTCTGCTCGAACAGTGACTTTTTTCCGGCAGGACTTGATGTGGCAGCGCCACAGACTTTCCTTCACCGAGACCCTCATCGGAAGCCCGTTAACGCAAGTCTGCGTAACGTACAGCAAATGCTTTTCTTGTAAAAAAAGCAGCACCTCCTCTTCTGATGTCGGCAGGGTGAACGACATCTGCTCACCTGCCATGCCTGCGCTGTGAATGCTGTGAACACCGGTCACTGTAACAGTGGAAGAGCTCTGAGTGGCATCCATCACGGACACCTTATCACCTCAGAGTGAGTGACCGGGAGAACTTACGCAACTTCTGACTGACTACGCTATTTACGTAGCTTAAGCTTATTCACAAAGCATAGCTACGGTGCTTTATATGCATACATCAGTACTGTATACATATAAAGTACTAAGATCGAATCGGATCGCATGGCACTAAAACGGGACATGCGATGCGATTTCCTTCCGCAAGCGTACCTATGTAAATTGGGCACCCGGCTACTACATAAGTACCCCTAATCCATAAAGTAGTTTGACAGTAAAACAATTAAAAGTCAATAATTAATTAATTTTACAGAAGCTCTTTAACTTTGAGATCTGTTTCCGTAAAACTCATATACTTGTTTCACTTTAACTAAAGAATCCATACTGTGTGTGTGATGAACACTGATCATTGTGTTGTTACATACAAGTAATTTAATAAAGTGTTTAATAGTTAATTTTTATATTTTCTACAGCACCTACATATTCCCCTGTTTTGCAGTACATTAATGTCACTAAATTATATCTTGGCTGCATAGCAACCAGCTATTTTTAATTTTGAATCAGCATTTTTTTCTGTGCTATACTAGCGATTTCTACCTGTGAAATCACTCACCCCGGCCCCAGGCACATATAATGAGCAGCGCACAGCACTTGAGTCTTTGAAGAAACTATCAAGTATGACACAGGCACCATTTGGACACACTTCAGTCCGATTTACTCAAGATGCAAAGATGCAGAGAACACCAGGTAAGCCATTAATATATGCATAAAGCTGCAACTACAAGAAAAAACTCTTGAAGTTTGCATAAGTTTGAGAGCAGGATTTCTGTTTACATGATGGATTGGTTGGTTTTATGTGTCAATCATAGATGTGAGCCTAATAGATTTTCTGTAGAGGTAGATTGTGCCCAAGAAAGCAGCTTCTTATTTGCAGTTTTGGATTCCTTACACCCACCTGCAAGTTGTTGTTCAAGGTAGTCAGTCCTTGGAATTAGGAATAATATTTTTTTCTTCCAAGAGGAGAGGCACAGTGGTGATGAGGGCAGTGCTTAACCTTTGAGAGAGGCACGTCTGTCACTACCTTAGGGGAGGACCAGACCTTACGGAGGGACCACACTGTGCTAGTAAAGGGGCATTGATACTACCCAAGACAGATTGCCCAGGGGGAGTCTCTACCATAATTTTGTAATTTAGATCTTAATATATGGGCTATGTCCGAGGTGCACTGCTTATTTTGCCAACATGATTATCTCTTCAATTTTAATTTTATTTACTAGATTTGGCTGTGACCTTCCCCCCCCCCCCCCCCAATTTATACAGTTGCGTTATCTGTGTTGTTATTTACAGTATTCGATTAAGTTTAAGACAAGCAGTATGGGGTAATCTTTAGAGCCAACCATTAACTTAAAACTCTCAGTTAAAGGTGTTGCAATAAATATTTAAAATGTTGCGGATCCTACCATGACCTTTCAGATTTACATTTTATTTGATCAAAACTCTGTCATTCTCACATTTCACCATTTACCTAGCATACACAAAGCACTGGTCACTTCACCGGTGCGGTTTTTATGCGTAGAGTCTTTAACCAAGTATGTAATTTTGATTTCCACACTCACAGTGTGTTGCAAAGATCTCACAAAATACCAACCATCGATAATTACTTGTGTGGTGGAAATTTTTTATTCCAAAATTCAATACTAAAAAGTAATGAAAATAACTAATATAAAATTTAGAAGATTTTGTAAGAATCAAGGATAAAAAGCATGAGCTTAGTTTGAATTCTATTGAGTTATTTTTTTGGAATAACTATTTCTTGTTTCTGGTTTTTATATACAAACATACTGTACTGCCATGGGAACTAGGTATGTGCTGAATTTTGCAAATGGACCAACACTGTGGCCCTTATTCTGATTGATGCGGACTTTACCGCGTACTTACGGATCGCGTCTTTATGACGTCTGCGCATGCGTGGAGAACGCTACGCGCATGTGCCACGCCTTGACTCGGTACCAGTTCGGCCAAATCCCGTCCAAAACTGTTCACCGCTATCAGTCGGGAAATAGGGGCGTATTATGGGCGTCATGCGGAATGACACATGGGCGTAGTTTCAAAGTGGGCAAAACGGGGCGGAAACATGGGCGGACACGGGGGAGTACACTTATGTTGGGGGGCGTACATTCGGAAACCACTCCGAATGCACGCGATGAAAAAAGGGCAGAAATGTGCGGTGTCCACAAGTGTACTATTGCTTTGCGGACACCACTCGTTCATGCGGTAGGCGAACGTACGCCTAATGACTACAACCATTAACACCTGAACCCAATAGAATCTACTCCTTTACTCATTACTCACTAATAGGACGCTTGTCAGTGCTTTAATTGAAACCATTGCTGCTTCAAGGAACCCGTACTAAACACCCACATATGCTGTACTTGTCAGACACTTTCAAACTGCTAACAATGGACATGACAGAATATTAATACTAGCAATACACATGTGTATTTGACATGTACTCATGAAACCACACATTTTGGGTAAAGTAAACACATTTATTTATATTCATGTCACAGTCAAGTTTATGAGGATAGGTAATTGAATAAGTGGGTCATGTGATGTATTGCAGAAGATACTTCATAGTGGGTTGTTTGGCGGAAATCCTCCGCTTACGTGCGGTAGCACCGCTTGGCTCCCGTTCGGATGCGGTATTCCCGAGCATACTCTGTAATACTCTGTAATACCGTGCCGAATCGGAGTGTTTCTCCCGCACACGCATGATTTGTATGTCGTCCGTAAACACGCCCTGTTCTTAAAGAGTGAGTCCGTCCGAATGCGGAGGACACGTGGGCGTTTCTACGGACGATGGCCGCATGCGGAAAAACACCGTGGCGTGCGGACCGCTCCGTAAGAATGCGGGAATTTCCGCACAGATCAGAATAAGGGCCTATATTTGGAATTACACTCTTTGGAAGGAACATTGTGCTCTATGGCAGGCGTATATATAAAGTATTTTGTGTGGAATGGGAATGCACTGTTTATTTAATTGTTTCTAAATAACTTGTACAGGTTGAGTATCCCGTATCCGAGTATCCGATATCCGAATTATTCCGAAAACCATACATTCCAGAAAGTGAAAAAAAAATATTTTTTTTGCTAAAAACTCACTAGGGACATTTGTAACGGCACTACTGGTGACATGATATGTAACTGGCACTATATATGTGCAAGAAAATGATTGCTTGGCATTCAAATTCAATATCTGAGATAGTACACAAATTTTGTTTCATGTTTTGAAACCTTGTTTTTTGAACAAATAAAATATATTTGTGTGTATTTTATGTGGTAATAAAATATATTTGTGTGTATTTTATGTGTTTATACAGCATAAATGCAAGATACTTCAAAATACATAATTGAAATATTAAAATATTCCGAAATACGGAATAATCAGTTATCCAAAATTCTCCTGGTCCCGAGCATTTTGGATACGGGATACTCAACTACTATACTTAATTAACTATAATTAATATAGTCTAACATTTACTAACACATAGAACTCTATTGATATAAATTTATCTCATGATCATCGAACCACCTACAGTACAACTGCTAAAACTTTCATAAACTTGCAGAATGCAATAGTTTTGTAGATAAAAGTAACAATATTTAATGGTCAGTTAATAAATAAATGAAACTACGGATAAAGTTTCATGAGAAATCAAACAATACACTAATAATTCACAATAAGGGATAACCAGAAGAACTATTACAGGTATTTCTCCAGAAATATGCGTTTTCCATTTGTTTCCAATTAAGAAGAAAAAAAGATTTTTCTATACAAACATTGGATGACACTCTTAAATCTGTTGTACCGGAGAACCCAATTAGACTTTTCCATTTCTTGAATTGACTGAGTGCTTAGTATAGGAGGAAAGATGTATCCAATATCACAACAATAAAAACAAGATTTTTTCTAAATCTAAATTCCTGTTCTTTGGGACTCTACCAACCTGCAAGGGTTTATTAAGTGGTGAAACAGGAGTGGTAAAGAAGAAGACTAGTTATTTAGAAATTAGTTTTCAGAGACTGCTATTTCTATTGTCACCTGGAATAACAGATGCGCTGTAACATAAACAGAAAAAATGGGTAATTGACTCTAGGCCAATTTATCTATTACACTGTCAAAAAGACCTTGCCAGAAGGTTGCTATTAATGCCTCATTATTCCATTGAGTTTCTGACATGTAGATTCTGAATTTCTTATTCCCCTGCTGAGTGAAAGCCTTGTCTTAGGTGGAAAATTAACCCAACAGCTGGAGAGACCCATCAAAGTTCATCAAAGATTGTTCTGAGCAAGTTATTACAGTCATGTAAAAAAGTATCATTGCATTCCCAAGGGCCATACAGTAAAGGGATGTAAGTTAATGCCAGGCACCTGGAGGCAAAATAGATGATGCCCCCCCCTACCCCCCCCCCCCCCCCCCATACCAGTCAGTGAATGCACAGTAGCACAGCTGAGGGAGACAAAGGAGTAAGTAATGTCATCGCAATATACTTTATTACTTCCCAGTGTCGGAATGTCAGATCTACCAATGGTACATGTGTGCAATGAAGAGAATCATTCTTTTGGGGGGCTATCTGATCAGTCCAGGGTCCCAGTGGTGACCACTCTGGCTCTTGCACTAGATTTAATCCTCAGCATCTGCTTATCTCCTTGACATCTGGCACCCAGATACCAATGTCTCCATTCCCTCAGGGAGTTCTACCACAGGTATAGTTAACAAGCAAATTCTATATACCAGTAGAGAATTTTGCAAGATGTTGTCTGATGATTAATTATAAAAAACCTCTGTAATTTCTGTATTGCCATAAAATTTAGTAAGGGTTAAGGGAGGCTACAGCACACCATCTTTAAGATAAGAAGTTAAGGCAGCTGAAGCCAGATCATCAGCTGCTAATAGACGTTGCACAGATCTCTACATTACATTAGAGACCATCAGTTTAGCTAGAGTATTCTATCACAGTAATTGTTTGGTATAATGAATATAAAAATGACTAACTAGAACTTGCATTACATAGAACACAGACAGTACAGTATAACGAACAAGTGGTTTTCTCCAAGGTATAAGGACTTTACTATATGTACATATGGGATTATTCTGGTTCACTGGCAAAGGCAAATTCCTTCTCAAATGGACAAAACCATGTAAAGTAATCCACGTCCCCTCGCAGGGCTCGGTGTGCTCGCCACGCTTCGGGCTCAGTGGCTCGCTGCGCTTGCCACACTTTGTAAAGTCAACTCCAGGCAGACGTGGATATTACGTGGATAGCACACTTCGGGGTGACGTGGATAGTGAGGGTGTGCATTTATGCTTTTAAAATGAAGTACCATCACATCTCATCGCATGGGTGCTTATACAATGAAAAATCACATTGCATCACATCGCACCGCACCTCAAAATTGCATGCGATGCAATGCGATTTCACTACGCAGAATAGCCCACAGAGGAAATAGACAAGTACTCATACTGTAAAGGGAACACTACAGCAAAGCTGTGAAGTCAATTACTCTGGCACCTCACCTGCTAGGAAAATGAATGAATGAAGTTGCTCCATACTCTGAATCAAATTTTGTAAAGGCCCAAAGTCAAATTTCTGCTCTTAAGGTCTGATTGCATGTGGCCACACGTGACCCTAGGACCGGCTTTGTACAAACATGGGTTCTTTTGCAAACATTTTTAGCTTTTGATTTATCAACTGGGACTGAACATAGTTATAAAAGCATGTACTTTGCCAAAACTTGTAATTAATAATAATTATATTTGCAGGGATGTAAAATTCCAGAAGTAGTGGGGGGAGCAGCCTGTAACTGGATTAAGGAGTTAGTGGCCACCTCATTGCCGGCAACATAAAGATTCACAAGTCTGAGTTTTAATGACGTATGCGTTTTTATACCCTTTCAGGAATTTACAACTTACACTATTTTTGCCATTATCTATCTTTCCAATCAATGCTGGCTGTCAGAATGGACTTTGTATAAAGCTTCCTGTTACATAGATCCCCCACCAGCTGTATTTGGGTTCATTTGCAGTTCACTCTGCTCAGTGAAAGATAATTCCCATACTGTACCTTCAATCAATAAATATTAAAGATGGTTCAATGTTGCACAATTTCTTGTTATTGATAACATAATCACAACAGTTTATATGCAACTAGTGTATTTATTAAGCCTTGCAGTACATATCCAAAGTCTACATTTACCGTATTACATGACTATTTTTTAAAAATAATATGTCTTTCACATGCATTGCTTTACAACGGAATATACTGTAATTGTTCTACAATACCCGATTGTAATATATTATGGCTTTGATTAACAAGATAGAAATCTTCCACTAGCAACTTATTTCCTAAAATTCTTAAAGTTTAATGTTGCTGTAGAATAAAAAAATAAAAATAATAACCCTGTCCACCCTGCTTTCAGGACCCGGATGTTATGATATATTCAGATATGGTGTTGCAAATGAAAGCTTCAAGAAAGCAAATCAGGAGTACTCGAAAGGCGCATTTGGAACGTCTGCTACTCGCGCCTTGGCTATCTCAAACAGAGATGCAGTGTGGATGCCAGGTCCAGCTGACTATGATGTAAGTTTTTCTACACAATATTGTTTGATTTTGCCTAAAAATCAGACATTTCAAAAAAACGGACCAAAATTATCTCTCATTACATCCTGACCATGGTGTCAGTATGTAAATATTTTAAAATTGAAATCTAAACTAACAAATTTTTAAATTCTTGGAGGGGAACACAGCACAGAGGATTAGATCCAATAGGACAACAGACATACCAGGGATGCCTGCTTTTATTACCATCTATTACTTTATTTCTGTAATGCTTTGTAAACCTTCTGATTTGTTTTCCATTTCATATTACACCCCCATTGGAAAGTTAATGGAGTGCCAGTGGTGACAACAGTATCCCTCCGTTTGTGTTTTATGTCTACCTAGTGTGGACCAACATAAACGGATACACAGAGAGTGAATTGCCTGGACAGCATCCTTTTTTGGTGCCTAGGAACAATCTATGTATTTTGTTTTATGGTATTGTATGTAAGGTGTTACATCAGTGGCGTAACTTGAAGTTTTGCGCTGCTGCTGGATAAATGACGATAATAGAGTATTCTTTACCGTACATGCAACAGGAGGAATCTGTGCAGTACTGCTTCCGTGGTGCACAGTGTGATCACCCCACTGCGCAACCAGCACCTGGGGGTCTCAAAATCTATACAAAATATATAGGGAAAGTCACATTGTTTCTATGCACACACATTCATATATAAAGCAAGAACCACATAAAATACATTGAAAATAGTCTGAGCCACATTGAAAAACCTTTGAAAAAGCCAGATACAGTACACCAAGTTCACCATTAATAAACCTCAATGGTATATGCACCAGAAGGGAGACAACTTGAATTCCAGAACATTTCTGTAACGCCTCATTGTGCAATAATTTGCAATGCACTTATTTATAACTCTAAAAAAAAAAAACACCTTATACAAACAGATGGTCACTCTATAAAAACACACCTATAGGGGCAAATAAAAACTGGATTAATAAGTTTTTTTTGGCAGTGAAGTATAACCAAGCTTGGCCCAGCTCATCCATCAAACTTAGGAAACATGGGATTTCACTATTGGTGCCCCAGATCCTAAGTATTCCCTATGCAGCACAAGGGTGACACTATGTATTATGCATAAACATCGCTGCTATGGCACATAATACATGCAATGGCAGCTACAGTAAGTCCACTTAGTTCTGCAACTAAATCCTAAACTAAAGTCCGCACATACAGTATCTGCGGCTCCTATGAGAGGTCTGGCACTGTGCTGCTAAACAGTTGTCAATACTGGTCTGGGTGCCCGGCATTAGATCCTTCTCTCCCAGAGCTGCTCCTACTGACCGCATCTTGTCCCTGTCACGGCCGCGCCGGTGCTGTGGCTGACTCGCGTCTAGTGCCCAGCAAGCATGTCAGTGCGCTGGGCGGGTGCCAGCGCCTGGTGCCCACACAGACCCCGCTGCCACTTGCTCCCCCAAGTGGCAGTGGGGGCTGCCTTACAGTCGTTACACCACTGTGTTACAGGTTTAGAAGTGTACCCAGGCTGCCTTGCGCACAAATTCTTGTCACTACTTTTCTTTTGTTTTTTTACCATAATAAAATATAATTAGATAGACCATACACAGTGCTAGTAATTTATTGTTTTCATTGCCAGTGTGCTAGAGGGAGTATGGGACATTATGGATGTATGTGTAATAATAATGAGTGGTGTGTATTATTACAAATACATCAATAATCCTCATTCTCCTCCACCCTGTACTCTTCATTCCATTCGCCCTCTCTTCCATGTCCTGAAAGCGCTACTTCCACCTCACTATACAATATATGCAACCAGGGGATTGCACATACCCTTCCCATCTTCCCCCCACCAGAGGTAGAGCGCAGTAGGAACCCCTTATCTTCCAAACATGGGACAAGGCCATATCTGGCCAGCAAAGGTACTTGTATTAAAAATTGAGACTTGTTGACCAACACACACAATGGGTATAATGTATACCTTCTCATGCCTTTGGATGCGCAATGTCTTAGCAATCTTGTTTGCTCATGAATTCGACTATTATCAATTTACTGTTACTTAGATAACAATGGGCCTTATTTTAGTTCACTCTTTCTGACAAAATCCTTCTTAGATGGGCAAAACCATGTGCACTGCAGGTGGGGCAGATGTAACTTGTGCAGATATAATTAGATTTGGGTGGGGTTTTACTTCAAAGTGAGATCTATATTGCAGTGTAAAAATAAAGCAGCGAGTATTTTCCCTTCACAGAAACAAAATAACTCACCCAAATCTAATTCTCTCTGCACATTTTACATCTGCCCCCCTGCAGTGCACATGGTTTTGTCCATCTAAGAAGGATTTTGTCAGAAAGAGTGAACCAAAATAAGGCCCATTGTGTTTTACATATCAGACTCTGTAGGATGCAATTCAGTTAACTACAGTACATTGCTGGTATGCCAAGTTGTACACACTTTTGTGTATCGCAACACCCCTGTCAATAAAGTTTGTTTTCAATTATTTTTCTGATTGCACATTTACATAAACCCTGTCAAAATCAGATGGTTTTCTGCACAATCTCAGAAAACCCAAAACCATATATGCACCATCAGTAAACTTAGCCCACATGCAAACTCCCTATTATCATCCAGTTCTGGCCCTTCAGTCACAGGTAGAGATCCATATGACTCTGAACAGGTAGATATGTACTAACTTGGCTACAAAGCATACATACTGTAGTACTAAGAAATGTAAGATTGACTTGTGTCCAACTCATTCTATAATCCCACATTGCTCCCAGGAGAGATATTTTCTGCAATGCCGTTGAGATAATTATTCACATTCAGAGTGTAAATTCCTGGGAGCTACAGTATTCTTTCTAAATCTAATTGTCCGTGGCTTTTGCCATGAAATCAAATGAATGCCTTCTGGTATTGATAAAAGTACTATCGTGTTATAATGAAGAATTGAATAGTGGGAGATAGATGTCTCCCCATTAGCTCAAAAAGACCACAATGTTTTACTTGTGTTACTGCTGTTCAAGCGGGTGCCGGACGGGATCCTGACATTCGGGATCCCGACAGGCATTTACCCGATGTCGGGATCCCGACTGTCCAAACACTGACAGCCGGGTTCCCGACGGCCACCTGCTATTTTCCCTCGTGGGGGTCAACGACCCCCATAGAGGGAGAATAGAATAGGTGGCTCCTCATGCTGTCTGGGTCCGGCCAGTCAGGATCCTGACTGTTGGTCCCCTGTACCACACCCGTTCAAGCATCCTGTACCTCTACTTGCATTTTTGCATACAGCCACTGGGTGATGAGCTGCTGCAATCCACTCCTCTTCATGCCTAACCACTGTGTCTACAGTGACCATTGTCCATGACCATTGTCTTCAGCCTGCTTAAATGCTGAACCCTGGCAAGATGAATACTTTCTTTATGGATGATTTCCTCTTCCCCTATCACCCTGGATCCAAACACAATTCAACTGGATAATGTCTTGAGGTCAACGGTACCAAATACATTCACAAGGTGTATGTAGGTTGAGAACATTGCTTTTTATTGGTGATAAAACCTTGGAAACCACATTTACATGCAAATGTGAGCTTTTTTATGTCAACAAAGGTGTTTTTTTTACGGTAGATGAATTTTTAAACAAAAGTCTAAAAAAGGGGTATAAAACTGCTTTTAAGTACAATCTAAGGGCTAAGTTGTTACGGGTCTAATGTAAAATGTCACGCAAGTGAATTAAACAAAGCGTAAAAAGAAAACCATATGATGATATGGCTTATTGTATAACAGATACAACTACATGAAAGATGTCCTTTATATGCTTTTCATTATGTTTCCTGTGTGCCTCTGAACTCAATAGAACTGAAGCCTGATTACAGCCAACCCCATAACAATAGCCGCTGGGTGCTAAGTGACAATGGCATATCACAGGTCATTTGTTTAGATGCATGATCAGAAACCAGTTTTAAAAGCAATAAGCACACTCTATTACAGAACGGATTTCAGATGTAATCCCCTCAGAGACTTGTCTGAATAGAGCCAGCAAATGAAATCTTTATGAAAATGAATTTTTCTTTGAGGAATAGTTATATATTGTAACGACATTGTTTCTTAAAGGAACTAACATGATTCAATTAATAGATGCTTCACACGGATGATAAAGATAGAAAAATCATATTATAGGTATGAATGGAGCTCCTAAAGTAAAGCCGTGGCTTAGACACAGCTGAAAAGAGATAGGATTGCTGGATAGAATATATTACAGAATATAATATTATATTACAGAATATATTATATTTTATTAAGACCTGTTATGTAAATGTAGCTTGGTCAAATGCATACTTGGTTGGTATCCAAACACTTCAAATAAAAACTTGCCACAATAACGCGTCTTAAAATAACTTATGTAAATAATAAGTACATTTAAGTTGTTTATTCACTTATGGAAAATATTTATGTGAACTTCTAGTGGTTACACTAGAAGTGGCTACACTCATGTGTTTATATATATATATATATATATATATATATATATACATATATATATATATATATATATATATATATATATATATATATATATATATATATATATGGCTACAGGAGTTACTTTAAAACAGGATGGAATTTTAGACATATAATTTGATGGGAGAAGAGAACCACTTGGCCTGTCTAGTGTGCCCCCTTTTTTTTATCCTTTAGGCCAGTGGTTCCCAACCTTTTTTCTCTCCCGTACCCCTTGATTAGGCTTTTCATTGATGAATACCCCCTCCTGTCAATTTAAAATATAGACAGTACTTATGAGTGGAGAGGAAGTGAGCAGTATTCGTACCCTTATGCATGTCCTTATATTAAGGAGTAGCGGACAGGAATCGCGCCCTTCCGTGTCGGGCCGCTGGCTGTGTATTGTCTCCAGGGTTCCCACTTACACCTGTAGGATTAATGCCGCTGCTTCTTCCACCTGTGTCAGTGCAGGGCAGATGATTGCTGATGTCTGAGGGCAGCTTGGGAAACTCCCAGTGGATTTCTGGTCAGGCAAAAGCACCAGGAGACACTGATGATGCTGATGACACTGAAGACAGAACCATAAGTGACACAACATGGTTCCTCTCCATAGCAATGGGTCTTCTTCTTCTTCTGCCATCAAAATACTTTTTTTCATCTTCCGCCATTACCAATTTTATTTTCAAGTACCCCCAACTGGTCTGCAGAGTATCCCCAGGGGGTACTAGTACCCCAGGTTGGGAACCACTGCTCTAGGCAATCTCAACCTTTTTTGAAGTTATTTTCCTCCATAGAGTGCACTCCATTTACTACAATTTTTTGTTTTCTGTCCTGTAACCTGGTTCTTATCCATTTAGCTGTTTTATACTCCAATCTTATGCTTTTGAATTTATCAGTCTGCAATATGAGATTGTTTTGTAATAAATATACTGGAAGTATATATATATATATATATATATATATATATATATATATATATATATATATATATATTTAGGTTGTACAACCTATTAATTGTTCATTTGATAATTGTATCAATTTTGTTCTGTAGGTCAAAGTTAGAAATGAGGAACCTTACAAGAATCAAACAACATCTGTGTTTTCATCAGGAACTGAGAGGCTCAATACTCAAATATGTGCAAAGGTAAGGTGATTAAGTTATCCCCATTATATACCTTCAGAGTTTCTTGTTTATTTCTTATATGAATATTTTTTTTATAAAAAGGAGTCAGGAGAAACCTGTAGCACAGCAGGATGACATAAATAATCATGAGTCATATATATATATATCCATACATATACATACAGTGATACAGTCTAATCACAAGAGGCCAGCACATGCACTGAGTACACATCTATTGGGATGATGGATAATGCAGGAATATCCTTTGCTGCTGTGTGATAAGCAGAAGCATGCACTGCCGGGTGCCGAATTACTGACAGACAGTCAGGACTCCAACAGTCATTACACCGACGTCGGAATCCCGACTGTTAAAACCCAGACATTTGGGGTCCTGACTGCCATGGCTATTTTCCCTCATGGGGGTCCATGACCCCCATAGAGGGATAATAGAATAGGTAGGGAGCATAGCGAGCCACTGTGCCCGAAGCGTGGCGAGTGCAGCGAGCCTGCCAGGGGCTTCTATGCACTCCCCACGCTGTCTGAGTCCGGGCAGTCGGGATCCCGACAACACCTGCACTGCCCAATCTGTGATATATACAGTATTTATCATAGCAGAAATATAGGTGCAAATAGTGCAGATTGTAAAAAGGATATTTGTTACTTAAAAAGCATTTAGGGAATCTGCTATTCGGAAACAGTAGAAAGCATATGTAAAATAGCTGTTGTATTGGGATAATGTCATACAAAGCGGCATGATTACTAAATGCCTCCTTTCTCTCTCTGCCTGCTGTGGAGGGTCCAGGGCGGCTCCTGCTGCAGTCTCCTTTCTCTCTCTCTCTGCTGCGGAGGGTCCAAGGAGGCTGCTGCTAAGGTCTCCTCTCTCTCTCCCTGCTCAGTGGGTCCAGAGAGGCTCCTACTGTAGTTCCCTTTCTTCCTGCTGCGGAGGGTTCAGAAAGGCTTCTGCTGCAGTCTACTGTGTGCCTGGTCACCCTGGGGTGCTGCAAGGGCCTTGCAGGGATGCCTTGGGCTGAAGGTCCAGGACCAAATTTAATTATTTATGGTCAAAAAGGATCAGCAAAGCCAGTTCTGGTGGCTTCCAATCATAAATTATGTCAACATGCACAATTGTACGCCACCACATAATTGAACCTAATGATGACAATTCACTTATTATCTTTTAAATTAATCAATAAAAAAAAACACTTTAATCCTAGGGGTACTATAAAATAAATATTGATGCTCCAGGGTGCCAGGATATAAGAACGTTTGGGAACTACTGGTATACAGAGCACAATGGAATGTGTGCTGCATAGTAGTATTCATATACAGAATCGGAGACTCAGTCACACACACATACTGTTGTGTGTACATGACATGTGTCATATATTAAATTAATTATCATTTTCCTGGAATGTCCTAGTCACACTGTGATGCGACTGAGATGCATTTTTTGTTAAAAAAATTTTTGTTAAAAATACGCAAATATGAAGATCCACCCATCTGGCTGAAACTCCTTTCGTGCTTTTTCAGGGCAGGAGTTCAAAAATGTAGGCAAGCATGATTGAGGGTATTACTAATTAATGCAATGCATTATTCTTTTCTTTCCCTTACATTAAAAGTGGACTATGGCACTGGTGACATATAGGAGAGTTCAATTGAATTTGGGATGTTGCCCATAGCGACCCATCAGAATCTACTTCTTATTTATTTAACACTTTCTAGAAGATAGTAGATAGAATCTGATCGGTTGCCCATAGCAATATCCCATTTTCAATAGAACTCCTATTTTACTACATTTACCCCATAGAAAGGTAACACCGGATTGCTGTCCAGCAATGACTTTAACATGCTAATCCCTGATACTGTAAGTCACTTTGCATTGTTAAAATCACAGGTTCTCAAAGTCGGTCCTCAGGACCCCACATAGCCCATGTTTTGCAGGTCTCCACCCAGAACCTCAAGTGAAATAATTAGCTCCCACTGTGGATCTTTTAAAATGTGTCAGTCAGTAATAAGTGCACCTGTCGGGTGACCTGACGTGAACTGTGTGGGGTCTTGAGTTTGAGAACCACTGTCTTAAATAAAACAATGCCATTGCCATACATTGCTATGGGATTTTTTGGAAGAGTTCAAAAAGCCGAAACTAGAGTTTACACAGAAACTGAACAATTCCAACCCCGCATACTGTGTGTTCTCAGTATTATTTCAAAGTTACAGAAAGACTGAAACAAATTAATCTTCATTGTACAGTATAAGTTTAAGCAGAAAGAAACATTTTACTGCAAAACTAAACAAACCAAAATGTACATTGACAATAAGGCATTCCTCCGAAAAAATAATAAAATAAATATTGCAGAAATTATCTCTCTCAGCCGTATGCAACAGTTGATAACAATTCTTTGAACCGGCCTGAAGCTAAACATAGCTTTACAAGTTAATCCTATTTAGACTTTTTCAGAAGAATCAGAAATGATATTTTAGCTCTACTTCCATAAGCTCATTTTAATTGTTCTACATTTCCGGAAGGAACAATTATTCATCTAAAAAAATGCTAAGTCTTGCAGATTGTTTTGGCCTGCATGTTGTGTGATTGTTTCCTCACAATGTATTATAAATAAATGAAAGGTAATATACAAATCTGCAAGCTACTGTACATTAAAAAAAACCCACTGATATCAGGATATTTAGTTCAGATACAAATGTTAAGTAGCATACACACTAGGCGTTTTAAGTAGTAGTAGTAGTAGTAGTAGTACGTTTATTTATAAGGCGCCACAAAGTGTCCGCAGCGCCGTACATAGCAAACAAAAAAAAAAAATTACAAGGTAACGTACAGGGTGTGTAGAAAGATACAGTATAAATAGGGGTATAGCTGGTAGAACTAAAATCAGCATCAGTTCAGAAGTAGGTGTCAAAATAGTCAAGGAGACCGAAGATGAAGTAGAGGAAGAGAAGAACAGGACAGGAGCACAGGTGAGGTAATGAGGTAGGGTGAGTACGTGAGGAAGGAGGGCCCTGCTCATAACAGTTAACATACTAAAAATAGGTGGGTGGACGAACGAAATACAATAGGATAAGTAGGAACGGAGGGGAACGGAGGCAGGATAGGAGGATCAAAAGAGGTTAGGAGGAGGGATAGGCTAGTCGAAAAAAGTGGGTTTTGAGGGAGCGCTTGAAGGAGGTAAGGGAATCAGATAGCCTGATGGGTGGCGGGAGGTTGTTCCAGTGCAGGGGGGCAGCGCGAGAGAAATCTTGGACACGGGAGTGGGAGGAGGTGATTAGGTGAGAGGTCAGTCGGCGGTCAGCGATGGAGCGAAGAGGACGGGAGGGAGTGTGGATAGAGATCAGTGAAGAGAGGTAGGGAGCTGTGGAGGAGGAGAGAGCCTTGTAGGTGGTGGTGAGGAGTTTAAAGAGAACTCGGAAAGGAATGGGGAGCCAGTGAAGAGATAAACAGAGGGGGGAGGCGGAGGTAGAGCGGCGGGAGAGGAAGATGAGCCTAGCAGCAGCGTTAAGAATGGATTGGAGAGGTGCGAGGCGGGTGAGAGGTAGCCCAGAGAGAAGGATGTTGCAGTAGTCAAGGCGGGAGATGACAAGAGAGTGAATGAGAATTTTGGTCGCGTCAGTGGAGAGGAATGGTCTGATGCGTGAGATGTTGCGTAGGTGAAAGCGGCAAGACTGTGAGAGAGCACGAATGTGGGGGGTGAAAGAGAGGGAGGAGTCAAGCCCCATTTCTAAGCGATCTGACTACATCTTTTAGAAATGAAGCCAGGGTTGCTCACGGTGTACATCCTATAGCAATGGTGATGCATGGTAACGCATGTTACCATCGCCCGCAGAGATAGTGCAAGCATCATGCTAAGATCCCAGGGTTTTGCCTATATGCATAGGCAAAACCCTGCTTAGCACAGATCACTCAGCACACATCACAGGTGCACCTGGGTGATCTACGCTTAGGCACCTCGTTCAGCAAAAAGGCTCTGTCTTCCCATGTGTACGGGGCTTAAGAGATGGTCACTTTTATTTACTGTATATGCATGGTTTTTTTTTTTAAACAAATGTCCTCCTATTCAAATGATTTGTAGATTGTAAGCTCTCACAAGTAGGCCTGTCTCACCTCATGCACTACTCCCCTTACTTTTACCTGAAGCTCCAATAACAGTGCCTACATTTTTGGGCTTGGCTGCCCTGCTACTGGTTTGGATATAACCAGGGATGGTTCCACCATTAGGCAGCTGCCTAGGGGCTCTAGGATCTGGGGGGTGCCCCTGAGTCTGACTATCACAAAATGATAGTATGACTATAAGAGAGGCATCATGGTCACAAATCACAGGCGTTGAACTTCTAAGACTCCACCTCCATACTTTCAACTGAGGTTCTGGAAAGTTGGTATTGGTGTGTGGGTTGTGTTTGGAGCTGTAAATTGAAGTGTTGCTTAGGGTGGCAAGAAACCTTGCACTGGCCCTGAGTATAAACCAGTCACGTCCAAACCATGGCCCTCCAACTGTTGTGAAAATACAAGTCCCATCATGCCTTGCCACAGGTTTGCTATTAGAGAATGCTAAAACTATGGCATGGCATGCTGGGATGCCTAGTATAAACAATGGATAATAAAAGAGGATTGAGAGGTGACTGTAAAATAAAACACTATTGGCATGCAGCGTGGCATCCCCCCCCTCCAAGGTCAAACATTAGACTCTGTTGGCATATATTTACCAACACCTGTATTTTTTAGTCACTGACAAATGTATGCAGCCTTTTCTAGAACAGATGGCCTGATTCTGGTTCATTTGCAAATTCTCTCTCTAATGGACAAAACCATGTGCACTGCAGGTGGGGCTGATGTAATGTTACATGTGCAAAGAGTTAGATTTGGGTGTTATTTTGTTTCTGTGCAATGTAAATACTGCTTTATTTTTACACTGCAATATTCTGTAGATATCAGTTTGAAGTACAAATCACTCTCCATTTCATCACTTTTGAAGCTTAGTGCATTTGGCCCTAAGTTCCTCCAAGTATGGGATATCCAGGCACATGCGCATGTTGCTAAGCTTTAGTAGCAATCAGCGCAGATGCTTCCCTGGCCAGGGAAAATTGGTGACTGTGCTGCTGTGCATTATGTCATAGACACAACATCATGCCGACCTATCCCTTTAACAGCTGCAACCTTCTTCTTAAGCAGAGGTCTGCCATGCAGCCGTGTGGTGATGAGTGATGGAATGATAACAGTGATTGACACACTTGCCCACTGAGATACACCTGTGGCCAGAGAGGGACATTCATTGCGTCTCCTCTTGTTGGAGGAGTGACCACAGTGGGACTGAGTCTTGGGAGTCACCTGAAACCTATGCTGCTGCTGCCTTCCACCAGTGCATGCATTGGCTGGCCTGACCCTGCTTGCACACTCCGCTTCTCTGCCATACTGTGCTTTATGGTATACATAGATGATGTGACCGGCCAGTGAATGCTGCCTGAAGCTTAGGCTGTGTGTGCTTCTGCAAACTAGTGCTTTCCTGTGTATGCTGTTCTCCAGTATTTCTTGGGTGGATTCCTGGAGGAGGAGGCAGGAGGGTAAGAATAGTAAGTGAATATTAGAATTCCAACATATACGGCCGCTGCTACACTATGGGCCTTATTCAGACGGGTATCTGCGCATGTGCAGGCATATGGTGCGTGCACCCACGGCGACCTTTCGGGTCGCCGGGTGCTCGCACCCATGCCGGCGGGGGGGGGGGGCAGAGATGGGCGGGGGGCGCCGGGCTGCCCCATTACCATATGGGAACGCCTAGCATTCCATGGGCGTTTCCATGAAAACGCTGGGTGTTCTCATGGAAATGAGGCAGTGACGCGGGTGTGGGGGGCGGGTGGCTGACATCACCGGATGTCAGCTGCCCGGCCGTATCCACGCCAGCGTGCACGCATATATACGCAACTGAAAAGTCACTTATATATGTGTGCACGCTAAACATCATTCGATGGTCGGTGACCATCGAAAGATGTGGGCGGTTACCCGAGCCATGCGAATGGATGTTTATGCAAAACATCCATTCGCAGCTGTTCGGGCGAAGCCGCATTTTGAGGGGGCGGTCGTTCACGGGGCGGGGTTTGGTGGACTCGCAAGGCTGTGAATTCGCAGCCTTGCGAATCAACCTGAATAGCCCCCTATATGTGCACTGTTTGGAGAGGTAAGTTGTACCTGTATGCCTCTAGTGTGTAGAAGGATAGCTCTTGTGTGTCTTTTGCTAGCTTGAATATTAACTGACTTTATCGCTTGCCTTTTAGTGAAACCTTGTATCTGTCATACTGTTGCAGACACTAAGGCCCTTATTCTGATCGGTGCGTACTTTCCCGAATTCTTACGGTGCGGTCCGCACGCCACGCTGTGCGGTGGCGTATGGGCATCGTCCGTAGAAACGCCCACGTGTCCTCCGCATTCGGACGGACTCACTCTTTAAGAACAGGGCGTGTGTACGGACGACATACAAACCGTGCGTGTGTGGTGGACACGTACAGATTCTGCATGGTCTTCCCGCGTAAGCACGGTCTTACCGCGTTAAAACGGACGGGAAGCTGTCCGTACGCACCGATGCGGAGTCTTTATGCTAAATTCCACACTTTTTTACTGAGTACACACAGCGATCACATGACCCACTTAGGCAATTAGGCTACCTCATTAAAAAGGGTTTGTTATCTATTTCAATCAATTAAATCCTAATCTATACTGAACCACATTCCTACTACATTCATTACACACATTAACCCTTACAGCATGTGACCCTAACATACATCTATATAGACTATTTACATTTTGCTTATTTAAAAGATTGTAAACAAGTTACACATATACTTTTGCATGTTATAAAAAAACACGGACAACTTTGAACTGTAATTAACTATTTATTAATATAAACAAAAACTTTCAAAAAAATTATTAAAAAAATAAATTAATTAGCCCCATCCAGGAGCCGGTTCAATTCGGCCATCATCTGGCGCATGTGGCCTCTCATTCGGAGGAGGGCCCCACGGAGACCCTCTTCTGCTTGGGCTGGCTCATCTGTGGACCAAATACAAATAGAAAAATTAATAATAATATTCATGCATACATTTAACATAGTCATACCTAAATTTTAAACATGCACCGTGACAGGTGTGTGTGTGTATATATATATATATATATATATACTTCTTGTGGCGGCCCGGCACTCTCCTACCTTCTCAACTGCCCCGGTGCCTTCTGGAGGCAAGATATAGAGAGTAATAGAACAAACAGCGGCACTCGGAGGGAACTTTTCAAAATGTGTATTAGAACATGAAAACCAACGTTTCGGGGCGTGCGTGGCCCCTTTGTCAAGGTGTGGGTTACCCACACCTTGACAAAGGGGCCACGCACGCCCCGAAACGTTGGAATGGTTTTCATGTTCTAATACACATTTTGAAAAGTTCCCTCCGAGTGCCGCTGTTTGTTCTATTACTCTCTCTCTCTCTCTCTCTCTCTATATATATATATATATATATATATATATATATATATATATATATATATACTGTGTATATATATATATATATATATATATATAGAGACACATATATAACTATATATATGACACATACACCTATACATACATGCATACATACTACATGGAAAGCCTGATTTTTGCCCTATACCCTTTACTCTGTAGAACACCTCACAGTCATACTGCTCCTTCTCAATCCAAACCCACCCATGACTAAGCTCTGAGAAGCATGTCACGCGCTGCACCAATCACAATTCTGCTAACAAAGTTCAGTGTCTGTTATATGATGGAGCCTGGCAGGGGAGTTACACAACTCTCAGGAATGCTCAGTACATTTGTGCAATCAAGCATGGCTTGCCTGCTGATGGTCTGCTCCAGAAATCATTGTCATAATGCCAGTTAGGGGAAGCTGCAGCACTAACCCACTCCCATGCTCAAAATCATTACTAAGACCAAATCAACACACAATTATGGGGCAAAACATACATGCAGACCGCAGGGGGTGGTTAGCTAGAGGAGGGCTTAGGGCCACTGACCACTTGTTACTCCAGTCTAAGCCACGCCTGTCCATACTCCATTTATGCCATACTTAATCTAGTTTGGAAAGATCAATCACCAGTAAACTCTACTCACCTATATGAGGCTACAGATTGTATGCTTGCAGCAGGGACATGTAACCCTTACATGAGCAAGTCATCCCTTTCTTCCAGGATACAGATTAACTACACAGGTTCAGTGGCACTTAAAATCGACATGAAAGCCATCCTCACAACCTGTGTCATTAATATGTGTCCAGGATGAAAGGGATGGTTTGGCCACCCTATCTAACCCCAAAGTGTGTCTGTTGCTATCCCGTTTGTTTTATCACTTTATAGTATTGTAAAAATCTATTTAATCACCAGTGCTACATAGCAAATAGTATATGCCAAAAGGATAAATTAATCCTTATGTATACATACCAATTCCGGCCGCCTGGACGACCTCACAGGCCTCCACCTCCTCCTCAGGGGCCTCCAATTGTCCCACCTCGTCCTCTGCTTGGACGACGTCCTCCTCGGGTGGCAGCGCCTCCACAGCCCACCCCTCCTCATCCTCCACTTCTTGGGGCACCTCCTCCGGCCTCCCTTCCTGCGGAAGCTCCTCCAGGGCCACCATTGTAAGCATCACAACCATTAATCCTCCCCAATAACATATTGTATGACCATTACAGGGTGTCAAACAGGAAGTAGCACTCATATATTGTATGCCATGTTTAAGTCATGATCAGGCTGGTGACCTTAGTGGCTTAAATAATGTCAGTTAAGCAATCATGTACAAATGGACATTTCATGTGGAAACACTCACATCTAGCAATACTGCCCCTGATTTGCTGGAGCAAATCCGGCTGCCGACGCCTCAGGTCAGACCACCGCCGCTCCAGCTGAGCGATGGTCCGCCGCACCTGTGTGCGGGCGAATATGTGGCGGCGGGCCACCGCATACGCATTGCGCTTTTGGCGGTTTGTAATAAATGGGCCCGCCCGCCCCAGCCTGGTCTCCATAACGGAGACCAGTGTCCTGAGCTCCGCAGCTGAGAAGGGTGCTGCTCTTCCATAAGCCGCCATCTTAGCAATGGCACAAATCAAGCAATCATGTGCTGTCATTGGTTGATCAGAGTGATATTTGGTATTAACTTTATTGTTCATTTTTACACTAACAGCGTGTATGCGCCCGAACAGACGGCTAACCCATTGCATCACACACCATCCTAAACAGACAGTGTCAAATAAGATGGGAACCCATTATATATAATCTATAACAATCACCAAACATGGGTATAAGCAACAGGTGAAATAGTCTGCATCACTAGACACTTACACCTAACTCAACAAGGTACTAAACAGCTATTTTATAATGAAAGCTATGCAGCAGAAACATAGCAAATAGTGCCAGACCTTTTCCCAAAATTAGGCCATGCTGCCATGTGTACACTTACCTTCTACTGGCCCATACTAGAGAGGTGGAATGAAAAGTAGCTAGCATCAAGGCTGAATTTGGAGTGATTTGGATGCTAGCACTGATTACTTGTGCCTAAGTGGTGGACTGGATTTACATATGGAATGGGTAGTGTCAGTTGTACTACATACCAAACAAGTGCACAGTACAGATGTACATTCAAATATACATTTCATGTGTGACCTCATTTTGATTTGGTCATTGGTGTTCTAATCTGCATTGACCTACTAAATCAGACTTACTCAGTTTGCCAGGTTTTGTTGAAATATTTTTCCACAGCAAGGGGCGTGGCCTATGCGCCGCACGGTTCGCGGCCGTACGGAACGCAGGTTGTAGCTGATTAACGGCAATTACAGAAATAGTATTTAAAGTTGTGCTAGAAAGGCAAACAGTTGTTGCAAACATGGCTGGCTCAGAGTCAGAGGAAGAACAGGTGGTGCAGAACCTCTTGGCCCGCATGGAGTCCAACACCACCTATGTCCCCCTCAACCCAGACCAGCCATTGGGGGAAGAGCAGCCAGATGGGCCATCAACATCAGGCCAATCGGCAGCTGGCCCATCCTCAGCAGCAGCAGAATCATTGGGAACACAGCAGGTGGCTTCCCAACAGAGTAGCCTGGCGAGCACTTCAAGTACAGCAACCGGTGGCCGTGGCGGTGGACGTGGCGGTGCCAGTGGTCGTGGCCGTGGCCGAAGAGCTGCTGCACGTGGCAAGGAGCCTGCCAGGGGCAAACGTGGCCGCAAATGAACTTGTGTCCCCATTAATCTCCACCCTTATGTCTTCCCATATCTTCCATTGAGCTGTGTGTGTCAGCTTCCTGTGTCCAATTCCGTGCCGAGTGTACCCACATTTGCCCTCGCTTCGAATGTCATGTTTGGTTCCCCTGTTGCCCTGTTTCGGCTTGCATTACTGTGTGCTGTACTTGAAGTGTTGGTGCTATACTTTTGTTGTGAAGCCACCTGATGTGTTCCTAATGATTCTGCTGTGGCTATGTATGTCTATAATACATTTATTATATATTATTTACTTTTATTGCTGGTACTGTATGCTACCTTTTATTTTGTGATGATTTCAAATTTATTTTATAAGTTCCTTTAATAAATGTTTTGTTGTTTCCCCCAAATGTGTGATTTAATTGTTACATGTAGAAGTGACATGTGTATTTGTATTATTTATATTAAGTTGGGTTCATTATTTGCAGTGTAAAAGTGTGTGACAAGTGCAGCATGTAATGTTCCCTTTAAGCTGCAATGGTTCCAATTGAAGCAGTGAGAAGCGTGTAATTAACAAGTAATGAGTAAAGTAGGTGATTGTATTGTGTTCACCTGACATTGGTTGTAGTGATTAGGCGTTCCGTTTGCCTAGCGCATGACCGAGTGGTGTCCGCAAAGCAATACTTGCTTATGGACACCGCACATTTCTTGCCTTTTTGTTCGCGTGCATTCGGCGTGCTGTCCGAATGCACGCCCACCAAAATAAGTGCACTCCCCCGTGTCCGCCCATGTTTCCGCCCTGTTTAGCCCACTTTGAAAGTACGCCCCTGTGTCATTCCGAATGACGCCCATAACACGCCCATATTTCCCGAGTGATTGCGGTGCACATTTCTGTACGGTATTAGTGAGAACGAGTACGGAGACCGTGCGTGGCACATGCGCATAGCGTTCCCCACGCATGCGCAGATGGCTAAAAAACGCCATCCGAAAGAATACGGGAAAGTACGCACCGATCAGAATAAGGGCCTAAATTATGTTGCAAAAACATAATAGTATCAATTACACAATAATAGCTTTACCCAGGGTTCTTGCGCCCATAGTGCAGTTTTTCTTATAGTTTTAATAGGCTATAAAATTCTGGTTTATTGATAAATGTTGGCCGATTTAGTTATCATGTGTGTTTATGTATTTGTGCAACCAAATAGAGATATATTTTTTAAATTATTTATTATTCCGATATTTTTCTTATTTTTCACCAGACTTATATGCACAGTAATTTATTTGTATACTTTTTTTTATCCCTGTTCCCAGGAATGGCTGCCTTTAGTTAAATGCAAAAAGTCGTGATGACCTGTGTGGCAGCTATGGAGTTATAATCAGCTCTATACCGTTTATGTAGATGCTGATATTTATAATCTGCACCCAGTCCCGTGGCTATGCAGGGTTGTCGGACTGGTGTTAGGTGCCGTTACATGGCTCTTGTTTAGAAGCCAGTTACGTTTTAATTACATGCACTGCCAGACTATATAAACGGGCGCCCACGCACTGCGAGCCAGCTTGATCCACAGAATTGTTACTCGCACTGTCTGTTGTCCAAATGTGATAATCACAGCGCTGCCTATTTACACTTACTGTTAATCTCCGGGCTCTGACTGGCTGTGAGCCAGCTTATCCTCCCATCAGGTTATACTCGGGCCATCTATCAGTTTGTAATAACACTCAATCTGCCCCTGTTTTAGCTAGTCTGCTGCTGATTCTGGGACATTAACAGTGACAAATGCAGGAGGGGGTTTCAAAGGCCGTCCAAAATCTCCCACCCTGTGGAACATTGGAGTATGAGGGGGAGTCTGGAGAGCGGTGGAAGAACCAAGTAACTATTCCTGGACATTAATGTACACATTGACTTTTTATACACTGGATACTACTGTATCAATACAGTATTAATATCTAACACTATAGATGGTCTATAGTATAGGCTGTATCAAAAATGTAAATAATATAAATAAGTGGTCAGGAAAAGGATTAACATACCATAATAAATATACACAAACATAATGGAACCAGTACTGCACTTTCTATGCTCACATTCTCCCACCTCATAGTAAGGCTCCTGTCTCTTACTGTCAGCTACTCTCTGGTTAAGTACACTGATGGAGGACTCAGGTCCACACACACAGTAAATTTGGTAGAAGAAGCTGCTACCACTGGGCATGTGCAGCAGCTCCGCTCTGTCCCTTGCTATTGGTATCATAATTTTAGCCACTTGCCAAGAGGAGGGTGGATTCCAGGAACCCACCCAACCCCCTCCCCTGCGTTTGCCTATGCATTAATACACACTACTATAGATAGTGAATGAACGTCCTAGAACTCTCACACATCATCCAGTGATGTCCGTGTCTTTCCAAACTTACTCACGGCATCAGTTCATTCACTCCCTCACAGTCTGTACCAGCAAGATGCCCCTAGGATCGGTGCACAGCCCACACTCTGCCCTCTGATGCCCGCGCATGATGTTTCACCAGCATCGCGGCTGTACGCACACTGACAGCCGCTATGGAGCCCGTCACTGTACACAGGACACTCCCGGTGCCAGCCCAGCTCTGACGCGCCAGGGGAGCCCTGATGACTCACCATAGAGCTGCACCCCCAGCCTAGTCTCCCGCTGTCACTCACTGTAAGTGACGCTAGTGGGATGTCATTGGAGGTCTGACTGGCCTCTCTTTCATGTATTTTGGCTATTTAATGTATTCATGTGCTATTTAAAAGACTCTCTGTATTGTTGTTTCACCTCTGATGAAAACTACTATGAAGTAGTTGAAACAGCTGTCAGGATACAGCTGTCTGTTTGTGCAAACGATGTATGTACAATAAATCTACTTTTTCTTCACCTACAATTCCGTCTGCCGGTTCAATCCTCACTCTCAAAAGAAGGGGGGTAAGTGCTCTTATATATATATATATATATATATATATATATATGGAAAGCAGGGGGTGAGGGCCTGCGCTCAGGGTGCGTGAATAATGAGATAATGCCAATGTTTTCAGTATCTGAAAAGTTTTATTCACTATCAGTATACTTTACATGCTACCGTTACTTGCATAAAGTAAGTGGGGGTCAAAAGTACGATGATGGTCAGTCTCAGTGGTGTTAGTTGGTTAATGCACTCACTGTGTGGGTGGGGAGAAGCAGTCAATGGGAGAAAGAAATACAGCACAGTCTCGCAGGTGTGAGTGGTGCGGGGGGCTGGCGTCCCGTACCACCCGCAGTGCACTCTTACCTGTTACCACCGTCCGGGTGGTGCTGGTCCTTGTAGTCTTCTCTTATGCCCGCTTCTGAACACACCGCGGCTGGATCGGCGCCTTGACCGCACGATCCGCCGGTACCACAGCCTGATACAGACGGGACTTCCGGGGTTCCGTCTCGCGAGATTTCGCCGCCGGTGTCTTGCGTCCTGTGTTAGCGCTGTGCGCTCGACTCCCAGCCGGGAGGAGACTAGGTTAAGTGTTGGTATGGGAAGGATGAAACTCCAACGCGTTGCGACCCTAGTGGGTCTTCTTCAGGGAGTGATGCCCCGCACCACTCACACCTGCGAGACTGTGCTGTATTTCTTTCTCCCATTGACTGCTTCTCCCCACCCACACAGTGAGTGCATTAACCAACTAACACCACTGAGACTGACCATCATCGTACTTTTGACCCCCACTTACTTTATGCAAGTAACGGTAGCATGTAAAGTATACTGATAGTGAATAAAACTTTTCAGATACTGAAAACATTGGCATTATCTCATTATTCACGCACCCTGAGCGCAGGCCCTCACCCCCTGCTTTCCATTATATTTCTAAAGGGTAGCCCTCCCTTTCTAGTGAGGACCAGCAGCTCGGGTGAACAGAGCATTACCCAGACAGAAATAGCGCCGACCTATTTTCCCTTTAATATATATATATATATATATATATATATATATATATATATATATATATATATATATATATATATATATATATATATATATATATATATATATATATATATAAATATGTATGTATATATCACATATATACTGTATATATATATCGGTGACATACAGACACTATATATATATATATATATATATATATATATATATATATATATAGTGTCTGTATGTCACCGAAACACTGCCATCTGTTGCCAACAAGTGAAAGTCCATCTCTTTCTCTCACACATTAGCTACCTTACTAGCTTTTGAAGCATTTGCTTTGAGCGGGCTTACTAATATTTAATGTGCCACAACTGCTTTGCACCCAGGCTCAACCAATAAGATATAGCTGTCACTGGTCAGCAGATAGCAAGCCTATGGTTTCCTAAGCATGTTTTTGGCTGCCGTTGGGTTTTTTCTGGCAAGTTTCATATATTTTTTATCCAATGCAATTCTACTTATACTTTAAATTAAAACTGCAATTTCTTTTTGTCTTTGGTCTTGAAACATAGAAGTGTACAAACTTCTATATATAACTATTGGGCAATAACATCTTTCACAACTGTGTTCATTTCTATTTTATCTATAACTTTAGAAGTTGAGTCGTTTTTAAGAAGTAGTTGGCTTATGTGAACATTTAGCATTTCAATAGGGAGGTTATTTCCCTTGAAACATTGTCAAATTATGTTTGTTGGATAGAAATATGATTTTGTGCAAGCAGAAACATATATGTGTGTTTTGCTTTGAAGTTGTTTTTCTAGCTTTGTTGTTTTCGCTCTGATTTTTTGACTCCTTTATGCACTAGGTTGCTAGATGTTATATATTATTTTGGCTGCCATTCTTGATCAACATATTGTGTTTTTTGACCCACTCAAATGACATCAATTTGATGAGGACATATTTTACAACTTACAGTAAATGAATCATGTGCTACTCAATTAGAACTCAACTGTTGTTATGTATGTTATAAAAAAAATTCTATTTTTGCTTTGAAAATACAGTGTAAAAAGATACTTAAACATCCTTGTCATAAAATATCTGTTATTGGGCCAGGTGTATTAAACTTGAAAAGTAATACAATGGAAAGTGATAAACCACCAGCCAATCAGCGGTATCCAGGCTTTAGATCTACAGTGTCTAGGTAGACAATCAAAAGGTCGACATGGTCAAAAGGCAGACAGTCAAAAGGTCAACATGGGCAAAATATTGACAGTCAAAAGGTTGACATGGTCAAAAGGTTAACAATCAAAAGGTAGACATGAAAAAGGTTGATGTGAGTTTTTTAAGGCCGACAAATGTCAACATGAGTTTTCCATGATATTTTAGTAAATAACTGACTTGTTCATATTTTACCATCCACGCGGCCATAGAGTTAGATTATAATAGTGTGCAGAGTGCAGCAAAGGCTCCGTAGCTGAAACATGGCAAGCGCAGTGATCCACGCAAAGAGAATGTGGTACCCTTATACGGTGTCCATCCCAACCTATGTCAACATAGACATCAATAAACTTTGTTTACAAAAAAATGAAAACCTCATATCGACATTTATCAACCTTCTCAATGTTGACCCTTTTATAATGTTGTTTTGACCCTGCCGACCTCTTAACTGTTGACCTTTTGACTGTTGACATTTTGACCCTGTCGACCATTAGTTGTCGACCTTTTGATTGTAGACCTAGACACTGCAGATCTAAAATACCTAACCCCCAATCAGCTCCTAAATGCCATGTTACAGGCTGTGTTTGAAAAATGACAGTCAGGAGCTGATTGGTTTACGTGGCATACGTGTTTAGACAACTCTTTGGTTTGTTACAGCACTTAGTTGGTGTGATGCTGGTGTGATTCTTTCTAAATTTAGTCTGAGTGGATTGAAAACATATTTATTTTAGTACAGCTGGTTGCGGCCCGTACCCCCATAGTAATGCCACTGGAAAAGTAAAATAAAGGTGTCCTCTTGTAATGTTTTTAGCAATGTTTTATTTATTTCTGAGATGTATACTTACATGTGGCAATATAGCAAAGTACCAGTATATTTCTTACATGCAATATTTCCTGTGTGGGGTATAACAGAAAGTGTTTAATTGTTATTAATGTAAAATGACACTCATCTCATGAATAAAAAACATTACATCTTTCTAAAATGTAGAATCAATTTCGATGTTTTTTTTCTAGCATACATAAGTAAATCAGTCAAAGCATTGTATATAAAAGTTTGTACTTTTGAAGTAATATCCCTTGTATTACCATGATCATTAGCTTTGTTTCCTTAGTAGGTTCTGTAGAGTAGTAATATTACCATTCGCACTGATTCAATTTTAGTACAAAATTTACTCTTTCTCTGTGTTATTGCAAATGTTTTATGAGCCATGTTAAAGCAGTAAACCAGAATAAGAATCTTTATAAGACACTGAAGAACATTGCTGTAGTATTACATTAAGTGTATTAGACTTTTATGTTCCAGTTTCAGTTGTCTGTGTTTGTTGTTGTTTTTTTTTGACATAGCATATTATTCTATTTTTATTCTGGTTCAATGCATGGTAAATTTGTATTTTATCTAAAATTCTTAACAGAAGGATTGTTAGAGATAACTTTACAATATAATGATGACCAGATGCTCAGAAATTTCAACTTCTGGTTGTGTGAAATGGTTGAGTGGATTAACTATGCCATTGACAGCAGATTGGTGTCAATGCTTATAATGTTGCAACCACTTCCGTTATTTATAACCAAAGAAACCAACGTCAAACAGATGGTTCTAGTTACAACAGTCTATGTGGTGTATGCAGTTTGTAGAAAAGCAAATGATAACAGTAATACTAGCACAACAAATGCAGATTTCTTATTTTATTCATGATGGTTGCATTGACTTAGCAGAGTGCTTGTATGTTAATCTTTTTTTTTGACAGAGATGTTTTTTGGTTCTACAGGAAGCCTGTCCAAATTAGTATGCATGCGCATCATGTAATCAGGATATTATGTGGGGCATTAAATGTTTCCCGATTTTTCTGATCTGTGGAAATATCAGAACTTGAGTATTCAATCCCAGATTGCCTGGGAAACAGGTGGGACTCGCCGCTGCAGATTCGGCTCTTTGATATGTATAATCTGCATTTGTGGAAACGGACGCTAAATTTATGAATTAGCAGCAGTTTCTGTGGAAAAAGACCTGGATTTACGGATACATGTTTTTTTTATGATTTTCGCAATGATTCAGAAAATCAGGAAAAAATGAAAGATGTAATACAAATTTATTTATCTATTCTGTGTGAAATATGAATGCTATTTCGCATTATTTCCACGGATCGAAAACATTGAATACCACCATGTTGTTACAGTACCTTTAATTTGATGGCGTAACATTGTTTTGGGAAACTATGTACTGTTTGTTCTTAATTTTATAATATTTGCATGGTTCTAATTCAATTGCCATAATGTACTTGCAGTACTACACTGGATTTGCAAATTGTATTCACAGCATTGTAGAGATGCATACAAATATCCACTAATCTGAAGCGACATAGGACCACTTGTGTGTTGGTGGAGGAGATTGCAATGCCAGAGATTACTCACTGCTGCAGATTACTCGCTGTTGCAATGGAAACTCATGTGCTGGATGAGTTAATTTGATTGAGCCCTATGATCATTCTGAATTTTTAACTCATTCAGTTAGTTCAGCCAGCTGGTTTAACTCGATGGCTATGTACAGTATCTCTTGGTGTGTGTGTGTGTCATTGGAAAATTGATTTAGTCTAGCACATTTGGAACATAGGAAGAGCTGATGGTGCTAAATAAATTATTAATTTCAGAAACCACAGACATTTTTACATTCCAATGGCCTGATTCTGAGATGTGTCAAAGTTCAATGATGCATGCATGCAGCATTGGATTTCTGTCTGACCTCTAGTTGGGACATGCAGAAGACTTCTCAGAAAAGACGACTCCTGCATGTAGCTGCAATTACAGACCGACATTGCAAGCTGTGATTCAACATTCAAACAGATGCAACATGGCCAACAGATGCGGTGTCCGTGAGGAGAAAAGTCTGCGGACCCTTTTTCAGTAAAAGAAAACTAGCTTTTTAAAAAAAAGGTGATCAGCCTGTGGTCTTATGAAATATACATGGTTAATTACAGGAACCAGCTCCCAACTCTGTTCTGCCTGTCAGAGCAAGGAATGGGGCCGGTTATCAGAGGCAACATGTGATTAACACTGTTTCAGGAGGGTATTATTATCAGAGGGCTTTCTAATATTTTTTCACAATTATTAAATTAGTAAATTCAGCCAGATAACATTTCCCCATACAAGTATTGGAAAGGCAAGGACCGTAAGTGGCAATATAAATGGAGCTGAAGCCCGATCCTGTTACAGATTTTTTGCTGAATATGAATGGTGGAGAAAGAGGGGCGACCACTTCTGTATTAGCCTAGGGCAGTGGTTCCCAACCCTGGTCCTCAAGTACCCCCAACAGTGCACGTTTTGCAGGACTCCACACAGAATCAGTGAAATAATGAGCTCCACCTGTGGATCTTTTAAAATGTGCCTGAATAATCTGTGCACCTGCTGGGTGACCTGAAAAACGTGCACTGTTGGGGGTACTTGAGAACCATGGCTGGGAACCACTGGCCTAGGGTGGCTGGAACCATTAACCAGGCCCTGTGCAGGGAGTACATAGCCAATGTGGTGGGACTACTATTAGATCAAGTCTTATTTCATGTCGGAAACTAGTACTGCTGGTGTAGAACTGTACTGCATAGCGCAGCCTGTCATCCACATTACTAGCTGGGGTCTTCCCCTGTGGGTCACAGGACAGTTACATATTGGCAGCACTAATGTCTGACAGGAACAAAGACTTGCTCTTAGCAATCCCACCACATCAACTGAGTATTCCCTGTAAGCACCAAAGGCTCAAAGAGGTGGATGAGTATAGTACAGCACTGATTCTGACATTGATTCTGCAGCAGTTACTGTAGGTGATAGTGCAGTGAAAGACTAGTGTAGATAGTGCGCAGAATCCAGACAAAAGGAGTCACGTGAGAGGTCATGGAAAAGTAGTGGCGACAGTGCTGAGAGTCTGATAAGGAGAATATAGTGGAAGACTAGATGGAGAAATATTGTGAGAATGTACAGAATTAATAGTGGGGAATGTGCTGGGACTAAAGACTGCCCTTATTATTACACAACTTTATTTTTATAACACTTCACAATGATTATGCAAGTCTCTTTATTTGACCTATTGAATTAATGCATGTTCAGTTTTATGTGGATCATGACATATCCCGTATGCTATTTTATGTAATTAACATGTAAGGATATAAAATGTCACAATTCAGGACATCACATGTTCTGTCATAGGGGTACTACTGTGGTAATTTACTGCACAGTAAAAATATGCTTTTCAGCCTGATAATACTATCGGGATACCAAATTACAGCATTTTTTACCATGTGGTATGTATATGACTGGTTATCCTGCGATTACACATCGGATTCATTATAAGTTCCCGGACCCATATCTGTGATTATGATTTGAGTGTCTGAGCGTGGCTGCCGAAAGGTGGGGGAAAGCAGGTACTAATTACCCATTCCTGAGCTTGCAGGAGGAGCCCGGCGGGGGCCATGGACCACCCCCCTCCATCCCTCCTGGGCAGCAGCACACACCTGCTGTCAGCACTGCACATGCTGTAGGTGTGCTGCTGCTGAGGGGAGGGGTACAATAACACTCCCCCTCGACTTTAGCATGTTTAATCACCCCCTAAACATTTTTGGGGCATGGCCCAATCGCGGGAGGTGACCACACCTCCTGCAATTAGGCCACGCCCGACAAAATTTACCAGGGCCCGGCATACCTCTCGGCTGCCCTGTGCCTGAGGCATGTGAAACAGAATCCCCGATGAGTGCTGGCTTATGGGGCTATTTGTACAGGCCGCAGGCAACAGTAGTAATGTACCATAGTTTATGGCAGTGGTTCATAAACTGTGTGCCGTGGCTCCCTGCGGTGCTTCAGGACACATGCAAGGGTGCCCTGGTTGTGGTCCAGGACCAACTCAAATTATTAATGGTTAATTATTTATGAGCAAAACCAGTGCTGGTGGCTTACAATTTATTTATTTATTTACAGTTTCTTATATAGTCCAGCAGATGACGTTGCGCTTTACAATAGTATACAGTGATAAAACAAACTGGGTAACAACAGACAGACTTGGAGGTTAGAGGGCCCTGCTGCAAGCTTACAGTCTATAGGGATATAGGATGGAAACACAAGGACAGGCACCAGTAATAGCATAACAGTCCAGAAGAAAAGCTATATAATACATAAGTGCCTCAGAGGGTTATACGTGTAGAACTTAACTATGATAGGCTTGCCTGAAGAGGTGAGTTTTCAGGGAACGCTTGAAAGTTCGGAGGCTAGTGGAGAGTCTTATTGTGCGTGGAAGGACATTCCATAGGATGGGAGCAGCCCGATGAAAGTCCTGTAATAGTGAATGGGAGCTAGTGATCCGTGCAGAAGAGAGACGCAGAGCGGAGTGGTGAAAATGGGAGATATTTTGTCTCAGTGCTGCCAGAACCTCCCCTATGGCAAGCGCCAGAGGACAGGGACTCCATTGAACTGGGGCGCAAATGCTTCTCATGTGCACATGCGCACATGTGTACCAGTCTTTTGGTGGCGGGGCAGCGGCATCCTGCCCGTCTCTGCTACAGGGAGATGGGCAGGGTTAGGGGGAGGGTCGGGGCAGCGAGGGGGACCTGTGATGGTGGAGGCAGAGGCCGTCGGCGGGGAGCTCTGTTGCCACAAGGTTCACAAGCATCTCGTGCGTGCGTGCCCCCTGGCGGGAGCTGGTGGCTGGTGGGGGCTGGCGATAATTTCACCAGCCCTTGCCTGAATAACCCTGACTCCATCTGTATATGCTGGTGCAGTATGATTAATAGCTTTATATGCGAGTAGAAGTGTTTTATATTGAATACGGTAAGATACAGGCAACCAATGGAGGGACCGGCAGAGCGGATCAGCAGACAATGAGCATCTTGCAAGGAAGATCAGCCTAGCAGCAGCATTTAAAGTGAATTGCAGTGGTGAGATTCTGTTCTTTGGAAGAACATATAGGAGTCTACTGCAATAAGCAATGCGAGATATAATGAGTGCATGGATAAGAGATTTTTTTTTTTTTTTATCTATAGTTTTTTTATTGTTTTCTGACACAAATTAAGAACATTCATTTCATATGCCTTGCACTCCAGAAAAAAAAAAAATACAAACGAGGAAAACATGATTACACTGGAGTACTATTCTCGTACATATTTTACCATCCCTTTGGCTAGAAACTGTCCCAATATTGTGGAGACACCCATGTCCCCGCCTCATTTATCCAGGCTCAGGGTTCCCTAAGTGATCTCCTGTGCTTCCAACGTGCCCTAACCGTGACTATAGTGCTTGGTGTCATGGAGTCAATGGAGTCACGCTCAGTAGCATGCCTGACTCCCCTACAAAAATAGACCACTAGGTTGGTCTTAAAATTGTGTTAGATATTTATAATATATGGAATGTTGGTGATATGTGTGGTGATGTGTATGATGTGTGATGACGTGTAAAGCATAACAGTTTATATGTATAGTGAGGATACTATATACGTGTGAATCCCGTGTGTTAGTGTCTGTGTGTATATATTAATGAAGTGGCCCCCCTTAAAGTTGTCCTTACCCTACTTATGCGGTTGCATGGTAGGCTCCAACCTCTCTTGGGGCAGTTTCTGCCTTACAATATATCACAATTAAATAAAGCCGAAAATTATACTCAGGGAGCAGAAGAAAGGGAAAGAAACCACAACATACATTAATTGCCCGACTTGCCCTTATGGTTCCTTTGCCCCGAGTATGCAATTCTCCCTCCGCCGCTACCCTACCTCTGCACCCCAGGTGCCATATCTATTCTTACTAAAATTTACTAACCTTCCTCTGGTAGGGCTTTTCCATTATGGGATCCTTATGCCTACCAGTACTTACTCCTACTTCTTTCTTCTCTTTTCCCTTTCTCCTATTCTTAGTATCCCTCTATTGACTTTTCTTTTCCATTATAAAACATTCAACAATTAAAAGAAGAAACCAGCACATGCAACATCGGCCCCTGATATGCCCTTCATATACCCCGCGTAATGTATCTCCACCATCTGCCTTGTGCAGGCTGGGTCTTCCCTTACCACTCGTACCCCCATCCACCCTTGGCCATATTCTCTATATCCCCTTCCCCCCCCTTCCCCCCCATGTGTTGCATGCCCCCCCTATAAACCTTCCTACCCGCTACCATTGTGTTACAGATCCCATTGTGTAGTGTCTTTCATCCTGTCGTAGGCCAACCTTCTTTGTATGCATGCCTCCCAAGTGTTCTCTCTCATGCATTCACCTTACACACTCCTCTCGTAGTATTCTGATTGTGTCCATTTGGACCAGACTCTCTCAAACTTAGTCATATTGCCCCGTCTTCTTATACACCTGTGTTTTTCATGATCGCAGGTGTCATTGACGATCCTTATCCATTGTTCTATTTCTGGCCCATTTGGTGCCATCCAATTTCTGGCTATCAGTACTTTTGCTAGGGCCATCAGTTTATTTCCAAGCTTGCTGTTTATGTCTCCAAATGACATCTCCACCCCCAGTAGACATCCCTTGGCATGCACCTCCTCTTCTATCTGTCCCAACCTCCTTACCACCTGGCCCACCTCCCTCCAAAATTTTTTGATGACTCTGCATTGCCATATCAGATGGTGAAATGTACCCTTTTCTACATTACATTTAGGGCATAATTCGCTTCTATTTGGGCTAATTTTTTTGAGTCTTTCCGGGGTCATATATACTCTATGCAATACATAAAATTGGATCTGTTGAAAACGAACCGAGTCTGTCGCTCGGGTATGGGAGGCAAGTGCCCTGTCCCACTCCTGATTCGTTATCTCCCCCACCTCCTTTTCCCACTCCGTCCTGATTTTACCCAGACGAGGGCATTCTTTTCTCTGCATCAGTTCTTTATATAATTTAGATATACTCACTCTTTGCTCTTTTCCCAAAATATTTTTTAACGGGGACTCCCTTATGTCCAGCTCCTTACTCTCATATACCTTATTTAACCTACTCCTCAACTGCAGGTATCTGAAAAGGAAGCCTCTCGGCACCCTGAACTCCTTCTCCAGCTGATTGTAACTCTTCATTACCCCGTGTTGGAAAAGCTGCCCAACCTTGCTGATTCCCACTTTTGACCACGCACTCCTTATCTCCTCCTCTCCTTCCTCCCTGTGTTTGAGCTTCCCCCTCTCTCCAAGCAGCCAGATTGGCGTCTCAGGGTCGACCCCATTGAACCCCGTTATTTTATTCGCCCTATCCCAGACTACTTTAGCTTGGTTAATTATTGGGTTCTTAGATTTCCTTTTATTACCCACTATAATAGCCTGTTTTGGTGACAATAAGCCCTCATAATCCTGGACCAGCCTTCTTACCAGAGTACTATCCCTATTTTTAAACCACTCTTGTACCTGGGCGAGTTGTGCCGCTAGATAATAAATGAAAAAGTTTGGAAGTCCCAGCCCCCCTCCTGTCCTGGCCCTATTTAATATGCCTATATTCACCCTGGCCCTTTTCCCTGCCCATACCAACGTGGATGTGATGCTATCAATTTTCTTAAAATATTTATGGGAAATGTATATGGGGGAATTTTGAAACACATATAGGAATTTCGGTAGGATCGCCATTTTTATTAAGTTAATCCTACCTGACACTGTCAAGGGTAATCTAGCCCAGGTTTTACTTTTTCCCTCGTACTCCTTAATTAATGGCACTAGATTATTCTTAACGAACTGCTCGGGGCTGTTTGATATCCTAATTCCCAAATAAACAGCATCATCCACCCATCTCACTGCGCCTCCTCCCACCTGTACCGCCTTCCCCCTCTGTGGGATGATATTCGATTTCTCCCAGTTAATTTTCAGCCCTGAGTACTGGCCAAAGCTCTCTATTAGCTCCAATATTACCGGCAGCTCTTTTTGATAATCACTAAGATATATAAGCATGTCGTCGGCGTACAACGACACCACCTCTCTTCCTTCCCTCCCTTCATCATATCCACCTAGTTCCTTGGTTGCTCTCATCAAGCACGCAAGTGGTTCTACAGCCAAGTTGAACAGGGCAGGTGATAACGGGCACCCCTGCCGTGTTCCTCTCGACAGGGTAAACTCCTCTGATGTAAACCCATTTACCTTTACTCTCGCTACCGGCCTCCTGTACAGCATCCTGATCCACTGTATGTATCTTTGTCCAAATCCAACTTTACTCAAGACCGCCCACAGAAATTCCCACTCAATACTATCATATGCTTTTGCAGCGTCTAGGGCCAGTACCGCCATCCTATCTTCCCCTGTATGTGTACACTGCATATTCATATACATCCTTCTTATATTCACTGTGGTGCTCATCCCTTTCCTAAATCCCACTTGATCTGGGTGGATGATACTGTCCGTCACCGATTCCATCCTAGATGCCAAGATCTTTGCCAAAATCTTGGCATCCACGTTAATCAATGAAATGGGCCTGTACCCTCCTGGATTACTGGGGTCCTTCCCTTCTTTAAGTAATACCGCAATTTGGGCCTCACTCATCGATTCGGGTAGTTTACCTTCCGTCAAGCTCTTATTAAACATCCTAGTTAACCGAGGTGCCATTTTTTCACAATGTTTTTTATAAAATTCCACCGGAATTCCATCACTCCCGGGCGATTTATTATTTGGCAGTTGTTTAATCGCCTGCATCGTTTCTTCTACCGTGATCAGCCTCTCCAGCCCTTCCTGCTGGGCACTATCTATCCTGGGGATGTTAATTCTTTCCAAATACTGTACGATCTGTTTTTCCCCATATTTTATCGAGGAGGTGTATAGCTCTCTATAATATGCGACAAAGACGTTAGCTATTTCTTTGGCTGTCTCTGCTAGCCTCCCATCTGCCGCTCTCACTTTAGTTATATATCTTTGGGGTCCCATACTCTTTACCAGGTGAGCCATGTAACTTCCTGGTCTATCATCATTAAAGTATTTTCCATGTGCCAGGAAAGCCTGTTGTCTGGCCTCTTCTTCTCTAATCAATGTTAACCACGCCCCTTTCGCAAGTTCCCATTCCCTTTTAGTGGATTCTAATTTATCCTGGCAGAATTTGATTTCTAACGCTTTGTTTCTATTCTCCAACTCCTGTCTTCTTCTCCTCTTAGTCTGTTTTATATGGGCAATTTTTTTAATAAGCATACCCCGAATGACTGCTTTCCCAGCATCCCATACCACTGTACTGGTGGCTGTCTTATCATTACTCTGATAATATTCCTCCCATTCTACCTCCATCTCTGTTCCACTTCCCATTTGCTCTAGCCAATATGGGTGACACTTCCATGTGTTGCTACCCTTGTCTATTATTTGCCTAATCTTAACCAGCAGTGGAGAATGATCGGATATACCATGCGCCCAGTACTCTGCCCTCTGGATAAGAGATTTAGTAGTATCTTGTGTGAGATATGGTCGTATTTTGGATATGTTTTTTAGATGCATGTAACATGATTTGGAGAGATTGAATATGGGGATGAAAGGACAGTTCAGAGTCGAGAAAGAGTCGAGGATGACCCCTAGGCAGGGTAGGGTAGGTTGTCGAGTTGTCAACACTTATGGAGATATCAGGATGGTAACTGTTCTTGGCTGTGGGAATATAAGTAATTCCGTTTTGAAAAAATTGAGTTTGAGTTGGCAATAAGACATCCAAGATGAGATGTCAGAGAGACATTCAGAGATTCGGCCCAAAACCACTGGTGACAACTCTGTGGTTGATAGATAGATTTGAGTATCATCCGCATATAAGTGATACTGAAATTCAAAAGAGCTGATTAGTTTGCCAAAAGATGAAGTATAGATTGAGAAAAGCAGAGGACCTAAGACTGAGCCTTGTGGAACTCCAACTGACAGAGGTAGTGAAGAGGAGATAGAGTCAGAGAAGCAAACACTGAAAGAGCGATCAGATAAGTAAGATGAGAACCAGGAAAGGGCTGTATCATTAAGACCTAGGGAGTGTAGTGTTTGTAAGAGAAGAGTGTGATCCACAGTGACAAACACAGCAGAAATATCTAGAAGAACAAGTAGTGAGTAATGGCCTTTAGACTTAGCAGTTACCAGATCATCCACCACTTTAGTTAGTGCTGTCTCAGTGGATTGTTGAGAGCCAAAGCCTGACTGAAGTGGGTCTAATATGGTGTAAGAGTTAAGAAAGTGTGTGAGGTGAGAGTAGGCAAGTCTCTCCAGTAGCTTGGAGAGGCATGGGAGCTGAGAGATAGGACGGTAGTTAGAGAGAGAGAGTTAGGGTCAGAATTGTGTTTTTTCAGAATGGGAGTAATCACTGCATGTTTGAGCAGAGAAGAAAAAATACCAGTAGCAAGAGAGAGATTGCAGATCTTAGTTAAGGTTGGAATAAGCACAGGAGATAGATTTTTAATGACTTGTGCAGGTATAGGATCAAGAGGAGAGGTAGTAGAGTGGGAGGATAACAAGATTGTGGATACTTTCTTTTCATTTGTGGTCGCAAATTAAGAGAAAGTGCTGAATGGTTCAGTAGGGGAAGAAAGTGGGTTAGAGGTTGAGGAAGAGCATACCATTTCATCTAGGATGTTATCAATCTTGTCCTTAAAGTAGGAGGCAAGTTCTTGTGCACTGATGGTAGCCGGGGGGGGGGGGGGGGGGACACACGGTACAGAAGAGACTTAAATGTGTTAAATAAATTAGCCTAGGTTTGGTGGCATGAGAAGAGGTGAGAGATTGGTAGTATGTTTGTTTGACAGTGTCCAAAGCATTGTAGTAGGAATGGTAGCTAGTCTTATATGTGAGGAAATATGTCATATTACAAGATTTACGCCATTGGCATTCTACATTACGTGACTGATTTCGTAGTTGTCTTGTTGCTTTTGTCAGGTTCTGGGTCTGCTGTGTTCCCGGTCCTGACCGTGGTGGACCAGTGGAGGGCGCTGTGTAGCGGAAGGCCGGAGGCCTGATGAATGACATGCACAGAGGCACTGCCTTGCGTACCAGAATGTTGGCTGAAACCAGAAACAGAGGCGCGGAGTCTAACCTGCCAGCGGTATTCACCAGAGACCCCCGCAAGGGGATATGGACTTCGCTGCGTCTGACAGGCAGGTCGCGGCCCTCTGCCCTGGTCCTCTGGACGTAGGCGGAGAGTGGTAGTGATATTGGAGACACTGGGAATTGGAATAGTCTCTGGAGGGCACAGTGTGAAAGTGTCAACACTGATGTCGACAGCAGGGTCGATGAGATCACTCAACTGCACGATGGTTATTTTGCAGGAGGCTTCTGGAGATGGTATGCCAGGTAAAGATGGTAACAGGAATGATACTCGACTGCAGAGTGGAATGGCAGGAGTCTTCTGGAGATGATAAACCAGGTAGTATGCAGGAAACTGCGAGAGGTACACGGGGAGACCGCATAACCAGGAGCCTTTGGAAACAGCTGAACACAGGAGGAACTGAGGTCAGATGAACACATATTCAAGGCGATGACTGTGAGTTAGAAGCCGGAATATATCCCCCTTGCTGCGCACTGATTGGTTAGCGTCAGCAGCACCAATCAGTCCAGGGAAAGAGTGAGTACACCTGAGAGGTGTGCAGGTGTGTGGGTCAGAGGTCACCCTGGCTGGACCGCGGGATTGGACCCTCTGGTCAGCTGAGCGCATGTGTCATGGCGGCGCCCATGACGCGCGGGCTCCAGCGTGCCGGCATGTCGATTGCACGGGTCAACACCAGCCAAACATGGGACATCTCGCCAGGCGCTGACAGCTACCAGAGGCCTTACTCTCAGCGCTGACCACCGGGAAGGTAATGGACGTGGTCTCAGACGGGGCTGAGACCCACGGTTTGTGACAGTACCCCCCCCTTTTAGGGTGGGCACCGAACACCCTTTAGGTTTGGACGGGTTCTCTTCATGAAATACTTTGATTAGTCGGGGGGCATGTACATCTTCTGCATCTGCCCAACTCCTCTCCTCAGGACCATATCCTCTCCAATCAACGAGATATTGGAGATGCCCATACCTCCGACGAGAATCAACGATTTTATTAATCTCGAATTCTACTCCCCTGCTGGTTTGAACTTTGGGTAGTGAGGGTGAGGAAGTATGGAAGCGATTCAGGATGAGAGGACGTAACAAAGAGATGTGAAATGAGTTGGGGATGCGTAAAGATTTGGGCAACTTCAGTTTGTAAGCGACAGGATTGATCCTTTGTAGAACCATATAGGGACCAATGAATCTGGGAGCAAATTTCATAGAGGGAACTCTCAGTCTGAGATTCCGTGTGGAAAGCCACACTCTATCTCCTGGGTGCAACTCAGGAACAGCTCTTCTCTTGCGATCTGCAAAGAATTTATACCTTGTTGAGGCTTTCGTGATGTTGGAATGAACCTCTCGCCAGATTTGAGAGAAATGGTTAATGGCTGCTGCGGCTGCAGGTACCTCTATCGCTGGTAACTTTTCAAAATTGGGGGCCCGGGGATTTTGTCCATAGACTATAAAGAAAGGGGAATGACCAGTGGTTGTGTGGTACCTGAAATTATGAGCAAATTCTGCCCACGGGAGGAGTCTCGACCAGTCATCTTGCGAGGATGATATATAAAGACGAAGGAAGGTCTCCAGATCTTGGTTCACCCTTTCTGTCTGACCGTTGGATTGGGGATGATAGCCTGAAGAAAACTTTAATTTGATTTGGAATGCATGGGACAGAGCTCTCCAGAAGCGTGCCACAAATTGTACCCCCCGATCGGACACAATTTCGCTAGGCAAGCCATGACTTCTAAAGATATGTTGTACAAACAGTTGAGCCAGAGTGGGAGCGGACGGTAGGCCGGGTAATGGAATGAATCGGGCCATCTTGGAAAACCTGTCAACTATTACCCATATGGTGTTGTACTCTTGGGATTTGGGTAAGTCACAGATAAAGTCCATTGAGATGTGAGTCCAGGGACGAGATGGAACGGACAGAGGATGGAGCTGGCCGGCTGGGGCTTGTCGGGATACTTTGTGCTGTGCACATTCTGGACATGATGCCACGAACTCTTTTACTTCCTTGCCAATCTGCGGCCACCAATAGGATCTCTGAAGAATTTTTAATGTCCCTTGAGCGCCAGGATGCCCAGAGAATAATGACTTGTGAGCCCAGGAAAGAAGCTTCTGACGTAATTCAATGGGAACGAAGATTTTACCAGGAGGAGGCACAGGCGACACCTGAGTGGGAGCAAAAGCGATGGGGTCCAGAATGGGCCGATTTTCCTGTAGGTCAGAATCTTCTTGCATGGAACGTGATAAGGCATCCGCTTTCACATTCTGAGTGCCAGGATGGTATAAGAGCTTGAAAGAAAAACGAGAGAAAAACAAGGACCAACGAGCCTGTCGGGGGTTCATACACTGGGCAGACTGGAGATACAGGAGGTTTTTATGATCTGTGAAGATCGTCACGGGAAACTTGGCACCTTCTAAAAGATATCTCCATTCTTCGAGAGCTAATTTGATGGCCAGTAATTCTTGGTCTCCAATGGAGTAATTTCTTTCTGCTGGAAGAAACTTGCGAGAGAAGAACCCACAGGGGTGGAGTTTTTCATCACTGTTCTTTTGAGACAGTACAGCACCGACTCCTATGTGAGAGGCATCTACCTCAAGAAAAAAGGGTTTGTCGACATCAGGCTGGGACAGGATAGGAGCAGTGACAAAAGCTTGTTTTAAAAACTGGAAGGCTGCGATGGCTTCTGAGGACCAGTTGGCTGGATTAGCCCCTTTTTTTGTGAGTGCGGTGATGGGTGCAATCAACGTGGAGAAGCCTCGAATGAATTTCCTGTAGTAGTTGGAAAACCCTATGAAGCGTTGGACTGCTTTGAGGGAAGTGGGTTGTGACCACCCATTAATAGCCTCTAACTTCTCTGGATCCATACGTAGGTCGAACCCAGAAATGATGTATCCGAGGAAAGGCACAGAAGGGACTTCGAAAGTACATTTGGAGATTTTGCCATACAGTTTGTTTCTGCGAAGACGAGACAATACTTCCTTGACCTGAGTTCGATGAGAGGATAAGTCTTTTGAAAAAATGAGAATGTCATCGAGGTATACCACAAGGCAAACGTAGAGCATGTCCCTAAAGACGTCGTTTACAAATTGCTGGAATACTGCTGGGGCATTACAGAGACCGAAAGGCATTACCAGGTACTCGTAATGACCATCCCGGGTGTTAAATGCGGTCTTCCACTCGTCACCTTCACGGATTCTTATTAAGTTGTATGCCCCACGAAGATCCAATTTGGTGAAGATTTGGGCACCTCGCACTCGGTCAAAAAGTTCTGTAATAAGAGGAAGGGGGTAACTGTTCTTGACTGTGATACTGTTTAAACCCCGATAATCGATGCACGGACGGAGGCCTCCATCTTTTTTCTTTACAAAAAAGAAACCTGCGCCTGCTGGTGAACTTGAGCGCCGGATGAAGCCTTTCTGAAGATTCTCCTGTATGTATGCCGACATGGCTTGTGTCTCAGGAACGGACAATGGGTAAGTTCGACCTTTAGGGGGGAATTTCTCTGAGAGAAGATCAATTTTACAGTCCCAATCACGATGAGGAGGAAGAGTATCAGCGGACTGTTCGCAGAACACATCAGCGAATTCACTATAGACTTCAGGGAGGCCAGGAAGAATTTTTACATTGGCTGAACGAGTGGGCACCACTGACTTGATACACTGCTGTTGGCAATGAGAACTCCATTGCTCGATCTGTAGCGTCTTCCAATTGATGTTTGGGTTGTGAAGACGAAACCAGGGAAGACCAAGGACGATTTCATAAGAAGATTTGGGAATAACGAGAAATTTGATCTGTTCCTGGTGCAGCAGGCCGACTCTGAGGGTGAGGAGACTGGTACAGAAGCGAACCTCACTGCCTGGGATTCTGCTGCCGTCAACTGCTGTCACAGCTAGGTGTGGAACTAGTGGTTCCATTGGAATCTTCAGTTTAGTGACCAGGTCTTGAGAAATAAAGTTCCCGGCCGAGCCGGAGTCTGCCAGGGCGGTACTGGAATGGGTACCAGTAGGAGTATCCAAAGATACGGGTAAGACAAAGTCATATTCTGGAGGAGATTTTGCCACTTGACCCAACCTGACTCCTCCCTTACAGGTTAGGCCCGGTCGTTTCCCGAACGCTCGGGACAATTGTTAATGAAATGGCTAGGGGCAGCACAATATATGCACAGGCGATTGCGCTGCCTACGGGTGCGTTCTTCGGGAGTCAATCGTGATCTACCCACTTGCATTGGTTCTTCACGCGTAGGAGACTCAGAACGAATCTTGGGAGAAACTTTGGGAATTAACTTCTTGTGTTTTTCTAGTCCTCTCTCGCGAAGACGTAGATCAATCTTGACACATAGAGATATGAGATCTTCCAAGGGGGTAGGAAGGTCGCGAGATGCCAGCTCATCTTTGATCCGGTCAGAAACTCCTAACCAGAAGGCAGCTGTCAGGGCTTCATTGTTCCACTGTAATTCAGACGCGAGAGTTTGAAAGTGGATTACATACTGCCCCATGGGGCGGGACCCTTGCTTAACCTGGAGGATGTCGGTAGCTGCTGACACGGGTCGACCTGGCAAGTCGAATATGCGGCGGAAGGTCAGGAGGAATTGGTCATAGTCTGTCAGCAGAGGATCTGCTTTTTCCCATAAGGGTGATACCCACTTCAGGGCCGAGCCAGTTAATAATGACACCATGTATGCGATTTTAATTCTGGCCGTAGGAAAGTTATGAGGAACCAATTCGAACTGAATTTGGCACTGGTTGATAAACCCTCTGCAGGTCTTGGGGTCACCATCGTATTTGGTGGGTGCTGGCAGGTGGAGACGGGATGATAAAGCTGGTGTTGCTGATCTTACGGTAGTGGTTGACACGGAAGTCGACAGGGACTGTTGCAGGGTGTCCAACCGACTGGATACATCTTGTAAGAATTTAATCACCTGCTGCTGAGTAGCTTCTTGGGTCTCCATTCTGGCAGCAACATTTTGAAGAACCGCTGGTCCCACACTTGGGTCTTGGACCGAGTCCATCGGCCTTGAATATACTGTCAGGTTCTGGGTCTGCTGTGTTCCCGGTCCTGACCGTGGTGGACCAGTGGAGGGCGCTGTGTAGCGGAAGGCCGGAGGCCTGATGAATGACATGCACAGAGGCACTGCCTTGCGTACCAGAATGTTGGCTGAAACCAGAAACAGAGGCGCGGAGTCTAACCTGCCAGCGGTATTCACCAGAGACCCCCGCAAGGGGATATGGACTTCGCTGCGTCTGACAGGCAGGTCGCGGCCCTCTGCCCTGGTCCTCTGGACGTAGGCGGAGAGTGGTAGTGATATTGGAGACACTGGGAATTGGAATAGTCTCTGGAGGGCACAGTGTGAAAGTGTCAACACTGATGTCGACAGCAGGGTCGATGAGATCACTCAACTGCACGATGGTTATTTTGCAGGAGGCTTCTGGAGATGGTATGCCAGGTAAAGATGGTAACAGGAATGATACTCGACTGCAGAGTGGAATGGCAGGAGTCTTCTGGAGATGATAAACCAGGTAGTATGCAGGAAACTGCGAGAGGTACACGGGGAGACCGGATAACCAGGAGCCTTTGGAAACAGCTGAACACAGGAGGAACTGAGGTCAGATGAACACATATTCAAGGCGATGACTGTGAGTTAGAAGCCGGAATATATCCCCCTTGCTGCGCACTGATTGGTTAGCGTCAGCAGCACCAATCAGTCCAGGGAAAGAGTGAGTACACCTGAGAGGTGTGCAGGTGTGTGGGTCAGAGGTCACCCTGGCTGGACCGCGGGATTGGACCCTCTGGTCAGCTGAGCGCATGTGTCATGGCGGCGCCCATGACGCGCGGGCTCCAGCGTGCCGGCATGTCGATTGCACGGGTCAACACCAGCCAAACATGGGACATCTCGCCAGGCGCTGACAGCTACCAGAGGCCTTACTCTCAGCGCTGACCACCGGGAAGGTAATGGACGTGGTCTCAGACGGGGCTGAGACCCACGGTTTGTGACAGCTTTGGAGTGCCACGGTTGGCAGCTAAGCCTACATGGGGTGTAATGGGAAGCTGGAGCCACTTCATCAAGGGCTGTTTCAAGAGTCTGGTAGTGGTGGGAAACAGCAGAGTCAGGAGAGGTAAATGTAGAAATTTGGAAGAGCTGTTGTTGTAGGGAGGTGGAAAGTTGTGGAAAATTATAAGTATTTCTGCGTGTTAGAGTAGGCTTGCATGATTTCAGTGTCAGTGAGATTGAGATTGAGATTCAGTGTCACTGAGATTGTCACTGAGATTGTGATCAGAGAGAGGGAAGGGAGTGTTAATAAAATCAGAGACTGTGCACAGTCTGTTGAAAACAAGGTCAATGCAGTGGCCTTCCTCATGAGTAGAGGAGTCGGACCACTGGTAGAGGCAGAGAGAGGTGGTTAGAGAGAGGAGTTTGGAAGCATGCAAAGATGGTGGACTGTCAATAGCAATATTGAAGTCACCCAGGATGATAGTGGAGATGCCAGAAAATAAGAAATGGAGGAGCCAGGCAGAGAAATCTTTCAGAAATTGAGGTTTGGGAAGCCCAGGTGGGCGATCGATAGCAGCAACACGCAGAGGGAATGGGGAAAAACCCTAATAGAGTGATCTTCAAATGATGTAAATGCGAGTGAAGGAACTGGTGGTAGAACTGAGTATGTGAAGGCTTGTGACAGTAATATACCTATCCCACCTCCTTTACCAGGCCTGGAGGAGTGAGTGAATTGGAAACCACCATGTGACAGTGCTGCAGGCTAGGCCGTGTCTGATTGTGTAATCCAGGTTTCTGTAATGGCAAGCAGGTTGAAGTTGTGAGAGATAATGCCAATCATATAATGTGTACAAACAGAAGCAAATCCTGTCCTTTACAACATAACTGACCCTAAAAATCGCATTGAAACCTAATCTAATTAAAACATTTTTGGCCTAGGGGTGCCGTGATTCAATATTTTGATACTCTAGGGTGCCATGATTCAAAAAAGATTGGGAACCCCTGGCTTATAGCTTACTGCCCATAGGCTACAATGACACAGTACAGGTAAAAGGCAAGGCAATTACGAGTTAAATTCATACCAAATTCAATTTGTAATGCATATCATTTTTCTTTTTGTCTTGGTCCAATTATAGTACTTTGTAGCAACAAAATCAGAGGCTCAATAGAAAAAAAAGTTACACACATACACACACATATATCACAAACATATACTGTGTATATATATATATATATATATATATATATCTCAATAAATACTTGCGACAGTCTCACTTTCAGATTAGTGTTACACTGCTGAGAGAATTTACTGAATGTTCTTTTACAAAGCTCCTTAAATAAATAGTATTGAGCATAGAAAGCCCAAATGTGCACCTGTTGTCAGTCTTATTAACAAGATTCTCACTTTTAACTCCAAGGAGAATATATACTATAATCTGGTGAGACACTTCTGCTCATGTTATAATGTGTGCTATAATACTAAAAACTGGAAAAATAAAACAAAAGGTTACAAACGTTTTAGTATGCTTGATGTCTGTTACATTGCTGATACTGTACTTCTGATTTTTTCTTTTTGGAATGTCAAAATGGTGTTACAGTATATGGTACTATAGGTATAGAAGTGCAGAAATGCTACCTTCATCCACATACTGTACATTCATTCATTCATTCTCAGTCAGTGACATATTTGTTTTCATTTGATTAAATGGTATGTGTGATATACTGTATTGCAGCTGTTAATGTGTGCTTTCACACTAAGATGTGTGCTAAGTATTGTGTACAGTATGTGAACATAACAGATACAGTAGTAGTCATTTTTTTCTTGCTTCCTTCTGTGCTTTTAAGTCACTAATTTGCAATACATAAAGTTTATCATCTGCACCGATCAATAACCCACTCTCTCTCCTCTCATGTATCATAAAAGGGCCTCCCATTACAGCTAGGCATAACAGATCTACAAATAGAACACAAAGGTAGTCTAATGATGCACTTGGCCTAATATTGTAGTTTAATAAAATATAACTTTTATTTATTTCATATAAAATACATGGACATATGTGCTTATTACTAATAACCTGCAAGATGCAGTTATTACACAAACCCTTACTGTACATGTATATATGTATTTGTACATTGATTATTATTATTTGTTAGCGTTCAGCTGTAAAGAATAAGGTCACAAGACTGTATACTTGTAGGTACTGTAGGTCACTCTACTAAGTTCACTACATACAGTATGCATATAATTACTGAATGACAATTACTATGTCTTAATCTGTATATACAGTTTATGTCATTACTGTATATAAGCTCCCATATTTAAGCAATTTATAGATTGAAACCTGGTAAAACAGCTTATTACATGTCCCACTTTTCTAACTATCAATCCCCCCAAAAATGCTGTCTTGAAAAAGGTGTTCCTAGACACCGAAACGCGTCGACAAGTACTGTGGAGAGTGAGCAGCCATCATTTTCTTCACCATCCCGGATACCTTTTGGATTGATTGTATGTATTTTTTAATTTTTTAAAACTTTTTGGGTCAAAGTTTTTTTTGGACTGTTTTTCTGCTGCTAAATTTTGGGACTCTTTGCACATCCTTCCATTGTTGGGATGGAGGATGTTTTATATGTTTTTTCTACTGCATAAATAAAGACTTTTTTAAGAATATCATCCCCTCGTGGTTAAGAACAACTTTTTGGAAAATATCACCATCTCTATAAAGAAACCCTGATAGGAGGTGTTACACTTACAAATGTGTAAGTTTTGGTACGCACATCATTCATCCGTTGCATAATCTCTGGGTATTTAAAAATTCCACTTATCCACATAATCACGAAAGGTGGTGTAATTCCTTCTTCCTGTTAAAGAAACCTTTTTGGGTGTTCCTCTACACATCACTGTGTGAGTCACGGTACGCCATTCAGTACCTTCACTTACCTAAACTCTATGGTTTTCACTTATCTGCTTACTGTAGTAACACTATATATGAGGCACTAATACTGTCCTATTATTAATTTCCTTTTGAATCAATACTGAGAAAAAATTGGCTCCAATGGCAACTATGGACACATAGTGGACACAAGAACACGCTACGTGCACATATCCAGCATTGTAACACGTAAGTGCGGTTCGCACAACTTATTGATTATAACTTGGATGTTCCAAATTTTTTCACCTCAAAGATACCTTTATAGGTGTATCTTACTCTATTCTTGGGTGAGTAAGGTACGATCACTACTTCTCTTCAAACCACATGTGGTGTTACTCTAATAGAATTGTCTCAGCTATATATTCAGACACTGATATCAATTTTTTATCCATTTTCATCATATCCCTATTGAGAAAAAAATCCCTTGGGGTTCCAATGATGACAGTGGACACACAGTGAACACAAGAACACGCTACGGGTATATACCCAGCTTCTTTTCACGTAAGTGCGGTACGCACAACCTACGATTTATTATTGGATCAAATATATACACTAAATAAAGATACCTTTATATACGTATCTTACTCTTTTCTTGGGTGAGTAAGGTACGACCACCTAGTTCTCTTCCGGTCCACACGGGGTGTTACACAACGCTATTGATCTATACACTAATTCGGAATTTTCATTTTTATATTCTACACAACGTACCGAGTGGAGACATCTACATCCAAAGGAGAAAAATCACAGAAAAAAGGGAGATCGGAGGACCAGGTTGAAAGAAACCGCTACGCGTCTGTACACTACTATACTTACCGTGAGTGGGGTACGCCCATCTATCCATCTTGTGTATAAACTTCATTAATAACTTATATAATATGAATCAGTATAACAACTGATCCCGTTCTTCTTCTCTTCCTTTGAGAACCATTAATTGAAAATTGTGAAGATTTCTGGGGACTTTCAGACTCACCTGTATTCAAGTATTTGCGCCGGAGATTTGGAAACATCCCACTTCTTGTATGTTAAGTATTGTGTACAGTATGTGAACATAACAGATACAGTAGTAGTCATTTTTTTCTTGCTTCCTTCTGTGCTTTTAAGTCACTAATTTGCAATACATAAAGTTTATCATCTGCACCGATCAATAACCCACTCTCTCTCCTCTCATGTATCATAAAAGGGCCTCCCATTACAGCTAGGCATAACAGATCTACAAATAGAACACAAAGGTAGTCTAATGATGCACTTGGCCTAATATTGTAGTTTAATAAAATATAACTTTTATTTATTTCATATAAAATACATGGACATATGTGCTTATTACTAATAACCTGCAAGATGCAGTTATTACACAAACCCTTACTGTACATGTATATATGTATTTGTACATTGATTATTATTATTTGTTAGCGTTCAGCTGTAAAGAATAAGGTCACAAGACTGTATACTTGTAGGTACTGTAGGTCACTCTACTAAGTTCACTACATACAGTATGCATATAATTACTGAATGACAATTACTATGTCTTAATCTGTATATACAGTTTATGTCATTACTGTATATAAGCTCCCATATTTAAGCAATTTATAGATTGAAACCTGGTAAAACAGCTTATTACATGTCCCACTTTTCTAACTATCAATCCCCCCAAAAATGCTGGCCGTTCCTCTGGGAATGCAGGCGTGGCGATGCCTGCTCGGGGTGGGTGGCCGACGTCAGATGATCTCAGAGCCCACCCCTTATTCGGCAATTTGAGATGGAAATAAAAGTCAGATTAAACTGACTTTTATTTCTGAAGTGGAAAGAAATCATTCGAGAGGATGTGGGCAGCACAGTTGGTGAGGGGGCAGGCATTCGACAGGGCAGCGTTGTGGCGCTGACCTGTTCACTAGGCTGCGAGTATATGCGGCCTGGTGAGCAGGTCTGAATCAGGCCTATTGTCTGTTACATAATGAGACATGGCAGAGCTCTTGTGCCATTATGTTAGCCAGGGGAATTACCCCATGCTTAATTGTGGCGTCAGATCAATCCAATTAGCAGGGATGAGAACCTTTGCAGTCAAACTGCACCAAAATATGGATTGTATTTGGGTGGAAAAAATCCATTGATTCTGCTGTCTAGATGAATCAGTGGGGTTTTGCGTCTGAATCCTAAGTTTTAAGCACAGGAAAAGGGCTATTTAATTGAAGTCTTTCCCTGCGCCATTTGGATTTTAGCCAGGAAATTAGTGGGGTTTGAATACCTTCATAATATGTGTCTGATTCTAATGCATCAATGTTTATTTATTAAAAAATCTGTAATCTTACTGAAATCGCATCGCATGCCGCGTTATAGTGGCATACGATGCGTGTGATGCGATTTCAGTACCGCTGGTTCCCGCTCCCTGTCATTCCCGCCCCCTGTCAGATCCTCTCAGAAATCATTCTGAGGTGATTTTCTGAGAGGACTGGAAGCATCCCTCAGAGCTGCTAGTGAATGATTGGATATTATAAATATCTGGATAATTGACTGTATCGATGAATACCTTTACCTTGCCTCAGACGGAGGAAGAGGTAATACAGTTCTCTCAACAGGTACAACTCCTTCCCGTGACGCAAAATTGTGCGAATGGCCACGCAATGCGCCTCTAGGTGAAGGACTGTATGTGGCATTGCCATGTCAAATTTTGCCAGCTGAAGGTGAGCCTGAGAGCGGCCCACTGGTTTCCTGGGTGCCGCTTGTCCTTTCTTACCATAGTAGTAGTACGTTTATTTATAAGGCGCCACAAAGTGTCCGCAGCGCCGTACATAGCAAACAAAAAACAAATTACAAGGTAACGTACAGGGTGTGTTGAAAAATACAGTATAAATAGGGGTATAGCTGGTAGAACTAAAATCAGCATCAGTTCAGAAGTAGGTGTCAAAATTGTCGAGGAGACTGAGGATGAAGTAGAGGAAGGGAAGAACTGGACAGGAGCACAGGTGAGGTAAAGAGGTAGGGTGAGTACGTGAGGAAGGAGGACCCTACTCATAAGAGTTAACATACTAAAAGGAGGTGGGTGGACGAACGAAAAACAATAGGAAAGTAGGAACGGATGGGAACAGAGGCAGGATAGGAGGATCAAAAGAGGTTAGGAGGAGGGATAGGCTAGTCGAAAAAAGTGGGTTTTGAGGGAGCGCTTGAAGGAGGTAAGGGAATCAGAAAGCCTGATGGGTGGCGGGAGGTTGTTCCAGTGCAGGGGGGCAGCGTGAGAGAAGTCTTGGACACGGGAGTGGGAGGAGGTGATTAGGTGAGAGGTCAGTCAGCGGTCAGCGATGGAGCAAAGAGGACAGGAGGGAGTGTGGATAGAGATCAGTGAAGAGAGGTAAGGAGCGGTGGAGGAGGAGAGAGCCTTGTAGGTGGTGGTGAGGAGTTTAAAGAGAACTCAGAAGGGAATGGGGAGCCAGTGAAGAGATAGACAGAGGGGGGAGGCAGAGGTAGAACGGCGGGAGAGGAAGATGAGCCTAGCAGCAGCGTTAAGAATGGATTGGAGAGGTGCGAGGTGGGTGAGAGGTAGCCCAGAGAGAAGGGTGTTGCAGTAGTCAAGGCGGGAGATGACAAGAGAGTGAATGAGAATTTTGGTCGCGTCAGTGGAGAGGAATGATCTGATGCGTGAGATTTTGCGTAGGTGAAAGCGGCAAGACCATGCTGCGGTTCATCTATTCCTGGGCCCAGGAGCTCTCCTCCATTGACTAGCAAGCCACCGAACCCGAAGAGTGGCGAGCGGCCGCGGAATACATGTAAAGTAATCTGTGTCCCCTCGTGGGGCATGTTGCACTCGCCAAGCTTCGGGCTCGGTGGCTCGCTGCGCTCGCCACACTAAAAAATCCACACCGACATGGATAGTGGGGGTATAAAAAAAAGGTCAGAAGGACGCATTCCGCTGCCCCTCACGGGGCTCGCTGTGCTCGCCACGCTTCGGGGTGGTGTGGATAGTGGGGGGGGGGGACTAAAACCTCATTGAATGTCATACAAGTGTATAGCTAATGGCATGGCATCGCACCTTATAAAATCACATGTGATCGCATACGATTTTGCGGGAGGTGCGATGTGATAAGATGCGATCCCCTAAGGCCAACAGAGCTGTGAGTAAATTACATAAACATTTTTAGTTTTCTGATTTTAGTAGAGAATAGCCCTGTACGCAAATAAGTACCAAATATTGTTATATTTTTGTAACCCCAAGTGATCACTTTTTATACTTAATCTAAGGATTTAGAATATTATTATATTTGATTAACAGTATACTAGCACTCCACCTGTTTTCTTCCTTACCAATTGTTTGGGAACTGACCTTCCCTTTGTGCGAGCAGCTGGCCCAGCACCCCAACTGTAGATGCCCACCTTCCTCTACTTTAAGGGGAAGAAATACCTTTTTTTCTTCCATTTAGCTTTGAGAAAACCTGACTTCTGGTAGCAGAGTGGAAATGGTGAATGTGGGATATTAAAGGGGGGAATTTTAATCATCATAAACAGGCAAGTTGATTTGGCCTTGAATAACCCTTGAACACTCACATGTTGCGGAGACACAGGTTAGTCCTAGTTGTGACATAATTTGGTGGCTAATCATGGTGACATATTTTACATATCTTGTTTAATATTTGTTTAGTTTCTGATGATAGTTGGCGATCTATTTATATTTGTGTTGGTTAAAAAAGGCCCTCCAATAAACACATTCAGGGCCATACTAATAATTGGGCCTGATGGAGCTACAGCTCCAGGCCCACTCTCCAAATAGGTCGATTTTGTAGATCAACTGGGGCTTTGCACTGAGCCCAGCTACGCAGCGCTGGCCCTCTGGGAACCAGAGATACCAACGGGCAAAGCTGGAACGTTTTCCCCGTAGGATAACATGGGACCCCCTTGGCATCACAGAAGATCGAGGTTGATCTCATTCAAACTCAAATCGCTGGGCCTTTAATTTGATACCAGGCTGGTTATATGGGTTATTTGGTTCCAGAGATTTTGCGGGTAAACCGATTTTTTATTTCTAAAATGTAATTTCATGGCTGTTCATGTTCTTTGAGGGCAGATTTCTCCGGAACCAAACGGCCCAGTTTCATGGGACCAAAATCATTCGAAGCCCACTTAAAAGTTCTTCAATGTGATACTGGTCTCATGTAAATGGGTCAGTTGGTTATGAAGATATAGCTAGGTTAAACGATATAGCTGGTTAAAGGGGGGGGGGGGGGTGAAGAGGGGGTGGTATTCTTGTGAAGCATATTGTGAATTTTGGCTCAATCCATTTGGTATAGTGTGTATTTTGGCTCAATCCATGTTGCAAAATGTGAATTTTGCCTTAATCTGTGTGGCATAACCTGAATTTTGACTCAATCTATGTGCTATAATGTGAATTTTGGCTCAGTCAGTGTGAATTTTGGCTCATTCCATGGGGCATAATGTGTAAGAGGCAAGTACAGTATTAGGGGGTTACTATTGTGTTGCATGATTTGTATAAGGGGTATATGGTGTGGTAAATTTAGGTGACCACATAAAAGGTGCTGAAATGTTGTCTACCAAGTTTTGGCTTTTAGTATTTTTTTAGGTACTCTTTACCTAGCACGGCGCATCGCAGGGAAAAAAATCGCGGGCATCGCAGCCATTGAATGCACTAAAAATCGGGTGCGACGCGACCGACGCGATGCCCGCGATTTCCCATAGGGATCAATGTTAAATTTCTCAATTGACCCGATTTTACTGTTCAATGCCTCAATTGACCCGATTTTTCCATAGGAATCAATGTTAAATGGCCCACAGAGGCCAAATAGGCACCCTAAAGTGTGAAATGGCCCCCACAATTGTTAACGCCACCCCACGATCAACGTGAACCCGAAGCGTGGCGAGTGCAGCGAGCCCGCGAGGGGCGGCGGTACGCGTCCTACGACCTTTTCATACCCCCACTATCCACGTCGGCGTGGAGTTGATAATAGAATAGTGTGGCGAGCGCAGCGAGCCACCGCGCCCGAAGCATGGCGAGCGCAGCGTGCCCCGCGAGGGGCCGCGGATACCTTCACATGTAAACGCGGCCCTTTGCGGGCTTCACAGGTATCCGCGTCCCCGCGCGGGGCTCGCTGCGGTCGCCACGCTTCGGGCTCGGTGGCTCGCTGCGCTCGCCACACTATTCTATTCTCAACTCCACGCCGACGTGGATAGTGGGGGTATGAAAAGGTCGTAGGACGCGTACCGCCGCCCCTCGCGGGCTCGCTGCACTCGCCACGCTTCGGGTTCACGTTGATCGTGGGGTGGCGTTAACAATTTGGGGGGCCATTTCACGCTTTAGGGTGCCTATTTGGCCTCTGTGGGCCATTTAACATTGTTTCCTATGGAAAAATCGGGTCAATTGAGGCATTGAACAGAAAAATCGGGTCAATTGAGACATTTAACATTGTTCCCTATGGGAAATCGCGGGCATCGCGTCGGTCGCGTCGCACCCGATTTTTTAGTGCATTCAATGCCCGCGATGGCCGCGATGGGCGCCGTGCTAGGTAAAGAGTACCTTTTTTTATGACTGGAATGCCGCCTCACCCCGCTAGTATCTTAGGACTTTGGTGTCCTGCGGGTGCACCTTTGGAGGGCACCCGACAATATATCTCCCTGCATTCTGGGAGTGTCGGAAATTTGTAATTATATATATATATATATATATAAATATATATATTCGTCAGATATATAAATAATTAATAAATAATTAGAAAGTATTTACACAAATAGAGACACACCCATGAGCAGACCACCCAACCAGAACACTGGTCACACCCCCCCACATTATTAGGTGCTGGCCACAACCCCTATTATTGTGCATAATAGGCCCTTGATAATTTTCAGCTCCAGGCCCATTTAGACCTTAATCTGGCACTGAACATATTTACCACTTAAAATGCATGTACTGTCACCTAAATAGTCACTTTCAATATATTTTGGGAATCTTTATAAGCAATGTGCTCTGTGATGGTTTCCAATAAGGAGGGGTCTTTTAGTAATTTTATTTTTTTCAAAATGTATTTATTGATTCTGAAGCATATAAAAAAATTAGGAATATATTTTGGATAGTGCTGTGCTCTGCCTATTTTTGGGGGGTTTATGTTGCGTGTTGGTGCAAAGACACATCAATTTTCCCAAAGATTGTATCTGCATGTGCGAAAGGGTCATACGTCTAAATTCTGCATGAATTGTTTACACTACAAACAGGGGGAGGAGAGGGGCGTGAAGGGCTGTTTGGTCTCATTAACATATGCATACGCCCCGCGTTTCATGGGCGTTCCCATGAAAACGCTGGGCGTACGTATGGTAATGCGGCCGTGACGCACGTGTAGGGGGTGGACATATGACATTGCCGGATGTCAGCTGCCCGCCCAGATCCCTGCTTTTGCACGGAGAAATGCCCGAGTGGTCTGAGCTCGCGGGATCTGCCTGACCACTCGGTCCTGCATTCGATGGTATGCGACCATCGAATGATGGGGGAGGTTCCCAGAGATGGAGGAGGTGTATACATGAGAAATCCACTCGTGCTCCGTGCGGTCAGCGACTTACCGCATTCGGACGGAGTGAGAAATCTGTACGCAAGGCGGGGTTTAGGACGCACGGTCCTGGCCGCATATTCGGCTCCGGCCGCACAGACCAGAATAAGGCCATGTGTGTTTTAACCTGAATACAATACATAAGCAAGAGTTCTCATAAAAACTTTTACATTACTGATTACTAAATTCACTGTATACTGTAGTGGCACAAGATAACGGGGTTCTGCGTGCACTTAACCACAAATCATTTGAAGAATATGTATACAACAGAGATACAATGTGTATCAAAACAATAAGGAACAAAATTAAATAAAGATATAAACATAAATATATAAACAAACGGATGGGTGAATAGAATGGTATTTCAGTTGCCATTATTAAATATCATTCAGCTAGGGTATAACCCTCCTAGTAATGTTTGTTTCTATCTTGTGTAAACCAATTTAGCAGCATCCCGCTCTTTTGGTTTCTTTCTGAATTCAAAGTTCTAAAGTTACTTGTTTAAATCTTCAGGTACCTCTTTACTCCTTTGGTGGTCAGAGGGGTTGCTTTCTGGGATGGAGTACTAATAGTGACCCTGCGCCATGGGTTCCAGACTATTGAGCTGCACCTCTAGTCCGCTCGCACCGGGAGCTGTGTGTATAACACTGCACTCCATGCAGCACTAACCTCAATGAGTCGCTCTCTGTCTGTGGGGGGTTTGTGCGCACCTTTGCTCTGGACTCTCCACGGGCCTGTTGCGCTGACCGCTTACAGGTCAGCCGGCACGTGTCCCACTCTCCTCCTCCCTTACTCACCTCTGTGGATCTTGATATCAGGGGGTCAGCGCTGATCTTCTTTGGCTTTCGTTCAGCATGTGCACACACTGGCTGTATGAGTTCCTGAACTCTCGGGGTTAGTTCCCCCGTTCTTGCTGGGTGGGATAAAAGCGTTGCCTGGATTGGTGGTGTGGTCTTCCTCTAACGTGTTTCAGCTTCTTTTGCCTTCTCCATACATAGACAATGGTAGAAGTCAGCATTGTTCTCCTGACATCAAGAAAATATGTGTGGTAGGGAAGACCTCATTAAAAACTACAGTGGGGATGAATATGAGTTCTATGACATATATTCAAAAATAATTCCTTGTAAGAACAAGCAGCACTAATGCGACAAGAGTCAAACAAGTTTTTCAGTAATTTGATCTGCAAAATGGTATGTAGGCTGATATGTTACATACAGGCTGAAATATCTTCTGGTAGTGTTAGTGTAATTGCACTTACAAGGACTGATGTACATACTGTATGTGCACAGCATCTCTTCAAGGTGACAGAGGAAAAGGGCTGCGCTGTGCGAGCCCCCCGAGCCCCCTCTCCTCAGCATTCTTTCTGCTTGCCTTTTTGAGAGCCCAAGATGCCGTTCTGCTCCTCCCCACTGCCATAAAGAAGCTCCTGAGGAAGCCGGAATTTTACTGATCCGGGGAAACACGTTGAGCATGACACTGGACCCTTTCGCTCTCACTGATGGTCATCCTTGATCCCTGAAAATCATAGAGCGCCACCGCCAAATTCTGGATTTAAAGTTTCAAACAGAGCTGCTGGGACACCTAGCCAGGTCCCTAAGAGACTTTCCAGTTCAAAGAGTGGTTGCCATCAGGATTCTACCAAGCTCTTTGCATACAAGAGCCCATCATCGCTACAATCCTCTGCCCATCTACAACTGGAGGGTACACACCTACAATCCCTTATCCAATTTTATCAGTGGAGCAATTTCTCAATTGGTAATATAAGTTCCTATCATGGATGTTTTATGACATTTGACTTTTAAATCCTGCTACATACCACTATATGTCACCATTGTGACAATTCCCCCATCCTTTATTTTCATTTTTATGTATTTTGTTGTACATTGTCTAAGTTAGATTTTATTGTCTTTTACATTTGCTATTATTAGAGTTAAATACATTTATTTTATTCGGATTACCGTCTGAACAATTATTCAGCCAGCGCTGGCACTTCGTATATATTTCCCCATAAAGAAGCTGCCTGTCCCAAACTGCCCCACACAGCCGGCCTTCTAGTGTTCCTGCTGCTATCTGAAGACTCCAAGTATTTGTGTCATTAAACAGGAGCGAGCCCTGGGCCTCATCTATCCAGGCTTAGGACTACAGCCCCAGCCGTACACTCCCGATGGCAACCCCGCAATACAAGCTTTGCATGATTTTCTAAGCTGTGGTAGTTTAAAGGAACTTTTATTTTGAGATATAATATATGCATATATAAAATAGAAAGACAACGTTTCATATTATGCTGAGCTTTACATAATAAGCTGAGTACCGTATAATGAGGCCAGCCACAGCTGGAATTGCCAATTTCCAATGTTTATGTTTTCCTAATTTGACTGTTCATCATGACATGTATCTTTGTTTTTCTTGGTGACAGACATTTGCTTGTCTCAATTTGTCACAAACATATCATGACAAATGATGGGATTTTTATCAAAGGCCTTCCACAAGACATGCGACATATCAGAAAAGCGAAGGAGAATGATTTTTTTTTGACTGAACGCAGAGTAATTTAATAGAAAATGTTAGCTATGTCAAGGCTATCTTCTATAAGCACAAATGTTTTATGCACAACAAGCCCAAGGTCTTTATCTTATGTGCCACATGGCATAAAACTCAAGGATTTGTGGGACTTTGTTTCCGTGCTCTATTTCTCAAATCTATCTGTCATGTACAATGTCAAAGTAAAAAAAAGAACAATATTTTACATGGCAGTCACAAATATAATATTTCTAAATAAATTACTTATTCTATATGAATATGGAACAAATATATATTGGAATTAATTAAACGTTATTTACATGGTTTATTCATTATTAAACATGTGCATGGTTTAGTATCTTATTGGGAAAAATGCATTTATGAATGAAAATTAATATGTATGTATTTATTTATTTTAGGGGTCATTTATTTAAAAACGTATGTGAAAAGGGTGTTTTAACATTCTTGTCACATTATTTTTAGTATCAACTACATTTTTTAAAGGACTTTTGGAGCAGTTTCTGAGAAAAACTGCTCCAAACCCTTTAATTTGCACATTTTTACTAACCGGATCACATTTACCATACTTATAATGAATTTACTAATAAAACGAACAAAGTGATAATTACTCCACCCTGAGATAGATTCCTGCCTCCTGCACAGCTTTCCAGAGAAAGCGGTGCAGATTCCCGGCCAGCGTGATCAGTTATGTGTGTCCGATGGACACACAAGCTGATCACTGTGAACAAAAAAATAAATAAATCAATAAATGATACTCAACTAAAGCCAGTGTTGGTCAATGCTCCAGTGATTGCTGGTGGTAATCATGTCCTCATGTGTTTATCCAAGTGCAGTAAAGCACTGCTTCGAAATGACAGCTTAAAGCACTGAGATTCACTCAGCAGGAGAGGATCAACTGGTCGGCAGCCTTCCCGAGGCACTGATTACCAGTCCATGGCTTTTGGTGAGTATGAGGTGGGCATCCGTTGTGACAGGAGTGTGTGTACGGCAGTGGTGGTAGCGGCGGTTATGGTGACACATATGCGGCACATGCTCTGTGTATTTTACACTGTGGAGGGCATTCGCAGGGTCAGGGTTTTAATCGCATTGTGGATTTGGGCAATGTTATCACATCCGCATCATCAGACCTTAATGGTGATAAATTATTTAAATAGACAGTAACCAGTAATCAGTTTATCCAAAATGGGTGCAGCGTATGCAGGGGTTCAGACACATATGAAATCTACAAAGTCATAATGGAACCTACACACACAGGGGCACTCAAAGAGGCAAGTCCCCTCACTCTTTCACATAATATGCCCCCACCCCTAGCAGTTATCGTCTGATGATCAGGGCCACGAGAAGTATGCTGGGCCCCGGTAAAATTAAGCCATGACCCCAAAATTACTACTGGGACAGTGAAAACCCCCTCTAAAGTCGAGGGAAGTATGTTATTATCCCCCACCCCTTCAGCAGCAGCAGCAAACACCTACGGAATGTTCTGTGCTGACAGCAGGCTCAGCATGTGCTCTCACGCTGTCAGTGAGATGCTCATGCTGAGCCTGCTGTCAGCACAGCACATGCTGTACGTCTTTGCTGCTGCCCTTGAGGGACAGAGAGGAGAGGGAGTTGGACCAGGGCCCCGCTAGGCCCCTCCAGCAAGCCCGGGCCCGGGTAGTTAGTACCTGCCCCCTCCTCTCGGCGGCCCTGCTGATGATCATCAAACAATAACACCTATTCTAAATAAAATGTGTCAGGTTGTCTAATTTCAAAGTTTGTCCACCGAATAAGTTAAACACTTGCAAAATGTTTGAAATATTCAGTTTGGTTTCCTATGTGAAAAATATGAGATCCTGATGCAGACCAACTTGAATTTATTTGATAAAACCTTTAAAACAATCTCTTAAACTTTAAAAATAAAAAGTAAAAAAATGTTTCAGATTTATTTGTTATACAACCTAGGAAGCTATTAGAGGGTGTGCAGATAGCTTTCTAGGCAGAAACAATTAAATCTGACACAAATATTGTTAAATGCTGTTTGAGTTTAAGAGAAAGGTTCATTCGACCACGAAGGTGCTGTAGCAACAGCATTGTTACAATAGCATTACCGTGGTCTAAGAAGGCTCTCACTGAATAAGTATTGCTTTTCTAAAACTTCACACCCTAATTGACTGTTTCTAAAGGGCACACTTATTATTGTGGTGTATTGATCCATAGCCTAGGAGCATATCAGTAGTGAGAATAAGTTAATTGTGGGAATACTGTAAGCGATCTACACAGCGACCGAGAGGCAATTAGACACCCACTAAATCATTTCTTCCAATTTGAATCACTCATTCTTACAGTAGCTCCAGTTTTCTGGATTGTGAATTCCCTGCTTTTAGTGCTGGGGTTTAAGAGATTGTTTTAAATGACATAATAAAAGGTATACAGTATTTTTAAAATGTATTCAAGTTGCTACCACACGACAATAGTATTACTTTTTAATTTTAAACTATATATAAAAATGTATGCTTTGGTGGCTTACCATGTTGTTTTTGCACATATTATGCATTTCATTCAACTCATTAAAGTGTCAATTTTGCTATGAAAACTATTGCGAGGAATTGTGTTGCTTTTTGGAAAGGTGGATTAATGACAAACTGTGGGGTATATCTACAGAGCCGGCCTTAGGCATAGGCAAACTAGGCAATTGCCTAGGTATTTGGAATGCCTAGGGGCATCAGCAGCTTCTGCTGATTAAAATGATATGCAGCATGCCTATATTATGTGTGTCAGTGAGGCTGTATCTGCATATCATGGAAATCACTGTAACATAGCATTCCATATGCAGGTACAGCCACAGACGCACACAGAATATAGGCATGCCGCATATCATTTTAATCATCGGAAGCTGCTTGTGTGTCCTGGTCACAAAACAATGCGTACAGCTTGTTCATCCTGCGATGAAATCCACTGATTTTTTATCTCTGGCTGCAAGTTGATTGACATTAAGCTGGCATTTGGGAGGTATAGTTTGCACAGGGCAGGATTTACTCTGGCTTGGTGATGATTACCTGCAAAGCAGCAGCCCAGCGATCAGGTCTGAATAAATTTTAACTTCATGCCCTTATAAAAAATATGCTTTAGATTTACATAGATCAGATCTTTCTAGAATATTTTCATTAAAGTTCATTACTATTATTTTATTTTTCATACACTTTGTATGATGTAAAGTCTCCCACTGATGATTGTTTGCAAAGTATTTTGGGTACTTGTGTATTATCTGGGCGCCCATCGTATACCATCGCATGCCTTATTGAGTGGTATGCGATGGGATGCGAAGCGAGACGATTTCCCCGTGAAATGAACGGGAGTGCTTGTACAACCGAAATCGTATAGCATTGTATGGCATAAAATGGCATACGATGCAATGCAATTTAACCCTTCCCGCCCAATTGTAAACCCGCCCTCTGGCACATCTGGCAGAATTTCACTCTGAGTTGATTTTGTGAGGTGATAAGAAGTATATTGGAGAGCTGCTGTGATTGTGAGGTGTTTTGGATTGGATTTAATCGATTTGACGATGGCTGCATCTTCAGCATCTTCTGTCAGCCTGTTCAGCCTGCCGCAGGGTGAGAAGGATGCTGTGCGGTTTTTACAGGACCGTAATCTGCTGCCAGTGATGGCAACATGCAGCAATGGACACCCAAATGAAGTTGTCCATAAAAGAATATAAGTGGAGGTGCCACATCAGGAGCTGTAGGAAGAAGGTGAGCCTGAGGGCAGGGCTTTTCTTCCCCGGGTGTCGCTTGCCGTTTGTAAAGTTGATCAGATTTATATACTCCTGGTGCAAGGAGCTAACATCTATTGACTTCTGTGATCGGCAACTAAACATGTCAAACAAGACAGCTGTGCTGTATAATGGGTTCATGCGGGAGGCCTGCAAACTTGATTTATTGGCACAGCTGCAGCGCCGTACTGGGGCCGGGGTCAAATTGTTGAAATTGACGAGACCCTATTCGTCAAAAGACAGAGCAATGTGGGGCGAGTATTACCCCAACAGTGGGTTTTTGGAGGAATTTCGAGAGAGACGGGACAATGTTTCATGACCCCAGTGCCGCAACGGGACGCATCCACCCTCATGGCAGCAATCATTGTGAATATTGAGCGTGGCACAACTATATTTAGCAACTGCTGGCGTGCTTACAGCACACAGGAAGTTGAACGCGCTGGATACTAGCATGCGTGGGTTAACCATTGATATAACTTTGACGATCCTGACCATGGAGCTCACACAAAGTATATTGAGCGGCTTTGGGGATGTGCGAAATGGCGAAACAAGCACCATCGAGGTACTGCTCGCCAGAACCTTGAATCATACATGCAAGAATTTGTGTGGAGGATATGCCTTGTGGGAGACCAACCATTTGACCGCATCTTGCATGCATTAACACTGCTCCCAAAATCAAATTGATTTTTCCAAAATTTTTATTTGTTATTGTGATTCATGTTGTATTTACTCTCATTTTTATTGGCCTGTCATTGCCACTTTTGTTGTTGTTTTTTCATGATATTTATTATTCTATCTTTTTTAATCATTATATTCTATGTTGTCATTACTGTGTCAGATGATTGATATTGGTGGTGTGAATGTGTCCCCAAGGCCCACAACCAGGCCACTATCCACGACATCCCGAAGCGTGGCGAGCGTAGTGAGCCCGCGAGGGGCAGCGGTACGCGTCCTCCGACCTTTTCATACCCCCACTATCCACGCTGGCGTGGAGTTGATTTTAGATAGTGTGGCGAGCGAAGCGTGGCGAGCGCAGCGAGCCCTGGGAGGGGATGCGTAATACCAGCTCGAAGCGTGGCGAGCGCAGCATGCCCCACGAGGGGACGCAGAATACATGTAAAGTAATCCATGTCCGCTCACCACGTTTTGGGCTCGGTTGCTCACTGCGCTCGCCACACTATATAGAATCAACTCCACGCTGACGTGGATAGTGGGGGTATGAAAAGGTCGGAGGACACGTACCGCCGCCCCTCGCGGCCTTGCTGCGCTCGCCACGCTTGATATTGGGGGTGGCTTTAACAATGGGGGGGGGGGGGGCATTTAACATAGTAATAACCCATCAGGGTGGCTGTACAATTAAAAATGGGGTCTGGGGGTGCATTTAACATAGGAATCACCCATCAGGGTGCCTGTACAATTAAAAATTGGGTCGCATCGCATGCAATATGATCGCTTGCGATGCGATGCGACCATAATGCCCTACGATGTACATCGTGGGTGCCCTGATAATACACAAGTACCGTATTTTTCAATTAATTTGGATTCAAACTCTTTTGCAATTCACAATGTGGCAAAAAATTTTTTTTTATATAATAATGCATATAAAGTACAGTATATGGAATCATAAATGTATCATTCCATATACTATTACCTATGTAACTATAACAGTACTTGTTTACAGAGCATGTTATTTACTTAGTTTTGTAGTGGCAGACAAAACTGTGCTTACAGGAGTAATTAAGTACTGTATCGGAATACATAAACAAACTGCAATAGAAGATGAAAAGAAAGTATTGTGTGATTAATGTTGTTTTTTGGTAAACTTAATTGTGTAATTGATCATGCAGTTTTAAAAGCTTCAGATGAGAGTACTTTGCACTAGCAGTGTCTTGTGGCTCAATCCCAGTGCCAATGTATCTGTTTGAGCAGGGTGAACGTTAGAGTTTGTTAAAGACTACTATAGGCACGGCTCAGGTTTAGCGGATAAGGTGATTTCAAGGATATTGGAGCTACCACCTTTAATAGCCAACCTTGTACTGTCAGGGGTAAGTACACCTGGGGGCACTCTTCAGTATCTCCATGTATACATACCACCCTGACAGGAGGCAACCCCCGGAGGAAGAACATTGGCAAAGAAGATGGTGAGCTCACTGCCAGTGTCAACCAGTGCCCAGATCTTCTTGCCTTCCAGCTGTACCCATACACGGAACAGGGTGAACTCTGCTTGGGATATGTTTCCAGCAGCCATGCTGACCATTGGCCAAGCCGCTTTCCCCGCGCTGCAATCTACCAACTCTCCCTGTCTTGGTTAGTCCCGCCGTACATGACTGGTCTTGTCGCATTTAATGCACACAGTGGGACGCAAGAACTTCGGCTTAACCACTGGCACAAATTCTTTCCTGGCTTTTCCTAAGAACCTTTGGTTGACTTTAAAATGTTGATAACTAGCCAGTTCCAGTTGTTCAGTGCTGTATGCCCTCCAGCAGTCCGTATAAATAGTGGTGCCTGGCTCTATATTTTCAATTATAGAGTCCATCAAAGTGGTGGCATCACATCTGGGCACCATTTTAAGGAAACAATGTCTGGTTTCCCGACATATTCCACCAAAAATCCACTGCTGTGGTAAAGTACGCCCAATGTTACTTTTGCACTTCACGAACAAGGTTTCATCCACCTCCACAATGTGGCCAGGTCCACAGATCCGCATAATGTCCACACAATCTCCATGGCGCAAGCCTCCCGCATCCAGTGGTTATACAGGACCGCAGTTTTCTTAGAGATGTCAAGCTGCTGCCCACAATATTCTATGGAGGTGAGCTCCTGGGCCCAGGAATGGATGAAGCGCGCCAAGGTGACAAAGGATAAGCGGCACCCTGGAAAGCAGTGGGCCGCTCTGAGACTCACCTTGAGCCGGCATGCTTTAGCATGGCACCGCCACATACACTCCTTCACTGAGCGGCGCATTGCGTGGCCATTCGCGCAATTCTTCATCAGCGGAATGAGTTCATGCTGTTGTAAGAAGTATATAGCCTCCTCCACCGTCTGAGGCAAGCTGAAGATGTTTATCGATGCAGCCATTTGCGAAACTTGCTATAGTGCGATAGTTCACCATCAGCTCTGAGGGATGCTTCCAGTCCTGTCAGAAAATCACCTCAGAGTGATTCTGAGAGAATCTGACAGGGGGTGGGAATGACATGAAGCGGGAACGGGAGCGGTACTGAAATCGCATCGCACGCCACTATAACGTGACATGCGATACAATGTGATTTCAGTACGGTACCGTACCAGTTCAAGAGCCCAGTACTGGTGATGCTTATGGGAGGTCGGGGACCCCAAGCCATTTTTATTTTTGACAGAGCCATGCACAGAGCTCATTGATATAAATAGTTCTGTCAATGAGTTCTTGCGATTTTTGGTAATTTGAATTAGATTTGCGAATTTAATGTTTTCAATGAGAAATCCTCTGGATGTGATTATTTTGGTGACCGAAAGTTGTGCAATTTTTACTGCAAATCGCGCACAACTACTACAATTTTTGGTAAACCTGTGATTTTGGCCGTTTTTTTACCAAAACATTTCCCTTTCTTGAAGCAGTGTATGGCTAGGTGATCCCTTTGAGCCACTCAGGACCTTTGATATATCACATGCGACCCTGTTTCCTGCCGCCGGGAGGGGTCTGAGTTGGGGGTGGGGGGTGGACATGTAATGTCAAACACATGTGATTTGGGCCAATTTGACCCATTTTCTCAGCCCAATCCATCGGACATTTTCCGAAATGTCTATGGGGGCCTTAAGCAGATAACCACATAGGAAGCCATACATGGATGGAGCAACTACACCTGCCACAGGTCATGTAAAAGTTTCAATGGTGTGATCAATGATGCATCCAAATACAAATTTCAGTGCTATGGGCATCTCATTCCTTGCACTATCATATTCATGGATTCACACCATATGTTGTGTCATATGAATAAAGCTTCAGACATGGCTGCATCCATCTCTGAATCAGCGTTTTTGTGTCTCATAACCTACATTTGAAAAAGGTCCGCATAAAATGTAATTTCATGTATATGTTAAGTTGGGTGCATCCAAGCTTGTATCTAGATTAAAAACAGTAGAATTTATGCCAGGAGTGCATCAGGTGTAACCAGGGTAGTAGTGAGCCTGGCTGGGCCCAGATTTTTCTCTGGGGGTGTGGCTTAATCACGGGAGGTGTGGCTATGCACCCTTAAAATAAAATACAGAAAAATAGTCCTTTAAGCACCTCCCTTGCCACACTGCAGCCCAGCACACAGCAGCATGTTTTAGGTTGAGGAGAAGAACTGCTGCTGAAACTCCTTCTTCCAAGTTACGGGGGGAGAACTAGGGCCCCCACACACCTGAGCCTGGGTAATTAATAACCCCCCCTCCTGGCATCCCTGGGTGGTTTGTAAGCTTTCGCCTTATGCATACCATGATAATATAGACATAGTGGTATTGTCAATGCCACTTTGGCGAGCTATGACGGCAAGCAGTGCCTATCGCCCCCCCCAACCCCCCTCGCTGCCACTCCCCGGGAGCATTGAATATACCCCATAGAATTGAGATACAGTAGTATATATATATATATATATATATATATATATATATATATACACACATATATGTTTCTTCACAACGGTAAATGGTAAAGTCACATTCCTTTATTTGTATACACTACTATAATAATATCATGCATATAAAATGGAATACAAACACAATATACAAATTAACTTAAATACAATATCTGTTGTTTTCTACTTTAAAAATGAAATGTGAATCTTTTCTGCAGTAGCTCAAATTAAAATTAAGTAATAGGGCTAGACAGACTTGGCTACACATCCTGTATCTGCAATGCTATTGGATTTAGTAAGAATAGCTGGAGGGGTCAACACACAATGAGATGTTGTTAGCTTGTGTTATTGGTCATCATTATCATCTATGAATATTGCTGCATTGAGTAACCATCCAGCTTCTGCAAGAGATTTACCATTAAAAATACATATCTGTGGATTTGTCTATGTCTAACTCCAGTGCAAACATGCAAACGTGTCTTTCTTCAAGGATTGCTCTAAATCTCCCACTAGTGGTGGATTCTACCTGTGGGCTGCAGGACTACACACCCCCCTCTAGTGAAATCCACCACCCCACTCAGTGTCAGTGAAGCCAGTTGCAGTCCATGAGACTGAACTGAATTATCTGTGACTGGCAGTGACTTCCTACTGTTCATCCTACCTGCCTGTAGTCTGCACGACAGACTGTCCCATTGGGAGGTTTCCCCTCACTCTGGGACTGCCAGTCTGGACTGTAATAAGTAGAGTGCTGGCTTAATATAGGAAGCCACTCCCTGTCTTTCGCACACCCCTAGCCAGGCTTCTGCACATGCACAGTACTGTCACTGCTTCTGCACCAGGTCCGGCATCTGTCAATTACATTATATAGGGACTTAGCAGCCCCCCCTCCTAAACCCCGGTAGGAACCGCTGCTATCTTCCACTATCTCCTGGTGTAAGCGTAAGGAGACACTAATCACTGCACTGTCTACAAATTGGCTCATGTGTGGTAAATTGTATATTCTGCATATAGACCAGGTCAAAGGACCAATTTGTTCTCAAGATGGATAAAACCAAGTGCACTGCAGGTGGGTCAGATGTAACATGTGCAGAGAGAGTTACATTCGGGTGAGTTATTATGTTTCTGTGCAGGGTAAATATTGTCTGATTTATTTTTGCAATTTCAGTTTGAACACGCCCAACCCAAATGTAACTCTCTTTGCACATGTTACATCTGCCCCACCTGCAGTGCATTTGGTTTTGCCAATTTTGAGAACAAATTTGCCCTGGGATCAAGTCTGAATTAGGCCCATAGTACATCAATTAAATGTAGCGCCACCTTTAAAGAACAAAATCAAGCTTTTCTTTTTTTCAATATTATTGGCTTTATTTTTCCAGTTTGTAAGACAATGGGAGTATTTTTGTTGTGCTATACACTGTTTAGTTTGTAGACAATTTAACAACACTTTCATCATGCTCTCTAGTTAACTTGTGTAAAATCCTAAAACAAAGTGTGCCTGTGATATACACTAAATGCCAACACATTAACATAATGCAGACGCACTGTCATATGGAGCCACACTGAAACACATGCTGCCTCCAATGCAGAAGATATACTGCAGCATTTTAGCAAAAGCAAGTTGGCAAGAGCCTCCAGCATCCAGCTGTTTGGGTACCACTTATCTTGCTGTTCTCAAAGACAATTTATTTTTATTCAGAACTTATGTTTCTATATGAATACAGTCTAGACAATCATAAATGTAGTCGCAGTAATTAATTAAACTCAGCAGTCAGCTGCCACTAATTGCCCTGTACACAAATTAACATACATGACTTATGATAGTCACTGTGGTCACAATTCATTCAAAGTTAAACATCACTGACAGTCAAGTTTCACTTTCTTAATTAGTAAGAGTACTTCTATGAAATAAGTTCAGGTCATTTTCGCTGGCTTTGAATATGTTGTCAAAACTATGCATTCATTGATTTAAGGGAGTTGAATGTACTGTACATTTGTTTTTTTAATAATATAACATAGAAAAATAGAATCTGAGAACCATTTGCAACCATCTAGTCTGCTCCATTTTTAACCTTATGGTAACCACAAGCCCTGTTTGATCCTTAGTTCTTTGTATTGATATACTTATGTCTATATCTAGCATTTTTAAATTGATGTACAGTATTGGCCTTTGCCACCTTATTCCACAGTTTCACCATTTGTAGGTCGATTTGATGCATTTATTGGTTTCCTATATTTTGAGATATGTTTGGACAACAAGCAGCCAAAATTTGTATCGCGTAGTCTGCCTAAAAATGTCTATAGGCTATAAGACAGGGATGGGGAACCTTTGACCCTCCAGCTGTTGTTGAACTACATATCCCAGCATGCCCTGGCGCAGTTTTGCTATTTGGCCATGCTAAAATTGTTTCAGGGCATTCTGGGAATGTGTAGTTTAACAACATCTGGAGGGCCGAAGGTTCCCCAAACCTGCTATGCAGATGTAGCCCCTGTCATCTTTGGCTGGGGCCCACCAGAGCCTCCCCTCTAGCGAGCGCCAGCAGACAGGGGCTACACTGAACTGGGACGCGTGTGCATCTCATGCGCATTCGCGTCCCAATCCTCAGTCGGCGGGGCAGCGGCATCCTGCCCGTCTCCGATTCAGGGAGAAGGGCAGGGTTAGGGGAGGGGGTGTTTGGGGCAGCGAGGGGGACCGGCGGCAGAGGAGGCGCCGGGGACCCGGGGGAAACTCCGTTGCCATGGCTGACGGGGCTGGTGAAGGTACCTGCAAATTTAAGGCCGACTCCATCTGTAAGTCATGGATGGCATTATTAAATTATCGATTTTTGATTAGAGCAACAAGCTTTTTTCATACTTTTATCAGTATAAATTAACACCCTTCCCTTTCCCATTACATACTGCCTATAAATATGATCATTACCATTAAGCCCTAAATACTCTATTGCAGGCATGGGGAAACTATGGCCCTCCAGCTGTTGTGAAGTCCCATCATGCCTTGCCATAGTTTTCCTATTAGGGAATGCTGAAACTATGGCAAGGCATGCTGGGATGTGTAGTTTCACAACAGTTGGAGGGTCATAGTTCGGCCATGCCTACTCTATTGGTACCTAGGACCTATGGATGCCAATCCCAGGATTGTTGAGATTCAGTCCATTTTTGCTGGGATTTGAATACCGGGTTTAAATTGTACATTCCTGGAATTTTGACATTGAATTGCACATGTATATTTAATCCTTTTTGCAGGGCAGCGCTGAGCACAAGCAGTGCTTGGCAACCAGCAGTGCTTCCTGGCAACCAGGATGTGCGGCTGTTAGAGGTCATGCTGCGCAGCTATGCATCTGCCTGCCACGTTCGCCCCCCCTGATTTACAACATTTCCTCACGGAGTGTCCGGAGGCCAATCCTGGGAATCCACAGATTGTATGTTTTCAATCCTGAATCCCGGAATTGAAAAAAATGTCCTGGGATTGGCCTCCCTACTAGGTCCTAATTTATGTTTGTACGCTAATGACAAGCAGCTGCGATTCTTCAGGTTACAGAAGTGCTAATCATTGCGAGTGAAGCTGCAGTCCGGCAAAGCATATATACTAGAACCATTGTAAAGTCCTCAACAACTTCGTACACATGCTCAGTATCACTGTAATTTTGAGGAACATTGACTGCCTAAATGAGACTGTTGTCATGCAGCCTGGCCGCAGCAGTAGCAATGCTAGTTCTGTATCCCTACTTTCATGATCGCAGATGAAGGCAGATACATTTCCTCAAAAATGACCACTCTGTATTTCAAAACCCACTGCCAAAGGCATCACAAAGAAATCTTGGCGCATGTGCAGTGCGGCACTGTCTACTGATATTCGGCTGCGTGACAAACAACATTGCCTAGAAACATAAGTTAGGCCCTTAGTGGCTAGTTTACCAGCACCTTTTAACATGTTATGGGCCAGATGCACTAAGCTTCAAAAAGTGATAAAATGGAGAGTGATAAACAGCCAGCCAATCAGCTCCTACCTGCCATGTCACAGACTGTGTTTGAAAAATAAAAAGGTAGGAGCTGATTGGTTGGTTGTTTATGACTCTCCATTTTATCACTTTTCAAGCTTAGTGCATCTGGCCCTATGTTTTAGGGATTTGTTACTGACAATATCATGCAGACTTGCAACCTATCTATTGGGACCTTCGTGTCCACTTGTTGTAGTTCCACATCATGGCTTACGGTAGTCGATGCAAATTTACCCCCAGCACGGGAATCATTTGTCACAAACAGCCCTTACTTCAGTGCAATGATTGGGAACTGTATTGTTTTGTTTCCAGCCATTAGATTCCTTATTTTTGCATGAAAGCAATTTCACACCTCGGTAAGAGGTCACCTAACTATTATGACTTTTTTCATTATTTCACTTTCTTACCTTAATGTCTTCTCAAGTTCTAGCTTCTAAGTTGCTTTGCTGTGTTGATGACATTGCCATTACCATTTACTGCATTATCATTTCCATTTCAAGCAAACATTATTTTACATTTTGTTCCATTTAATTTTAAGATCTAAAACTTTTGTATAGTAGCATATTTTTATTACTGCTTGTATTTGCATGTTTATTCGATCAGTGATAGCCATAGGTAATATGATTAATCAAATATCACACTTTAAGAAGTTGTTACTCCTAATTACTATCAAGAGACTATTTGGCTACTTTATTTCTTAACATTTTTTTTTATATAGTGCCAACGCTTTGTAATTGGGACTATCACTAACTGCTATGTTAGTTCAGTTTTAGGATCATTTACAGTTTCACTATCTCAAGATATAAAAAAAATGACAGCAACCCCAGATATTTACAGCTTTGTCTATATTTTTATAATGCGCAGTAGTACATTTTTGTAAGTGTTAGCACCGTTTGGGGGGTATATTATTAGTTGCTGTAAAAAGGGCTTTTATCCCAATAAAAGCATGATGGTCACTTGGGCTATCCAATTACTAACACATTTGATTTGTTATACAAATGACCCTGTATTGCCTGAAAGCACATACAGTAGGGCCTGCATAAAGCAGCAAGAGCCAGACAGGTAAGGACATTTTTAATATGGTTTCTTGGTGTGTAATTGGAGTTAGTGGTTGATGTGAGAAGGGAGCTAACGGGTGCTTGGAAAAATAGGTTTTCAAAGATGCTGAAAGTGAGAAGTAAATAGATGATAAGAGGGGAGTTAATGGGGGTTGGAATTTAATTAATTTAAAGGTGCTAGGAGGGGGTGCTAGGTGGGGGAAGAAAATGTGTTAGAGGGGTTGATGAGTGCTCATGGTGAATGCATGAATTGGTTTTCTGAGGGGGTTTAATGGCTGCTGTGAAATGGGAGATAATGGGTATATGGATTAATAGGTGCTAGGTGGCTGGAGCTATTGGGTGCTGAGTGAATAGATTAAAACAGTAGGTGCTGGAAGGGTGGTAATTAGTGCTGTGAGGGGGATTAATGAGAATTTATGTGAACGGTTGGAGATAGATTAATGGGTGCTGACAGGGTGGACACATGTGCTAATGGTGCTGTGAGGGTGAATTCATCAACTGATATTTTTACAGAAGAACAGATTAATTGATTCTTAAAGCGAATGGTTGCTGGTGGTAAATAAATGCTGATAGTGTGGAAGAATGTTTTAATGGGTGCTTGGTGGGTGAATGATTGAAGAAATTCTGGTTGGAATGGGTTAATGGGTGCTGGAAGGGAAAATTTTATGGATACCTAGTGGGAAGAAAACCGGTTAATGGTGTTGATACGGGTGAATCTTGGTGAGCATATTGGGTGCTCACCTCTCACTGAGAATGTAATATCACACAATATAGACTGGGCAATAGATCAGACACAATTACTAAGCAGGCAAATCTGGTAAATTATTATTAATTGGAACTTTATAAACTGGACCCAGGCCCACTAAGCCTCTGGGCCCTTTAGCAATGGCACACCTTGCAACCTTTATAGTTACTCATGGCTCCTGCTGTGTTTTGAAGTTTTTTTCTGTTATCTTTGGGCCTGACACTGTGTCCTGTGCCTTCATGACTCAGTGCTTCCTATCTTCTTCTGCTGCTCACTGCTATCTTCTTTTCCCCAGGAGGTCTTTACATGTTTGTCTACACTCAGTGAATGCTGCAAGGGAGAAAAAAGTGTGTGTGTGTGTTTGTGTGTGTGTGGGGGGGGGTGTGAATACATGATGAGCCCTTTTTAGCTGACCACAGTAACACATTTAAATGCATACAGTCAGTCAAGCAGTGCCGGTTGCTCATTGGATGATATTAAATCTCTGTAGTGAAACCAGGAACACTGCAGCTTCAATGCTCTGAAGAGGCTGGGCAAGTGAGTTAGTTGTCCACACATCTTCCAGTCCCAGAGCCCATGTATACAAAATTCTAAATATGACATATTCTGAAAGGCTCAGTCTTTTAGAATAAAACTAAGAAACTGTGGACTTATGAAAATCACCCCTTTATTTCATACAGTACAGTACATGTATAAACACCCATCTTTCATTTGATGCAACTAACTTCCTTGCCTTAATCAATGTCTTTTAGTTAACTTGAATCCATTATACAATTTCCCAATGGGTATAAAACGGAAAACTCTCTGGAGACAAATTGCATTACATTTTTAAAATTACGGATTATTAAAACACCAATCAGCCACTTGAGATTTACTGTGCGAGTATAGAAATAGGAATAGATTGTCCCGGTTAATAGGAAACTGTGTATCTCTTTGAGATGCAATTTTTGAGAGACATACAGTATAGGTAAATTATGAAAACCATTAAGCTTTTATTTTTAAGTACCTGCAACAAAATCAGTGTTTAAAAATGTAAAAACATGCCGTACAGCAGAGATTAATCCACATAACAGTTGGAATTTTTCTTTGTGTGTCCTCCATTATGCTCTTCACTTACCTTTCTATTGCATTCTTTCTTCTGATGTCCATCTTCTTACATAGTTACATAGTAGATAAGGCTTTATAAAGACTTGCGTCCATCTAGTTCAACCTAGGTTTTAATAGCTTTGCCCTTGTTGTATAGTATGTTCTGAAATTATTAAAGACAGATTATCTCCTCGTAGCTTAAATTCTCCATTCCCCTAATTAGCTTTGTTGCTCTTCTGTGGATTTTTTCTAATTCTATGATGTCCTTTTTATAGTGTGGGGCCAAGAATTGTACTCCATATTCAAGGTGAGGTCTAACCAATGCTTTGTACAGTGGCATAATTACTTTTGAGTCCCTTGTTTCCATGCCCTATTTAATACATGCTAGAAGTCTGTTGCCCTTTTTTGCTGATATGTGACATTGAGCACTACACCCCGGTTTGTTATCTATTTGGACTCCTAGATCCTTTTCAAGTACTGAATTACCCAATGCCTCCCCGCTTAGGTTATAACTAGCACACTGGTTATGTCTCCCAAGGTGCATGACCTTGCATTTATCCACATTGAACCTCATCTTCCACTTTTTTTGCCCACTCATCTAGATTGTCAAGATCATTTTGAAGCGCGGTGACATCCTCTGTTGCTTTAAGAACTCTGTTCAATTTTGTGTCGTCTGCAAAGATGGATAAATTGCTGAGTAACCCCATACCAATATCGTTAATATTGTTAATAGCCTCAGACCATAGCAGCTATTTACTTCAGAGGGTTGGTCAAATATTTTATTTCCCCTTTAACTGCAAAGATATATACTGAGATATCATCCAGCATCCCTAGTGCAATGGACAGGACTGGGGTGCATGGTGATGCAGTTCTATATGAATCATAACAGACAAGTAAAGCGCAATGGAATCTGCTGTGCTATATAAATAATAAATAAAATCCACCACAGGACAGAGCTCATTGATTGCCTCACATATGCTCTAATTCGGAATGGTAGAAATTAGTCTATAGGAATCTAATACTGATACCCCTTTCACATCGCCAAAATAACCCGGGTCAGGCCCGGGTTACTGACGTAAAACACGGGTCGAGGTGTGGTGTGAAAGCACCAAACCTTAAAACATGGGTCGAGTAAACTAGAAATCCCCCCCATGTTATATGAAGAGTTCCCCAGGTTTAATGTGATTGTGCCGGACCTGGGTCAGAGCTGGGACGATCCCGGGTCAGGCCTGGATTTGCGATGCATAAGGGTTTTGTACATGTTTGGCAAAAACAATGTAATAAATGATTTTGTGAACATGCTGTATATTCACTGGCATTTTTATTGCTTTACCAGAGGTACAGTATGTGCTGAGTGAAGTTATTCCACAACCTAGGTCCATAATAACTGCTGCTTATAATACAATTTCCCTTTATATTTAATTATAAATCATATATTATTGTAGATGCAAAGCAGAAGCCACAACATCTTGCATAGACGAACATCAATTACAGATTGCTTTGTCCACTTGCCTCTTGCTCACTGTATTGTGAAATTACTAGCTTCTTATTCATGGCATGTGAATGCAGCTGACTTTGTGTTCCAGCTGGCAGACAAAGGCTCCATGGCATGTTCATATAGGCTGTATGTCATTTTTGCTGTGAGTGATTTAGGTAGTGCTTCCTACAGCCATTAGTTGCCCAATGCAGTATTACATTGGGAGCTATGAAAATAACGTATCTGCAAATGGAGCGATTTACCTTGCTCATTGTGCCATTTAATTTTGCCAGGTGGTATAAACAGCAGCTCTAGTGTTCAAACAATGAGATCCATAAATTTGTCACTTGTTCTACAGGAAACATTGTAGGTCATGTTTTAAGAGTGACATAATGTAACACAATATGAGCCTGCAAAATATTTTTTGCCATTTAAAGGGACATACTGTGGCAGTTCCGACTGAAATAGGATGATACTGTAATGTTTGTTCTAAATATTTAGCATTTAATGAAGGAAGCTACTGTATTATTGGGATGTCATTGATTTGTTCAGACGTAAACAGTAGGTTGGCAACTTAATTAGCACGCAGTTCAAGTTTGAAGTCTTAATGTATATAACTTGCTTAAGCAATGGATACAAGCCTATTTTTATAGTACCAGTATACATTTACTCAGCAATATTACCAAATTACTAATTAATTAATGCAGACAAACTTTGTTTCTCCTTTATAAAATATATGCAATATCTATAATTATTATACGACTTTTGTTTACCATACTATACTACATCTATTTTTCTTAACGGACATACACAAAGGGAAATTTCAGGCCCATTCCCGAGTGAACTGACTGATTGCTTAGAAATGGAGCACGGAACGCTCCCTGGGTATTCCCATTTTGCGGATATTTTGAACATCTCTCACAGAGATGTTGGCACTCAAAGGGTTAAGCATATCGCTCAGTAGCGGCTCTTTCATTGCCCTGTGTGTACGGGGCTTTAGAGATTGAGATTTAAGATAGTTGGGTTACTTCCTGTGTGGGGAGGGGGGGGGGGGGGCATTTAGGCCCACCCAACGCCAGCTTATTGAAGTTCTCTGAAGCTATCCCTTTGTAATAAAATAACTGTGCGGTGGCCAACCAGCATTGATGGGTGGGGCTGTGGGTGAGATTGAGATTATTAACACAATAAGAGGTGCTATCGTGCTGAAAATTTTAGTTCCACATAGAAAAAATTAAATGCAGCTGAACACTCTTTAGCACTAAGTACTGCTAAACAGAATAATTATAATAAACTGCAATATGGAGCTACATTGAGGATCTTAGCATCATTTGTAGCCAATAGTATATGGTCCCACTACAATACATATGTATGAACAGCGGTAGGGATGCAGGCAGTTGGAATACTGATGCTGGCAGTAATGCAGGGAATCCTCATAGGGTCAGGTACGTATGCTTACCTTTACCCAGCCATCCCCTAACCTTAGCCCTCCCTTCCGACAGCCTTACCCTTTTCTGTCCTGGTGTGGACTGATACCGAACGGATGTGCGGTCCCGCAGGTCGTCGTTCTTTATTCAGATCCTACCTGCAGCAGGTAGGATCTGGAAACGACCATACTCCCGAGTGCGGGTCGCCATCGGATCGGACTGGGTCGTGCCCCCAGCGTCATCGTGAGCGGGTCGGAAGAAACACTGACAACCCGCTCAGCATGTGCATCGTAAGCGGGTCGTCCTGGTGTGTACCCCACATTAGGTTTGGTCTCTACTAATATCATATAACAATTTATTTGTATCTACTGTAAGCCTAGTTAACATAATTGTCAAAAATGCTTTTGAAATATGTGCAAGAGTGTCAGCACCTGGGGTAGTTTGTGTTCCTGGGTGTGACCAGTGAAAGGTGTATATAATGCTTACTTATGTAATAGTTGAAATGAGGATCGTAATGAGAGCTATCACTAGAAGAAGGTGGAGGATACTTGATAAATAGTTACCAGTTTTAATGAATAATTTCACAATACAGTTCAACCATGAAAAACAATATGACATGAAGCATGCAGACTGTGACTAAAGAAGAGAATAATGAAGTCTGAAGACTGTCGCTTTAATGTTGAAGAATATGAAGACTGTGGCTTTAAGGCTGAAGAATAGATGAATGTGGCTTTAAGGCTGAAGAATAGAACACTGTGGCTTTAAGGCTGAAGAATAGAAGACTGTGGCTTTAATACTGAAGAATAGAAGACTGTGGCTTTGAATACTGTAGCAATGAAGACTGCGGCATTAAGACTGAAGCAATGAAGACTGTGGATTTGAATACTGTAGCAATGAAGACTGCGGCTTGAAGACTGTAGAAAAGGAGACTGCTGCTTTTAGGCTGAAGAAATGAAGACTGTGGCTGTGAATACTATAGCAATGAAGACTGCAGCTTGGGGACTGTGTCGGCCTGAGAGCCAGGGGTTCTGAGCTGCGCTCTGGAAGCTGATTGTGTTCTGGATGCTAGAGATGGTAGAACAGCAGGTATAGCAAGTGGAATCAACCAGGCAAGGTAGCAGCAGGATTAGGTTCTCTGTAGCAGGTAACCTGGAGCCTTGAAATAGCATCCGGATAACTCTAAGGAGGACAATTTGTTCAAAGCCCCTAAAGTTACTCATTATATCCCCCAAGGTAGCCAGTGATTGGTTACTGGCAGCAGCAATTATGTCAGAACCAGGAAGTGGAGCTACCATGGATAAATCTGGATCATGTGAGCTGTGCTGGATTCAGAGTCTCAGGAATCCTCACAGGTGATTAATCAGCCAGGACTGCGAAGCAGTGGCAGCAGATTGGATACAAACAAGCGTGGAAACACTGTAAAACTAAGAAAACAAACATAAACCAAGTCAGTCAAAGAGTACAGAAAACCCTATTTTAGTGAGGATTTGACTCTGCCTGTTATTGTTTATAAAAAAGTTAGTTTAATTATTTTTCAACCAATTTTTATGTGTTTTTTTTTTTAAGAATATTTAGGGTTTAATTTGGGACTAAACATCAGTTACACTTTAAAACTTGTACCAGCTCTATGGCCTTCAGTGTGAGTGATTACAGCATCTATGTTCACACTTCACAGCCAGTTCAGTGACCTGTCCATTATACTCCCATAACCCACCTATAACACATTGTATCTGCACGGGTCTGAATAGTCACCACCCAGGGTCTGCCCATAAATACCCAATGCAATGGAGACATAGCAATCAATAATGCAACTCAGTGTAATGGGGCGAATACACGGTTCGATGCGGCGGCCGCTGATATGATTCAATATTGACATCTGTCGGGACCCCGGCAGGTGCCGGCATCAAAGATGAAGGAGGGATGGACGGCGCGAGTATGGCGCACAGGGGGAGTATGGAAATCCATATATATTCAATCCAATGGACAATAAGCAAGGGGGAAAACAAATGCAAGTATAATCAATATGTGATGCAATCACATCACTACATAGAGTAAAGTTACAGTCTCTCACTCGCAAGTGCACACTGGTCCAGTGTTCTTTATTCAGTCTGAGCACAGTCAAGAAAGGGGTCCCTAGCTCGAGCTAGCAATATATAGGGTCCAGACAATGGGATACAATAAAGTTCTAAATTGTTCAAGAGGTCAGGTTTCACCTTTCCTTATTTGGTAAGGTAAGGATGCACAGCTGGGTCTTTTCTCAAGGCTTTGTCATCATGTCCAAGGGTCCCTGCTGTGCAAACTGGTTTCAACTGGAATCCTTCTGTTACTCATTATATGTAATGTCCATAACTTCTGAATGATATATGCTGCGCTTTCTATGATATATGCTGTGCAATTTTTCAAGGCTGGTGTGCAGGTGTTTGGAATATTTATAGATGGGCAGGTGTGTGGCATTACTAATGGGGGAAGGTGTGTGAAATAACTAAGGTGGAGCTGGTGTGTGGGATTACTTATCTAAGGGGCAAGTATAAGGGGCCTACTATTGTGTTGCGTGATGTGTAAAAGGGGTATATGGTGTTCTACAATACATTCAAAGACACACCACCTTTTCAGTGACCACACCACCTATTTCTGGAGTGCGGCCCTCGAATATCTGCTCCAAGTATTAAGTGGCCCCACAGCTGAAATAATTGCCCACCCCTGGCTTAACACATACTGTAATACAATAATACGAATGCGACTAATGACTAATCTTGTCTGCCGAAGCGGGGGAGTGCTAAATCCCCCTCCGGCGATGTCCCTTCCTGGAGATAGCGCATTAGTTTACACTGGTGCACCATCTCCTCCCCCCTGGCCTGCTGGACTGCGCATGCGTGGGATCTCGCTACTCATGCGAGATCCCCAGTGCAGCCCAGAGCTAACAGCAGAGACAGCGTTATCCACACTGTTGAAATAGGGCTCCGCCAGCCTGCCAGAGCTGATGACTGTTCATACATTTGTCATGCTATCATTTAGATACCAGCACTGATATGGACAGGGGTGCATAGCGCCCCTCTCATTTACCGCACACTGGCTCCTTTATACATGGGGGAGAAGTGGTATCATTGCACATAACGTGCGCTGATACTCCTTCTCCCCCATACTGCATGGTCATACATCTGCCCCAATGGAAGATGTGCTGATAAGCATTGTGAGCGATGCTAGATCACTCAGAACGCTCAGCATTACTCAGCACACAGCGCTGCATAGCGATGTGCCGCTAAGTGATCTGTCGGGCCAGTGATCTCTGGTGAGAACACTGGCCCAGACACAAATAATTATAGATTTATCCAGCATGCTTGATATTAATCGCCGGGTGATAGTGAGGCGCGGGGCCATTGCTTTGTGTGTAGGTCCCATTAAAGGTGGAATTCAATTGATTGTTGTGGTGCTAATTAATGGGCACATGACAGAACAATTAATTTGTTGCTCTGTCCAGTCGCATATGGGCGCATATGTCTTGGATGGAAACAGCTTTCTGAGTTGTTGAGCCGAAATATGCAAACAATCTGTGGTTTGGGCACCCAAGCAGTAGATTAGGCACCATAACCAGGACACACACGATAATTAATGGGTGCCCAAAATCAATTAAATTGCTTTAGCACCAAGTAAATACTATTGAATCAACCCTTTAAGGTTTCCGAAAGTTTATATATGAATTTAAATTCACAATGTATAAATACATCAGTGTTTTCCATTTGTTATAGTTTAAAGCACATTAACAATTACAATAATAGAAACAATCACATTTCAGCAAATGCATTCTTGATTATCATTTCATTTCAATGTATAACTTGTGAGCCACTGTTTACCACAGCTGCAAATTTGGGACAATGACAATATTCTCTTTGTTTATATGAAGAGTTCTAAAATCATTTTAATGAAACGTTCACTCACTATTTATCTAGGATTAACGAGCAGAAATAATTTCGTTTCACATATATTGTTGCGAAATGCCCTGATCACCTAGTACAGATGCAAACCAGAGATCAGAGCATCAAAGTGATCTGTTTATGTCAAAAATATGGTATTACCCTTTTATTCTGCTCGCTAGGCATTTTGTTGCAGTCAGTGTTTTATGTTTATCTGTGCAAAGAAAATGGGTAAAACGTAGCTTGATTTTTAATGTTGGCTGCCACCCATATGTGTACAAGAATAAAGATTGAATGTGATCTCTATAAATAGACAAGCCTCTTTAGTCATCTGCTACGAAAGTACTTTAATAATTCCATGCTGGGTCTCCTTTGAACAAATTTAATGAAAATCAGCATGGTGTTGTGGCAGTCAGTATTGGATTTTGCTACTATCTCCTTATGCTTCATAGTGGGAGTTATTAAAATAGTGACTAATAGCCTAGCATTAACTGCTTAACATCTTTCATGTGTAGCAAACATGACAGCCTCTATCGTTGCTAGTCTGCTTTTCTCAGGAAGGTGCTCCCAATTCTCTTATTTGTATCCAATTTCCTGGGACAAGAGGCAGTTTTGCAAGTTTATTTCTTATTCATTACTGGTGTCACAGTATGGTTTGTCAGAGCCGTTTGAGGCAGAAAACAATGAATTGATTTGTGACAGTGTATTAATCTGAAGAGATAGTTCCCAAGCGCAGTCAGCAAGCACACGAATGCCATATGCTTCCTGTTCTTATCAACATATGTATGAGTTAAAGGGATTTACTTGGGGTGATGTATACAACAAGAAAATGTTCCCCGGGGTTAATTAATCTTCTTTGCTGGATATTACGTCCTTATCCGTTTGACATTAACTTGAATACCGTACTAATGTACAGAATGATGTACATCGATGTATCTGCCCCAGAGTTCCATTTAAATTAAACATTTCAATCACTGCTTTGAACGATTTTGAATGAATGTGCCCCCACATACGCTAACCTGTACCTGGGATGGTGGGAGCGGGAGCACGTTTTCATTGACCAGAATGACAGATTTACAGAACACATCTTAATGTGGCTCAGGTATATTGATGACCTGCTCATCCTGTGGGAGGGAGACATAACTTTGTTTATGGAATTCCTAGAGGTTTTAAATACCAATAACCTTAATTTAAAACTCACCTGTCAAGCCAGTCAGAAGGAGGTTGAATACCTCGATCTACGCATCAGCGTTAGCACCAATGGATCATTAGTCACGGATATTTTCCGTAAAAATACAGCGACGAACTCACTGCTGCATAATGAGAGTGCCCATTATCCACCAGTACGGAAAGGCCTACCAAAGGGTGAATACCTCAGGACGAGGCGCAACTGCTCAGAGGATGTAACATATGAAAGGAGAGCAGACGAATTGGACCTCAGACTTACAAGCAGGGGATACAGTAGAAGATCCACACGTAGGGCCAGAGGGGAGGTACGCAAATACAAACGTGAACAGCTACTAGTCCCGGGCAGACACAAAGATACAAACCCCAATGAAAAAGTTAGGTTCATTGGGACATTTTGTCAGGAATGGCGCCAAATGCAGGGGGTACTCAATAAGCACATTGGGATCCTAAAAACTGATAAAGACCTGGATAAAATACTGGGTGATCAGATCGATATCAGCTGGAGAAGATGTCCAAATCTCAGGGACCACCTTGTGCGTAGCCACTTCGAAAAACCTACTAGAAACAAGATCAGTAGAAAGGGCACTTTTAGATGTGGGACGTGCAAGGTCTGCACATTTATTGTGCCCCAAAAAACATACACTGATAGGTATGGGAAACAACACAAGATTGACCAGTACATCACATGTGACACCCCAGGGGTAATCTATAATCTGGAATGCCCCTGTGGGAAGCATTACATTGGGAAAACCAAGAGAACACTTAAAACCCGGCTATCAGAACACTTAGCGAGTATCAAATATGCTAAAAGAGACCAACAAAATGGCAAAACCCTCACACCAGTAGCTAAGCACTTCCTCAGATACCACCAGGGAAACACCAAAGGACTCCAAGCCTATGGAATGATGCAAGTAGTGATGGGTACCCGCCGGGGTGACATAGACAAAGAGTTACTCAAACAAGAAGCCAGATTAATATTCCTGATGCAAACTCTGTCACCACTAGGTCTTAATGAAGAAAATGTATACACTGTTTTCCTGTGAGTAACAACATTCCACTCTCTACGGCACTAATACGATATATTGTACTCTGCCTGAATTAGCCCCATTCCTACATTTATGCTCATTTTAATATGAAGTATCAAAATGTAATCATATTGAGAAACAGAACAACCGATGTGTGGCTACCAGGATATGTGATCACTAACGTCTAAACACGGACGAATGTGAGATATGAGATAAAACGGTCAAAATGACAGTTTGTCCCCGTTGAATTAAATAGCTGGACAAAAACGCAACATTTACACATGGTTTCCCTTTTTCTGAAAATTAACCACTTCCTTGCAGGCGACAGTCATGATACTAATAGTTATCAATTGATGAAATTCATTTTTACAAAGAATCTTGTCTCCCCTTTTTTATATATTTTTATATTTTTCAGTAATTACGCTAGTAAGACTACTATTTTTAATTTTCCATTTATGTTCACTTGGTCCATGCACTGGACAATGGTTATCCTCACCTCTATCCACTCCAACCACCGGATTCACTATACCTTAACACTTGATCACCACACATCAAATAAATGGTTCTCTCCAGACGGCCTTGAATTATACTTCATTTATAAGGAGACCTTAAGACAGGTCCAACACTGTTTTCACCATGTTTTCACAGTTTTTATGTATGCTTCACAATTTTGTTTGATCACTTTTTGTTCACTTTTCGACACATCACTATTCTATAATTTAGACAATCACATAGTAAATTGATGTAGGGGATAATAGACCAGATATGGGAATATCCAACACATGAGATAATTATGTTTGAAATAACCTACAAATAAGAGTACACACACATTAAGAAAAATGTCGACGTGTCGACAAGCACGCAATGACAAGGTTGCCATGCACAACGAAGGATATGACTAAAGGAATTTATCCCCAAATACCTACCTGAGTACTACAGTCTCTCCTGAAATATGATATATCTCCTGTCAGGAATCGGAACAAATAAACAGCAAAGATTGGGGATATGGGAATATTCCATGCACTAGATCATGCACTAGACTGTATACCCCACTAAATTCACCAATCAAAACGAGTGTACTCCCTACCGGAATAATTAAATCCGTTATGTGGAGACACTCTTCCTTGTAATCAATCTTTACGTCCACCATGTCTATAACATCTTCCGACAGGGAGTAGAATATAAATACAATAGTCGACATTGCAAAAAAAGCATGTCGACGGGCACAATCCTAGTGCAAGGTTCAAAATGGCATACAGACTACATATAGTGTATGAATTACACGGAGCCTCACCAAATACTTACCTGAGTACTATAGTCTCTCCTGTCATAAATATGATAAATTTCCTGTCAGAAACCGGAACGAACAAACAACAAGGATACCTGACTCCATATCATCGGAACAATATGATATAAGTCATTGCGACTCACGGGGAACAGAATAGAAGGACAACAACCGACATTGCAAATAAACGCATGTCGACGAGAACAATCTCAGTGCACGGTTCAAAAAGACACACAGGTCATTTTAAAAAAACGAAAATTAAAACTTGGTCAGATGTACATATCACACTAACCTTTGTAAGGACGATTACATTCCTTACCAATCAAATGGAACCCCTTAAGCGGGTACACTCAGCTCTCTACGTTTATATACTGAAGATTATTTAACTAGATAGACCAATTGTGAACATCCAGATTCTTGCGATTGGATGCCCGTCAATTGGCTCATGTATCAGTATAAGAATGTTAACATTGGTGCTATATATGATACTGGATGAGAAAAGTCAGCGAGACAGGGGGATCATTATAAAGGTCGACACACTACATGTCGATGTGTCGACAAACGGCAGTCTAATTTTAGTCAGCACACTAGTTTTTGGGTAGTGCGTCAGGATTACTGTGTATTCCATTGAAAGTCAGCATGTATACTTATATTAGCCATCCAAATATAAACTTTGGAAGTACTCCTATATGACATAGGAATTAACAGTCAGCAATGACAGCCATGTCCAGCAGGAAACCGGGGACAGGCACAGGCCAGAAACACGAGCGTCATACCATTATCCGACCAATGATCTGGGGATACTGAGACACACCTTTAATTACCTCATGAATATGTATGAGATCAGGGGAACAAAAGGAGCTTCCGGGCGCCCACCGGGTGGTCCTGAGGAAGCGTTCACAGCGAAGCGTACGCTGACCGACTAACACACTCAGTGTGTTCTAAATCCCCCTCTTCCCCTCCCCACATACAATGTTTAAATTTTGATCTGTACCGCAGCGCGACAGTCACTGGTCCACACCGTGACTACACGTGAGTCTGGCGCCAGACTCAACGTTCCTTGAGCTGTCTGGATGAACGAGGCAAGTGCTAGCCTGCACACCTCTAACGTAGTTCACCAGCGCTCAAACCCCGAGAAGTGAGAGTGACTGCCTGCAGCCGCACGGCAGTTACACCAGAGGACGGCCCTGGACGGGTGCTCGCCTCACCTATTACGCGAGAGCGACTGTACCGCTAGTCCTCTCAGTCCGAGTACTGTCACTCTCACCGGTGCAATAAACAATATAGTTATCTCACGGTGAGGTACACTATTGACTAGAAGAAAGTCTGTACCTTCAGTTTCTTCTACCTGAGAGCACTTTACTCTCATCGCGGCTGCATACTGTTTAAAAACACTTATACACAGGGAATACTGGGGATCTGGGGGTCACACTGAGCCAGGGGAATCCTTCCCCTTTTTTAATAAATGTTTGTGATTTTTTGTATGTCTTGGTTTTATTTCGCTATAAATTTTTAACGTATACCCAATAAATGTTATATATTATGAGTTAAATTCTTAGGTGCACCAGTAAAAGGCATTCTTTCCTTTCCTCAAAACTCTCGATTTTGAATGAATTTTAAGTATGTCCCATGTATAGTCAAGAGAAGATAAATTGCAAAATGTCTTCATTGACACATGCTTATTTGTTTTAATAGATTGATTTTTTAAAAGAAGCATTGCAAAATAAGGACAGTTTTAACATAGGTAATTTGTAATATGCTATTATGTTTATAGGCTGGTTTACAAAGCTACTTAAAGGAAATTGAGCTACTCCGGATGGTGACTTTCCCTATAGCAGAAACAGACAAGGCAAAGAAACAGTGGGTGAAATGTAATAGGATGAGAGATTCAGAAAGTGAGAGATTTGGTAAGAAATCTCCAGTTTTTTTTTAAGCGGCAATCATTTACACGATTGTAAAGTGTAAATGATTGCCGCTTTAAAAAAACTGGAGATATCTTACCAAATCTCTCCCTTCCTGAATCTCTCAGACGCATCCTATTAAATTTCACCCAGTGCGTGTTTCAGAATGCATTGGATATTTATCCAACCAATGTCTAATTAAACAAAATACATTTTTACTTTTTATTTTATATGATTGTAATATGAACTCCTTAATTAAAAACCTCTAAAACCGCAGATTCATATACATTAAAATGGTGTTTCATATTCCATTAACTTAAAAGAAGTCTCAGCTCATTGAAAGTCTAGTTAGTAAGCAAGCAATAAGCATCTGTAAAACTTGTATTTATGTAATCCACCATATTATTGCAGTTATTTGTACTGGTGTTGTGACCGTCCATGAGCAAATATTGTGTACAAATACAGTATATTGCTTTGTGGGAATAACGCTATAACCAGGGGCATAACTATAAGTTTGGGGGACCCATAGCAAAGTTTTGATAGGGGGCCCATGCTGCTGTTAGAGATGGGGGTGTCGGAGGCACACACACAAGAGCCACTGAGGGTGTCACTTTGCATGGTGTTTGCAGACATACACACAAAGCGGGGTGGGGGCAGGTTGTCACTTGCAAGGGGGGGGGGTGTGAGGGCAAAACCAGTAGTGCGCATTAAGGGGAGGGGTTTGTGAAAGAGAAGTAGCATTATCTGTCCAGCAGGCCACCCTCTAATCAGTTACCTGCATCCTGTGGCCACTGCACCAGGTGTGACTGTCAGCAGCCATCCTCCATGCTGCTCTGCCAGTGAAAGGTACTGGGAGGTCCTCCCTGTGCTGTGTAAAACTGCTCCTCATATGAAGGAGCCCCCAGGAGCCTGCTGTTATCTGCATACAGTGCCTGGCACTGTATGCAGCCTGCCTTAACAGGACCCTGCCTCCTCCAGGAAGGAACTCCCACTGACAAACTCCTATTTGGTGCTGCACTGCACCGGTCCACACTACATAAGTAAAAAAAGAAAAAACATTCACAAGGGTGCAGAGGATGCCTGCTGGGTCCTCAGGCCCCCAGCCCCCTGCACCCTCTATAGTTATGCCACTGGCTATATCAAACCAAACCCCCAGTCCTGCTCTGTGAGCTGCATGCATGCCCTCAGCAACTCTATTCACCAGTGCCCTACTAAGCAAAAGAGCGAGTGACCGTGGTCTACTAACTGCCCTCTGCCACTCCCCACCACCACTGAGCTATGCTACCTGTGGGCGAGACAACAGGTCCCCCCCCCAAAAAAAAATAAATAAATAAAATGGTCTGGACAAAACTTGGGACAGTTGGGCGGTGTGCCCTTTGTCTCAATCTTCTTGGGGTGTGGATTTTGTCCCTTCTTAAATTAAAATTCAGGTATGAATTCAAGTATTTGGTCATTGTCTGTATGAACATGCATATGAGACATTCATGTTGAGATTTACAGTTTGTAAGTTCAAACTTTACATTTTTAAATGTGTTTTTTTTTAATCCACTTAAAAATATCTTTCGCCCTAATTATATATTATACATTGTGTACAGATGTGGATTAGTTCATTTTGTTAACATGGACCTGAAGATATGATCCAAGTCTCCATGCATATGTTAGATTTCAAACCGTATATGTTAAATAATGCAAGCACAATTTAATTTAATCTTTCAAAATACATGAAATACATCTGTACTAACTATTCTCACTGACAAATCAGCAATAATGTAATGAGTAATAGAGTCCTTACATGGCATCAAATCTTGCAGCTAAAATAGGCATTTTAAAATTCATAGACCATCTGAATGTAATAGAGCCGGTAATATATAGCCTAAGCAGTCTTCTGCAGGTAAAAAAAAAAAAAAACAGGTTTACGAAAAGGTATTAACACAGATTACATTGAATAATAAATATATAAAACAAATTAGCTCATTTTGCTGAGGCACAAATGCCCTGATAGCGATAAATACAAATTACAAATGCAAGATATGATGAAACTGAAATTTGATGTTCTTTGAGATTATGTGTCCTGTGGTTGTGATGTCTGTATGATGAAGATAACAAGTTACCTCAGATGCAGAATGTAAGTAAGATGTGAAATGTATAATAATCCACAGGACAGTGTTGCTTAATGGTTAACTGCTTGCAGTGTGCAATGGTGACAGCGAGAGACTGCTGAGACTTGGGTTTGTCTCTTTATGTCCCAGGCAATTAGATTATACTGTGAAAGAAATATGTCTGTCAAAACAGTCAGATACAGCACTGTATAAATATGTATGCGCTGCTTAAAAAGAAAAACAACTCTTGTATTTAAAAGATATTTACATGCGTAATATTCAATTGTATTACCAAAGGGTTTAATTCTTTTTATTTATATAACACGACTGACATGATAAATCTAACCAATATTGATTATAATCAAAGTGTCTAAATACTCAAATAAGGGGGGTGATTTAATTGTAGGTAGCAATGGATTGCTGCTGGGAAGCAATAGTGATGCTAGCATAGGGTAATGCAGCAGGTGGCGTCTGGTATAAGTACAGATGCCTCCTGCATGAATGTGTGATCCACGGATGCATATTAATCCATGGATCACCTGCAACTTCATTGGATGGCTGAGTAACCCATCTTTGTTTTTGTAATTCTTGTTAGAAGACAGAAGACAGGAACACTGGCCTTGGCACTCACACAAAACAGATGTTGCACGTATGTTTTGTGAGACAGGTCCCATTGGCACTTACCCCCACCATGGCTGCAGACATTAAATCAACTGAAGTCTCAAGCCTTAATACAGACAGCACAGGAGCAGCACAGATCCAGGACATGCAAAATGTATTGAACATTGGTACATTGCATACTTTGTGCCCCTGTCACCAGATCTGAATCTGGCACAAGAGGTATTCTGGGTATCTTTCCTTTAAGTTGTGGGATAGTGGCAGTGGCGGAACTTGTGGGTAATGAACCCATATTCAAAAATATAATTTGGGCCCCCTTCCTCCTCTTGAACCCAAGTTGACATTATATGTCATTTTACCATTAAATGGCATTATTATAGGTTCCATCACAACCGATATCTCATCGCATCGCATTGCATGCCATACAATAATGGCATGCGATGCAATGCTTTATCGCATCCTATCTTTTTAATGGATTCACTGACACAGAGCAGTGAATACATTAGATAGGAAAATCGCATCGCAGTATGGCTTGCAATGCGTTGCGATGCTATTTCACTACCGTGAATAGCACTCTACGCAAATGGAGTAGTGGGCGCCGTGATAATACACAAGTACCGAAATTTATGTGATGCCGCAGGGGGTGTGCCTAGTTGTGTGTGTAGGGCGGGGGCATTACCAGTGGTATGTGGGTGTGGCCTGCATCATGGGTGACCTTCTTCAATTGCCTCCCACAAACACTTTACTTATATAAACAGTGTAATGTGAAAGTCTACAAACAAAAGGTGTCAGTTTAGAGATTTCATCACATTGACTTCAGATTAGTAAACCATGTCCCCTGGAATGGCTCACTCACTTTAATGTTTTCCAATGAGTGTCCACATGGATGTTAAAGTATGAAAAAGTGCAATATATATATATATATATATATATATATATATATATATATATATATATATATATATATCACAGAAGAAGGTTCCCCTACTGCGCCCGAGATGGTGATAAAAGCAGCAGCTCTAATGGACCCCTGTTAGCCGGGCCCGGATAGGCAAATAGAAATAGAAGAAAAGTATCGAGTGCGCTAAATACAATTCAACAATTTAAAAAATATACACATTTATTTTCAGTCTTCACAAAGACTTCAAATTTAGAAAATACAGCTGGTCGGTTATTGGTACAGATGATGTTGTAGGGCCTACAACATCATCTGTACCAATAACCGACCAGCTGTATTTTCTAAATTTGAAGTCTTTGTGAAGACTGAAAATAAATGTGTATATTTTTTAAATTGTTGAATTGTATTTAGCGCACTCTATACTTTTCTTCTATATATATATATATATAAAGATGTGGTTGCAGCCCGGCACTCCAACTCAAATGGTTCAATCACCTTGGTGCCATCCGGGTAAGTAATGGTGGATGATAGAAGACAAACAGCGGCACTCATAGGATTTTTCAAATTGTATTAAAAAACGTGACCATAAACCAAAGTTGAGGGGACTAGCCCCTTTGTCAAGGTGTATGAGTGCCGCTGTTTGTCTTCTATCATCTATATATATATATATATATATATATATATATGAACGGACCAGCACTCAACTCCTGAGTTTGCTGCTGCTGTGCCTTCCAGTATGATGTTTCTACAATTGAAAGAAAGACGGCGGCACTCGCAGGCTTGTGGTAAAATCAGCTCATTTATGTGAAGAAACACATGCAGTATAATCCGAAGTTTTGGGGACTAGCCCCGTTTTCAAGGTGCAGAAGTGTCACTCTATATACTCTTGTTCGTGTTTGTTCGCTTCCCCTGTTAACAGAGGGGACATATGGAGTTGCTGCCCCGTATTATATTATATTATATTATAGCGCAGAGAAAGGGTTAATTCTGTCTATCTTGGTTGCTTTATCTGTTAGTAACCCCAATATCTGCTGCTCTTAGAACCATGCCATTTTTTAATGATAAATCCAAAAGAACCGTCAAAGCTAAGAATATCTTTTTGGATGATGAGCACGTTTTTATTTCGGATGACGAGGATTATTATAATCATCTTAATAATGTGGAAAAATTAGCCATAAGAGAGCTAAAAGATTGGTACGACATTCTGACATTAGAAAAATATCTTGAGGTTAAACGAGTACCCAGAGGACTTAGGATAAATAAAACACCCACTATGGGAAATGGGAATGAGATATTTATCAATGCATGGAATAAGATTTTGGAAGACTGTTCTAATAAGTTAATTTCCCTAATTGTAAATGAAAGAAAGAGAGAAATCAGTAGGATTGAAAGTTGAAACTGAGATCAATAAAATTGACAAAGCGATGGAAAAGTTTTCTGATAGTGAGGAATTCAAAAAAAGATGTTACTGACCTTCATTACAAACTGGAACAATTGGAAAATGAAATTATCGAAAGAAAACAGAAAAAGTTAATTTGAGATAAAAATGACTATGTGAATGGTCAGGTCCATAGTTGGATGAACAGCGAAAGGAATGATGTTGACACTTTTCGTCCATCTAAAAATGATTTCAATAACCAAGAAAAACATTCTCGCCCCTATCAAAGACAACGTGATTACCCAAGAAAGAACTATCGCCAACAACGTTGGGAACAACCGGTATACCCAAATCGAAGGAGAGAACGAATGCCTAACAATAACAAAAAATCCTATTATACACCTACTGCTTTCAGAAGGAACTCTTATCGCAATCATACTCCTTCATACCGTAAACCATACAGAAGATACGGAAACATGACACCATCAAATGATAGAGAGTATGAATACTGGCCTTACAGGGATAGAACACTGCCCCGTGACCATCAGAGACTACCTCGTGAACATCAAAGAACCATTAATTTTTTAGACGTAAGAACAGATTACAACCAACAGAGGGACACAAACACCTCCGACAGAAACAATACTCCCCAGGGGGTGAAACGTGGACTGAACGGAGATGGAGAGGATGTAGAGGGGGCCGAAAAAAGCCCAACAAAAAGAAGAGCCCTCACCATCCATGGGAGCCAGAGACCGGGATGATTAACATCTCTGAGAGCGAATTTTCCACAGCACAGACAGCAATATTAAATAAAGGATTGAAATTTGCGCCCGACAATCATGTTGACAAATTCGATCTCTTTATTGATCTCAATAAGTATCTCAGAACCCTTACTCTATACAAAGGCATTTCTTAAAAAACCCAATGTATGCCCAAACTGATAAGATTAAACCGAGAGTGTCAAATCCTTCTAAATTCTTTCCAGTGGAGTCCAAAGGCAGCCATCTTAATATATTCTTTAGTCTTGTTAACGAAGACTTCTAAAAGATAAAAAATGTTAGGGATCATCACCAATACAATCTTAGCGCACAAGAGAAAGAAGCTTTACGTACCCTCAAAGAAGATTCTGATTTGATTATAAAAAGTGCGGATAAGGGAGGAGCTGTGGTGGTGCAATCAAGGGATAAATATCTTAATGAAGCCAACGACTTACTTCAAGATAATAATACATATGTGGAACCATCGAGTACCAGTCAGATCTATACAAATTACTCATGGCGGCAAAGACTAAACTTCTGATCACCAAAGAATCAGGCACCCAAAAATTTCCATCTTTTATCCCCTCCCAAAAGTGCATAAAAACAAAGAACATCCACCTGGTAGGCCAATTGTTGCAGGAATACAATCGCTTAGTATGTAACCTATCCCATTTTATCGATCTTCTCCTTCAACCGTTTGTTATTAAAAATCCCTCTCATTTAAAGGATTCCACTACTCTGCTAAAGGAGTTGAATGGAGTAATTTGGGAAGAAAACTTTCTATGGGTTACCATAGATGTTCAAGCTTTATATTCCTCCATCCCTCATGCAAAAGGAATTGCAGCTGTCAAATCGATCCTTTCAAGATCCATTAGTACAGTACCTCTTTAGAAGAGATTGAGTTCATTTTGAGCAGTATAGAGTACATACTGACTCATAATTATTTCCTGTTTAACAAAGTCTTTTATTTACAAGTCAACGGAACGGCGATGGGCACGAAATTCGCCCCCGCATATGCCAACCTCCTGATGAGGAATTGGGAGGAACAACACGTTTTACAATCAGCCTTTTCGCAACACGTGGTATTTTACAAAAAATACATTGATGATCTTATCTTTATGTGGAGGGGAGATACTGAAAGCGTTGAGAAGTTTTGTTCATACCTCCAAACAAATGACTATAATCTCAAATTCACCTACAAAACAAATGCGGAGATAATTGACTATCTGGACCTCATTCTCATTGGACAAATAGGGGAGAGTATAGCTACAAAAACCTATTTTAAAGAAGTTGATGCTAACAGCTTCATCCCCTATTCAAGCTGCCACCATCCCAGATGGAAGGATGATGTTCCCTTTGCCCAGTTCCTGAGGATGAAACGTAATTGCAGCAGAATTGAAGATTTTGAAACACAATCAACGATGCTAGCAAAAAGGTTCATTGATAGGGGATACGACCCTTCTAAAATAGAACAAGCCAGGACCAGAGCATCAAAAAGGTCAAGAGAAGCTATGCTCTTGAACAGGGAAAATGTACCCAATTCGGAAAAAGTTCAAAGTAGACCTTTTGTTACACAATTTAACAGAGAAAATGACAAAATAATTAAAATCCTTTCCAGACATTGGAACATCCTGTTAAAGTACCAATATTGGGACCAAATCTACCTCCTAGGCTAACAGTTGTTTTTAGAAGGGCAAAGAATTTGAAGAACATATTGGCTCCTAGCCAAATGAAAGCGAAAACCACTGTGAAACCTAATACTAACTTCTTAACTAAAGAGATCAGATGTTCCCCTTGTGGAAGATGTATTTGTTGCAAATTTCTTGAGAATTCCGTTCAAGTGTACAATCAACAGAAAAGAGGTTACACTTAACCTATCCACCACCTGCAATTCTGTTTACGTAGTGTATAGAATTACATGCGGCTGTGGATTGATGTACATTGGAAGAACAAAGAGGCTGATAAAACTAAGAGTGCAAGAGCACATGAGGAACATCAAAAATAAGCTCACCACGCACAGCCTCCCCAGACATTACAGTGAAAAACATCATTCCCAAGTGGATGAAAGTAACTTTAAATTCACCATACTGGAACAAATTCCAATAGATCCGAAGGGGGGGGGGGGGGGTGATAGGGATCTCACATTGGCAAAAAGGGAAACGTTCTGGAGAACATTGATATTGTTTCCTTCTGAAGTGCAAATTGTGGAGATAGTCGCACTAGTCCAGGCTATGTGGGTATTAGACAGCTCAAAGCAGCAGTGAGTGCTACAGGCAGACCCCCAGACATTCGAGGAGCTGGCGGTGGTGATTGAGCGGCATCTGACCCTGGGAAAATAGAGTAAAGCCAGGATTCATGAGAGTACCAAAGCCCCTAACCCAGGACCCAGTGATTAAGCCAAAGGCCCCATCTCTCACTGTGTTCTCTGAATATGGCAAGCCTGGTCATGTATGGCGGGACTGCCCAAGACAGGGAGAACTGATGGACCTCAGCTTGGGTAAAGCGGTTCAACCAATGATCAGCATGGCTGCTGGAAATATATCCCAAGCTGGGTCCACTTTGTTCCTTGTCATGGTACAGCTGTAAGGTTGGGGAATCTGGGCGCTAGTGGACACTGGTAGTGAGCTTACCATTGTCTCTGCTAATGTGGTTACTCTAGGAGTTGACAAGGTCCTGCCTCCTGTAAGCGTGCTGGTTATCCAAGTTGAGGAGTGCCCACATGTGTACTTACCCTGACCATACAAGACCGGCCATTAAAGGTGTTAGTGGCAGTAACCTCCAGACCAATTTATCTGCTAATTCTGGAACATGACTTTGAAAATGTGGAGTGGAGGCAAAATACAGTTTTCTGGCGCCTACAATGCTGTTAAGATGGCGCTGAGTTCATAGACCTTATATACTGCAGGTTGCTGTGAACTCACTAAAGCTAGGCTGGTAGGACAGAGATTCTGGACAAAGATTTGAGAAAGTACACACAAGGAATATGAAGAAACACAGATTATAGTACATATTTCAATAGTCCAGAATGTAACATGCATACAAAAGTGTTCCTGGGTCTCAGAACCAGAATTGCCTTAAACGTACTGATATGAAATGAGTCTGGCAACCTGTTAGAGGTTCCCAGTTCTGATAGGTAATATGACTACTAGTTACCACCAATTACTTGTAAGCGTACAGTATGCGTAATTATAATCAGTGCAGGGTGTTTTGTGCACAAGGGCCCATACCGCTCCTCCATTTAAAATACATACTATGTATCACTGGAAAAATAGTGCAAGGATCATGTTTCTGGAGATCTGAGCTGCAGAAATCATCGCAAACATGACAGAGGTGCCATGCTCTTATAGATCTGCCTATGCGCGGTAGACTACTGGCACATTCCCTTAGTCTGCTGTCGCAAAAAAAAAGACAGTGAGAGAGGAGGAGGAAATGAAAGGAGGCTGCACACAGGCCCTTCTTTCTTTGGGGCTCCAATCCTAACCCTAAGCCATGGAGGTGTGGATTAATGAGATAAAATTGCGTTACCTGATTTACACACAAAATAATAATGCAAAGTGTCGTAAACATGAGAATATTAACAGTATAATGATGTTGTGTCTGTTAGTTACAAGTTGGCGCAAACACTGCCTAACCAATTTTTATCTAAACATTATCATTCTGTAGTGGAAATTTCTAGAATCTGCACTTTTATCGCAGTCCATCAAACTAAAGCTGAGCAATAACAAGAACAAAATTTATTGGCATTATCAATGCATGAGATTGTGTGTCATGGTTGTCCAAACCTTTTGTCCTCAAGGCAAAGTGCAGTTAATTAGTACCTCAAAATAACTGAGGTACTAACTGGGGCCTGGACTGTTAGTGTGGACCAAGGTGGGGAATGTCTGGTGCACCCAAAAACAAGCAAGTTCATTCCATGAACAATTATGTTTTGGAGATGTTTCCAGAGGAGATGAGAATTTCATACCTCCCAACTTTCAATTAATGCGTGCGTGGCCTGGTGGCAAGGGGGCTTGGTATACAAATCACGTTACTTGCCCACGCCCCTGTTTTGCCGCTGTGGTGGGCATGGCCAGAGGCTCTGTGAGCTGCTGGCCATGCCCTCTGGCCCTTGGCGTGTGGGAATAGATGTAGCACTGCTGCTGATCCAGAGACATACTGTATATTACATACATCTACACATGTATGTTTATATGTGCTAACGGCTCCCCCTTGCGTTAGGTAGTCAGTGCTACTGGGAATGCAACCATGTCCAACTAAGCATATGTCTTGTTTTACTTAGCGTGCTCCTATCGCTATGCAATTATCATGTAAGGGCCTACATGTTTGCAATTTAGTGCATATTTACACAGTAATAACATGTATACAGTAACTTGCGCAAGAAAATTATATATTTCCAAATGTTCATAGAAATATGTCCTATATACTTTGCTGCATCATTCATAACCGTGTTTATGTATGTACGTATAATACAGATGGGCACATAGTTACTGTAAACATGATTACGCCACCAGACCTACCTTTGTAGAGCTATCCCATTTATTGGTGCAATCATTTTCATTTTGACACTGATACAAAAAAATATGGAATCCATAAACTAAAGTAATATTTATATTTTTAATCAATTGGCACATGTGTGATTTACTGTGTTGTGTATGTGAACTATTTTCTTACTTTTATTTTACACTTGAGTATGAAGTGAATACATTTATCCAGTATAAACGGAACACTTTTACGACTCTAAATGTCACATTACACTTCCAGGAAGTATGAATCCTAACAGAGATAATTACTTTGCTACTATAATAAAGTAAAAAGCACATTGAAAACTTTGAAATGCCACTGTATTTAAAATAAAACACTATTGTACTTTGCACTGCATGTCTAGACATTGCTTTTATAATTGGTAAACTTTAAATTGCTAAAATCACAGTAATAGCAGCAGATTAATGTGTGCTACTTACCTTATTTACACAAACATAAGACAGCTTTAAGGAGCCCATACACGCTCCGATAGCGGTGTGTGTTCTGGGCTTAAATAGCATCCATCACATCGCATTGCATGCCTTGTGCATGCAATGCGATGCGATGTGATAAAAAGCAAGTACAAAAAGTATGTGCAGCACATACTTTTTGTACTGTGCGATGAGGTGCCGTGGGAGCGCGCACCTCAAAGCACACATCGCATCACTGCTATCGGAGCGTGTATGGGCTCCTTAACACATAAAAAGGAAAAGAATAATGCAGTTAATAAAAAATTTAATCTTTAAATATTATATATTTCCCGGTGACACAAACTTTTCAGTACTAAAAGCCATAGGCGGAACTACCATTAGTATAGCAGATTGCAGTGCCCCTGAGGACTGAGGGGCACACTGCTGACCCTGTCATCCTCTTCCTGGCACCCACTGTTTTCTCTGTCTCTCCCTGTTACCCTCTGCCTCTCCCTGCCTCTCCTTGTTACCCTCTGCCTCTCGCAGTCTCTCCCTGTTACCTCTGCCTCTCCCTGTTACCCTCTGCCTCTCGCAGTCTCTCCCTGTTACCCTCTGCCTCTCCCTGTTACCCTCTGCCTCTCCCTGTCTCTCCCTATTACCCTCTGCCTCTCCCAGCCTCTTCCTGTTACCTTCTGCCTCTCCCTGTTACCCTTTGCCTCTCCCTGTCACTCACTGACGTGGTGCATTTTGTGAAATTGGGTTGGGGTGAAGAAGGGGGGGGGGGGGAATTAAATATTTTTGCACCAGGGTCCACAACTCACAAGGTCTGCCAGTACTGTAATCCATTGCTTTCTTTTGTAACATTTGGTGTAATAGTTAGCGCAGAAAATGTCAGTATCTGGATGGCTGACAGACAATGTATAGGTCGACAGTCAATAGGTCAACACCATAGGTCAACAAGCAATAGCTTGACATTACAATGGTTGACACATGAAAAGGTCAACATGCATTTTCCATCTTTTGGACTATTTCATACTTGACCATCCACGTGGACTCCGATTGGGAACGGTAAAGTGGCACAAAGCACGGTGTGCAAAAGCAGCTTGTGTCAATATTTTCCCAGTATCGACCTTGTGCATGTTGATGTTTTGGAGTCAACTTATTGACTATCGACTTAAATATTGTCTGTGAGCTATACCACACGCAAAACCTGCTTAGTAACTGATGCTGAGATGGCACAACTGTGCCTTAAATTGTTGGTGTCAAATACATTCACTAAAAGAAAACTCATATGTGGGCAATTATTAGAAAAAGCAAGGTTTGCATTGGTTATATCTTGTTTTCCTTGTTAATATGCATTGTCTTTTACATTTCACAATTACAATTCCTAACCTAATTGCATTTATCATAAAGCATATATAAATAATATGAATTGGATAGGTGTATATATATGTGTCTCCTGACTGTATCTCTTCACAATTAAGTCTGCACCATTTCTCTCCAGGCACAGGGAGATGTCAGATTCATTCATATCTGCATGAGCACATTTTATACTTCTACTATTGTTGGTTGTACTCCATGAGACCTGGGGAGAGGGTGGTCCAGGGGGCAAGATAGAGTCAATGACGTAACGTTTAGCCATGATACCCGGTGCAGGCTCTTTTCAGGATGCCCTCCACATATATACACAGACATATACACACAGACACGCACATATACACAAACTATATACTATTCTGTGTTGCCGCCTGACTCCTGTTGATGTCCCTGCATCATTCTTCCAGCTCCCCTGCGATGTGCTATCAACACTTAGCATTCTAATCTTCACCATTGATTGTTCGTCTTCAACCTCAGTTGTTCAACTCATAACGATTGTTCATAGTCAACATAAATTTTTAATCTTCAACATCGATTATTCATCTTCAAAATCAATTACCTTCATCCCCTCTGCACAGTCCGGCCAGTAGTCTCTCTGCATTCCAAGTCATCTGTTGCTGCATAGCACAGGAAGTCTTGAAAAAGTTTCCGTCCATAGAGGGTACGAAACGCGTTGACGCATTACCTACTCCAGACGTGTCTCCAAGGTCCCGCCTTCAGCCTCAGTCTCCAGCCGCACAGCTGATCCTAATTACCTGCCGCAAACTTGACATCGGCTTTCCACGCGGCCACCGGCTTACTCCCGCTTCAGCGGCCGCACCACCAGCTCTGACGAGCGCAAGCAGGACATGCTGCCACTCTGCTAGTCCCCCGGATCACCATATTGGGGACGCCGGCTGCTAGCGCTATCGAGCACCAACATCACTGCTTTCATTTCTACAATTTTACCTGGCTGCCTGTCCCTGCCACTTGGAGGGACACTCACTTGAGGGTCGAGCTAAACAAACACCTATTTGGCTCCCCGCTGCCGTCAATCTATATGGGTGAGAGAAATTCTTAATTTACCCTATTATAACCACACGAACTGCCTTACCACCTAGTGCATGTCTGCTTACATGCTAAATTGGCATTACTAATTTATGACTGCAGGATACCCCGTTCTATTTAATTCTTTGAACTGAGCAATCCCAATTACTGGGAATTTTCCATATTTCACCTTGGAGACACCCTTTACTATTCAGGATTTAACCCTATATGTTTTTATATTTATGTTTTAGTGTTACTATGTATGTATATGTGTTTACCTCTTTTTTACATTTATAAAATAATACAATTTACAAGCGTGTCCAGTGTCATTTCTTTCTGGCAATACCTAAACTAGACTTGGAGTTCATATTATATATACCCAGCAGCGCAATTGTGTTGAAACCCCCCCCCAATAATCTGTTGCTGCATCCCTCGGTCATTGTCAGCTATTGTGCGTTTTCCACTGCAACCATCGATGCTATACCATCAGTAACCTCATCTCCACCCCTGCATGTATAGATTTAGGTTGATATAGAGACTGTACTCAATTGTGCATTTCTTTGTGGATATCTATTACAAAAAGTTATTACCAACTGCCGCTGTTATCTGTGCATGCCTACCTGAAAGAGACTTCTTTTTATCATACTTACCTTGTTGTCCTGGTCATGCCATTTGCCTCTGTCTTATGAATGTCTAAGATTCTAATACAAGCACCCATGTTTATATACACTCCTGCCCCAATGCCTGAGGCTTGCTGCGGTCAGCCTGAACCCTCAGATGTAACAATGATCTCCAATATTTGTGGCTGTGTATAGGTGGATGCAGCCAGTTGCATTGACACACCTGCAACAGAGCCATAATACACCTACCGCACTGACAATATGTGTTTAGTATTAGCCACCTCCCAGTCACCATCAGGACTGCCCATCACTTTTCCATTACCTTTCAGTACAGACAGGCAATCTGTGTGTCCAGATTGCATTGGAATCTTTGTGCATACAGTCTATGTGAACATGTGTGACTCTATATAAGGCGCCTAGTCTTTGCATATAGACTAGGTTCTACTATTGAGAGAAGTGCAATCACATTGTTTAAGGAATCTATGTCATTGAGGCTCTAGTATCCAACCAGATGTACATTACTATTCAGATGGACCCAGTCATGGCCTACAGTATTATAGTCCATGGGGCATAGTTCTAAAATAAAATATTTGTAGGATATTATATATTCCCGATTTAGAAATATACTGGACCTTGACCCTGGTAGTGACTAGATAGCATTATTAAGTGTAACTCATGGGCTAAGAATTGTAAAGCATTCTGGGAGATGAAACCACAATAGCCACTCCCACATGCGTTGTCAGTAGACTGTGCATGCACAGTAGTATGGCCAGGCTATAAACCAGAAACTAAAATGATCACTTAGGGCAGGGGTGTCCAAACTTTCAGCGACGAGGGCCAGATTTGATGAGGTGAAAATGTGGGGGGTCGACCATTCAGCCTGACATTCTTTGAATCATTAATCACATCAGAATGGTCCCCCACTCTGCCCCCATTCACTCTATGTCCCCCAGCCTGCCCCTTCACTGTATTTCCCCCATAAAATACTGACTGCTTTATTTTTACACTGTAATATAGACCTCACTTTAAAGTAAAACCCCACCAAGCCTAACTCTCTCTGGACAAGTTACATCTACCACACTTGTAGTGCACGTGGTTTTGTCCATTTGAGAAGGAATTTAAGGCCCTTAGTTGGATTCTTTTCAGAGCCCTTGTACATACTTGTTTTTTTTGTAAATTTTTGGGACTGAAAATACCAGAAAGAATCCCAGTAAATTTTGTAACCCACCTAGTCAGCCTAACCCTAACCATTTCATTCCACATCCAAACTATAACCAACAGCCCTAGTGCCTGACCCTAACTCTAAAACTAATCTTAACCCTAATACCTTGGGCATCCACTGAGCATTGGTTTTCTGATGACATACCCCTATACTTAGTGAATAGAGCTATGCATCAAATACTATATCACATGCGATACTGGAGACATACTCATTTCTTTCATTCCCATAGATAGCAAAAACTATGCAATTGCTACTGTATAGTTTATAGTGATTGCTGGAGTTCTTAATGAATTGTAATTAAAATAATAATATTGTCTAGTGAATGCAACTTCACCTCATACTGTGAGCAAATTGCTTATGAGCATTGTATAGTTAATCTACCTCAGTGAGTAATGGCATCCCATAATGTGACCTCTTATTCATTAAGCAATAGCATGACAACTAATATAGCTTTTTAAGTCATTAAGGTCAAAAATTAAAATGTTCTCTATCTGATTATTAAGAATTCTGTCAAAATTGTGACACTGTATAATGAAATGCCCAGCTTAGGCTCTAAGTCATCCAGAGTTCCAGGCAATGGCTGCACTATTCATAATTTAAGAATTCTGGTACATTGACTCACTCATTTTCAAATTAAATACTGATCCAAGAGTTCCTAACGCACGCACAATTAATTGTAGTACTTAAGGTTAACCCATAGTTGTTATTTCAGAGGAATCTACATTTTTTTTTGTTTTATTGCCATGCATACAGTATGTGATATTAAATGTGTAAAGAATTGTTAAATAGCTGCCTGTATATAGTATTGAAAGCATTACAACATAACTTTTATAATGCAATGTAAAAAAAATGGTATCTTATTTATTATATTTTTGCATTTTAGGATGCACCACCTCCAGGGTCCTATAACGTTTGTGAATCGTATGAAAAATTGCACAGTAGAGGAAGATACAAACCACCTAGGACTGTCCAGGGAAAAAGGAAACAAGCATGTTTCCTGACTGCAGTTCCAAGGAATTTTACTCTGCAAGATGACTGCCAAGTGCCAGGTAAAAAGGTTATTAAGGTTCCTCTTGTTCACTTTTGCACCAGTGATAGTGTTTGTATATGCTGTATGTAATTATAGAATGGAAATGATTGTTTGCAACTGAGGAATGTAGTAGACTTTTACACTGCATGCTCGGTAAAGACAGAGGGTGTGTCCAAACTATGGTAGGCATGGTCCTAAGCCTTTGAAGAAAAAAAATCAATGAATAATGCTGTACTTTGCACACCGCCACAAAGCAGCTGTGAAGGACTAAGTTCTGTTTCCTTTACGTGTTTATTAAAATGCACTTTTTGCAACCAGGTTCTAAGTGCAACATCTATTATTTATTAATTAACAGTTTCTTAACTCCCACTTAAAACAACTAGAAAGAGGAAAGAGTGACATGGAATGGTGATGGATCCAGTATAGGCCCATACACACTGGGATCCAGTGTATATGGCCCGGCGATGAGCGGTGAGCGCTGCTGCGCGCTCCTGCAACATCGACAGAAAAGCCGCTCATCTGCATATGCACTGAGCGGCTTTCCCCGTAGCGATGACAGCGGTCATCGCTGTCCATACACGCTGGGCATAGTTGCCCAGTGTGTATGGACCTTTAGGATGCTATTGGATCATTGGAAATATATTTTTCATACCGAACTCCATCCAAAAATAAATGTTTAGTTCCGGTTGTTTTTCTTTAAGTGTGTACAGTAGACTGATGACAGAAGATCTGATCTTGGTTATTATGGTAAGATGCTAAGATGGGAGTGCTATTGAAAATGGGATGTTACAAATAGAACCAATCACATTCTACTTATTTATTTAGTACCTTCTATAATATAATAGAGAGAATCAGATTGGTTGGTATGGGTATCTTAGTAAATTTAGCCCTATGTCTCGTCACAAATTCACTCTATTTATTGCTGTGTACGTAAACGTGTCTTTTTATCTGAAAAACTATAGAGCACAAATATTATTGCAATTTTTTTTTTCTCCTTTGGCAGTTATGCTATAAAAATAATCTTGACTTAACCCACATGTAAATATAGCTGCTAAACCCAATATCTTTATGAAAGTAAAATTTTGTCTTGTATTGTTTCTTTTCTGTGCAAATTGAAAAGGCTTCTAGCAAACATTAACACTGCAGGGAACATTCCTCATGAATCCTTCTATCCAAATAATGCCCCTTTCCATATGCCAATGACCCCCTCTGTGTCATCTAGGACAGAATTGTTTTCATGTACGCAGCAGTGGAATGATATAAAAACAACAGGCACCTTATTTCATCAAAATTAGTAAAATTGGTAGAATTCAGGCATCTAGTGTGGAGACTTTAGCAAGTGTATATATTTGCTGTTTCATTTAAAATAATGTATCCAGTTATACATTTTTTTAAGAGGCTTTTGGACATGTGCGATGACATGGTTTCCTATGTGCCATACACAGAGAGCTGCAGGAGTCTTCCTTTGTTACAGGCAGCAGTTAAAAATAGATTAAGCTTTGGAATTAGAAATGAACAAAGGGGGAATCAAAGACTACACAATGCCGTCTATGTGGGGCAAAAGAAAATGATTCATAATAGAAAAAAATGTCACTCATTTAGTGAAGATGAAACATCTTTTGAAAGTATCACAGTTGTAAGTGGCGCTTGACAAAACCATTGTCCTTTTTGTAATCCACCATTACTTTTCTCCCATAGAATGTGACTTCTTTTCTAACTTGTCTATTACCTGTAAAATGTATTTCTAGAAATGTCAAAACTCGTGCTTTCTGCTTAAATTGGTGTTTGTAAGCATTAGTGCTGGTGGTAATTGTATTCTGCTCCTACATACCCCATTTCCAAGCACGGTGCTTACATGTTACATTTTGGTTTTGATGCACAGTTGTAAGTACTGTTAATATGTATACATATACACATGTTGTACTGTGCTGAAACTAAGGGCCTAATTCTGGTTTACTCTGTAAGCTGCGAAGATCACAGCTTACCTAGTCCCAGAGTGCCCACCCCACTGAAACCCCTCCAGCCCCCCGCAACCATGCGAGGGGATATGTTATGGAAACACATCACCTCTCATGTGCCCGCAGCAGCAGAACCGGCGACCATCGAATGATTTCTCCTGGGCTAGCAAATATAAGTCAGTGGAGAGTGATTTATATTTGCGGACGCCGGTGCGAAGACAGGGTCGGCGGGGTCATTTATAATAATAATAATAATAAAAATGATATTTATATAGGACTCAAAGTGCTGTACCATTGTCTTTTCAACTCAAAATACAAAACAAGCTTAACAGTAGATATCAGTGAAATGCTTGAGTAAATAGGTAGGTCTTTAGTCTATTTTTAAAGGATTCTATAGTGGGGGCTTCTCGCACTGTGCGAGGAAGAGAGTTCCATAGAGTTGGAGCAACAAAGTTGAAAGCTCGACCCCCAGATGAATTCAGGGAGATTCTGGGTACTGTAGGTAGTCCTTCTTCAGGGGTTTGTAGTAATCGAGTAGGACAGTAAGGAATCAGAAGCCGCTGCAGGTACCTTGGGCCCTGGTCATGTCATTTGACATCCCGCCTGCATTTTGCATGGGAACGCCCAGCATTATCATGGGTACGACCATGAAATGCTGGGTATTCCAATGTCCCATTACCGTCCCCGTCCCGCCCCCCGGACTCCCCGCTGAGAACGGCCCAGCAACAGTGTAAATAGCTGAGGCCTTTCGCAGTCGGGGTTTGCACCATGTGCACAAATGCGCAAACCCGACCATCAAGACAGGGGTCGATTTCAGTTCATTGCGAATGAACCAAAATGGACCCCTAAGTGTGCATGAAAAATATCCATTTATTTGTACATGTGTGCACTTGGTTCCTTACTAGTCATCAGTGTGCACTTGCATCTACAGTACTTTACCCTGTCCTAGGTGCAAAACATGAATCTACAAATAACTATATTTTAAATGTCCATGTCTTCATAGCCTGGTTTTGCATGATCACACCAACACATATGAAGTTATACGAGTACACGCTATTACAACCCAACTACTCTTCTTTGTTCAAAAATGACCATGTGACCAAAGTGCTTACTTGTTGCAAAATGACAGACATGGGACCTTATTCTAGTTGACTCACAAGGCACCGGCCGATTATCGCCTCCCCCTCCCCCCCCCTGCTGCCGCCCAGTGCCCCCCCGCCCGCACGGCTAGGTGCGAAAGGGATGGCGAACATGTAGTCCCTACTTTTTGCTGATACTCACACCTGCTACTTGGTTTATCCCTGCATGCAATCTCATTTTATTGGTATTAGGTCTCATTCTATGCTCCAGCATTTTAGTTACATTACATTAAATTTGATCTTGACCTCTGTCCATTTAGCATTTCAAGCATTTTATAATTTGCACCATGGATGAAATCACTTTACATACACAATTTTTATCTGTTTAAGAATATTTATTTTCATTTTATTTGTATAAAAAGGAATTCTAAAACAGTACAATTTTTAAATAGGCGGCCACCTACAGATATAGAAAGAAGTATTATAGCGATTGCATAAATATTATTTATCATGCAATCGATATATACACATGAACAATTGTATAAAGGATTGATTTCACATATAGAATAAATCACATTTAAATAGAAAAAAATATATATAATAAAAGTAAATTTAAATTTTCAAAAAATATAATAAAATCAAATTATATATAAAAAGCAGTAAACTTTGTGACTTATAGCCCCAGGATGGCGAAAGCTGTATAGCTAGTCCAGGTATCTAGAATTCTGGACAGATATTATAACTTTTGAAGAAAGACTGAACTGAGCGGGTCACTTTCCATATAAAACCTTTTAAGTCTTTGGTTAAAGAGACAGTCTTTTCCAATTAAAGATGATTTTATACGCAAGATATTCTGTACGCACACACTTGTAACTGTAGATGACTTGGCAATATATGCCTTTTGGAATAAAGTAAATTTGCACAGCGGTGCGTCTCTCACCTGCACAGATTGTGCGTGGATACTTGTCCCAGCAGCGGGATGTCTTGCTGCATATACCGCGCTCAGATGTCTGCACGGGCTGTGTAGATAGTTGTCCCAGCAGCGGGACGTCCAGCTGCACACACTGCGCTTTGATGTATGCGCTAGTTGTGGAGTGTCCCTCTGGTGAGCTTGGATTCCGATAAATCTCCCACATTTATTCCTACCTACACAAGTTCATTGGGAGAAAAAACAGACCAAGCCTTACGTCATCACGCCAGCCAAGCTGCTAGGAGAACTCCGGTGAGAAAATAGGTGACACAGCGGCGCAGGTGAGAGCAGCGCCAGCTGTTGGATTCCAACTACGGGTGAGTGAGACGCCAGCCAACAACATCTACGCGGCGTCCTCCCCGATCACCCCGCTCACCAGAGGGACACTCCACAACTAGCGCATACATCAAAGCGCAGTGTGTGCAGCTGGACGTCCCGCTGCTGGGACAACTATCTACACAGCCCGTGCAGACATCTGAGCGCGGTATATGCAGCAAGACATCCCGCTGCTGGGACAAGTATCCACGCACAATCTGTGCAGGTGAGAGACGCACCGCTGTGCAAATTTACTTTATTCCAAAAGGCATATATTGCCAAGTCATCTACAGTTACAAGTGTGTGCGTACAGAATATCTTGCGTATAAAATCATCTTTAATTGGAAAAGACTGTCTCTTTAACCAAAGACTTAAAAGGTTTTATATGGAAAGTGACCCGCTCAGTTCAGTCTTTCTTCAAAAGTTATAATATCTGTCCAGAATTCTAGATACCTGGACTAGCTATACAGCTTTCGCCATCCTGGGGCTATAAGTCACAAAGTTTACTGCTTTTTATATATAATTTGATTTTATTATATTTTTTGAAAATTTAAATTTACTTTTATTATATATATTTTTTTCTATTTAAATGTGATTTATTCTATATGTGAAATCAATCCTTTATACAATTGTTCATGTGTATATATCGATTGCATGATAAATAATATTTATGCAATCGCTATAATACTTCTTTCTATATCTGTAGGTGGCCGCCTATTTAAAAATTGTACTGTTTTAGAATTCCTTTTTATACAAATAAAATGAAAATAAATATTCTTAAACAGATAAAAATTGTGTATGTAAAGTGATTTCATCCATGGTGCAAATTATTAAATAAACTAAAAAACAGCGCAGATACTCCATTTCTCGTTTTCTAATTATCTTTATATATCTGTCTAGAACCTGTACCCTAAAAAGTCAGGTGATAAACAGACTGGGTGTATCCACACTGGTACACAAGGGAGAACTGCAAGCTATAATACTAAGCAATTAAATTTCAAACCACTATAGGTTAAATATTGTTTTTATAACTGTTACTAACTAGCGCCCAATATTCCACTAATTTAGTGGCTTCCTTTTCCTTTATTTCAAGCATTTTGCCATATTTGATATGCCTTCCCCTCTCTTGATGCGCCCATGCTTGAAATACAGGGAAAAAAATCAAAGATGGTTCTGAAACTAGGAATTCACATACCATTTTTTACAAAGATTTGATTCAATGTATTCCTATGTAAAAATGCAAAGTTATCCTAGCTGGAAAATATCAAAGTCTCTAAAAATATGTTCTTTGCCGAACATATACTGTACTAGACTGATTGCAGTTCCTCTGTATCTAGTTTGAGACACTTTAACATTATGTTCTAAGGCAGATTGAATCATTTCAGAAAACTAAAGGTGAAAACTTCATACAGTAGAGTCACTAGCAGCTCTGGAAAGGTATTCAATGTGTGCATGTAGGGAAACCTGAACATAGAAGAAAATAGGAGCCACTTTTTATTAATCTGGCAAAAAATGATGCTATTTTTTAACTTTTTGTGTCAACTGTCATTTAGTATAAAGTATTTCAAACTTTTATAAAACAAAAAGAGATGATTGTTGCATAACACTTTTCTAGAACTTTAGTACTAGGGTGCTAATGTTGTGAACCTGCAATCAACACTACATATATATCATTACAGTATATTTATAAGTTTTCCTACTAAAATGTTCTTTTTTAAATGTATTATTATATGTCGAAGGGTTTTCAAATGTGATCACTACAGTCACAACAACACATTTGCACCTCTGCACTTTGTTCCTATATTTTTAAAACAGACATACAGTACTATTCTATTCTCCCTCTATGGGGGTCGTGCACCCCCATGAGGGAAAATAGCGGGTTCCCGACGTTGGGTGAATGCCTGTCAGGATCCCGACTGTCGGGACCCCGTCCGGCACCCGTCTAATGGGGAGCGGCATACAGACAAGGGAGCACAGATGGGTTAGACCAGGGATGGGGAACCTTTGGCCCTCCAGCTGTTGTTGAACTACACATCCCAGCATGCCCTGCAACACTTTCAGTATGGCCAAATAGCAAAACTGTTGCAGGGCATGCTGGGATGTGCAGTTCAACAACAGCTGGAGGGCCAAATGTTCCTCATCCCTGGGTTAGACAGTGAACATGGAACAGAGGACTAGGATGAGAGAATACTGGGTTTAATTAAGAAGTGGGTCTTGAAATCTCGTTTAAACTGTATGACATTATGGGTGACATTATATGGGATGCAGTAAAATCCGCATGTTTTTTATCGCACCTAATCGCACTTTTGAAAATCGCAAGATTGGGCCGTTTTTCGCATATTTAATGAGATGCGAAAAACAGCACAAATAGTGCGAATAGGTGCGATTTGATGCGATTTCTTTAGTCCTGAAAATGTGCGATTTTCAGGTCTGAAAATCGCACATTTGCAGGAAATCGCAATTTAAAAAAAAAAAACTGTGCGGGTTCCCCCGCCAGAGCATAACCAGCCCCGGGCTCATTGAGCCGGTGCTGGTGACATAAAATCACGGTCCCCGACAAATAGGGGTCCCCTTGATTTAATGAAACCAGCACCAGGCTCAAGGTCCGGCGCTGGTTCCCAAAATACGGGGGACAAAATGACTAGGGGTCCCCCGCATTTCAAGAACCAGCACCAGACTCAACCAGCCAGCAGGGTAATGCCACAGCCGGGGGACACTTATTATATAAGGTCCCGCGGCCAAAGCATTATCCCCCTGGCTGGTCAGCATGGGCAGGGGTCCTGGGGAAGTCGGGACCCCCTAAAGAAGGGGTCCCCCCCTCCAGGACTTACCAGCCCATGCTGAAAGTCCGGGCTGTCCCCGATGCCTCTGGGCGGTGGGCATCGGGCTGATGAAAAGTGTAAAAAAAGAATAAAAACTATTGTCTTATACTGTAGAACTATGAGTCCCAGCAAGCCTACCCCACATGCTGGGACTTGGAGAACCACAAGTCCCAGCATGCGGGGCAATAAAGGGCCCGCTGGCACTTGTAGTTCCACAGTACAAGAAATAGTTAAATAAAACACACACTGACACCCAGAAAAATAAACGTTTAATACATCCACAGCCCACACATACTGATACTTACCTACCTTGAGCCCGTGGGTCGGTCCCTGGATCTGGGGTCCGGTGTCCGGGGCTCCAGGGCTGAAGAGTCCGGTTCCGGGGCCTTGGTCCTGGTTCTGGGGCTGGTCCGGGGCTCCAGGGCTGAAGAGTCCAGTTCCGGGGCCTTGGTCCTGGTTCCGGGGCTGGTCCGGGGCTCCAGGGCTCCTGGGCTGAAGATTCAGGGGTCCTGGATCCGTAGTAATCCTAAGGGGTACCTGAGGAAGGAAATCCTACTCACCTGGTCCCCGGCGACGACCCCGGCATCTTCAGCTCCAGACCCGCTAGGCGGCCAATAGAATCAGTCTGAGGAGAGGCGTGGAAGATGAACATCTCTGCGTCTCTCCAGTCCGTGAGCGGGTACCAGCCGGGAGCATTTTGTCCCCCGTATTTTGGGAACCAGCGCCGGACCTTGAGCCTGGTGCTGGTTTCATTAAATCATGGGGACCCCTATTTGTCGGGGACCGTGATTTTATGTCACCAGCACCGGCTCAATGAGCCCGGGGCTGGTTATGCTCTGGCGGGGGACCCCGCGCTGTTTTTTTTTTTTTTACACTGGTTAACCCTTTTTTTCAAACAGAACCATGCACAGATCTCAATGATCTGTGCAGGGTTCTGGCTAATTCGCCCATCAGAACCTGGTCTGATTTTTGGGCGAATTTTAGACACATTTACACAAATCGCATACCATTAAATATGCGATTTGTATACTTTTCAATGTGAAAACATCTGGATGCGATGTGCTGCGAAAAACAGCCATCGCATTTCCAGAATGTCAAATTTGTTGGCCAAAATCTCACTTTTTTCACATTTTCGCAGCTCATTAAATAAGCGAAAATGGAAAAACATGCGATTTCGGCCGTTTTTGCGGAAAAAAATCGGAAAAAAAAACAACGCATCCCATACAATGTCACCCTAAATATCTTATGTCAAGTGTACTAGAGCAGTACTATTGTTCATAGAATAGACTTTAAAGGCATAACTTTAACTACTGTAGGACACTTCTAACGTTTATAAAACGATTGACGGCAAAATTAGGCATTAAATTCACAACTGAATCGGGGGTAGATTTAATAAGCTTGGTGAAGTGATAATGTGGCCGGTACTTTATCATCGGCCAATTAGCTCCTAACTGTGAAGTTACAGGCTTTTTTTGAAAAATGACAGGTAGGAGCTGATTGGTCAGTTATAAAGACCAGACATTTTATCACTTCACCGAGCTTAATAAATCTACCCTTCGGAGAGGTGTTTCTCTCAATGCATTGGAACAGTGGCTGCTTCATAATATTGCTATGGGATCCACAAGGTTTTGGCTACGTCCCTGCAAAAGTACAAAAAGTCATATATCAAAAGAGATAAGAATTGCCAAAATGCAGTATAACACAGATTTCATATAATCTTTCAGCTTTGGTTAATGCAGAATGCAGTGGCGTAGCTTGGTTTGGGGTGCCCCCCCCACCGATAATGGGGGGGTGCCTCCCCCCCCTTCCCACCGGGCGCCCGGTCCCCCCCCCATCGCTGCAGGCTTACCTGTCTGTGCGTCCCGGCTCCCCTCCTGGCTTCAATTAATTCTATGCAGACGGACCACGATAAAATGGCCGCCCCCATACCGCAGACAGTTTCAGAGAACTGTCTGCTTTATGGGGCGGCCATTTTATCGTGGTCTGTCTCCATAGAATTGTTTAAAGCCAGGAGGGGAGCCGAAACACGCAGACAGGTAAGCCTGCGGGGGAAGCGGAGCAGGGCATTACTATAGCACCGCAGCCCCCCGGCACCCCCACATGCACAGCGCCCCCCGCAACCGCGGGGGCTGCGGTGCTATAGTTACGCCACTGACAGCATGAGATGGACTACATTTCATTGACACCCAATTTTTAAATAAAACAGGTTTTTTACGTTCTCCTTGTAGGTCAGTGTTTATGAAGATGTAAGAAGAAAAAAACCCCAATGGATGGGAACCAGAACTAATTAAGAACATAGTTAAAAATGTATTACCTTCCATCAAGGGCTTAACTACCATAGGTGCAAGGGGTGCAGCTGCTATGGGGCCCAGAGCTGCAGTGGGCCCATCATTACTGTCTAAGTAATATGTTTTACATACATTTATAACCATCAGCTGCTAAATAGGGGGGCCCTTCTGCTATGGGGCCTATGAATATCTAGTTACGCCTCTGGTTCACCATTCAGTTATAAGGACATCATGCAATTTGCATAGAACCTATGATATTATTCTGACATTTATAAGCCCCATTATGCAATACAGATGATTACTGTAGCTTCTCTGCACAGCAGTGGTTTATAATTCCCACACCATATGCAATTTTGGCTTCTGAATTTAAACTTGCAGATTCAAAACACAAATTATGAAGAAATGTGTTTTGATGGTTCATATTTGCCTTGATTAGTATCCTTCATGCCTGTGCTTCTTGCCAGGATATGGATTCTGCTAAGCTGCACATCCCTGTTAATTAGCATGTATGACACTTGTTGATTACCATACTCCCATCTGGATAAAAGATAATTTAGGCTTGTCTGGTCATTGACGTGCATACGTTAAACTGATTGCTTGATCATTTGTCCTCCTAGAAATGGCTATTTAATATCCTCCCCCCTGGGGTGTTTCCCAACCACATTCCAAAACCAGTTCATCTGAGGATAAATCTGTATTTTATTGTTAATTCTGTAATTTTATCACAGCATACTGACCAATGTAGAGTTAAACCTTGTGTCTGTAAATGCCCATATACTGAGTGGTACTCGTCTATGAGACCACAACGCCCTATCCATAAGTTGTTCTCATAGTCATCATCATTATCAGTACGCACTTACACCAGCGTTAGATCTGGTACAAAGGATACTTTTGAGGTGTATCTTTGTCTATGCAAGCTTTGCATACTGTAGGCCTCAATCCCTTCTACCTGTCTTCAACAGGCTCTCGCGATTCTTGCTCACAAATATTGCTTTAGTAAGAGGAGATGCAACTGAGCGAACACTCAAAGACTTTTCACCTACATTACATTGCTTTTTTTTTTTTAAATCAGCCAAGCACCCTCCCACCTCCATGTTGCTTTTTACCGCTGTAGGTGATAGGTGGGGTGGACACCTCCTTTTCCATAGATGGAGAGTGCGTTGCTGGACTGTGAAATACTAGCTCAGCATTACTCTCCTAATGTTATATTATGCTTGTAAAGATTGGAACAACCTTAAGATATTGGAGGTTGCCATGCAAAGGTCACATTCATTGGTACCTATTTCCATTTGTGTTTGTCCAACCTTGCAATTGCACCAAAATAACTTTTCTTAATTGAGGACATCCAAATACTAGCACACATTTCTGAAATATCTATTTAGCTTTACATTAGTCATTACAATGAACATCATTTTTTTTAATTATACCCATATTCCTAAACATTGCTAGTGCTCATTATAATACAATAAAGAAGCACATCAGTCCACGCCATTTAGTTACAAAATGCAGTCAAATTGCGCTTTAACAGTTTAGACTAAACTAATCATGTCACTGACTGGCATGTTAAATAGCTTTTGTGATGCCAATCAGCTTAAGTGATTATACTTGGCACAGTTACCAGCTGCCTGTGAGTGCACTGTAAATGTTCTCTTATTACCATGTTGTCTACTGCTTTGTCCATTACATTGTCTATATTAAGTTAATTGTGTATAAAATAATATCATTTGGGGCCAAGTAGTTAAAATATATTGTAAAAAAAAAACAAAAAACACAACTACTATAACACAGACATTCAGAATATAAATAAGAAAAATAAAAAATAGTTGACTAGCATCAGCAGGGAGTAAGGGCCGCACCCATGTAACACCAAAATGCCAGCTCCTGCTCAGTGAGAGTAGCTGCAATGTAACAATAAATGCAGCATCTGGCTTCTGCCGCAGTGTAAGAGCCAGCACTACAGTTGCAGCACTAACCAGGGCCAGCCCGTGAGTCGTTGACTCCCAAAATGACGACAACGGGAGTCTGGACACAAAGCCATACCCTTCCTGCAAAGCAACATTTCACTGTATACACACACCTCAATAATGCTGGGTATACAGCGAAACGTGTTGGTGGATCTTAATAGGTGAGCTCAGCAGCTTTACCTTCTTTGATGACATCATCCATTGTCCACTGACTGGACCAGCCTGTGTTCTACCATATTGGGGGATTTCAACATTCTTCAAAGTGGACCCTCCATTTACACCAGGCTACATAAAGCAGAGGTTAAGCATCCACCATAAAGCCAACACCAAGGGACCCTGTGGACTGGAACCAACCCCATTTTGCAAATAATAACGAGCACGGCAACATAGGAATGGACACGGACACACATTCCATCTTAATTGGACATCCAAAAAATATATGGTACCGTATGCACTACAGCTGTTTTTGTCACCTGTATTTTAATTCAGATATAGTTTTATTGGGTTTATAATATATATTTTTACTTTGTATATTTTATTAATGGTTACAACACCTTTTTAGCACAGTTTTTTGTTTTCTTTGTTCACTTTGTAATGGAGTAATGCCCCTAATTGTTCAAACTGCTGCTTGATCACACATCTCTTCTTTAAGCGCCCCCCTCAAGATAATTTGTTATCTACAGATGGGGCAGGCCTATTCCTTGCTGGCGAATCGCCAGAACGTCAGCGCTGGCGATCATCCAGCGGCCTGCCTCACCATCTGACTGAGAAGCGCGTGTGTCTCACGCGCGTCTCAATCTCCGTCGGCGGGGCGACGGGAACCCTATCCGTCTCCACCTCAGGGAGACAGACAGGGTTAGGGGGGGGTGCGGGCAGGCGGCGGGGACCCCGGGTTACCACTGACAAGCCAATGGTGACCCGGGGGAGCGGCTGGAAGCGCCGTCAGAAGGGGACACGCGCGCCTCTCGTGCGCGCGCGCCGCCTTCTCGCTATGCAGATGGTGGAGGATGGTGACTGGCATCGCCTTTGCCATCCCCTGCCAAGATGGGACCTGCCCCATCTGTACCTTTTTGCATCCAGCGATTGATAACCCCTATTTCTAAAAATAAAATTGTGTCACCGCCGTTGTGGGGGTAGGGATGAGTTTAGGATCCCTGTCAGATTATGGTGTTTATTTGGCCTCTCATTAGAATCTGTATTGGCCGGTTTGAGTTAATCTTGCAGGTGGCTGAATATATCACAGATTACAGTATTAGTTTCTGCATCCTTGTATGCAGCTCTGGGGCAGAAGGCTCCAAAGCAAAGATGCGGTAAAACTCCCGTTATCTGAGTTTTTTACCAGATTTTTTGTGCTGACTGGACCAGTGATCTACTCCTTCTTATCACCTTCTCGGCATAGGCTAATCTAGGGGGTTAGCCCATTTTGTAGCTGAGGGATGGGGCTTTCCAACGAGCCCAGCTTCGTGTCTCTAGCCCCCTGGGAACCGGAGATACTGCCAGGCAAATCTGGAATGTTTTCCCTATAGGATAACATGGGACCCACTAATTCCGGCCCCCACCCAGTTCAACGGCTGCCAGTTCCCTCTTCGGCATCCCTGAAGCTTGAGGTTGATCCCAGTCGAACCCAAATCGCTGGGCCTTCAATCTGATACCAGGCTGGATCCATATGGGTTAATTGGTTCCAGGGATATTGAGGTTAAACCGTTTTTTTTTTTTTCATTTCTTAAATGTAATTTCATGACTGTTTATGTTCTTTGAGGGCAGATTTCTCTGAAACCAAACAGCCCAGTTTCACGGGACCAAAATCATTCAAAGCCAACTCAAAAGTTCTTCAATATGATACTAGTCTCATGTAAATGGGTCAGTTGGTTCCGAAGATATAGCTGGTTAGCTAAAGGGGGGTAGGGAGAGGGGAGTGGTTGTCTCTCCCCCTCACACCAGAAAATGCAGGGACTAGGCTGGTGTATAAGGGGTCAGCCTGGGAATGTCCCTGCATGATCCTGGGACCATATTCCCGGGTAAATCCCTGCATTTTCTGTTGTGAAAGGGGTATTATTTCAAACAGCCGTGACCTGCAGTGCTCTGAATACAGCCGGGCAGCCTCCTGCTCTCTGCCCAGCTTCAATGACTGTCACCCCTGCAGCTTCCGCTCCAATTCTTCTCCCCGCTTTGACCTCAGCCCACCCCCCCTTTAATCATGTGGTGCCGGCGCCTGGCGTGCTCCCCCGACGCCACGCACAACAACAGTGTGCACAATATTTCAAATGTCCACTCGGCTAGAGGGGACACCAGGAGGGGAGTGAGAGCGTGCTCTGCGCTGCGCTCTGCTCCTCTCCCCATAGAAGCAGCTGCACCACTCTCCATCTCTCCCTGCAGCAGCAGCGAAGGCTCATATAAAAATTTACAGTAAGTGGCACTTTTGGGGAATTGCTTAATAGACGCTACAAGTGGCGGTATGTGGGGGCATTACACATAATGTGTGGCTTAATGTGTAAGGGACATTACGGTGTGCAGCATCATGTGTAAGGGACATTATGTGTGCAGCATCATGTGTAAGGGACATTATGTGTGCAGCATCATGTGTAATGGGTACTATGGTGCGCGGCATCATGTGTAATGGGTACTATGGTGCGCGGCATCATGTGTAATGGGTACTATGGTGTGCAGCATCATGTGTAATGGGTACTATGGTGTGCAGCATCATGTGTAATGGGTACTATGGTGTGCGGCATCATGTGTAATGGGTACTATGGTGCCATCAAGCAAGAACCCCCTAGCAAGGAGCACGTAAGTAAGCAGCACTTATGTGGCAAATATGTAATGGGCATTACGGTTTGTTATATAGTATGTAATGGGCATCATGATGTGTGGCACAATGTGTAATGGGCATTATGGTGTGTGGCCTTATGTGTAATTGGCATTACGGCGTGTGGCTTTATGTGTAATGGGTATTACGGAGTTTGCTAAAATGTGTAATGGGCATTACTGTGTATGGTCTAAAGCAGGCATGTCCAACATTGGCCCTCCAGATGTTTTGAAACTACACATCCCAGCATGCTTTGGGATAGTTTTAGCATTCTCTAATAGCAAAACTGTGGCAAAGCATGCTGGGATGTGTAGTTTCACAACATCTGGAGGGCCAAAGTTGGACATGCCTGGTCTAAAGTGTAATTCCACACCCCTTTTTATGATGCCATGCCTCCTTCCCATGAGGCCATGCCCCCATTTTGCCGCGCGGCTCCGCCGCGCAAAGGTCCCCCTTCTGTTATGTCTAGATCTGGGACCACCCATTACCATAATTCTAGATTCGCCTATGCTTCTCGGTGCAGGGAGGAGGGGTTTGGCAGTCCCTGCAGCCATCTGAGCAGCAGGCTGCCGGGCATTAGGAGGGGGAGAGCTGTGTGGACCCTCTTATTGCAATAGCTGCCCCTTGCTATACTAATCGCATATGTTAGATATATGATTAGTATCGATGCGGTAGCCAACGGAGGGGCAGTGGCAAACGCAGGATTTTCAGAAGGGGGTTTCCAGAGGGGCGGAGCAAAGCACGGAGCTGGACACTTAGGTGACCCAGTATATGCCGGGTCAGTTAAAGTATTATAGATAGACCAAATGTATATAAATAATAATAATATATATATATATAGACACAGACACACACATATATATATATATATATATATATATATATATACACATACATACCATACATATATATACATACATACAGGGGCGTCAACAGCAGTGTACACCCCTAGGCATAGCAATGTATTGGGGCACCTACCGATCCTCCAGCGGTAGGGGTGGGGGAAGCTTTGATGTCCAACGGGTGGTAGGGGGTATTATATCAACCGCTCAGCATGTAGGGCCTGGATCAGTAATTTCCACTAATTACCCCTTTACTGGACAGATGGTGGGAGAAGGGGGCATTGGGCTGAATGAAGGGGCCCTGATACATAACTTCCAGGGTGGTAGAGGATGTTTAATATGCAGAGGAGGGGTGTATAGTGGAGTGGGCTTGTTATTCATAATTTTCTGGTGGGAGGACAGATTGCTTGACTACAGATATCTCCAGTTCCCAGAAATAGATTTCTAAGATTTTAATGGAATTAAAAACTAGAGAATCCCACCTACCAAATGGTATTGGGGACTAGGGGATGAGAGTTCAGGAGGCAGAGCAATCTGCCAACGAGAATATAAAACTACATACCAGGTGTGTGGAGCTGGAGCAGTAACCAGCTGCAGGAAGGCTGATATCTCTGGTTCTGGGCACAGTAGAGACAAGCTACTAGTGTCCTTCAAAGGGGGAGTGTCCCAGCTTTTAGAATATACTCTCAGAAAAACTCTATGTCGGAGAGAACCTGAAATATCTCTCTGGGAAGAGCAATTAACAGGCTTGGATGGGGACCACTGCTTTGAAGTCAGATATCTCCGGTTCCCATGGGCCGATTTTTAAAATTCTTGTACCCATGGAAAGAGGGGACCCTCAGCTTTCAGCCTAGGGCCCTTAGACTCCTGGGGGGGTTTCTGGGTACTCAGAAACCCCCCCTGCGTGCGCTACTGAGGGGGGTGCTGGTAAGGGGAGGAGAATGTAAAAACATTCCGCCACAGATCACAAATGAAAGCAGTAGGTGTGATACATGCAGCATTGACATATCCTGTAAGTGCTATCACTGCAACTCCAACCAGCTGTCTTCCCCAACCAGTTTGTAATTACCATACATCTCACTATCAACATATACGTTAGGTAAATATATCAAGTAGTCTAAAAAATTAATACCCCATACACACTAGCCTACTCTAAGCCACTGCTGATATTGTGTATACACATTGAACGATAACGACTGCCAATATTGTTCAGTGGCACCGCTGGGACTCACTAAACAAGTAGGTCATTTGGCTATATAGCCAAATTGACCTGCAAGATCAGTATACATCAATCATCATTAACGACGCTCAAGAGCACGCATTGTTAATGATATTGAGTGTACATATCACATGATATAAGGAACAATATCACTCCGAAATCCCTTTCTGAGCGATATCTTTCACTATATCCTCTAGCATGGAGATTTTACTCATGGCATCCATTTAGTGATTACTTTATACTGTAGATTGAACTTATTCAGTGATAACTAAATTCTAATACCTTGCTATGGGCAACAGCACTACTTTTCCAGTTTCCCGTTCCCCCCCCTCATCCGGCCCAAATCCCGTGCTACCAATCTGCTTGCATGTGGCCATGGAGGAAAAATCATTCCATGGTCGCTCTTACACCCTTCAGTATGAAATGTAAGTCTATACGTACTTTTCATACAGCCGCATTCTGCCAAATTTGGGAACAGGTGCTGACATCATGCAGCTTTAGCCACCCACTCAGAGCAGGCATGGACATGCCTATATTCGCAGGGGTACACCCACCGTTCCTATGGGCGCCCAGTGTTTTTTGTGTTCATGCCCATAAAACACTGGACAGTCCGCTGCGATCGCCCGCTACCTGGCCATCATGTAACAAATGCCCCGGTGAATGTATAACTGAGCGACTATGTGCATGCACAGACCCCTCTCCCATCTGGAACGAGACCAAATTTGGACCACTGAGTCTTTTCTTCCCAAACAAGTTATATCACATCTGACTCTCGGGAGCTCCACCAATTCTATAGAACAGGGGCGGATTGGGAATTAAAACCAGCCCGGGAAATATTTTGAAGCAGCCCCAATGGGGCGTGGAGTGTTGTTGCGCGCCGGAGGCGCGCCCGATTTTTTTTGGGGGGTGTGGCCTACCAATATGGGGGTGTGGCCTATTCCAACAAGGCCACGCCCGATTTTTGCCGCTGTGAGGGAATGGCTAGTGGCTCTCTGAGCTGCTGGCTATGTCCCCAGCCCCTCAGGCTACAGAAAAGGTGCATGCGTACAGCGTTTATTCTGCAGCCTGTGGGGCTGGGGAGATAGAAGGGGGGGGTGACAGGGGGTCTCCCAACACAGTAGAGTGGCAGGGTGGAAGAGGATGTTGGGAGGGGGGGGGGGGCGGAGGGTGGTGTAGAATGCTGGGAGGGGAGATGCAGAGTGGCTGAGAATGAATGGAGTGAGGATTTACACAGGTTGGCACAGGACGCAGAGTGTGAGGGGGGGGCATGGTGGCACAGGATGCAGGGTAGGAGGGGGAATGCAGAGTGGCAGAGGATGCAGGGAGGGTAGTCACAAAGTGGTGGAGGATGCAGGGAGGGGAGACAGTGATGCCCATTATACATATGCCACACACCGTGATGCCCATTACACATATGCCTCACACCGTGATGCCCATTACACATATGCCACACACCGTGATGCCCATTACACATATGCCACACACCGTGATGCCCTTTATACATATGCCACACACCGTGATGCCCATTATACATATGGCACACACCGTGATGCCCATTATACATATGGCACACACCGTGATGCCCATTATACATATGGCACACACCGTGATGCCCATTATACATATGGCACACACCGTGATGCCCATTATACATATGGCCCACACCGTGATGCCCATTATACATATGGCCCACACCGTGATGCCCATTATACATATGGCCCACTCCGTGATGCCCTTTATACATATGCAACACACCGTGATGCCCTTTATACATATGCAACACACCGTGATGCCCTTTATACATATGCAACACACCGTGATGCCCGTTATACATATGCCACACACCGTGATGCCCGTTATACATATGCCACACACCGTGATGCCCGTTATACATATGCCACACACCGTGATGCCCTTTATACATATGCCACACACCGTGATGCCCGTTATACATATGCCACACACCGTGATGCCCGTTATACATATGCCACACACCGTGATGCCCTTTATACATATGCCACACACCGTGATGCCCGTTATACATATGCCACACACCGTGATGCCCGTTATACATATGCCACACACCGTGATGCCCTTTATACATATGCCACACACCGTGATGACCGTTATACATATGCCACACACCGTGATGCCCGTTATACATATGCCACACACCGTGATGCCCGTTATACATATGCCACACACCGTGATGCCCGTTATACATATGCCACACACCGTGATGCCCATTATACATATGCCACACACAGAGATGCCCATTATACATATGCCACACACCGTGATGCCATTATACATATACCACACACCGTGATGCCCATTATACATATGCCGCACACCGTGATGCCCATTATACATATGCCACACACCGTGATGCCATTATACATATGCCACACACCGTGATGCCCATTACACATATGCCCCACACCGTGATGCCCTTTATACATATGCCACACACCGTGATGCCCATTATACATATGCCACACACCATAATGCCCATTCAGGGGCGGATTGGCCTACCGGGAAACCGGGCTGTTTCCCGGTGGGCCGGCATGTTTTTAAATGTAACAGGCCGTTTACTTCCTTTACAGGGCCGGCCGCGGCATCTACGTGCATTTTCCCCTTATCAAAGATGGCCGCGGCCGGCCTCGACTGCTGCCACAATAAAAATGGCCGCGGGAGGGCTGGTGCGCATGCGCGCGCGCGCACGCAGCCGCTCCCGGGGTCCTGCTCAAAACAGCCCGCCCTCACACCTTTACAGGGCCGGCCGCGGCATCTACATCATGCATTTTGCCCTGAAGAACAATGGCCGCGGCCGGCCTCAAACTCTGCCATAGTAAAAATGGCCGCGGGAGGGCTGGTGCGCATGCGCGCGCGCGCACGCAGCCGCTCCCGTGGTCCAGACATGCTTCCTGCACTGGCTCTCTGCCCACCCACGTGATACAGCAATCCGCAGGATTACTGCTGGGCTGGAGCGGCGGAGCCTGAAACCAATGGGCGGCAGCGGCAGCCAGGACTGAGCAGAGCAGCAGCACTACCCACCCACCCAGCACAGCAGCACCCAGGTTAAACTAGCACCTAAGGGCGCACACTTGCAGAATTTATATGTTTATATATATATATCTATATATATTGCACAAGTAAATGTATGTCACTTTTTTATGCATTTACCTTTCACGGTGTGTGGCATATGTATAATGGGCATTATGGTGTGTGGCATATGTATAATGGGCATCACGGTGTGTGGCATATGTATAAAGGGCATCACGGTGTGGGGCATATGTGTAATGGGCATCACGGTGTGTGGCATATGTATAATGGCATCACGGTGTGTGGCATATGTATAATGGGCATCACGGTGTGCGGCATATGTATAATGGGCATCACGGTGTGTGGCATATGTATAATGGCATCACGGTGTGTGGCATATGTATAATGGGCATCTCTGTGTGTGGCATATGTATAATGGGCATCACAGTGTGTGGCATATGTATAACGGGCATCACGGTGTGTGGCATATGTATAACGGTCATCACGGTGTGTGGCATATGTATAAAGGGCATCACGGTGTGTGGCATATGTATAACGGGCATCACGGTGTGTGGCATATGTATAACGGGCATCACGGTGTGTGGCATATGTATAAAGGGCATCACGGTGTGTGGCATATGTATAACGGGCATCACGGTGTGTGGCATATGTATAACGGGCATCACGGTGTGTGGCATATGTATAAAGGGCATCACGGTGTGTGGCATATGTATAACGGGCATCACGGTGTGTGGCATATGTATAACGGGCATCACGGTGTGTGGCATATGTATAACGGGCATCACGGTGTGTTGCATATGTATAAAGGGCATCACGGTGTGTTGCATATGTATAAAGGGCATCACGGTGTGTTGCATATGTATAAAGGGCATCACGGAGTGGGCCATATGTATAATGGGCATCACGGTGTGGGCCATATGTATAATGGGCATCACGGTGTGGGCCATATGTATAATGGGCATCACGGTGTGTGCCATATGTATAATGGGCATCACGGTGTGTGCCATATGTATAATGGGCATCACGGTGTGTGCCATATGTATAATGGGCATCACGGTGTGTGCCATATGTATAATGGGCATCACGGTGTGTGGCATATGTATAAAGGGCATCACGGTGTGTGGCATATGTGTAATGGGCATCACGGTGTGTGGCATATGTGTAATGGGCATCACGGTGTGAGGCATATGTGTAATGGGCATCACGGTGTGTGGCATATGTATAATGGGCATCACTGTCTCCCCTCCCTGCATCCTCCACCACTTTGTGACTACCCTCCCTGCATCCTCTGCCACTCTGCATTCCCCCTCCTACCCTGCATCCTGTGCCACCATGCCCCCCCTCACACTCTGCGTCCTGTGCCAACCTGTGTAAATCCTCACTCCATTCATTCTCAGCCACTCTGCATCTCCCCTCCCAGCATTCTACACCACCCTCCGCCCCCCCCCCCCCCCTCCCAACATCCTCTTCCACCCTGCCACTCTACTGTGTTGGGAGACCCCCTGTCACCCCCCCCTTCTATCTCCCCAGCCCCACAGGCTGCAGAATAAACGCTGTACGCATGCACCTTTTCTGTAGCCTGAGGGGCTGGGGACATAGCCAGCAGCTCAGAGAGCCACTAGCCATTCCCTCACAGCGGCAAAAATCGGGCGTGGCCTTGTTGGAATAGGCCACACCCCCATATTGGTAGGCCACACCCCCCAAAAAAAATCGGGCGCGCCTCCGGCGCGCAACAACACTCCACGCCCCATTGGGGCTGCTTCAAAATATTTCCCGGGCTGGTTTTAATTCCCAATCCGCCCCTGTGCCCATTATACATATGCCACACACCGTGAAAGGTAAATGCATAAAAAAGTGACATACATTTACTTGTGCAATATATATAGATATATATATATAAACATATAAATTCTGCAAGTGTGCGCCCTTAGGTGCTAGTTTAACCTGGGTGCTGCTGTGCTGGGTGGGTGGGTAGTGCTGCTGCTCTGCTCAGTCCTGGCTGCCGCTGCCGCCCATTGGTTTCAGGCTCCGCCGCTCCAGCCCAGCAGTAATCCTGCGGATTGCTGTATCACGTGGGTGGGCAGAGAGCCAGTGCAGGAAGCATGTCTGGACCACGGGAGCGGCTGCGTGCGCGCGCATGCGCACCAGCCCTCCCGCGGCCATTTTTACTATGGCAGAGTTTGAGGCCGGCCGCGGCCATTGTTCTTCAGGGCAAAATGCATGATGTAGATGCCGCGGCCGGCCCTGTAAAGGTGTGAGGGCGGGCTGTTTTGAGCAGGACCCCGGGAGCGGCTGCGTGCGCGCGCGCGCATGCGCACCAGCCCTCCCGCGGCCATTTTTATTGTGGCAGCAGTCGAGGCCGGCCGCGGCCATCTTTGATAAGGGGAAAATGCACGTAGATGCCGCGGCCGGCCCTGTAAAGGAAGTAAACGGCCTGTTACATTTAAAAACATGCCGGCCCACCGGGAAACAGCCCGGTTTCCCGGTAGGCCAATCCGCCCCTGCTATAGAAAATCTTACTCCAATTATAATGATATATAGTATACTGTAAATTAAGATTAGATTCAACTTTATTGTCACTGCCCACAACGTTGGTGCAACAAAATTCAGTTGAGCATTCAACCAGATACAATACAATATGCAGCAAAATAAAAACTTATTCCCAAATACACTAATTACTCATATATAAATAAATAAACATGAGACAGGGCTAACAGGGCTCTTGGATAAAAAATATTCCTTAGTCTACTTGTCATAGACTTAAGGCACCTAAGCCACCTTCCAGAAGGTAAAAGAGAAAACAGTCCCCAACCCGGATGAGTTGGATACCTAAGTATACTTCTTGCTCTTCGCAGGCAGCGCTTCCTTTTGAATATCTTCTACAGCTGGAAGGGAAGTTCCTATAATCCATTGAGCTGTTTTCTCCACACGCTGTGCCTCCTTACACTCCATAGCTGTACAGCCCCATACTACACTGTGGCAGTGACCAGCGTTTTATCATGCCTGTTCCTGTGTGCACTGAATACATGACTGGAAATATACTAGGTTTATGTTAAAGTGTAAGGCGAGCATGTTATTGCCATTAAATAATTTTTGATAAGATTTCTATTTTCATACTTTCCTACTGAATATGTTGGTGATATTTAATTTAGTATAATGACATCCCCTAGATTTGACGAGGGCAATTAAATTAGATGTGTAATTAAATGAGAATTGCTTTACATTGAGCCGGAACATATTCCCTGTGTGGTGTTTGTCCTAAGCTTTGATTAATACCTCATACATGGCTTTTCTTTTTTTATTACACTATCTGCCATAAAAATGAAATATCAGAATTAGAATACCTCATAAAGTTTATGAAAGACTATAAACTAATAGATTTATTATCCTAAGAATTAGAGATCAAAATATTTTCTCCAGTGGCTTTCTTTTCTTTAGCCATCCTGTAAGTCAGCAGTAGCTTATGAAAAGTTAAATCTATATTTTATTAAATTTGAGGAATAAAGGTTTGATATTTTTTCTATTATTTTGGTAAATAAATGCATTTAAAAACATGCTCACACATGAATCTATCCGAGGTATTGGCTAACCTCTGGCCATGACTTGTCTTTCCTATAGATTGTTCCCCTTATCATTGTATACTTGAATACCAATTTCATCTATAAAGCTTACCTACTTACCTACACACTTACATACTTTGTAAGTCTCATCTCCAGGAGAAGTCCGGAAAGAAGACACTGTAGGAAACTTCATGTGGGAGGGGCCAAATTATTTCATTATTAGGCCCAAGCCTGGCCATAGGAAAACCCCCACTAATTGTAAGGGATTGGATCATTGGGCCTTATTTTGGTTCATTCTTTCTGACAAAATCCTTCTTAGATGGGCAAAACCATGTGCACTGCAGGTGGGGCAGATGTAACTTGTGCAGATATAATTAGATTTGGGTGGGGTTTTACTTCAAAGTGAGATCTATATTGCAGTGTAAAAATAAAGGAGTCAGTATTTTCCCTTCACAGAAACAAAATAACTCACCCAAATCTAATTCTCTCTGCACATGTTACATCTGCCCCCCTGCAGTGCACATGGTTTTGTCCATCTAAGAAGGATTTTGTCAGAAAGAGTGAACCAAAATAAGGCCCATTGGGTTGACCCTATTGAGGTCGACATGCATTTGGTTGACCACTGAAGGTCGACAGGGCTTAGGGCAATAAGTGAAATAGGTTCACATTGCTAAGGTTGACAGGGTTGAAAGGTCAAAACAAGCATTTGGTCAACAATGGCAATGTCGAAAGTCAAAAGGTTGACATGAGTTTGTACCAAATGTTGACATAGTTGACATGGACACCATCAAAGTGTACCTAATATGGGTCCACCTAATGGCCCATACCCTTCCGGGAGGGTAGGGAACTTTATTATAAAGTCTTTAAAAATGTATGTATAGTATCATGATGTTCATGTAGTGGGGGACATAAATAATTGCCTTTCCATCATATCTTATATAGACATAATTTTCCCTGTCCTTGGTGGCAGATTACTTTGCTTTGCCACAATCAAGCTTATGTTTATCTGTTTAAATGTCTACATTCCTGTATTATGACTGATGTTGATAACTAGTTTTAAACAATTGCACCTTTCTGTACTAAGCAATAACTCCAAAATGTACATTTATATGTGTGTGTGTGTGTGTGTGTGTCAGGATAGGTACTGGAAAAAACCCTAGGGAATTAATAGTGTCTTGTACCACTGATAGAGTGACCGGTGGAAGCTTCTCACAGAGCCCCAGGTTTAAATGAGAAGTGTAGGTGGAACGGGTTCCCATCCATTGACCCCAGACCAGGCCTTATAGGCGTCTTAGACCAAGAAGCTCCTTCATCAGCCAGCACCTGGCTGCTGGGTTTTAAGCAGAGTCTCTCAGAATCAGAATCACTTTATTGGCCATGTATACTCTCGTATACTAGGTGTTCTCTGGCAAATGTCAAATGTCCTGCACAGTGTTGGGCTGTAAGCACAAACCCCATCTGTGGACGTTGGGCTCTCATACCACCCTCACGGAGTCTGTTTCTGACCATTTGAGTAGACAAATGGACATTTGTGGCCTGCTAGAGGTCATTTTGCAGGGCTCTGGCAGTGCTCCTCCTGTTCCTCCTTGCACAAAGGCAGAGGAAGCAGTCCTGCTGCTTGGTTGTTGCCCTCCTACGGCCTTCTCCTTGTCTCCTGATGTACTGGCCTGTCTCCTGGTAGCACCTCCATGCTCTGGACACTACGCTGACAGACACAGCATTCCTTCTTGCCACACCTCACATTGATGTGCCATCCTGGATGAGCTGCACTAACTGAGCCACTGGTGTGAGTTGTAGACTCCGTCTCATGCTACCACTAGAGTGAAAGCACCGCCGGCTTTCAAAAGTGACCAAAACATAAGCCAGAAAGCATAGGAGGTGAGAAATGGTCTTTGGTCCGTGCAACTCCAACTCCTTTATTGGGGGTGTCTTGCTAATTGCCTATAATTTCCACCTGTTGTTCCTCCAGAGAACTGTTCCAAAGTTCCTTCTGCTAGCCTTCTCTGGAGGAACAACACAGTACTATTGGAGACTCTATTGAGCTCATTTTTATTGTTGGATGGACACATACTTATCCACAATTTAGGCTTGTTATCAAACCTATCCAGGGGAGGCTAATTGAGGTACCCCTGAGCTACTCAATATATAGACCCTACAAAGGGCACACAATACAACTGGATGGTCACGTTATTATTCACCATATAGTTATAGGTTGGATATCAAACATATCTAGGGGAGGCTAATTGAACTACCCAATATATAGGAATAAGGAAGGCATTGTTCTATGAAATCGCTCCAATTGAAGTTGATATACTCCCAATAGGGATACAAAGTATTAAGTTGATAATGAAAGATTGTCTTATCATATTCCCCTGATGAAGTCTCTGTGAGACGAAACACGTTGGGATATTTCTACTTGATAATATTTTTACTTGATAATCCTGTGAAGAAAAAAATAAACAAGTGTTGGAAGAATTCTCCCCTTTTACTTCATTTGGATTGCTTATATATATATATATATATATATATATATATATATATATATATATATATATAATCTCTAAGTATTTTGTTAACAGACAGTTAAAGCAAAATGATCTGTTTCAAACTTGCTGGATATGGGCAGAGGGATCCGTGAAGCCAGAGATTGGAGGTAGAAGCAGATAGGGAATAAGCTAATTTTTTGATGGGCTTTTAACTAGTCAGACAATAAGGGTGAGATTTAATAGGATGAGATATTCAGAAAGTGAGAGATTTTCTAAGAATTCTCCAGTTTTTTTAAAGCAGCAATCAGTTACACTGCAAAACCAGTTTGATTTTGCAGTGTAAATATTGCCGTTTAAAAAAAACTGGAGATATCTTACCAAATCTCTCACTTTTTGTATCTCTCATCCTATTAAATCTCACCCTATATTTCCATAGTTTAACGCAGCAACAAGAAACATACACATTTTACAAGGACATAACACAGTTACATTGAACAGGCTTTTAAATACAAAACATTCACATTTCTATTCTTCTCATCAAGCATTGTAATTGTGTTAATAATTATTATATTATTTTAACCACATATTAAGAAGGTGAAAACTATGTAATGAGACTGATTTGTCATTTGTGAATAAACAACTGGTAATTTTATTATATCTAACCTGTTCATTTGTGATAGTGTAATACTAGAAAGCTAGGTAGAGCAAGAGGTCAGCCACTGTTTCTGCTTAATAACGTATTAGTCTGACGTACATGTGGGCAACGTGTAGCCTTTGGTTCTGTGTGATACATAAGTCAGTTAAAAGCATTAGCTGTATAATATTTGTGACCTTTACCATAGGTATAATTAAATATTCAATTTTCAAAAATGTCTGGTGTCTCTGCTGAACTGAGAAAATGTTTCAAGGCAGACATGAAAAATAATGAACTAGTTTTGTGGTCTAGGAAAGAGTGATGCAACTTAATGATCGAAACCTAGGTCCAGCAGTGTAGCTCCCATATTGTCAATAAACATTAGCTCTACTACTATATATTTAAAGGTTGAGGCAAATATACAGTAGATGCAGCACAGATTGCCATTGGCTGGTGCCCTGTATATTATTTCCATGCTGTAAATGAACATAAACATATGCCTTGGTCATTCACTTTAAAAAGAAAAAAATATATTTTGAATATCCAAGATTAAGGGGGGTATTCAATGCAGGGTCACGACTGTTGGGCTTGTCACGACAACCGTGACCCTGTGCTGTTCTTGTCAGGGTCGATACTGAATCGGCAGGTGGGATTCAATGTCCCACCTGTCAAACGCCAGCCATTCTCGGCAGAATGTGCCCGACTGCTTGCGAAGTTGGGCACCTTCTGCCGAGATCCCCGTTCAATGCTGTCAAGGAAGACAGCATTGAATAGGTCCCCGCCGCTATTTCCCCCACCGGGAATAACGGCGGGAGATTGAATACCCCCTAAATCCATTTGGGCTGTATGAAGCATATTTATAAGTCTCTAAAAAAGAGATATCTTTCGCAAAGGAGTATTTTACCACGAGTCTTCTGAGAGACAGGGCAAAAAAATTGTCAAAAGAAGAATAGATTTATAATTTTCTTGTAAGTGCTGATCCAAATTCCAGAAGAACAGAGGTTCTTTAAGATTTTACTCCAATCTGTTTTTGGTCAAACTAATATATATGTCAAAATTTCTTGAACCTGAAATCCCTAAAATCAATAAATCTCCAGATAATTTATTAAAACAAGAAATATTGAGGATAGTAGTAAATTACATGGAACAGGATATGTTTCTGGCTTCTGCAAACGTCAGTGACACCAATTTACATGTCTAAGTTTAGTTATAACATCAAACTACACAGATTCTATACCCTCCAACTATACCTTTACTGGTCAAACAGGGCTTTACTGATTTCAATGGGACTGCCACTTGGTCATGCCCCCTTCACGTATAGACACACCCCTTTAGCTGACTTGTACCGGTTTTCTGTACAGCTGTGTTAGAGGGTATGATATTCTCATACAGAAATCTCCACTATTACTTTCATGCTCTTTTTATTATTATGACTTACAGCACCTAGAGATTTCACAAAGATTTGGGCATTCTGCTTGAGATTTGATAGGATGAGAGATTCAGAAAGTGAGAGATTTGGTAAGAAAATGATTGCCGCTTTAAAAAAACTGGAGATATCTTACCAAATCTCTCACTTTCTGAATCTCTCATCCTATTTAATTTCACCCATTGTGCGATTCGATTTTGACTATCCAATTTTGACAATTTGACTTTAGCTAACTGCACTTTAGATGTACTTTAGATTAATGAGGCACATACACCTATTCAATCGGATGTGATGGGACATGAGCATCTTATGGTGCTTAAAGTGCCCTCTTCCAGCACCAGATGTGGCATGTCATCTGAAATGCCACATCCGGTGCTGGAAGAGGGCAGGCAGGGGAGTATCGTAGCTCTGTGAAGGAATTTAAAAAAAAAGTTTAAAACACTGGGTGGCCCTCTGATTGGCTTAGAGTGCTCTCATCCAATCAGAGGCCTCACATTCAGGTGGCCATTGATTAGCTCTCTCTCAGCCAATCAGGGGCCAGAGTGTTTTGAACTTTTTTTTCAAATTCTGCAGCTGACCGCTGCCGCCCAACAATGCTCTTTCACAGTGCTATGTTCCCTCCGGCCCCCACTCCCCAAACCCTCTGCCCACTGAAAGCGATCCCTCCATCCTCCGATTGCATTCGAGCGATCTCATGTGGTTAAAAACCACATGCAATCACTTGTGCAATTCGATAGATATTATGTACAGCACATAATATCTATTGATGCGTCATCCAAAAGGCGGGCCCACGCATTGCATCACATGCTACCCAAAATGTGCATAAAATCTTTTGAAAATGCCCCAAAATCGCTATGTGTGTAAGCCCCATTAGTGTGAGTAGAGGTGAGACAATTATTGTGTCAAATGTTGTTGTTAAATAACCTAAGCATCATTACAGACATCATCTGCAAGTAACCTGATACCGAGGCCCATTATTATGAAACCTGTACTGTATTAATTAACAGTATTTGTTTTAGTTGTTTTATGATTCTTTGGAAACCGTGCACTATTTTCAAATTAAAAGTAATGAGGCTCAACAAATCTCCAAGAGTTACTACACAGCTCCACTGAGTTAAAAAATTAGATTCTGTTTAGTTTATTGCAGAATGAACAAAATGAAATATTGGCGCACTTATAAGTGAGATGGAAAATCAGCTCTAACTTCAATCCCTATTGTTCACTTCACTCATGGTTTGTTTTACGGCATCTGAGAGGCACAGACTTTTGCTGAAGTTTATGTGTAATGTCTAGAAATTAAGTCTAATACAAAATCTAAATGTCTTGTAGTAACCAGCATCCCCCCACCCCCTCCCTCTGAGTATGGAAATTCCACTCTTTGTACAGCTGGGGTATTTTACTGTACTTTTGGGAGGAATGGTACCCTTAGTGGCATTTAATTCATCAATTTTATACCATATAATGGTTATTAGATGACTGAGAAAATAAATGATACTTAAGAAAAGAAATTCAAACAGTCTGCATTACCAAGGTTCACTTTTCATTAGATTGTCATTTAATGAAATAGGTGCAAAAATCATTATTTCTCTGCATATTAATATTTATACATATGGAAATTTGTTGGAAGTACCTATATTTCTCAGAAGTACTCTGAGAGTCATTTCACACATTCACTAATGATATGGGCACATATGTATTAGCATCTGAGTTCAATTGGGGTGCGGGGTGCAGACCAAACATGGATTTATTTTTAAAGCACCAATCATTTAAAAGGCATGGTTTTGCCTTGTAAATGATTGCCGTTTAAAAAAGTTCAGCCAGTATCCATCACCTCTGGTAAACTCGAACGCTATAACATATGCCCCTGGATTCAGGCTGTATTCCAAGGTTACACATACAGTATGCCTGTAGTATTTGTGAAAAGGTGTACTATATTTAAAGCAATATAGACATATATTTATTCTGCACTTGGTTTTTGTGGTTGGCGCTAATTCCACTATGTGTGAGCAGACACTCGAGCCGCTGGTCCTCGGTAAAGGGGGGCTGCCCTTTAAATAATAATGGAAGAGGGGGGGTGAGGATCTGCGCTCAGAGTGTGCAATAAATGGCTGACAGTAAATGAAGGATAAATGCAGTTTTATTGTCACTGACAATGTATCCAAATATCGCTGCGTGCAGCTGGGGTGTAAGGGGTTAAGGAATGGTGGGGGAGGGGGGGGGGGTTCTGTGTGCTGTGGGGGCAGACACACAGAGATAGTGGGGTGGTGGCAGTCAATAGGAGAGAAGAAAAAGTCACGAAGCAATACAGGTGAGTGGTGCGGGGGGCTGGCGTCCCGTCCCACCCGCAGTGCACTTTACCTGTCCTCGCTGGAGATGCTTGTCCTCTGTCCTTCTTCCGCTTACTGGCTCCGTCACACCTCGGCTGAATCGGCGCCTTGTCCGCTCGATTCGCCGGTTTCCACGGCTGCTGCACAGACAGGACTTCCGGGTTGAAGTCTCGCGGGATTACGCGCCGGGGTCTGTTTGCTGCAGCTGCCGCGCGCTCGACTCCCAGCCGGGAGGAGACTGGATATGTGTGTAGTAGTAGCTGTGGACTCCAACGCGTTGCGACCCTCGTGGGTCTTCTTCAGGGAGTATATTATCCTTCATTTACTGTCAGCCATTTATTGCACACTCTGAGCGCAGATCCTCACCCCCCCTCTTCCATATATTTATTCTGGATTAGAAAATGTCAAATTTCTACTTGTATAAAGATACATGTTGAACAGAAATCTATTCTATATAATATTGCCTTATCAAATGTGGGTTGGTCAATCAATTATTGGAATGTAATCTAATTAGCAGTCTGAGATCATCTTGACACATCTAGCATTGTCATTACAATAAGAAAGACCTACAGTAATGTGATATTAGTATATACTGTGTACGGTTTCAAATGTCTATTAGTAAGTTAAATAAACTGTCTGAAATAGGAGATATAATTATACAACTACTGGGCTTTCCTTGGAGTTAGGCACTTTTGGAGAACTCAAGAGAGCCTTAAGTGGCGCCGCTGATGGCTGCCTAGGCACTGTGCAGCTCGGCGAGTATGTTTTCCCTGTGTGATAAACTGTACTGTCCCTTCTTATATTGTCACCTACCTGGCTGCTGCAACAACCAGTGGTGCCGCTGATGGCTGCCTAGGCGCTGTGCAGCTCAGCGGGAATGTGCCCCCCAGTATGTAATGTCTTAATGTAACGTATGTAATGTCCCTGACCCCCTTCATCCCTACTTGATGCTGCACTGTAATCCACAAACAATTCCTAGTGTGCGCAAGCACACATGGCCAATAAAGTTGATTCTATTCTATTCTTATGCTGGGAATATACCAATTTGCTCAAATTTTTAATACTTACTCTTCTGGAGTGCCGAGACGATGTAGCAGCGCTGCGGGACTTGCTGGAGAAATGTCCACTGCGGCATTTCCCCAGAGATCTACACATGCACATTGGAATCTGAGCACTCTAGTTCTCAGACTCTATAGCACTGTGTTACTGCCAGCAGCGAGAAGGGAGCCTGGGTGGAGGAGGCTGCACAGGGACACTATTAAAATGCCCCTGGCATACACAGTGAATTAAAATGACCTTCAGACCAACTAATTAAGTTAAATATATTATTTAATACAATTTATCTCCCTTTCCCCCTTTATTCTGCTTAGGGATAAAATGGAAGAGTTCTTTCAAACTCATTTTTTAGTTTAGTTTAGGGCCTGATTCTGATCCATACACTCCCCTGCGTGTTTGCGTTTTTAGTAACTGTGCATGCGCATAAACTTTTATCCGTGTGTTCAGCCGCTTTGCGCGAGCAGGAGCGGCAAATTGCTTATTTGCCAGCCCATTGACGCTCCTCAGTGCAGGCGGGGGGAATGGGGTGGTGACGAGGGGAAGTGCCCATGGGAACACCTAGCGTTTCATGGGCATCCCCGTGAAAACGCCATGTGTTCCCATGCTAATGTGGGTGCAGGGGGCGGGCAGCTGATGTAAGTGGATGTCAGCTGCCTGCTTGCTTCCCCTACAAGGGCACTGCAGATCTCAGGTCAGCAGAGGCTCACTTAGATCTGTGAGCGCTTGCAAAATCATTTGATGGTCGGCAACCATGGAATGATTTTGCCCCTGCACCCAAGGCTGTGAATGAATGTTTATGCTAAACATCCATTCGCATGAGTGCGGGGAAATTGGCGTGCGAGTGGGGAGGTGGGAAATTTTCGCAGGTGGAGGGCGGCATTTAGATCACCCAAAAAGGTGTGAATTTCGCAGCTTTGCGGGTCAATCAGAATGACCTCCGTAATGCCTACAAAGATACCTGATGTAGATTTAAATAGTAGCTCACTAAAAGCCTCCAAGATAGCCACAAAATACTGTATATACAGTATGTTTAGTAACATTACATTACTGTATGATAGATGACAATTATGATTTGTGGCAGACATAAGTGTGAATAGTCATCAAGTAAGCCGTTTTAGGATAATTCTTAAGGAGTGGCTTGGTGATGCAGATCGCATCGAATTGGATCGCAAAGGAAGAAAACAGCATTCTATCTATTCTATCAATTTCCACTATATAGTCTTGGCTGCACTGTCTATTTGGCTATTCAATTTCGGCTACACAAGGTCTATGCTATACCTATTCGATTTTCACTATATAGTCAAAATCGAAGACGTAATCTCACCATGTGTACACACCATTAAACTACAGTACATGTCGTTTTTTCACCACACTCCAGGGGCTGAAATTACTAACCATCGATTTAGGTTCTAAACCAAAATCGCTTTCCACATAGATGTCACCTTGCTGGATAAATATTATATATATACTATTCATTGGGTTTCAAATTCAATGAAATACGGACGTTGATGGTGTTCCTGTTGCATTTGCCGTCATTTTTTTTAGCTTTCAGTTCAAACCAACCATAAGTATAACAAAAGTAGAAAAGATACAGTAAAACAATGGTAATCCCATATGAATTAGAGACCTACCTTTGGCAGGAAAGTTTGACGGAGGTGTGGGATGCCAGAAGGTTTTTTTTAAAAGCGGCAATCATTTACAAGGCGTAGTTTGTAAATGATTGCCACCAGGGGTTAAAGTGAGGGGGAACGGGGTGGAACTGAATTCCACCACCTCTAATGGTTTGGTGGAACATTTTAATCTCCACATTGGCCCTGCACAATAATTCTCACAGAAAAGAATTCTAGTTTGCAGGCGGATGCCAAAAACCCTACCAGTGGCCCTGTCTCTGCATAATGGGGGGAGAGGAGGGGGAGTAATTAGGTGGCATAGAGAAATGAGTTCCCCCACCTCTGCATGACCACTTTATGCCCTGATTGCCACTTTAAGCAAAGTCCAGCTGGCATCTAGCTATATGCTAATTGCTTCTATAGCTATACTATACAGTATAGTACATATTTGTGCAAAGATACTTAAAGTTTTTAAGACTTTTAATATAAAAATAGGTTAAGGAAATGAAAATATAGAAATTCTTATAATCCCATAAATTATTTTATGACTATATATTTTTTAATGTTACACCTTGTGAATACCTGTCTAGCAAATGAACTAGCACCGCTGGGAAATATTTGTAATTACCAAACAATACTTGTCTGACTAATGCATATAATTCTGCATGTAGGCAGCATTATAATATAATTATAAATGTAATGGTTCATTGAGTGTGAACACTGAACATAGCACTTTGTCTGTCACTCATATGTGACTTTCATTGACATTTAACATGTTATAATATATGAAATAGAGATTTAAACTGATTGCTTAATTACATTTGTCAGCAATAATGCATATTTGTAATTTCCCTGATGAACTATGAACATTGCTATGGGGTTTCTGAAAACAATGCTATTACACTACAGAAAAGACAGTAAATCCTGCTTCACACAGTAGTCCTCAAGCACAAACGTTATTTACTATATAGCCAGAAGACCTGCAGAAATGCTGAAATACACATCTTAGAAATAGAGGGTCGTCTTTTCTGCTATAACTTTTCTGGGAGATCTTTTACTAGATGGAATGCAGATAATGTGTGTCATGGGCAGACTAGATGACCTAACACCGTGTACACACAGCGTGCTGTGGGAGGCAATTTTGACTGGATTGTCAAAATTACCTAGCAAGGTTATCCAGAATCACAACGTGTGTGCAATGCGTGGCCCCGTGGCGTCGCTATCGCCTGCCGTAATAGACTGTGCTGGCAATTTGGCATATGACCAAATCGGTCTAGTCAAAATCACCTTTGGGCTAAGCCAAATTCAAATTAATCAAAATTGTTTTGCCTGCGGGTCCGTGTGTGCACATAAGAGATTCTCATCTGTCATGTTTCTATGGATTATGGCAGTGTTATTCACCTCCATTCAGTGACAGTCACAAGAGCTTTATTAAAATTATTTTTACAAATCTAGTGAGGTATTCAATTAGTAGTGTTTTTTTTTCACATAGGCTAAAAATGGAACTAATTTGACCAGTGAATATCGCAGGTGTTTCACCCATTTTTAAATAATTTCTCGCTCATGCCTTTTACTTGTTTTGGAGTCACCGACAAAGAAAGCAGTGCTTGGATCCAGCCAGTTTGATTAGCTATGTGAATCCAATGGACACACAAGGTGATCACTTAAAAAAAAAGCTAATATAATGGAGGTATGCAGTAACATCTGCCACCCCACTTTGCCCTTCTCTGCCGGCTACCGCAACAATACTAATTGCATATGCTCTAGCACAGGGGTAGCCAACTCCAATCCACTAGAGCTACCAACAGTTCCATTTTTCACCTCACCTCGCAGGTACACAGGTGCACTCATTACTGACTAACACATTTTAAAAGATCCATAGGTGTAGCTAAATACTTCACTTGAAAATGTTAACTGTTGGTAGCTCTCGAGGACTGGAGTTGGCTACACCTGCTCTAGAATATGCGATTAGTATCACAAAGAGCAGCTCTTGCGATAAGAGCTGCCCTTTGCAAAGCAGCCGGCGGAGGGTGAGCCGGTCCCTGGAGCTCCCCCCTCCTCCTACCCGCCTACTGCCTGCTGCTGCGGGGCATGCTCTTACTCCTCTCTGCACCCGGAAGGGGATGTACGGGGCTAGGGGGGAGAAGGCCACTGGTCGGGCAGCACTGAGCTGGCCAGACACAGGTGAGGGGGGGGGGTCCATGTGGAAGCCCATAGGCTAGCGATAACCCCCGCAGCGAAAACCCGATGTGTGGGTTTTCCTGCATACCAAAATGTGGTAAAAACCCGATAACAGGGTTTTTAACCACATTTTTTCCTTTATTGCATCCCAGCCAATATCCGCATCTACAGCCTGTACTGCAGCTTGGACATGCATGGTCTGCAACTGGGGCGCGGCTCAATAGTTGGCGCTGAGCCGGGTTCCCCGTGTGGTGGTGAATGGGCATGAAAAAGATAGGAATTACCTGTGGCCATACCCCCCTCCATCTGTAACCACGCCCCCTCCCCAATTTGTACTGATTTTATGGTATGAAATTTTGGAGGGTATATGGGTGGATTGGGCCTATGTAAACATGGGATATTTCCCACTAGGCCACTTGGTGATCCCAGTGAAATAATGTACTGTAACTGAACATGCTCAGGTAAATAAACTCTCGTGCCAATTGGAGAGTTTCTGAGGTGTATATCTCTAGTGTTACTGACCCCTTTTCCCACTTTGACAGGGAATGAGTCTCTGGTTCCCCCAGCAGGGTGAGCTTTCACAAACTTCTGCCTTTGCATCTGTTTTCCAACATTACACTAGAGGCTGTCAAAATGAATTTATAATTATGTTACTGAGTCTGGGATCTCTACTTGGTTATCTCTGTTGGTATTATGGGGCAGATTCTCTAAGCTTCATAAGTGATAAAATGGAGAGTGATAAACAGCCAACCAATCAGCTCCTGTCTGACATTTTTCAAAAACAGTCTGTGTCATGGCAGCTGGTGGGAGCTGATTGGCTGGCTGTTCATCACTTTCCATTTTATCACTTTTGAAGCTTAGAGAATCTGGCCCTAAGTGATCCAAAGCTATATGATAGAACATGATGAGTATTCTTTATGGTTAATGTTTATTAGGAACCACGATGATGTAATGCTGTATAGCATTATTGCTGCATATTGCAAATGACTCTACTACTGGTGTAATATGAAGGCATACGCAGTCTATCATGTGCTCCCCTAGTGGAGCACATCATATTCTATTGAGGCCAATGTGTTTTATAGATTTCTGTGATATAAGGCAATGCTGTCCACTCCCCACCTAAAAAATGCGGGTGGGGGACATTGCGCATGCACAGCTGCAAATAAGGAATAAATTTCTGCATGCTTAGAAGTTGCAGAGTAGTCACAGTTTGATTGACAGGAGTTCAGCGTTAGAGGTGGAAAAATTGCATTTTCTGGGTGTGTTTGTAAAAACACAGCTGTCGCAAGGTGTTTTTTTGGTGGTCTCTGTCTGACATCAGGCATGGCCACTTCCAGCCTGAATCTTTACCAGATTAGTGGTAGCCCTTGACTGGCGCTGATGGAAAAAACTGTTTGTGGGTCCATTTTTTTGCAAATGGATCACTATTTGCAGTGCATTCACAATTTTTCGGGGGGTAAGGGATTTCTTATTTCTTGTCTGGGTAGCGACTTTCTCCGAGTAGTGATCCATGCTGAATTAGACCCAACCTCCCATTGTCCAGCAGCATTTATAACATCAGTAGCCCACATTGCTGCAACATCTTCTAACTGCGATACTAAGGGAACGTTAGGGTTTTTTAAAGCTGAAATATTAAATAATCCTTATTTGAATTATTCATATTTTACTTAAATGTCACCAGCAATCAAGTTAATCAAGTATGTTCAATATGCCATTTTAAATAATAGACCTCACATTTAATTAATGACCTTTCCTAATTAAAACTTCTCCCTAGGGATCACATTTGTCAATCCTAATATTACTACACATTGTCATGGTGCTTTGTGTGTGAGCAGTATCATCTCTGATACAGTAGTTTGGTCACACCAATTACATTGAACAAAAGGTATGTGGAAATGATACTGTAAAACAATAGATCGTAAGTGTTAAGTTGCTGTCAAAGTGAAATTACTACATTTTTTAATAGGATTTGTATATTCAAATGAAACTCATTCGCTGGTGTTATTTCTGTTTAAAAGATCAAATGCCCTACCCACATGCAAGATCATTCACAACTCACTGCCATGAGGAGCTATTGAAGATTGGACATGCTTGTGCCCCTGGAGGTGCTGACACTGAGATAAAGGGTATCTATTAACAGTGACATGCTCTCAGGTGAGGCAGAGCCATTTTCCTCACTGCATGTCCCTGTCTGCTAGATACCATAATAACTAAATAACAATAACTGTATAGTAGTTATTATATTTAGAAAATAGACTTTTCAGTTCTAAACATTCGCTGAGAGTACACTAATATGTAGATATGCTTTTATAGGAACACCTACACCAGTATATACAGTATACTAACAGGGGCAAACACAGGATTTTCAGAAGGGAGTTTCCAGAGGGGCGGAGCAAAGCACGGAGATGGACACTTAGGTGACCCAGTATATGCCGGGTCAGGTAAAGTATTATAGACAGACCAAATGTATATAAATAATAATCATAATTTAAAAAAATTATATACCCTTTCAGTGGTCCCACGCTGAAGCCACATAAATAGACAAAAAATATGAATGGCACTCACCAGGGCTTTTTATAATCCAGTCAGGATATTTATTTCATCACAGCAGTTGAAACATATAGATCAGGTCGACGTTTCGGCCACAGAACGTGGCCTTACTCATGACCACATCAAACAAACAGACCTACGAATGTTGGTCATAGTTAAGGCCATGTTCTGTGGCCGAAACGTCGACCTGATCTATATGTTTCAACTGCTGTGATGAAATAAATATCCTGACTGGATTATAAAAAGCCCTGGTGAGTGCCATTCATATTTTTTGTCTATATATATATTAGAGATGTGCAGACTCGGATTCCGGAGATCTGAGCCCCCACGGACGTCATCATTCCGAGCCCGATTCCGTGGTCAGAACGTCATCTCCCGGCGCCGGATTTCGTGTGGCTTTAAAAGCAGCTGCTGCGCCCGCCATCTTCACTCCAGTCAAGTAGTGGGTTGGGAGAAGGTGTGTTGGTGCTGCTGCTGGGGCTTAAACTTGAGCTTGACCTTGAGCTTGAGCGCAATATTTTTCAATCGCTGGGGCTGTCTCTCAGTGCTGCTGTGTAGTCTAACTGTGTTCTTGTAGTACTACTGTCTCCTCTGTGCAGTCTACCTCTGGTGTGCTGTGCTGTATTAATTATTTTTTTCGCTAAGGCTGTCTCCCTCAGTGCTGCTGTGTACTCTGTTCTCCTCTCTGCTTAGGAAAACAGTCTAACTGTGTACCTGTAGTACTACTGTTTCCTCTGTGCTGGGGCCTACCTCTGGTGCTGTGCCTGTAATATTATATATTATATTAATAATTAATTAATTATATTATATATATAGTCCACTGGTGCTGCCTGCACTGAATTTGCCAGTATTATTTAGTTACTCAGTGCTACTGCCTACCTAGTGTACCTACCTAGTACATACTAGGCTGCTATATCTAATAATTTAATTTAAAAATAATACTTGTGCTGTGTGGGACTGTAAAAAATAATTCCATGCTGCTGGTGCACTGACGTGTGCCACTGAGTGCCACTGCCAAGCAGTACCGTCCTAATAATAAAATTAATTATTACATAAATTCCGCTGGTGCACTGCACTGGTGGTGTGTAATATTAATAACTACATTTTGTGGTGACCACTGGCAGTGCTACTGCCTGCCTGCCTACCTACCTAGTACCTAGTAGTTTATTTTCTCTACCTACTAGGCTGCTATATTATTAATAATTAATTGAATTATATATAGTCCACTGGTGCTGCCTGCCTGCACTGAATACTGTGAATAGAGGTTGCCAGTATTATTTACTCAGTCCACTGTTGCCATTGGCAGTGTTACTGCCTAAGTGTACCTACCTAGTAGTACAAGTACATACTAGGCTGCTATATCTACCGTAATTTAATTAAAAAAAATAATAATACTTGTGCTGTGTGGGACTGTAAAAAATACCATGCTGCTTGTGCACTGACGTGTGCCACTGCCAAGCAGTACCTAATAATAAAATTAATTATTATAAATTCTGCTGGTGCACAATACTAGTATTGCTGACGTATCTACCTGTCTTGTGCCTAGTACTGTCTTATCTACCTGTCTGGTGCCTAGTACTGCCATATCTACCGTCTGGTCTGGGGCTCACTGCCTAATACTGGCATATCTACCTGTCTGGTCTGGGGCTCACTGCCTAATACTGCCGTATCTACCTGTCTGGTCTGGCACTCACTGCCTAATACTGCCATATCTACCTGTCTGGTGCCTAGTACTGCCGTATCAACCGCTGCAGTGCCACTCTTACAGGAGCCACGTGTTTGTGCCGCACACTTGTGTGGCTTAGCATAGTTATCCAGCTACCTCGGTGCAACCTTTTGCCCTAAAAACAATATTGTGAGGTGTTCAGAATAGACTGGAAATGAGTGGAAATGAATGATATTGAGGTTAATATAGCGTAGGAGCAAAAAAAAAACCACCCAAATTCTGCGATTTTAACAGTTTTTATGCTTTTTAACAAAAAAATCAGAACCCAAAACCCAAGAAATCCAAACACAAAACACTTAGGAGGTGTTTTGGCAAAACCCATTAGAACCCAAAACCTCAAGGTAATCAGAACCCAAAACCCGAAAAGTGGCCGGTGCACATCCCTAATATATATATACACACACACATATAAATATAACAGCGGTGTAATCCCTGGGCATAGCAATGTATTGGGGCCCCTACCGATCCTCCAGCGGTAGGGGTGGGGGAAGCTTTGATGTCCTGTGGGTGGTAGTGGGTATTATATTAACCGCTCAGCATGTAGGGCCTGGATCAGTAATTTCCACTAATTACCCCTTTACTGCACAGATGGTGGGAGATGGGGTGGGAGAAGGGGGCATTGGGCTGAATGAAGGGGCCCTGATACATAACTTCCAGGGTTATACAGGATGTTTAATACGCAGAGGAGGGGTGTATAGTGGAGTGGGCTTATTATTCATAATTTTCTGGTGGGAGGACAGCTTGCTTGACTGCAGATATCTCCAGTTCCCAGAAATAGATTTCTTAGATTTTAATGGATTGAATCCCACCTACCAAATGGTACTTGGGACTAGGGGATCAGATTTCAGGAGGCAGAGCAATCTGCCAACGAGTATATAAAACTACATACCAGGTGTGTGGAGCTGGAGCAGTAACCAGCTGCTGGAAGGCTGATATCTCTGGTTCTGGGAACAGGAGAGACAAGTTACTAGTGTCCATCAAATGTGGAGAGTCCCAGATTTTGGAATATACCCTCAGAAAAACTGTAAGTCAGATAAAAACTGAAATATCTGACTGGGAAGAGCAATTAACATGCTTGGATGGGGACCACTATTTTGAAGTCAGATATCTCCGGTTCCCAAGGGCCGATTTTTAAAATTCTTGTACCCATGGAAAGAGGGGACCCTCAGCTTTAAGGCTATGGTCCTTAGACTCCGAGGTGGTTTCTGGGTACTCAGAACCCCCCCCCCCTGCGTTCACCACTGACTAAGACTAAAGTCTGCTGCATAAGAGAAAGTTCTGTTTTTAGCTGCTGCCCTGGGGTCACTCGGCTGCATCGTTTTGGGGTGCCCTATGTCCTAGATTTGTACCCCCTTCAAAATATTAGGGACTTTCCCGACTAATGAGGTCACCTAGACGTGGTGGGCAAGCCGTTACTTGTGGCCATAACTAAGCAAAGAACCTCACTAAAAATGTTACATTTTATTGCAATATTTATCATTAAATTGGGAGTTTGATTTTGTGCACCTGCAACTTTGACTTTGTATGCAGTTCTACTGAAAGGTCTCTCAATTGGTGTGCACCCCAGGACCCCACCCCTGTATACCCTTCATAAAGAGTAAAGCTTTAGCAGGACTGTGTGCAGGACTGTGTGCAGTTTGCTGGACACATCAACATTGGCATTTTACAATGAGAAATTCATCTCAATCTATAATCAATACAAAATTGGGGCCTTTGGGTTTTTCTGATCACTGGCTGTTTGCCAGTTGAATGACAGGAAGTAGGAATCTGGGGTTTGTAACCAGACACTTAGCAGGAGTTCTAAGAAAAAAGCAGGCCTACCAGAAAAATGCTGGGAGTGTCAGGGAAAACCCTAGGGGTATCATGATAAATTGACTCTAGGTCAACAGTCACTAATGGTCAACAGTGGGTAGATCGACACCAATAAATGGTTGACATACTCAAGATTGACATTGATAGATTGTCAACACAAGTAAAAGGTTGACATAGCCACGGTTGACACTGAATAGGTCGACGCGAGTTTTTAATTTTTGGGGGGTTCAGACCGACTTGGTTCATTCTTTACCATCCAGGTGGACATAGAGTGAGAATAGAATAGTGTGCCGAGCACAGCAAGCCATGCGAGGGGACGTGGTACACTCATACAGTGTCCATATGTCAACATAGACACCCACAAAATGAAAAACTTGTGTCAACCTTTTCAGTGCTGACAATGTCTATGTCATCCTTTTGCTTGGCGACCTTCTGTCAATATCAACCTTGAGTATGTCGACCATTTAAAGGTGTCGACCTACCCACCATTAGTGGTCAACCTAATGACTGTTGACTCAGAGTCAATCTATCATTTATGCCATAACCGCCGTAGGTGTGCCTAAGCGTTTTAGGGGAGGGTGTGTGATGTTAGCTGCAGGCCAAATGTATCTTTTTGCATCGCACTGCCGAGTAAGTCTCTGACTACTCTGTACCTGCAACGGGTGTGGTACAGGGGTCCGACAATCAGGATCCCGACAGCCATTAACCCGACGTCGGGATCCTGGCTAGCCAGACCCAGACAGCATGGTGAGTGCCACTAAGCCCCTTGTGGGCTCGCTGCGCTCACCACGCTGCGGACACCGACTGTCGGGACCCCGTCCCGCAACCCCTGCAACAACCTGCAACATCTTGGGCTCACAAACAGTCGATGGTGGGTTTGGACATATTCGCACGGCTGTGATTTTACTTTAGTGGGGCAGCATTTTAAATGAACGCTGGCCATCTAAATTCGTGGCTCTGCTATCAGGCCTTTTGTGTTCATCCCCTGCTCAGGTGACTTCAGTGAAATCAGATGCATGAGGTTAGATTCAGCCCAGAAAGCAGTGGCAGGTATTCAATAATCTCACGGGTCAGAGATTATTCAAGTCTTGCAATAGGTATCCAACGTATAGAGGGCACAGGCAATATTCATGTCTGGGGCAAATTGAAGACTGGCAACAGGTATCCAAAATAAAGAGGGCAATGTCAACAATCAGGTCTGTGGCAAATCAGACAGATATCCAAAGCAGAAGCAAGAAAGACTATGGCACAAGAGTTAAAAAGCAAGGCATCTGCAAGGGAGACTAAAGAGCTTGTTAGGGGAAACTCCTTTAAATAAGCTGGTTGGGGACAACCTTGCATGAGAGTCTGGGCAGCCCCTACTGTGCCGATGCATGAAACCCCAGAGTTATAGCAGAGGCTTTTGATGCTTATGAGTAGGGTCATCACAGTTCCCTTACCCTCTGTACTGAATTTAATTGTGGTGTCCCAGAATATTATTTACTGTGGTCAACAGAATCCCGGGGCTTCAGATACCTTGCAGTGCAATTACACTTCCTTCTGACTGTGGCATTGTGTTATGCTTTTGGCTTACAGAGGGCACTTGGGTGGAAACTGGTCAGGAGCCAATATCTATGCTACTGTACATAAGCAATAATATCCAGAAGTTGAACTATGCACAATCGCCACTGCACACCATTCAGCAGTAGTTATTACTAATTGGTGCAGGCATTAATTGTGGGAGCAGGTGCTAATACTGTATTTCAGAACAGGTATAGTAAAACTCAAATGGGTCTTCACTGAGCATTTGCAGCTCTTAGTCCATGTGCAAAAGGGAAAAGAGGGTTCTAAGGGGGTCTGATCGCATTGCTATGGGGTCTTCTGATGTGAAGGTAATGTGAGCTTATTTTATTAACAAATTTTAATGGCCTCCAAACCACACCCACCCTCCCCAGGCCACTCCCCCTAGTCACAGCAAGCCCTAACTCCTGGAGTCGCAAGTTGGGAGGTATGTTTAATGAGAGATGAATTTTCTCTGTGGTAGTATAGTAAGGCCATAATAAGTAACAGTTTAATACATATTATTTCTACTGTATTTCCTTGCGTCTCTTGGAACGCCAAGCTCGATTGAATATGCAGACAGTGTGTAAATAAACAATAATAATCCAAATAATTATATCCTTGCAGGATTCCGATCACTTTCAATAGCAAGATTAATGAGAAGTACATCATCACTTGATAATTAGACTTGTTTTGCTAAATGCGCATTAGAGTGTAACCACAGGCATCTGACAATAGCAAATGTAAAATGTTATGTAAGGACAAAAAAAACCTCACTTGCTGCAGTGTAGGCAAGGGAATGAAAGTACGAAACAAATATATTTACTGTAGCTTTAGGTTTTCTATTTCACAAACACTTAGATCCTGGCACAATTTGTCATATGGCAAGAAAATGTACTCTAAGTATAAGATACTCATTTTTTTTTCTTTATAAAAACCTTTCTGCTAGAAAACAAACTTTTCAAGCCAGAATCCACTGTGGGTTTATTGTGTGTTCTCTTATGAAGTCAAGGGGAGACAAAGGCAAACAAGGGCAGTTACTCCTCTCTAGTGCAAGTATATATTTACAGTACACACAGACAGATGCATCATTTATTAATGTCATTTTTTTGTCTGTCCGTTTCCACGTTGCCACATTCCCTGTATTTGTGCCGATTTACACTTTATTGTAGATATGGAATCCTACTGCCCATATCCTATGTAGCATATTTCCCTACTGGCCTGATTTCAGCGGGACAGTCCCTCTATTTGGACACTGTCCCTTTGTCCCACCCATGGGTCACAATGCCCTGTGGGTGGGTGGGCAGGTTGGGGGTTGCAGTGATCACTAGATGCAGTGATCACCAAAACCTTCACCAAGCAGACAAAGAGATCAGGGGGTGATTCATGTTGGCTCCCTAAGCAGCAGTGGTGTAGCTAGGTGCCACGGTGCCCGGAGCAAGGGCATGTTTTGCGCCCCCCCCCCCCCCGATTTGTATAAGGCGGGCTCTTGCGGCAGTATATATGTATATACAGTGTGTGTGTATATATATATATATATATATAAATATACACACACACACATATACATACACACACACATATATATATATATATATATATATACATACATACATATATATATAGGGGGCACAGGGCAGGGAAACCAGGGCTAGGGGGGGACAGGGCAAGGGGGGGCGTAGAGCAGGGAAAGCAGGGCTAGGGGAGCACAGGGAAGGGAGGAAAGAGCTAGGGGGGCACAGGGCAGGGAAGGCAGGGCTAGGGGGCTGGGAAGTCAGGGCTATGGTGGCACAGAGAAGGCAGGGCTTTGGGGCACAGGGCAGGGAAGGCAGGGTTAGGGGGGCACAGAGAAGAGAAAGCAGGACTAGGGGGCACAGAGAAGGCAGGGCTAGGGGGCAGGGAAGGCAGGGCTAGGGGGGCACAGAGAAGGGAAGGCAGGGTTAGGGGGCACAGGGCAAGGAAGGCAGGGTTAGGGGGCACAGAGAAGAGAAGGCAGGGCTAGGGGGCACAGGGTATGGAAGGCTAGGCTAGGGGGCACAGGGCAGGGCTAGGAGGGCACAGGGAAGGCTGCGCTAGGGGGGCGCAGGGAAGGCAGGGCTAGGGGGCACAGGGTATGGAAGGGAGGGCTAGGGGGCACAGGGTATGGAAGGCAGGGCTAGGGGGCACAGGGTATGGAAGGCAGGGCTAGGGGGCACAGGGCAGGGAAGGCAGGGCTAGGGGGCACAGGGCAATGGAAGGCTGCGCTAGGGGGGCACATGGCAGGGAAGGCAGGGCTAGGGGGCACAGGGTATGGAAGGCAGGGCTAGGGGGGCACAGGGCAGGGAAGGCAGGGCTAGGTGGCACTGGGTATGGAAGGCAGGGCTAGGCGGGCACAGGGCAGGGAAGGCAGGGCTAAGGGGCACAGGGTATGGAAGGCAGGGCTAGGGGGGCACAGGGCAGGGAAGGCAGGGCTAGGGGGCACAGGGTATGGAAGGCAGGGCTAGGGAGGCACAGGGCAGGGAACACTGGAGTAAAGTTAGGCTGTAAGAGGGTATGGCATTGAAGTGCTAGTTCTTCAACAGCCACTTCAGCCAACTTACGTATGTCTCTTGTTGCCATGGGGCCGGGTTCCTCCTGCAGCAGAGATCATGAAGGAGCCTGCAGGCACACACGGAGAGCTCTGCCCTGCTCCCAGTAGTGCTTTGCAGGAGGCGGGTCTCACACACAGACAGCAGCACTGCGGTTATGGAGAGGCAGCTGAGCTCTCTCCTCCCTCTGCAATCTGCTGCTGTCTCTCCCCAGCGGTGACAGTCTCACACACTGTTGGGGCAGGGACTAATCGCTAGTAACACACAGCTCCCTGATGCTGCTGTGCACTGCAGTGTGAGAAGGAAGTTCATCTCACACTGCACACAGCAGCACCAGGGAGCTGTGTCTTACTAGCGAGCTCCGTGCCTCCTCCTCCCCCCCGGGACATGACAGCCGGGACAGTGGTATCGGCAGTACACCCCCCCTCGCCGGGTCTGCCTCAAGGTGGCTACGCCACTGCGTAGGGGGAGCATTTCAGAACAGCGGGGGGCGGCGCTTTAGCAGGAGGCTCTGAGGCTGGGCAAAGCGGGGAGCGGGGGAGCCGGCAGCAGAGAGCACAGCTTCGGCGCAATGTGATATGTCGGCGCCTGGAGCTAGTGCTCCACCGGCTCCACCCTAGCTATGCCCCTGTATATTCGCTGTGGAGTAAGCAGGTGCCTCCCGCCGGGCAAGCAACTGCTCACACATCCCTTTGCATGCAAGTGTACGGGGGGGGAGGGGTCATTCGATGGTCGGTCTGGGCTGACTTTTATTTACAAGTGTCTGGACTTGTAAACTGCCCCGACCAGGTTTCATCATGCCTGCATTCACATGGGGACGCCCATTTTTTGGGGCGCACCCACCATTTTTTGCTACAGCCCCATGCTCCATCCCCCTGCCGGCCCTGTCTGTGCCACTGTGTGCGTTTTTACTGTAGGTCTGCACATACGTATTTTTGCCGATGCGCATGCGTCGGTCCTCGGACCGAATTCACATATTTACGAGCCAACCTGAATCATGCCTTCAAAACCCTAATCCCTTGAGTATCACAAATATCCCCCCATGCCAGAAATTGTTTCACCCTCAGGGACAGTACCTGTCCCTTTAACAGATGTGATATAGATACTGTAGGTACCCGGTTTAGATGAGTATATGCAGGGTTGGGTACTCTGCTTTGTGAACAGGCAAATGTTGCTTGTGTAAGAGACAGGAGGGGACGGGGCCACTACTCTGGGCAGAGCAACATCTTTAAAAAAAAGTCACTGGCTTACAGGTGGCCTAATAGGTGCTCTTATGTTAAATTATTTATTGTATTATGATTGATATATTGTATGGTTGTGTAAATATTGGAATTTATCTCCTAATTATTAAAATTATGGGGTGTCATTTAACTTTTAATGACTCATAATAAATATGTTTTAAAAGTTATTTTTATTTAGCATAATCACTAGGAGATAAATTCCAATATTTACACAACCCACAATATATCAATCATAATACAATAAATAAATTACTGTAACATAAGAATGCCCCCCCCCCCCCCCCATAAAGAGTATTTTCTCTTCTTCCTTTCTTCTGATAATTTTACTCTCATGGGAGCACCTCCACACTGATTATTTGTTTGAAAAAAATTTTTGTTCTTGATTACCAATACCTGTGGACCCTAGTATTAGTGTCACCAACACTCAGATTTCCTACGCTTGTAGTTCCCCTCCCCCATTACAAATATGGCCTAATTGCTGCGTCAGCCTACCAGGAATCTCCCCTGTAATGTCTATGGCCAATCCCCCGCTGGGCCAGGGGTAAAAGCCAAAACCTTCTGTGATGCGTTACAGTATTTAAATATAAACGGAAAGATTATATTTCTTTATTAAAAACAACCATATCCTAGAGCAAAATTCTTGAAAAGTCTATGTAGCTCTACAAAAGTCTTTGCCAAATACACTAATATCTAACAGCTTTATTGCACATTAAAATGTTAAAATTGGTTCTACAGTATCATTCACCTCTATTTAGTGGACGTTATCATCTGTGACTAAGCTGATCATATCAGTGACTTACACATTAAATAGTTATTCTGATGTCACTGCTCCTTGGTCCTTATCACAGAAAAGTCACTTATCAGCTGCCTGTGAGCCTGTGTGTACTGCAGTGCAGATATCCACTCTGTATTTCTGTGACTATGAGCCTGAGGCAGACGCTGCACCACTGAATCAGGCCCGTAGAACCCAAATTCATCATTGTGTGGGATGATTCCTTTTTAAGTTAAATCAAATACTACATGAGTGTGGGCTCTTGTAAAATGTTGTTTTCAAATAGAAGTTGTTAATGGTTTCGTCTAGTGATAATTTATTTCTTACTTTGTGCCTAAATCTCATCTTATACTAATAATAACGGATAGCTTATTTGCATATAAATAGATTTTAGTATTTGCTGAAGTACAGACCTAATCTGTTTTCTTGTTTCAAGGATATTGTTAAATAAAAAGGGTGCAGTAGTGTTTAGTAGTTATGAATTGCAATCATTTTGTTTTTAAATGCAAATGTTCATGTTCCTTGTAGATTATTTGAGTGTTTGTATCTTTATTCAGCACCCTTTAGTCAGAAAAAAAATATATAGATAAGTCATTGTTAAACCTTTAAAATGCAGCATGTTCAAGAAAATCTGTTGTTTAGAAGTGGCTGAAGTGTTCAAATGCAAATAAGTATTATAATTGTAGTCATTATCCTTTACAAGAATGTGCCATCCTCTTTCATCCTATAGTGGATTGTCTTGAAATATGCAGTGTGTTATTGTATGTTGCATCTTGTGTGGTATGTAGAAGTGGAGATAATTAATGCCCATTTCTGTAAGAACCTGGTTTATAGCCAGGGCTATCCAGTGTAAAAGGATCTCTGAAAAATAACCAATGTTGTGAGACCAAGGTTCTGCTTAAATGCTGCTGATTGGCTGGGTATGCAGTGGTCCATCTCTATATTATTCTGCAGCCAGCTCCAACCCATATGCAACCCGACTAAGCCCCATTTCAGCTTGAGGTCAGTACCTGCCTTATTGCTTGGTTGGTGACATCACTGGTGGTGCTTGCAGTATGGAGTAAACGGCTCTTCTTGGGGACAACCCTGCAGGTGGACAAGTTGGATACCCGGGTCACTGGACCAGGGTTGTGCCGTCTCCACTGACAGAAATCACAGGTTCAGAGAGAGAGAGAGAGAGAATATAAACTGTTTTGCACAAATAAAAATGAATATATTGTGTATAATCTCAAGATGCATTTCTGCAAAATGCTTTAAAGTTATTAACCCGGCATTATAACCAGGGGCATAACTAGACATGTGTAAGCCCCATACCAACACTTTGTAAGGGCCCCCTATTTAGCAACTGATGGTAATAAAAGTATATTGTACATATAACTTATGGTGTGTACACATGGTCTATTAGGCTTATTATTCGCATCAGGATCGAATCACACGGCAAGCCACCCGACATGCATGCGATTTGGACGATATAGTGCTGATCTGCACTATATAATCATTGCTGCCCTGTCTATCTGGTTTTCGATTTGTGCTGCCACGGGAGCACGCATCGGGCTCGCAAGGTTAAAAACCTGTACGATCTGCATGCGATTCCAATGCGATTTTGATTATATAGTCAAAATCTCATGCTGATTGTACACACACCATTAAACTGTAAAGATGGGCCCCCTTCAGCTCTGGGCTCCATAGCAGCTGCACCACTTGCACCTACGGTAGTCACTTCCTTGATTATAACAGAGTGGAGGTTTGCTCAATATGAATGATGTAGAACAGTCATGGATAGCAGCATATCGCTGTCATACATTTCTTCAAAGATCAATTTATCTTGACTGCCTTCTCCTTCCCCTTTATCTTATTATTGCAGTTGTACTACACCACTGCAACCAGCATTGTTATTCTGCTACCGTACAGATCAAATGTTGTTATTATTGTTATTATTATTATTATTATTATTATTATTATTATTATCATCATTTTTAATTGAAAGTGGGAAATGTAAACCAAGCCAGGCTTCCTATCACGGGGCAAGTGTAAGTGATAATAGCTGCTGAATGGCATAAGTGGCATAAAATAGGGTAAGTGGCATATAAAAGCACTGTGTAAAACAATATTAATAAAACTACAATATTAAAGTGCTACTGTACTTCTTACTATAGATTGCATAAGCCACAATATAAAAGAGACAACCACTGTTACCATTATAAAGCCTGAGGACCAATGCATCAACTGATTTCAGTCATTATCACAGGATAGTTGACAGCAGTCAGGGTCAGGAGCTCACAACAAGGCATTAAAACAAGCAAGCAAGCAGAGCGCTTGTCAACTCTTTGGATAACCCTGATTGGGGTTAGCAGTATGGTTCATTAGTCTGCTGCATACAGAACTAAATCATTAACTCTAGAAGCCAGGTAACAGCAAAACCAATTTGCAGCTCAACAGAATTGGCTGCAGTTTTTTTTATGATATCTCTCCCTGTCTCTGGCTCAGTGGAATGAGGATATAACATAATGGCAGCATTATATGATAGTATTATGTTATAATGATCCATACCCCTGCAATAATACAGTCCAACCATTAAATTGGCCACAAAGGAACAGTTTAAAGATTTTTTGTGTTTTTTTTTTAACTCAGTAGCTGACATCATCAAACTTGTAGCTAAAATTGATAAAAAACACTATATACTATAAAGAGCTTCAAAACACTACATGCAATTGAAATATAGATAATTACAGGTTATGTATGCTATTATATTGGACATTTGAAGCATACAGTACTTGCTACATCCCAAAAACTTTTTTTTCCATATTTTCTTCCAAAAAATTTGGTGAACTTTTTCTCCCAAAATAGGTAAAGTTGATAAGTTTATAAAATATCAAGTGAAAATAATGCTATGTACACTGGGAAAAATACCCATATTATAATTCTCCTATAATTCTCGCAATGTTTTTAACAATTGTAATAATCTGCTTGCAAATAAACAACTTTATTGCAAATTAACTTAGCTTTCGTTATGATGTTACCTCAATAAAGAATGCAAATCAGCTTTCTATTATGTTTCTTGTCATAACTTTGACCTGTTTATCTAACTGCTGCTCACATGTTAGCCTCTGTTAGAGGAAGGTACCGTATGACTGGTACTAGGGGGCATGCTGGTACTGCAGCTGTAGTACCAGCATGTCCCCTAGTACCAGTAATAAGCTACACTATTAGCTAACACTATTGGATAAACTTCATTTATCATGGAGGCATTCATACAGTTAGATTGAGTCATACAATGTATAATAGCGTCATACTGTAATTTAAGCTAAAGAAAAATCCACACACTGTAGGTCTATATACTATTAGCCATAGGGCTTAATGTTGGCTTAAGAAGTGTCCTGGACTATTCAATTAAAGCCCACATTAAGCAAGCAGCCTCAATTTACTGCGGCATTAAGTTTGCACATGCATGAGATGCAAACAGAAGTTTTTTGCAAAAATTAGGGCTTTAGGCTTACCGTGGCCGATGCAAGCGCAATGCCCATAGCTGCAGGCACTTAACCCAGAATCTATGGGTTAACATGCGTTAGCCCTGGGCTTACTGTGGAAGGAAATAGGCATAAAACTGAATAGCTCTGGGTGTTAAAGCTTGAGAATATTTTCTACTATAAGTCCTGTGACTAATAAAATATGCCCCATTAGAATACAGCTATGCAGCCACATGTTATACTGTCATAATTAAGTTCCACTGTAAAAGAGGCCCTTATAATTTAAGGTTGTGTGCGCAGTGCTATCTTTACATTTTATGCATTTGTAAGTGTATTTATTTTCTAACACAAGTCCCAAAATAAACTGTGCTCTGTAAGATTTTTAGGTACTTGTTTCCTAGCGTCATCCGACCTTTTCATACCCCCACTATCCACGTGGACGGGGAGTTGATTCTATATAGTGTGGCGAGCGCAGCGAGGCGAGCGCAGCGAGCCCCGTGTGGGGACGCGTAATACATGTAAAGTAATACGCGTCCTCTCGCGGGGCTCGCTGCGCTCACCACGCTTCGGGCTCGGTGGCTCGCTGCACTCGCCACACTATATAAAATCAACTCCACGCCGACGTGGATAGTGGGGGTATGCATAGGCGAATCTAGAATAAAGGTAATGGGTGGTCCCAGATCTAGACATAACAGCAGGGGGACCTTTGCGCAGCTTAGCCGCGCGTCAAAAGGGGCGTGGCCTCATGGGACGGAGGCGTGGCATCACAAAAAGGGGTGTGGTATTACACTTTAGACCATACACAGTAATGCCCATTACAAATTTTAGCAAACTCCGTAATACCCATTACACATAAAGCCACACGCCGTAATGCCAATTACACATAAGGCCACACACCATAATGCCCATTACACATTGTGCCACACATCATGATGCCCATTACATACTATGTAGCAAACCGTAATGCCCATTACATATTTGCCACATAAGTGCTGCTTACCTACGTGCTCATTGCTAGGGAGTTCTTGCTTGATGGCACCATAGTACCCATTACACATGATGCCGCACACCATAGTACCCATTACACATGATGCCGCACACCATAGTACCCATTCATTATGCATGATGCTGCGCACCATAGTACCCATTACACATGATGCTGCACACATAATGTCCCTTACACATGATGCTGCACACATAATGCCGCTTACACATGATGCTGCACACCGTAATGCCCCTTACACATTAAGCCACACATTATGCGTGATACCCCCACATACCGCCACTTGTATCGTCCCTTAAGCAATGCCCCCAAAAGTGCCACTTACTGTAAATTTTTATATGAGCCTTCGCTGCTGCAGGGAGAGATAGAGAGCGGTGCAGCTGCTTCTATGGGGAGAGGAGCAGAGCGCAGTGCAGAGCACGCTCCCACTCCCCTCCTTGTGTCCCCTCTAGCCGAGTGGACATTTGAAATATTGTGCACGCTGTTGTTGTGCGTGACGTCAGGGGAGCATGCCGGGCGCCGGCACCACATGATTAAAGGGGGGGGGGGGGGCGGGCTGAGGTGAAAGCGGGGAGAAGAATTGGAGCGGAAGCTGCAGGGGTGACAGTCATTGACAGCTGGGCAGAGAGCAGGGGGCTGCCCGGCTGTATTCAGAGCACTGCATGTCACGGCTGTTTGAAATAATACCCCTTTCACAACAGAAAATGCAGGGATTTACCCGGGAATATGGTCCCAGGATCATGTAGGGACCCCTTACACCAGGCTGACCCCTTATACACCAGCCTAGTCCCTGCATTTTCTGGTGTGAGGGGGAGAGACAACCACTCCCCTCTCCCTACCCCCCTTTAACCAACCAGCTATATCTTCGGAACCAACTGACCCATTTACATGATACCAGTATCATATTGAAGAACTTTTGAATTGGCTTCGAATGATTTTGGTCCCGTGAAACTGGGCTGTTTGGTTCCAGAGAAATCTGCCCTCAAAGAACATAAACAGTCATGAAATTACATTTAATAAATTAAAAAAAAAAAAAAAACGGTTTATCCCTGGAACCAATTAACCCATATGGATCCAGCCTGGTATCAGATTGAAGGCCCAGCAATTTGGGTTCGACTGAGATCAACCTCGAGCTTCAGTGATGCCGAAGGGGGAACTGGCAGCCGTTGAACTGGGTGGGGGTCGGAATTAGCGGGTCCCATGTTATCCTATAGGGAAAACAATCCAGATTTGCCTGGCCATATCTCCGGTTCCCAGGGGGCTAGAGACACGGGGCTGGGCTCATTGGAAAGCCCCATCCCTCAGCTACAAAATGGGTGGTCCTATGCACCCCCGGACCACCCCCTAGATTCACCTATGGGGGTATGAAAAGGTCGGAGGACGCGTACAGCCGCCGCTCGCCACGCTTCGGGTTGGCGTTGATAGTGGGGGTGGCGTGGGGGTGCATTTAACATTGTAAGCACCCATTAGGGTGCTTATACAATAAAAAATCGTATAGGGGCTTATACAATTTAAAATCGCATTGCATCGGGTACATGGCATGCGATGCGATTCGATGTCGTACGACTTAATATCGTGGGTGCCGTGCCAGGAAACAAGTACCATTTTTACATTTTGAGAAATAAAACTAATATTAAAAAATGAAACCAAATGTTACGTTGTCCTCTTAAAGTTTAATGAATATGTGCAAAGGCTCACATGGGGCATAAAAGTACTTCGAGCATGAGTTTAATTAGATTATTTTAGAATAATCCACAATAAATAGTTTTAAAAAAATCAGCATCAAAAAGGCAAAAATAAGTACACGAAGTCCAGAGACAATGCAATTCTTATACTTGCCAGCAGAGGTCACCCTGTGTATACATTTCTAATTACATAATCCAAATAGGACATACTGTATGTAGCAAGCCACTACTGATTAAGGCATTCATACCCGATTATAATTCAGCAGTAGTTTATACAGTGCCACTGGGGACATTTACCACAAGGCAAGTTACACTGTTAGAGACATGTACAGCAAGAAATATTCTGGGATGGAATTTACATTGCACTAAATGAATGAAAAAGTCAGTCTCTCTTTTACAAAAAGTGCATTAGAATACAGTATATACTAAGGCAATATACTGTATAATGACATTTAATTTTGGATGTGTTTTCCATTGTCAAGTCTGCTTGTGTTTAACAGATGCCCTTAATATCATAGTGCCATTTTAATAAATTACAGTCAACCCTGTGTGCCACTTTGTCCTTTTATGTTCGTAGAAACCTTCATCTAGAAAGGTTTGCTCACATTTCAACTGAGACTCAGTGTTGACTGGTTTCTGAGCAATTAATAAACATAATTAGACTTTGCAGGTGATCAGATAGGCTGACGTTCCACAAAGCATTACCATTGTTTCAGGAATATGCTGCTCAGACTTCATTATTTCCATCAGATTAATTTCAACACTTTTTTATTGTTTTATTTTAAGTGAAAACATTACATGTAGCATTCATATATGTGTTAGACAATTTAAAATCTAGGGGTGTGTTTTTTTCAGATCGTTTCCACATGAAAAACAGATTTGGTACTGGGGTTATTTATCACTGGTGAAATCACAGTGTAATATGTATTATGCCCCTTTCCCACTGCAGGTCTTAAATGGTATATTGCCATTTTTTTCCCCTTTCTAAACGTTTAAGGCTGCAGTGGGAAAGTGCCAGAGTATATTTACCGGTTAAAGATAACCGGTATTTCAACACGTTTAAAAAGCAGAGTCATTTTTTAGGCAGTGAGAATGCCTCTTAAACTGTATTTAAGATCCTACACTAGGCTTCCCCCTCCCCTGGTACCTGTCCTGCCCCCCCTACCCCCCCGTACCTGCCAGCTGGTACCCTCGCTCCCCCCCCCCTGCCCTGGTATCCCCTCCCACCCTGCCCTGGTACCTGGTACCCCCTCCCCCCTGCCATGGTAGCTTGCTCCCCCCCCCTCCCCTGGTACCTTGCAGCTGGTACCTTGCATCCGGACAGCGGGGCAGCATGGTAGGCAGTGGGCATAGTCGGCAGGTCCCAGACTGATTGCTGAAAGCATCATGCAGGAGGAGGCTGGTGCACAGGGACCCCCGCCAATAAAATGACAATCTCCTAATGGACCTTCCTCCGCGTCCTCCTCCTGAGCACTGACGCGCTGCCCGGATCACCAGTGCCCCCGCTGTCTGTGCACCAGCCTCCTCCTGCATGATGCTTTCAGCAATTAGTCTGGGACCTGCCTACTATGCCCGCTGCCTACCATGCTGCCCAGCTGTCCGGATGCAAGGTACCAGCTGCAAGGTACCAGGGGAGGGGGGTACCAGGGCAGGGGGGGTAAGTGAGGGTACCAGCTGGCAGGTACGGGGGGGGGAGGGGGTGCAGGACAGGTACCAGGGGACACGAGGGGTTTAAACGGTATTACTGCAATGTGAATGGTACTTAAACGGTATTTAAAACGGTAATCTACTGCAATGTGAAAGCTAATACCGTTTAAAATACCGTTTAAAAATACCGGTTCTTTAAACGGCTTGGCAGTGGGAAAGCAGCATTAGAGTAGTAGGGGTTAGCACATGGACTTGGACATTGCTTTATTAGTGCATCTATTCATGCATGAAACAATTTATTTACTGCCCCAAAATTACATCCCTTATTACAGTAACTAGCAGTGATAATGGTTGTTAATTACTAAGGTACTTATGTAGTATCTGGGCGTCCGATTTAGAAATCGGATCGCATCGCATCGCATGCGACCAAATCGTATGCGATGCGATGGTCAAGATTTTTCCATAGGATTCAATGTTAAAATGGTCTGAGTCCATTTTAACATAGAATTCAATGGGAAAAAGGGGTCCTTTTCCTTTCCCCACTATCCAAGTGGGCATGGAGTTGGATATAAACCTGTGGCGAGCGTAGCGAGCCACCGAGCCCGAAGCGTGGCGAGCATAGCGAAGCCCCGCGAGGGGACACAGAATACTTTTTAAGAAATATTCGTCCGCTCGCCACGCTTCGGGCTCGGTGGCTCGCTGCGCTCGCCACGCTATATAAAATCAACTCTATGCCCACTTGGATAGTGGGGAAATGAACAGGACCTTCTTAACATTGAATCCTATACAAAATCGCATCGAATCGCATCGCATCTGATTGTAAGCCTTAAGGTAAGGCATACGATCATAAAATCGGACGCCCAGATACTACATAAGTACCATTACTAATTATTGGAACAAATCAGTGGCCAATAATACAGTATATGCCCCTAATGTGCCAGGAAAAAAAAGACATTACGTAATCTATTAGAGGTATACTAAACAGCATATCCATTAAATTTGCATATTAGATTATATGCAAATTACTAGTAATATTTTACTTGCCATTTGCCTGAAATACAGTATTGCAAGTTATCAGCTGCTATACAGCATTAAGGGTTAATAGGGTTCTAACAGTATACAGAGACTGTGCTGGAACAGTGTTAGGAGGACATTTAGCCATAGGCACTTACTGAATCGCAAATGAAACAGTGTTTTAATTTTAACTGGACAGTGCAGTGCACACTTGGCTCTCACTCAGATGTTCATTTGTATGTCATCGGTATGCCAGTTTGCTAGTTTGTTCATGCACTTTGAACATCCATTGCACCCAGGAGCATCCCTTTGTGGCACTATGAAGGAGCTCCGTTCACTAACTGCGCTCTGCAAAAACTGATTGCAAGAAGCTTGTAGGGTGACAGCAATCACATGCACTCATGCCTGCACTTACTGCCTTTGCATCGCAGTGACTGAAAGCATTAGTGGAATATGAGCAGGGAAGGAATAATAGTTATGTCAGCCATCACAGACCCAATAGTTCTCTGAGGAAAGGAGCACATTTCAATCAGTTCCTGCAGAGTGCAGAGGACAGGCATACAACAGGGGGAAAAAAGGAGTGCAGTCTGGATATGACTCCTATTTGCTTAGTAGATCCTTTGAGCTAGTCTGGGATAGTGACAATAGAATCTAGCACTGTCCCAGGTCTAGGCATATACAGGGAACACATTGGTCCACTAATATACTGGATTGTGTATGCAATACAATTTTAATAATCAACATTAGATAATCTATATAATATAGGTTGTAGGGGAGAGGGTCTAAAAAGCAAGCTTTCCACAATGCATGTGCAGTAGATGGCTCTGTACCAGGGCCGGCGCCACCACTAGGCACGTCTAGACATTTGCCTAGGCCACTGGAGGGCGCCAGTGTGCAGCAGGGAGCACGTGCAGGGAGCAGAGAGGTGAGTGGCACCAGGGGGGATACATTGCGCCGTGCAGAAGCTGCTGCAATACTGGGCCCGGGCACAGGCACCAGGAGGAGAGCGGGCTGTGACTGTGAGAGTGATGGAGCATTATTGCTATTGCCGCCATTACTGTCTTTTTCTTTTCAAATCGACCTTGCTCCTCCTTTCCCGCCCCCTGTCCTTCCAAGTAGAGTGAGTGCCTCCTATACCCCCCCCGGGAAATGACGCGGCGGCCTGCCACCGCATCACACCAGGCATCACCCCCCCGGCCGGGGGCGGGTGAGCACCGCAGCGTCCCCCCGGAGCGCCGTGTCAGTCTGCCGCCGCAATCACCAGCACCCTCCCCCTGTACAGCGACCAGGGGGGCGGGTGAGCACTGGAGCTTCCCCCCACCACCTGGGGCGCTCCGGTGCCTCTCAACAGCACTGCTCTGTACATATGTGAGGGTGTTGTTGGGAGAGAGCCAGTGGCGGTTTTTACCTATGGGCTGCAGGGCTGCATCCTCCCCAGGTAAAAAAAAAAAAGTAAAATTGGCCTCTCTTCTATGGATACAGTATGATAAAATCATGGATTAGAGCACTCTGACTAGGATTGTGAGCATTGAGCTATAATAATATTGAAGCATCCTTGCAATATTTTCAATCTCGATGTCTATTGAAGGGAATGAAGTAAAATATGAAAGAAGACTCTGGAGGAAAGGCATGGATGAGTGTGCATAAATTGGGTGAAACCGTGGGAATAGAAGAGAAATATCTACAAAATTGGTTATTAAAGTGGTGATAATTTGCAGAATAGTACATGGAAAGTCATGGAATTGTTATTTGTTTATGGAAAGTGAAAGTCATTACTTCCAGTTCCATTGTGAAGCAGCTGTCACAATCAAGTGTCTGAGAAACACTTACTTACTGTACTTACCAAGTATTTCTGCAGGAGAGCTCAGAGACTTTCCAACACAGTCACACTGTGGTGCTCTGGTGTCCGGCCATCGTCAGATGCGTGTGAATGAAGATTTTTTGTGATGTCATTCCGACAGGTGCCACTAATAAAGTCTGCGACCTCACCGACAGCATTCTCCAGCATTATGTTCCCACTCTCAGTAAAGGCCTCAGGTCTAAACCGCATGCACGCCAAAGTTCCCTCCATTCTCTGTATGGACGCAGCTATATTGCTTTGGCATACAGGAAGTATTTCAGCCAATCCAAGCCTAGTCTTTCCGGGTGAAATACTTCCTGCATCTGCTAATCCGCTGTAGCCACTAACTATAAATATCCCGGAACTACCACCACCGTCATGTTTCTAAATTTCTTTAATCATGTACATGTGAAGTATTTTGCTGGGTCAGTAATTATCCCACCTGCTTCCACAGGCCGAAATCCTCAGAACATGACCTGTTGGGAAAACTTTAGGGTTCAAGTTGAGATCCATTGCGGTAACTTATGGGGAAAGGTTTACAAGACTACAAGTACTCTTAAGGTTAATACACACTGGGCAATGATACGTGTATGAACAGTGATGATCGCTGTCATTGCTGGGGGAAGCCGCTCAGTGTATACACACTGAGCGGCTTTCTCCCTGCCTGGCGCAGTCAGCAGGCGGGTGGACAGCTTTGCATAGTGCAGAGCTATGCAAAGCCGTCCACAAAGCCGCTCATCTGCTGGTAATAACAACTACTTACAATACCATTGCAAATAGGTCAGTAAGAAAGCTAACCCCCACTGTTGCGGTGTCCACCTTTAAGTTCTAGCAGTGACAAGATGTAAATGATCAGGGCCAGTGTACATTCTAGCATTATTGAAAGATCCCTGATAGTCAAGAATCTGGATATGGCTTATACTCCTTTTCCACTAGCAAAAATAACCAGGGATTTTGCACGTGGCCATGCATTGACCCTGTTTTTTTGCTAGTGGAAATGCATCCCCAGGAAAAATCCCGGGTCGAGTGTCAATCCAACCCAGGTAATTACCTGCATTGGACCTGGGATGCTCCTGGGTCCAGGGGCAGTAGAAACAGGTAACCTGGTTTGATGCAACCTGGTTCCCTATTCACTGCAGTATAAAAGCCACCGCAGGGAGATGCTCTTATCTCCCAGCACCGAATGCCACCCCATTCCCGCCTCCCGATGACGTCACTCGCCTGGCATTATGCCGGGTCAGGATGCTAGTGGGAAAGGGTGCGACCCAGCTTGTATAGTGGAAAAGGGGTATTTACAGAGCAAATTAAGTTCATTTAAAGACTGATAATAAAGGTCTAGAAAGGGTCATCCATACTTGTCTACTTTTAAAAACTAGAATCAGGGACAATACAGCACAATATGCCATTTGAGGGACATGTCACACTCTGCTTAAAGGGTGTGTCTAGCACCACAAATGGGTGCTTCTAGTTTAATTTTTGTGTTATTGCCACATAATTTTATATAACCTTTTTTTATAACATTAGTAACAATATATTTTTGGAAGTTTTGCAAGTACTGATAGTAACATTGCTGTCTGCAATATGGGGTTTCTTGTTTGCAACTATATATTTGCTGTGATATTTATTTCTTCTCACTCAGCACAATATACATGATTAATGGGATGTGTCTATGCAATAAATTCCAAATGCAATTTGACCTTGTTTGAATTGATCCCTAAGCATACAATTGTTTTTATTATGAACACAGTCTGCAACTTCTAGGCAATACCTATATTTATTAGATGTGCTGTCTTCCATATCATTATAACATTAGGCAAATCAGTAAGGACACCAGATACTCTAATTAAACAAATTAATCTAATTTAAGATTACTAACAAAAATGCTTACCCTTACAGCTAACAGCAGCAGCACACTATGGGTCAGTGCACATCCGCACTGATGATTTCATGTTCTTCAGTCTCTCTCCTGTCAGGGGTTCCTGCAAGGGGGGTAATAATGAGAGTCATCAGCAGAGACTCCTGGGTCACTATGCAAAATTACAGTGATTACAGCAAAATCACTGTCCTTGTAAAGAAACTCCTTTGTGGCACCCCTGGTAGAATCGGAAGAATGTGGAAGATTAGGCATACAATGGAGGGCAGCAGGATATTTATGACTGAAATAGGAGCAGGATGCGGGAGGGTAGATAACTATGGGTTCTCTTGGTAGCAGATGGGCCCCTTAGTGGTTGGCAGGCTGATCTAGGCTTATCCAATGTCCCTGGAAAATGCCATTCTGGCCAGCCCATAGTTATGGCCGGCATGCGCCGGACCTGGGACCCTGAATATGCCTCCAGGGCTGCTGTAAAAGCAGCCAATAGAAGCTACTGTGCATCCGCTGGCCCCGTGCAGGGGACCGGCAGCCGGGATTCATTTGCAGCGGTAGCAGCCCCCTCTCCTCTGCAGAGGTAAGAGTAAATGGCCCTGGTCCTGAGGACAGAGTTTGCCTTAGATGAATTGAGATTATCAAGGCATATGTTAGGCATAGAATCATATGTACTTTTCCACATATAATTGCCTGTATTACAGGTCTGTTTCACCTAAAGCCTCTATAAATAAATCAGGAAATATTCAATATCATCTTGTTTAACCTACAAGGTTTCTCGTGCAGTAGCACAGCTTCAGTATTCAGAAGCGCTTTTTCTTTGAGTCTTCTCAGCACATGCAGCACTTTTGGTATTTTGTGTTTGATCTGAGCTGACATTCTAATTGGGTGTCAGTTTGTGGAGATGTAGAAACAAGGATTAACCTATTCAGGGGTGTAATGCTCACACCAAACGTGTTCACATTTTCCTCTTGCAATGCTCAGCTTCCTCAGAATACCGTGTAGCAGTGCTTTCAACCCAATTATGCAATGTTTAACTAGGCAGAATCTGCAGCTCAGCTGCTAAAGCTGGCTGACAATTAGAGGTGTATTAGAAACCCCTGTTTGAATCCCAGTGTCAGCTCCTCATTTGCCTTCCTGTGCCCCAGGCAAAGAAGAGCCTTTAAGCTCAATTGGTCAAGTAAAATGATGCCGTACAGATTCAGTGTGCACAGCGCTGCTTAAAATTGGATTTGTGATATAAAAATCAATAAATAATAACCAGTGATCATAGAATCAAGTAGGATATTATATAGGTGTTGGTTAATCTGTGTATTTTGCAGCAGATTGCTGTATTTGGCTGAAGGCATTCTCCATGTGCTCGGCAGCATATTGCACAAGGCGGAATATATATTTTTTAACACTTCTCAAAGGAAAGAATGAAGCTAATCTTTTTTTTAGTAGCTGAGGGGCAACTATAATGGCAGCTTTCTGACTCTTTACACAAATCAAAAGAATGAATTAATTTAGAACATTGTTAACTGTACAAGCCAAATGTTATCACTCTGATCAGTATCAGTTACACCTCAGAGAACAGTCACTGCAATGAAATGTGCACGCACTCCGTGTTACCTGCTGCAGACTTCCCAAATGTTATACGTTCAAAGGTCATTTGTTATGATTTCTGTATCCAATAAAAGTAGCACTACTGATTAGTAGATGCTAGGTACTCTAATGATGGGTACATCAGGGCCATCTTAACAGCATTGTAGTCCCAGGGCAAAGCAATGCATTTGGTGCCCCACCACACCCATATAACAGGAAAAATATAAACACAAAATAACATAATAATAAATAATAATAACATGCCCTTCCTCTCTCTGCTTGTTTCAATACAGTGAATGGCTGTCAGCACTCTGATTTGTGGATAGCTCCAGCCACCATCCACCAATCAGCATGCTGACAACCATTTACTGGCTGCAGGCTAGAAGACAGGTAGAAACTGCTGAAATCCGATTAGTATATAGCTCATACCATCCACCAATCAAATACCTCCCATTTAAACACTAACTCTATTGATCTTTTTGACAACTGAGACCAGGGCAGGTGCAAGGCACCAGAGCACCCCAGGCAAGTCGGGGTGTGGGCGCCCCGGTGTCTGCCGCCCGGGTACCTGTCCTGCGGCGCTGTAAAGCTGGCGGCGGCGGCAGCGGGGGGTCCCTGCAGTCAATAAGAAATATTGAGCGCTATCCGCCGGGCTATGCGGAAGTGCTTCTGTTTTGGAAACACTGGCCGAACGGTGCACGCTGATTGGCTGAATCTCAGCCAATCAGCGTGCGGCCAGTGTTTCCAAAACAGAAGCGCTTCCGCATAGCCCGGCGGATAGCGCTCGTTATTTCTTATTGACTGCAGGGACCCCCCGCTGCCGCCGCCAGCTTTTACACACATATACGCCGCAGGACAGGTACCCGCGCGGCAAGGGGGGGCGAAATACCGCCCTCCAGTGGCCGGCGCCCTAGGCAAATGCCTAGATTTGCCTAGTGGTGGCGCCGGCCCTGACTGAGACTATTAACCTGCCCACATACTGTACTAACATTTTATGTGATCAATTTGGTAAACTGGAGAAAATGTAGTATTCAGTGTGTGTGCTCCATTTTAAAAACATTCAGAATCTGAATAGAATGAATCCAGTCAGAGTAGATTAGTTATGGTTGGACAGAGAATTACATTGGCCAGTGACCCATATCAGTACATATATGAAATCACTGACTTTCAATTATAAGAGGAGCATGTGCTGTAAGTTTCCATTTCATTCACATCATTTTGGATCAATGTAATTTGGCTCTTTCCATATGTTACCAATTCACTTACAGGTTTAGTCATTGTACAATGTGGTGTACTGTGTAGCCAGTATTGTCTTTTGTGATATCCCTGATGTACATACGCTCACTAGAGCTGTGATATGGCCGCTAGTGCCCACTTGCAAATTGCACCCGTGACTTGGATACGCTACCTTCACCACCAGGTCGACTAATGCGCCAACTAATGCTTTTCAATGAGTTGCTTGTGTGACTTTGACACAGAAGTGTGGTGGTGGGTGTGCACCTTTCGCCGCATTAGTCACACCTGCGACATGGCAGACGATAGATGAATGTGTCTATATCTGTACCTATAATTGAAGTATGACAAAGAGGCTCACCATGAAGGTCGACCTGGTGGTGAATATAGACTATGCCTGACTTTTTCATTTACCCCTCTTTCTTTTATCCATTCACCTTTCATAAAATGAACACCTTTATCCCTTTATATCCAATATTTCATGAAGGCAGGAGGCACCTGTATCCTAAAGTAGCACCCATAGGCAGATCGGCCATTGACCTTACAGGGAGGATTCCCTGTAGGTCAACCGAGTTTGGATTGTATTGTCGACCACACAGGTCGACAGTCATTAGGCCGACACCATTGGGTCGACAGGCAGCAAGATCGACATGGTTCTAGGTCGACATAGGTGAAGGTCGACAGGTGTGTAGGTCGACATGGGGCAAGGTTGACATGGGCTTAGGTCGACATGGGTTAGGTCGACATGAGTTTTTTCACAGTTTTTTACCCGAATGTCGACCCAGTCGACATGGACACAGTTGAAATTCAACCACAGCCCCTCGCATCGCTCGCTTCACTCACACTATTTTAGGGATTGTAGGGCATACAATACCACCGTCGGCACATGTCGGCTAAAAAAACAGTGAAAAATCCATGTGGACCGCGCGACCTGTCCACCTAACCCATGTCGACTTAACGCATTTGTCGACCTAAAACCATGTCAACCTAGTCCCATGTTGACCTAGACACCTGTCGAAATTCATCCATGTGGATCTAGAACCCTGTCGACCTTGTTGCCTCTCGACCCAACGGTGTTGACCTAATGACCGTCGACATAAGTGTGGTCGACAATACAACTGTATCCTAGGCCAACCTACCTGTGAGGTTACTTATGAGCCAATCACATGTTTTATAATCTGGCCCTGTCCAGAGTAGTGGTAATGCCGCCTCCTGGGGTAAAGGCCTCAGGAAGGTAGTACCTCCCATTACTTAGGGTGTGTCCCTATATATAACAGGAACACAGAGCAAAACAAATTAACAAATAACTTGTGTACAAGGCATGAAATAAATATGGATGCATTGTTCATTGTTGAAAGGCTTATCTCCTGTGTGAAATTCAATTAAAGCATCTGTTTCCTGTGTTTGCTTTTATGTATGTATTTTATGTGTTTTATATACTTTTTATAACATTATACAGCTGTCTTAACTTAGATTTATCTGTATTTTGTGTCATTTTCTATGAATAATAGAGAGACCAAAGAGAAAACAAGTAAATTAGATGGTAGCTGACTAGCTGTGCATTATTTATTTACCAACGTTAAAATTTTCTTTCAGATAACTAACTGCAAAAGCTGAAAAATGTGTATACGGAAAAAAAACCTGTACAATATATAGTATGTTTCTTTGTTTCTTTTTTGTGATCAATTCAGAGTTAGTACATACACAACTTCAGATACAGCCTCAATAATCTCCCAACATTTAGAATGACGTAATCGGGACTCCAAAAAGGGGTGTGGCCTCATATGAATGTCTGTGATCATGAGCCGCGCCCTATTATCAGCACTATGGATGCATGGCCAGCTCTTTGTAACTACAGTTGGAACTTTCTCTCTGCACCCCACATCTATACTGTACTTTGGGCCTAATTCTTGTTGGCTTGGTAAGCAGTAAAAATTTCTGCTTTCCGAACACTGAAACGTCACCCCGCCGACCAACTGACCCCACAGCCAAATCCCCTTCATGGGACCCCTAGGCCAAATGTTTCTTATTGAGAAACGTAGAAAAAAATTATAAATAAGGTAAATTATGTTAATGTGTCATCATTAGGTTCAATTATGTGTTGAGGGACAATATTTGATTCGGTTTGTCCACATATTTTATGACTAGTAAGCCCTCTCTAAGCAAAAACTAGTCTGCTACCTTGTGTTTGCCTATGTGTTTGAGCATGTGTGAGAAAGATGTAGTTTCACTCGCAGCCAACAGATGGCAGTGTTTAAAGACACACAATTAGACACTAGACATATATATTTCTAATTGTAATGGGATATGCTGCGCTATCTAAGAAATTGTGAATATATATATATATATATATATATATATATATATATATACACTGTCTAAACAACATATACATATACAACCATTAAGCCGGGGGAAACTCCTCCTCCTTGTGGACAAAACCAGCACAGGACGCAATGGTAATTTGCAACAATTAGTATATTAAAAATAGCAAACATCCAAGCCTTGTAGAGGCTGTAGAGAATGGCATGACAACATTGAACATCCTTTAGGCAATACAAAAATAAAAAAATATAAAAATATAGCAAACAGAGAGCGCACTGTATTGATCTAATTTACTATTTTTATTTAATATTATAAAGATGATAATCTAAATCACATGTATAGTAAAAAATATATATACTAAAACAATAATTAAATACACCTTAAAAAGGATTTATAATAAATGCTATATTCATTGATTCATAAAATGCATCAGCATCCACCTTAATTGGACAATTATGTTAGTAATTTCCTTCTGGGCAACTCAGACCCATTTAGAACAATTGTAGCTTCCCTTGTATTTTTGTATATACTTCAGATGAATGTATAAGTTAGTGGCAAAGTTAATGCAACAGAACTAAATGTTCTTTTGATGATCTGCCTCTGTGGCTGAAGATAGTGGAAAGATAGTATATTACTGGCTGCTGGCTTGGTGTGGTGTTGAGAAGTGATGTTAGAGAATGTCCGCTTCTACCGGCGTTGCTCTGATGGAAGGGAGCCGGTGCCGGGAGCAGACACGCAGTGGGCGAGATGATGGTAGGTTGGTCCCGTACCCGCTCACACCAGCATGACTCCGTTGGAGCGGGAGCTGGCACTGGGAGCCGCCGTGGGAAGTCTCTGGATGGAATGGGCAATGGTAAGTTGGTCCTGTACATGCTCACACCAGCATGACTCCTATGGATAGGGAGCCGGTGCTGGGAGCCGCCGTGGGACGTCACTCACTGCGTACTCAAATGCCAATCACCTTCCAGATCACGGATTTCACTCTTAGGGATCGCCGCAGGTCTCCTCTATTAGAGTTGTAATATCGTGCAGGTTCCACGTATGGGTAATTTTCCAAGGGTATGGAGGAATAAGGTGGATGGTTTAGATGCAGAAATATTGCTTTCTTGACGAGTTTCTCCATCCTATAGAAATTGACAGTTTCCTCAGAAGATCTTTAGGCAATACAACAGTATACAATACTGTATGGGCTTCCTAGCCAGGCTTCCCTTGACGGCTGCCTTTTAGGTTCACTCACGCACCTTTTTCAAAAGGGAATATAGGCATATATTCCCATATAATGTCTATATTCCCTTTTGAAAGGTGTCGATGTGGCGCTGCCATGTGAAAGTGTGCCGGCTGAAGGTGAGCCTGGTAGTGGCATACTGGTTTCCAGGGTGCCGCTTGTCGTTTGTGACCATGATGCGGTTCATTTATTCGTGGGCCCAGGAGCTCACCTCTATAGAATATTGCAGCCAGCAGCTGGACATTTCCCAAAAAACCTACAGTCCTCTATAACTGCTGGATGCGGGAGGGCTGCGCCATGGACATAATGGCGCAGCCCCAGCGGAGGATTGGTGGACCTGGCCACATAGTTGAAGTGGACGAGACCCTTTTCGTCAAGAGGAAAAACAATGCAGGCCACATTCTTCCACAGCAGTGGATTTTTTGAGGGATATGCCGGGAGTCAGGACAGTGCTTCCGGCAAATGGTGCCCAGGCGTGATGCCACAACCTTAATGGACTGCATCCAGCAGAATATAGAGCCGGGCACCACAATATATACGGACTGCTGGAGGCCATACTCCACCGCCCAACTTGAACTGGCTGGTTACCAGCATTTCACGGTGAACCACCGGTTCATTTTATTGACCCAGCCACAGGGGTCCATACCCAAAATGTGGAACGACTGTGGGGCGCATGTAAGTGGTGCAATAAGCGCCAAAGAGGCACTGCGCATCATGAACTGCAGTCATATCTCACAGAGTTCATGTGGCGCAAACCATTGGGAGCTGAGGACCCTTTTCTCCACATAATTGAGGCCCTGAAGCTCCTCCCCAAGTACTGGGCGCCCTGCTAGGAAACAAGTACCCTGGATTCTTATATACTGTATATATATATATATATATATATATATATATTCTATATAGATACTATAAGCATGCTCGGCTGTGTGTGTTACAGTACTGTAGCGTACAAGGACCTGACACAGAGCATTGTGTCAAGCCCCTGTGTATAACACACTTCCCTGTGTGATGCCCCAGGCTCCGCCTTCAAGTCCACCCGCTTCTTCAGTAGTCGACTAGTTGCAGTGCGCAGTCTGTACTGCCCTTGCGGCGCCAAGGTTCTTTGCCTGGTTATAGGCTCCTCTCAAGGCATATCCATCTCTAGTCTAGGGAAAAACATTTGGACAGATTGTCACTATATCATCTTGAAATACTGACACTAATAGGTTCCTATACGTCACATGCTGTCACATAATCAATGGCTATACCACACATAGCCACATGATTGGCTGTGTGTGGTACAAATTTTGTATTACACACAGCCATACATGGTATTCATTATCATCATCATCAGTTTCTGCCAGCCAGTGTATTGTATTAGCAGGATATACTGTATCATCAATTTCTGGGGGTACGGTGTGTATTAGAATTATACTGTATGTTTTCCTTCCTTTCAAATCAAGGGGGTAATGTTGACGTATGTGAATATATGTTGGGGTAAAAGGTAAAAGAGTTCCCTGACCCCTGATATAGATGATTAGATAGAAACTACAACCACTGGATTTATTACATTAACCATAAATAATATTATATGGTCCTGGATCACCAATCCATGGCCCCCTGCAAGTGTCCCAAAGCACCCCAGGGTGACATGGCATACAGTTTGGGAACTACTGCCATAACCCATAGAAATGCAATACCTGGTATATTACAGGAAAGAAAATCATGTTTTAGTATTCAGTTACTGCATATGCTATCAGTTTATTTTTCTTTGCAAAGAATTACATTCAAACTTTCAGGTATGTGGACTCCTGATACTCCTGGTATTCATTTGAAAAAGTCGGTGAAATGTTTAATTCCAAAACCCGCTGGCAAGAAAAAAAAATAGCGGGAATCAGCCTGCTGTCAAGGATTATCGGCTGCACATCCCCGGCCTCCCGACACTTCTCTGGTCTTCTCTGGGCCAAACATACCCTGCAAATGGAGAGAGTTTGTGTATGCCTGGATCCAGGGCAGTCCTCTGCTCATCTGTCCACTACTGCTCAACCAGTACTGATGAATGTACACTTCGGTGATTGTCATTTGTAGAATGCAAATTGCATGCTTGCCACATTCACTGGTTTAAATTAGAGATGAGCGGGCCCGGATCCTCGAGATCCGACAGATCCGAATATCGGGGATCCGGGCCAGATCCGAGCCGGCTCGGGTGTTCCCGCCTGAATTCCGGACCAATAACGAGGCCGAACGTCATCATCGCGCTGTCGGATTCTCGCGGGAGCGGGATCTTATAAAAGACGCACGCGCGCCCGCCATCTTCACTCCAATCTTGGAGAGGGAAGAGGGTGGTTGGGAAGCTCAGTGTGCTCCGTGCTGTGCTCTGTGCCATGTGCTCCGTGACCTGACCTGTGCCCTCACTGCCCTGTGCTGTGCTCCGTGCCATGTGCTCCGTGCTGTGCTGTGCTCCGTGACCTGCCCTCACTGCCCTGTGCTGTGCTCCATGCCTTGTGCTCCGTGCTGTGCTGTGCTCCGTGACCTGCCCTCACTGCCCTGTGTTGTAGACTTGTGGCCTGAGCCCTGTGGTGTGATTTAACTAACTAGGTGCTGCAGTGCTCACACGCAGGGGCTGCAGTGTCCACTGTCCAGGGGCTGTCCTGTGGCCCGTGCCCTGATGTGATTTATTTAGCCCTAAGCCCTGTGTTGTGATTTATTTTATTTAGCCCTGAACCCTGTGTTTTTTTTTGTGATTTAACTAACTCAGTGCTGCAGTGCTCACACACAGGGGCTGCAGTGCTGCTGAGTAGTACACTGTGTACAGGGGCAGCATTAATACAAGGGGCTGTGTCCAGTGTGACGGCCTATATCTTATCCATTGTCCAGTGTCACAAGTCACTCACGACATATATCCTGTGTCCTGTCCTGTGTGACGACTGACGACATATCCTGTGTCCAGTGTGACGACATATATCCTGTGTCCAGTGTGACGACATATATCCTGTGTCGTGCTGCAGTGCTCACACGCAGGGGCTGCAGTGTCCACTGTCCAGGGGCTGTCCTGTGGCCCGTGCCCTGATGTGATTTATTTAGCCCTAAGCCCTGTGTTGTGATTTATTTTATTTAGCCCTGAACCCTGTGTTTTTTTTTGTGATTTAACTAACTCAGTGCTGCAGTGCTCACACACAGGGGCTGCAGTGCTGCTGAGTAGTACACTGTGTACAGGGGCAGCATTAATACAAGGGGCTGTGTCCAGTGTGACGGCCTATATCTTATCCATTGTCCAGTGTCACAAGTCACTCACGACATATATCCTGTGTCCTGTCCTGTGTGACGACTGACGACATATCCTGTGCCCAGTGTGACGACATATATCCTGTGTCCAGTGTGACGACATATATCCTGTGTCCAGTGTGACGACATATATCCTGTGTCCAGCGTGACATATATCCATTGTCCAGTGTGACGACATATATCCTGTGTCCAGTGTGACGACATATATCCTGTGTCCAGTGTGACGACATATATCCTGTGTCCAGCGTGACATATATTTATTGTCCAGTGTGACGACATATATCCTGTGTCCAGTGTGACGACATATATCCAGTGTCCAGTGTGACGACATATATCCTGTGTCCAGTGTGATGGCCTCTATCTTATCCATTGTCCAGTGTCACAAGTCACTCACGACATATATCCTGTGTCCTGTCCTGTGTGACGACTGACGACATATCCTGTGTCCAGTGTGACGACATATATCCTGTGTCCAGTGTGACGACATATATCCTGTGTCCAGTGTGACGACATATATCCTGTGTCCAGCGTGACATATATCCATTGTCCAGTGTGACGACATATATCCTGTGTCCAGTGTGACGACATATATCCAGTGTCCAGTGTGACGACATATATCCTGTGTCCAGTTTGACGGCCTATATCTTATCCATTGTCCAGTGTTTCAAGTCACTCACGACATATATCCTGTGTCCTGTCCTGTGTGACGACTGACGACATATCCTGTGTCCAGTGTGACGACATATATCCTGTGTCCAGTGTGACGACATATATCCTGTGTACAGTGTGACGACATATATCCTGTGTCCAGTGTGACGACATATATCCTGTGTCCAGCGTGACATATATCCATTGTCCAGTGTGACGACATATATCCTGTGTCCAGTGTGACGACATATATCCAGTGTCCAGTGTGACAACATATATCCTGTGTCCAGTGTGACAAAATATATCCATTGTCCAGTGTGACGACATATATCCAGTGTCCAGTGTGACATATATACATTGTCCCGTGTGACTACATATATCCAGTGTCCAGTGTGACAGGGGTTGTGTCCAGTGTACAGGGGCTGTGTACAGGGGTTGTGTCCAGTGTACAGGGGTTGTGTCCAGTTTACAGGAGCTGTGTACAGGAGCTGTGTCCAGTGTCCAGGGGCTGTGTCCAGGGGCAGTGTCCAGTGTGACGGCTGTGTCCAGTGTACAGGAGCTGTGTCCCGGGGCGGTGTCCAGAGGCTGTGTCCATTGTCCAGGGGCCGTGTCCAGGGGCTGTGTCCAGGGTAACGGGCTGTGTCCATTGTCCAGGGGCTGTGTCCAGGGTGACGGTCTGTGTCCAGTGTCCAGGGGCAGTGTCCAGTGTGAAGGCTATGTCCAGTGTACAGGAGCTGTGTCCTGAGGCTGTGTCCAGTGTGACGGCTGTGTCCATTGTCCAGGGGCTATGTCCAGTGTGACGGCTGTGTCCAGTGTACAAGAGCTGTGTCCAGAGGCTGTGTCCATTGTCCAGGGGCTGTGTCCAGGGTGACAGGCTGTGTCCAGTGTACAAGAGCTGTATCCAGAGGCTGTGTCCATTGTCCAGGGGCTGTGTCCAGGGTGACGGGCTGTGTCCAGTGTCCAGGGGCAGTGTCCAGGGGCTGTGTCCAGGGGCAGTGTCCAGTGTCCAAGGGGCTGTGTCCAGTGTAAATTAAGAAAAACAAATAAAAGTAATAAATAAAATAAAAACACATTTTTGGAGGATGATGGAGGAGGAAATAGTGGGAGATCAGCAACCTGATAGAAGTGCTGAAGCTTCTACCACCAGTCATGACAAGGCCGATACCTCTTTGTATTTGCTCTTTGGAGCATTTCTCTTTTTTTGGGATAGTTTATTAAACTGCCACCCTGTCTGCCCCTGCAGTGCCGCTCTGCCAGGTTGGAAGTGTAAGGTCCACATGTATGTGATGCCGACTGCTGTCGCTTAGCTTAGTCATCCAGCTACCTCGGTATACCCTTTTGGCCCAACTACAGTAAATGAAAACTATTTTGTAAGCTGTGAAGTGATTAAAATTGACTAGAAATGAGTGGAAACTAATGTTATTGAGGTCAATAATACTTTAGGGGCAAAAACAGGCCCAAATTCTGTTATTTTAGCCATTTTTAGCATTTTTTCATAAAAATCCAGATCCAAAACCAAAACCAAAACCCACAAGGGTGGTTTTGCCAAAACCAATCCAGATCCAAAACACGAAGGGAGATCCAGATCCAAAACCAAAACCCGAAAAAGTGGCCGCCGCACATCTCTAGTTTAAATATAGATGTTGTCCTCTCTGGCACTTGGCCAATCAGTTGCCTATACTGGGCACAGTTGGCTGGCTGTACGTCATACTAGATGCTGTGAAAGATGGAGGAAGACTTCATGATTTGGGTTGGTGGAGGGGGGGTCAAGGTTGTCAAAAGGTAATTGCTGGGAGTAATTAAGCTAATTGGAAACTTTCAAGTGCTCATTTTTTTTGCATAGAAAAAACCCAGCTGCTGTGGGTTTTTAAAAGCCTGCAATAAAATGTGCCCCTTAATGTGGTAAAATCTAAGATGAAAGTTTTATTGAGGATGGGATGTTGCAATCAATCAGAACCACTTCTTATTTATTTAGCACTGTCTAGAAGATAATAGATAGAGGGCCAGATTCTCTAAGCTTCAAAATTGATAAAATGGAGAGTGATAAACAGCCAGCCAATCAGCTCCTTTCTGACATTTTTCAAGCACAGTCTGTGACATGGCAGGTAGGAGCTGATTGGCTGGCTGTTTATCACTCTCCATTTTATCACTTTTGAAGCTTAGAGAATCTGGCCCATTATCTGGTTGTTATGGGTAACAAGTAACAACCTATCTTATAGTCCAGTATATAAAGAAGTTGAATGTTCACTAAGTGAATTAGTCATTATACTGCCTATATAACCAGCATCAGTCCTATGACCGTGTAATGTTTAACATGACTTTATTTAATGATTTGTTTCTAGTCAGGCTTGATATGCACAATTAAAATGCCTGGTGTTGCATCGCTTAATAAGGATTGCTAAGCAACCAAAATCAGAGAAAACTAGTGAAGTGGGAGCTTCTCTTAGCATTTTTTAAACATAATGAAATCTATGAATCATTAATCAACATCTGCAATTATCTGTACTTGTTAAAAACTAAGTTGGAGAAAACAATTAAAAATGCTACACGAATGTAAATTTGCTTATGTGGAGAAGTCTTTCAAGTGGGATACAGGGAATTATGTTGTATCTCAGTAAATTATAGGCACACAAATACATGCAGCGCTAAACTTTTCTTGGGAACCATACAATTAGTTGTCTATTTGCAGAATGCACTTATTTTGTCATTGATGGATCATAATTATGTCTCTATGTTTCCCATTGTGTTTTTTCCTAATAAGCTCTACTTCTGTATTTGATCCTTGGTGAGACAATGTCATTTTAAAGCATATATTGAAGATTTATTAATGTGGCAGCAGCAAAGCATAGCTTTACTGTGTCCATTGTTCACTGACTTCTGCCATTAGTACTGATACAGTCTCAGCTACATCCCACATCAATCTCTTTCAGTACTGAACCACCACAACAGACAAATGGATAACTAATGTCTGTGTACTCTATGTAGTTCTTTTGTGTAGACATCAAACATAGAAACAGACAGGATGTTTATAAGGATTACATATTTCTGTGTAAGCATTTGTTTTATTTATCTTAATATTCTTACATCAGTCCTTATGTCCTTCATCCAGCATACCTTTTCTCGGTACTTATGTAGTATCTGGGCGCCCGATTTTTTGATTGTATGCCTTAACTTAAGGCATACAATCAGTGCGATACGATACAATATCGCATCGCATCGCATGCGACCATATCGCATGCGACCATATCGCATGCGATGCGATGCGATGACCCGATTTTCCCATAGGATTCAATGTTAAAATGGACTGAGTCCATTTTAACATGGAATTCAATGGGAAAAGGGGTCCTTTTCATACCCCTACTATCCAAGTGGGCATGGAGTTGGATATAAACCTGTGGCGAGCGTAGCGAGCCACCGAGCCCGAAGCGTGGCGCGCGAAGCGAGCCACCGAGCCCGAAGCGTGGCGAGCGGACGGTATTCTGTGTCCCCTCGCGGGGCTCGCTACGCTCGCCACACTCGCCACGTTTCGGGCTCGGTGGCTCGCTACGCTCGCCACAGGTTTATATCCAACTCCATGCCCACTTGGATAGTGGGGCAAGGAACAGGACCCCTTTTTCCCATTGAATTCTTTGTTAAAATGGATTCAGACCATTTTAACATTGAATCCTATGGAAAAATCGGGTCCATCGCATCCGATTTGGTCGCATGCGATGTGATGCGATGTGCCCGATCCGACCCGATTTCTAAATCGGGCGCCCAGATACTACATAAGTACCCTTTTCTCTTTCTTGCCCAAAAAATAGGGGGTCATGATACTGATGTGCAGTAAACTGAAAGTGGCTTCTAATGAAGGTTTCCACAAATAACTGATTTGTAAAATGAGTTTATTAGACTGGTATTTTTTATCTAATGCTCTTTAATGCTCTCTATACATGTTACATCTGCCCACCTGCAGTGCACATGGTTTTGCCCATTTTGAGAACAATATTGTATTGCGATCAGATCTGAATAAGGGCCACAGATCTGGTCAGGATCCGATTCGGCTCGGGAGTTCCCGCCTGAATTCCGGACCAAAAACGAGGCAAAACGTCATCATCGCGCTGTTGGATTTTCGTGGGATCTGGATTCTATATAAGACTCATGCGCGCCCCGCCATCTTCACTCCATTATATGAGAGGGAAGAGGGTGGTTGGGATCTGTGCTCCATGCTCTGTGTTCCATGCTTCGTGCTATGTGCTCCGTGCTGCGTGCCCTGTGTTGTGATTTATATTTTATTTAGTGACTGATTTTGTATGTTGTTGTAAACTAGGTGCTGCAGTGCTCACACGCAGGGGCTGCAGTGCTGCTGACTGTACACTCAGTGTACAGGGGCTGCAGTGTCCATAATACAAGGGTCTGTGTCCAGTGTGTCAGGGTCTGTGTCCAGTGTACAGGGCCTGTGTACAGGGGCTGTGTCCAGTGTACAGGGGCTGTGTCCAGTGTACAGGGGCTGTGTCCACTGTCCAGGGGCTGTGTCCAGGGGCTGTGTCCAGTGTCCAGGGGCAGTGTGACGGCATATATCCATTGTCCAGTGTGACGGCATATATCCATTGTCCAGTGTGACGGCATATATCTAGTGTCCAGTGTGACGGCATATATCTAGTGTCCAGTGTGAAGGCATATATATCTAGTGTCCAGTGTGACGGCCTGTGTCCAGTGTCCAGTGTGACGGCCTGTATCCAGTGTCACGACCTATATCCATTGTCCAGTGTCACGGCCTATATCCAGTGTCCAGTGTGAGGGCATATATCCAGTGTCCAGTGTGAGGGCAAATATCCAGTGTCCAGTGTGACGGCATATATCCAGTGTCCAGTGTGACGGCATATATCTAGTGTCCAGTGTGACGGCATATATCTAGTGTCCAGTGTGACGGCATATATATCCAGTGTCCAGTGTGACGGCATATATCCATTGTCCAGAGTGACGGGCGGTTTCCAGTGGCAGTGTCCAGTGACCAGGGGCAGTGTCCATTGTCACAATCTGTGTCCAGTGTAAAAAATAAGAAAAATAAATAAAGTATTAAAATAAAAACACATTTTTGGAGGATGATGGAGGAGGAAATAGTGGGAGATCAGCAACCTGATAGAAGTACTGAAGCTGCACCCACCAGTCAGATTCATGATGGCAAGGCCGATGGTCAAAGGCCTAGAGGCCATGTAAAAGCAAAGCAGAAATCGCATTTTACAATGGTCCATAAAATAAATGTAAGTCACCTGCGGAGAAAAATAAAATTGGCAATATGCCGTTCTCCACACGCAGTGGGAAGGAAAGGTTACGGCCTTGGCCTTTGTTTCTGACTGATGGTACAGCATCTCAGAAGAATGATGGTAGCCCTTCTGCTACTACAAAAAAAAGAAGGAAAGTTTTTAAGGAAAAGGCGAGTTCACAAATGTCACAAATCCCAGAGGAGAGTCTAAGTGTGTCCGCGGATGCCATATGTGAGCCGGACCTTTCAAATACTGTTTGTAAAGAGGAGGTTCATTCCACCATTTGTATGCCCTCTGCAAGTGTGTGCAAGAGCATCCCCAGTCAAGAATTTGACCTGTTTATTCTGAGGAATTGGATAAGGATGTGGATTCTGTTGGTGAAGCTGGCACACAGAGGAATGCGGATGATGACGATGTTGAGGATGATGTTGTTTGTTTTAAGGCACCGACGGAGACAGTTGTTGTCTGAGGTATGGAAAAGCCCATTGTCATGCCAGGGCAAAAGACCAAAAAATCCAGCTCGTATGTATGGAATTATTTCTACCCAAATCTAGACAACAACTGTCAAGCTGTGTGTAGCGTTTGCAAAGCTATTGTAAGTAGAGGTAAGGACCTGCAGCACCTTGGGACTTTCTCACTGTTACATCATTTGCAGCGCATCCATCAGAAGTTTTTGTGAAAAGAAACTGTGAACAAACATGTAGCAGCCTGCCCAACGTCACCGTCCTGCTCCCCTTTCTCTGTTAAATCCAAGGGCCTGCAATCTCCCCATCCTCAGAGATTATGGGATTGGGAAGTAGTCCTGCACCCAATGTCATGATCCTGACTGAATCCTCTCCTATCCTGGATTCCTCAGAAGCATCCTTAACAGGTACACCTGTTGCGTCTTCTGCTGCTGCTGCTGGTGCTGCTTCCAGGAAGGTGACCAGGAATGATAGTCCTGATCAGTTAACCAACCAACTGACTGTAAGTCAATCCTTTGCAAGGGGGATGAAGTATGCCAGCAGTCACCCCGTTGCACAGCATATTACCGATGCCATAACAACTATGTTGGTGTTAGACGTGCGTCCAGTATCCGCAATCAATTGTGTGGGTTTCACCCTGTTGCTTGAGATCCTGTGTCCCCAGTACCAAATTCCCTCTAGGTTCCACTTCTCCAGGAAGGCAATACTCAGACTGTAAATGGACATTAAAAATAGCATTGTTAGTGTCCTTAAAAATGCTGCTGTACCGACTGTCCACTTAACCACGGATATGTGGACAATCGGAACAGGGCAAACTAAAGACTACATGTCTGTGACTGCTCACTGGGTAGATGTATTGCCTTCAGCAGCAGCACCAACAGCAGCAGCAACATAATTTCCCATTGTTATTCAGAGGCAGGCTACTTTGTGTATCACCGGTTTCAGTAAAAGGCACACAGCAGAAAACCTCCTAGAAAAACTACGGGAAGTCATTGCGCAATGGCTTACCACAAATCCTGAGGAGAGTCCAAGTGGGGTATCTGACAATGCCACCAATATTGTGAGTTTATTACATCTGGGCAAATTCCAACATGTCCCATGTTTTGCTCACACAATAAATTTGGTGGTGCAACATTTCTTGAAAAAGGACAGGGGTGTTCAAGAGATGTTGTCAGTTGTCCGGAAAATTTGTGGACATTTTCGCAATTCTGCAAGTGCGTGCAGGAGATTACAACACTTGCAAGACATGCTAAATTTGCCCTGCAATCAGCTGAAGCAAGAGGTGGTCACAAGGTGGAATTCCACCCTCTATATGCTTCAGCGGATGGAGGAGCAGCAAAAGGCCATCCAAAGCTACTCCTCGACCTATGACATAGGGAGAGGACCAGTAATGCACCTGAGTCAAGCTCAGTGGAGAATTATTTCCGTGTTGTGCAAGATCCTGCAGCCCTTCGAGGCTGCTACACGCGAAGTTAGTTCTGACACTGCCAACTTGAGCCAGGTCAATCCCTTGATAGGCCTTTTGCAAAAGCAGTTGGGGAAATTGAAGGAGGAGTTGAAGCAGAGTGAATCTGCTAAATATGTAGGACTAGTGGATCACGCCATTAATTCACTTTGCAAGGATCCAAGGGTCATCGATCTCTTAAAATCAGATCATTATATTTTGGCGACAATACTGGATCCTAGGTTTAAGTCTTACATTGTGTCTTTGTTACCAATGTGCACAAAAAAAGGTGCAAAGACCTCTTGGTCCAAAAATTGTCAACTGAAGCGGAACGTGGCAGGCACACAACTCCTCCTTCAATTTCTACCACTGGGGTTGCGAGGAAAAAACAAAATTTTCCTAAGAGACCCACTGCTATTCAGTCCGGAAATATATTTGACATCTGGTCCGGACTGAAGGAGCTTCCTAGCATAATGAACATGTCGACTGCTACTGACTATGATGCTATCACAATTGATAGAATGGTGGATGACTATTTTGTCGATAGCATCGATCGATATAGGTATGTCAGACTGTCCATTCTATTATTGGCAAGAAAAAACGGCAATGTGGTGGCCGTTGCACAAACTGGCTTTGCTTTATTTAAGTTGCCCACCAGCGCAGCTGGTAACCTTGTTTGCGATCGGCGTAGGAGGTTACTTCCACAAAACGTGGAGAAAATTATGTTCATAAAAATGAATTTCAAATTCCACAAACTGGACCTCCTTCACCAGCACTTACGTCCTCCTAATATACACAGTTCTCCTGTATTGGTTGATTCCAGTGGCGACTAATTAATTGTGTGTGAAGAAGAGGATGAGGGTGAGGAATCGGATGCTGAGGATGACATATTCTAATACCAGTTTGTGCAGTGCCTAAGGACAATTTATTGTACCCCTTTGTATGTTTTTGCTCTTTGGAGCATTATTTTCTTTTTTAAGAATGACATCTTGTTAAGCCAGTTTGTGCACTGCCCATTGCCAGCTTGTTTTGTGGTGGCCCAAACAAACAAATCATTTCAGCCACATCTGACAGTCCCTGCCGCTGAAGTCTCTGTCGCTGAAATGATTGGTTTGTTATACTGTGCATGTCCTGTATACAACATAAGGGTGGGTGGGAGGGTCCAAGTACAATTTCATCTTGCACCTCTTTGTATTTTTGCCTCTTTGGAGCATTTTCTTCTTTTTGTAAATAATGACAGCTTGTAAAACCTGTTTGTGCAGGGCCCAAGGACAATTTCAACATGCACATCTTTGTATCATTTGCTCTTTTTTGGGGGGTAGTTTATTAAACTGCCACCCTGTCTGCCCCTGCAGTGCCGCTCTGCTTCCAAGATGTGCCAGGCTGGAAGTGTAAGGTCCACATATATGTGATGCCCACTGCTGTTGCCTAGCTTAGTCATCCAGCTACCTCGGTATAACCTTTTGGCCCAACTACAGTAAATGAAGAAAAATTTGTGAGCTGTGAAGTGATCAAAATTGACTAGAAATGAGTGGAAATTAATGTTGCTAAACTCAATAATATTTTAGGGGCAAAAACAGGCCCAAAATCTGTTATTTTAGCATTTTTTTGCATTTTTCAAAAAAAATCCAGATCCAAAACCAAAACCCGCAAGGGTAGTTTTGCCAAAACCAATCCAGATCCAAAAACACGAAGGGAGATCCAGATCCAAAACCAAAACCCGAAAAAGTGGCCGCCGCACATCTCTACTTTTCAGCACTGTGTGCTTAGTGATCTTGCTGAGAAATCTGAGCGATCTAGCATCACTCAGATTGCTCAGCACAGTTGCCCCATGTGTACGTCCCATTAGTAAGAGGAGATCAGATTTGAGGATTAATATAGAAAAGTACAATATGCAATAGAGTTGACAGGAATTGTGGTGAAGACTTTTCACAAAGTGATTTTCCTGATGGTATAGGTAATGTTAGTTAAATACCTTTGCACAGTTTTGCTTTTAAATACTCCTTTCAAACCAAAGTCCTGGGTCTAACCTGAGACAGACTGCTTTCACACTGTTCACACTGCTCACAGGTGCAGTGGAACTCTTCTGCTGGCACTTGAAGATGACATCATCTACAAGTACCGGGGATCCGGCATTCCCTGTGCTGTGAACGGAACCCAGTTTGAACTGTTCACCCTGCCCTGTAACCCATATACTTTCCAGACCAACCTGGGTAGCCACCTGCCTTGCTGGACACAATCTATTTTTTTCAGGGAACCGTTTCATGACCCAGGTTAAGATGGCGATATACCCTTGGTCGAAAGCTCAGTGTGAAAGGGGTATTACTATTTTTCTTCATTTATTGTCTTTAAATAGATTGTCATTGACTTAATGCTGCTCTGTGATATGGCTGAGGTACTGTAGATGTACTGCAGGCATAGCATAGCTAGGGTTTATTATTTACTAAAGGTCGATTTTTCTTTTTAAACAATTTTTATAAATTTCAGATTGAAGGAAATCAATTGATGTTGGGTTTCAGGGGCTAAAAATGTCAATACATTTTTTAGCCCTGGAAGTACAACATCAATTTATATACATTTCTAACAGATTGAAATATATAAACCTTTTAGTGAAAATACACTTGCAATACTACTTATGCACTGCAAGAGCAATATGAACAGGCTGTGAAATTATGCTCCGAGTCTTGATTTGGTGTACCAGAATTAATATTACTAGAACTGTATTGATGGTGTAATGGTTAGCATTCCTCACAGCACTGAGGTCATGGGTTCAATTCCCACCATGTCTCTTACTGTGCGGAGTTTGTATATTCTACCAATGCTGCATGGCTTTTATGTGGGTTTTCCAGTTTCCTCCCACGATCCCAAAAACTACTGGTAGGTTAATTGGCTCCCAACAAAATGATCCCTAGTGTGAATGTGTGTACATGTGGTAGGGATCTAGATTGTAAGCTCCACTGGGGCAGGGACTGATGTGAATGACCAGATATTTCAGTAATGCACTACAGAATATGTGCGATATAGAAATAACTGTTGATAAATATTAATAACTGGGTAATGCTTAATCCATCAATTGCTCGGTTTTCTTGCATTGAGTATCTGCCAGTGTTGGCAAGTTGTGTCACACATGCTATCTGTCTCAGATCTTGCTCACAACTTACTGTGCTGTATAACTTCCATACAGCCAGTGGCATAGCTACAGGGGTCGCAGCGGTCGCACCTGCGACCGGGCCCCTGAGCCAGGGGGGCCCAACCCCCGCCATTATAATAGGCCGGCGCTAGCCGCTCAGCAAACCCTGCAAAGGGAGGCGCTGAGCTGAAGAGGCACCCTCCCTGCCCTGCTGACCCTGCTGGTGTGCGCGCTGCGTCTGTCAACCTGTATGACAGCGAAGTGCAGGCAGCAAGAGCGACATCCCCATCCACTCTCCTCTCTACCCGGCGCCTACTTTCTATGTAAGCAGCAGGGCAGGCCCGGCGACAGGTGTGACGGGCCCCGGGGATCTGAAGGGCCCCAGACCTTCCGTGTCCCGGCCTGGCCGCCTGTACAGAGCTGGATTAAAGGCTCCCCCACCCTCCTACCCTGCCGGCTGCTGCTGCAAAACAGATATCTATTTCCTATCCTTAGTGCTCTACTGCACTGTGCACACCCCACTGCAGCTGCGCCCGGACCGTAAAGCAGTACTGGGTCTGGGACGTGAGGTTCAGGCTATACAACCAGTTGTACGCATCTCTCTCTGCAGCTTGCAATGCAGAAGGAGAGATGCTCAGGTCGGGATGCAGCAGCTTCCTGTTGTGTAGAGTCACTGACTCACTGTGACAGCGTGACTGTGTACTGCTGTGGTCGGAGGAGGGGAACGTGGCGTGCAGGAGGACAGATCTTGTTTCCTGAACTTCATGACGGCCTCTCTGCTCTAACAAAGTAAGGTGTAAATCAGACTAACATTCCCTGGCTCCCCACTTCACTTTAGGGCATGCTCACTTGCTTCTAATGTACGTGAGGTCTGTTTTCTTAGTAAAGTGATGTGCACTTTTGGTGATAGATATGTGTATGTATGTATGTATGTATGTATGTATGTATATATATATATATATATATATATATATATATATATATATATATATATATATATATAGCAGCAACAAATAAGTGGCATTTTTATTTTATTTTTTTATTTAACAAGTAAATGTGAAAACTCTGGGTGATAATGTGTGTCTTTATATAAATATATTATCTTCTTTGACCTCAAAACATTAACTACTGCAGTGCAATTCCTACAGTATGTTTTTCTTGCATTTGCAGCCAGACACTCTTTGCCTATGGGCCTGATTCCGTTGAGTTCATGCAGAGATGAGGGTTGTGTGGGTTTGGGATTAGGTGGGGGGGAAAGGGGGCAGAAATATCAGTGTACAGGGCCCCAAGATTTCTGTTGCCGGCCCTGCAGCAGGGTCAGACACACACACTTTTTTTAATATACAGTACATTTATGTGCGAGGCGGGTGCGCCGGGCCAGCCATGAAGCGGCAGCGGGAGTGCAGGCAGGGGGATGCCGGGCGCCGGGTGAGAGCGTGGGGCCAGCTGTCACTCACTGCGTGTGACTGTGCAGTGCCAGTAGAGAGGGAACAGTCGTCCACCGCCGCTGCGGAGCTCATCCTCGGGAGTTTGGCTGCAGCAGCAGCACCCTGGGACCGGATGCTGCATGTAGCCTTCCCTGAACTGAAGTGGAAGATGTGTGCTGTGGAGGAGCTCAGGGACGCTGAGCTCGAGCCAGCCCAGCCCTATATAAAAGGCTGGCTGTTCTCCAAATTTAGTAAGTAAATGTTTCTGCCTGGCTTTATAGATACATACTGTGATTTGAGATATATATATATATATATATTATAGTATATGTGTATATATATATATATATATATATATATATATATATATGTGTTCTAGTTCAGCCTGGCACTCCTTGGACTTAAAACATCTGCCGTGGGTGCCTCCTGGCACAATAACATACATGCTGCATATATGTGTGTGTATATATGTGTATATATATATATATATATATATATGTATATATAAATAAAATCGAGCACATATACAGATTTTAATTTTGTTGTATGTAGGGGGGCCCCAAGCTGACCTTTCGCACCAGGGCCCATGAACCCTTAGCTACGCCCCTGCATACAGCTATGGAGTACTGCACCTGAAATTCCTCCATATTTATTGTACGTTGATTGAATTAGTGTACTTCTTCATTATACATACTTGCACTCTTTGTTGAACACTGTGAGTTCTATTATGGTTCTGACGATTTTCAATTTTCTGAAAGTATTCTGCCATAGTATACAGTCATTGGTAATTTTTTGCTTGTTCTACTATTTAAATTTTTTTTAAATACAAAATAATGTATTCAATATTTAGGCCCAATAGGTATTCTCATAGTGGCACTTGTAATAGATATCCATTGCCTCGTCGAGGCTAATGAGTCAAAAAATAGCGTTAATGAAATACTAGACAGGCATGTTCTGTCAAGCAAGGTGAAATAAACATCGGTGGCATTATAAGATTGAGGAGCAGCCCTCCTCCTCCAGTAACATGGACAACATTTGAATATTCTAAAGACAAAGTGCACTCATGTAGTGTCACTATGTCAGCACAAAGACACAAACAGTAACAACAGCAACATTTGCTCCACTAGAAAGATCTTCATGTAGTGTTGTATTAAAACAGTTTTGCCTGCTGAGAATGTCCATATACCAAATACTGATACACTAATAAAGTTCTTATTAAGATAATTATAATAGGAAGATAAAGGAAGTGGAAAGGGCAACTGATTCAGGAATTGTCCCATAATGTGGTAGTTTGAGAAATATTAAAAGTAAGGAGTTGGTGCCCAGTTATTGCTTCCTAAAGGATTCAAATGAACAGAACTTTTTTTGTAAGCTCTGTCCCCGCATTCCATAATTGATAAATCCATATATTCAATTAGTCTGCAGTATCAGACCAGGGGTGCTGCTTAGTCTGCTTATAAAGTATAAGGGTGCTTTGTAATGATGGAAATGGAGGACAAACAATTAAAATATCAGGAACTACTTCCTACCAGTAGTGCTGTCATTGCATATGATGCTGTCACCAATGACAAAATGGTGGAGGATTATTTCAGCGACAGTATCCATGTAGGCATGTCAGACAGTCCTTTTATAATTATTTACAGTTTGTTTATATATAACACAGCATATTCCGTTGCATTTTACAATTGGAACAACAGTGATAAAACAAACTGGGTAGTAACATAGAGGTAGGAGGGCTCTGCTTATAAGCTTATAATCTAATAATGTTACAGGAAAAAGGCAATTTTTAAGTTAGCCCTTGCACAACTTACACAACTGGCTTTGTTTTACTCCAGTGTGTCTTCATTGCACTTTAATATTTGGTACAGCAGTGGACAGCTTAGTGCTAATTTGCAGGTTATATTAACCCTTTGATATTTTTTGACACCAGCAAATCTGTGGCTGCTGTTGTTTTTTTTTACTGTTTTGGAACAATTTGTCCCTTTTATTTAAATGAATGCTTCTACTGATCTGCATTTGCCCCTGAGGAAAACTGCAATGTGCAGTAGAAATGGCTGTTGGGCCGTGTGTGTTATAGATTTCTTCATGCTTTGAACTACGTTGGACTCTGAGTGCCGGGTTCTGTTGCTTTTCCTACTAAAGGAGGGTGAGTATCATTTTTTTGTATGGACTGCGCACCGCAAAATTCCCCACATGTTATTATTATTATTATTTATTAACAGTTTCTTATATAGCGCATACAGATTCCGCAGCGCTTTTAATTGCTGTTTTTGAGTGTGTGCTTCAACAATTTTATCTATCTATCTATTTATCTATCTAATGTATAAAATCTCAAGAATTGCTGTAAAAAAATGAACACAAGGTCGCCAATAACACTTGGCGTCTACTAGCAAGGCCCCCACAATGTTTAAAGCAAGTAAGGGTATAGTATAGATAGTGCTAAAACTGCTGTGTAATATTCTACTATTTGCAAATCATTGAAGTGCTGCCTTTTAAATGTGCATACAACAGTTCACCTGGGGTATAATGATTTAAAACAGTTGCACTATCATCATTGTTTGTGCTCAGAATGTCACGCTTTTCTTATTTAATATACAAAGCGAGCATCACGGTATTAACAGTACAGTCAGTCATATGGCACCTTGTTCCCCTGCACTCAAACACATGTGCTCTTTTTAAATTATCCTTTCCTTCCACTCTTTGCCACTCTTTGCCCTGTAGCACTGGCTGACATTTCATAGAGAGTGAGCCAGCATAGGGCGTAAAATATATAATTATAGGAAGCGTCTGCTTGTGATTTTTCCATTTCATACTCTTCATGAAGCAGACAGGGGTGTTTGATTTGGAATTATAAGTTTCATTCTTCACTGACCTGTGATTAAAAAATCTGCCGTTTTAGAAAATAAACAGACTTTTGCATAATTCGCGCTTCACAATAAGTGATAAATGTTTTTTCTTCCTTCAAACGGTATATATGCAGGACCTGCGTTCCTATTTACCAATTAGATAAATGAAATAACAAAATCATATATAGTTTAGAAGCCAGAAGTATGGTAGTTCTTTTCCAAGAGAGTTCGCTAGAAACAGGCAATGTCTAATTTATATTGACGGGCTCATGTTGAATTAAGGAAAGGATGAAAGCAGCACTTAATATTTGCATAATATGAGCTATCCTAATGTACTTTAACATTTTTCAAATTGACTTTATTGCTGATCTGTTCGCAACACTCATGGGGATAAAACGTATTGCAATGACTAAAGCACAAAGAGGTTTCACTAATGCAACTGATATGTATGCAGAAGTTTGGCTCACACCGCTTGTCTCATTGGCTTTGATGCCAATTCATATCACAAAGGTTCCCGTCAGCACTGAAATATTCATAAAAAAGGGACACATATATTGCGACCTTACAATTCAGGTAGCTGCTGAGTGCAAATGTAAAATCAGAATATGAACAGTTCTCAGACAACACTGGCATTGAGGTCACATGGAAACATGGAGTGTTTGGGTACATAGAAGGTGCATTCAAGTTCCAGAACAATGCTTCAGATAGGAATAAATGCAACTTTTTTTCTAATATAAATCTGTACTGAAAAAGAAAGATATATATTAACTTTGTATATTTTTTTTCTACTCTAGCACAATCTCAAATGCCTTTATGCTATAAAATCAACATTACTGATCAATAATAACAATCCTTGGTAAAATAGATGAGCCATTTTAATATATATATATATAGATTTATTTTTGTAAAAACAGAATGGAGGAGAGCAGACTTAGTAGGCTATAATAACAGTACTGTAACAATATGTTCGCATACATCAAGGTTTGCAATATCATCTATGGTTACATCAAGTGGCCGGGTCAAGCCTGGGTATAACTCGGAATCAGCTCCAAACAGCTGGGCACACACACGCCGATATCCGGCAGGGCAGCACACAGTGTCATCCAATTGGATTTCATCAGGGGAAGTGAGAGTGTTCTCTGCGCCTGGCCGTTTGGAGCTGATTCCGAGATATACAAACCTTGATCTATGTGAACATATTGTTACAGTAAAGTACTGTATTTATGATCTACCAAGTCTGTGCTCCTCCATTATGTTTTTACAAAGCAATCTGCATTTCTGGAGCCCTGGTTTGGCGTCCACGGAGTTGAAGCTGCAGTTGTGCACCTGAGACCACACCTGATTGTTTCCCCATTTGCGCTATTGGACTTAATTGTATTTATATATATAGAATATAGCTGCTATATGGTACAGCAGGACCAGGAACACTTAATTACCTGTTCACTACATCATGTGCAATAGGACTATGGCAGTCATGTTAGTTACATGACATTACGTAGAATTATATACTATTAATAGCAACCGGAGGAGCAAAGCCAATGGTAAATCAAATGCCAATATTCTACAGTGATTTATTTTACAATAACACCCTTTGTAGTTTTTACACAATGTCATGACTAGAAAAAGATCATATTGGAGCACAATTTGTTGAGTAGGTGTAAGAGAAAAACTATATGTTCTAACATGTTAACATAAGTAAGAAAAAAAGGAGCCTACAGCCAGTATCATTACTGTAAAGCCTCCTAGAGTGTCCAAAGAACAGAGGCGTAGCGAGGGCGGTGCCGGTGGAAGCTATCCTGGCGCCAGAGCTATGCCGGCACCGCTAGCTCGTCATCTCCCCCACTAGCTCCCGGCTCCCCACTGTGTCCGGGAGACGCAGTGCTATTTAAAATTCACGTCTCCCGCTGGACCGCTAGCCAATAGGTGCTTGCGCTCCAGCACCCAATCAACTGGTGGCTGCTGGACCGTGAGCGCCTATTGGCTAGCGCGGTCCAATGGGAGATGTAAGTTGTAAATAGCAGTGCACTTCTCCCAGGCATAGGCGTGCGCACGATTGCAGCCAGGCTCCTTCCTCACCATGATTGCAGCCAGTGCATTCTCTTGGTTTTTACCTTGACTCCGTGCTTCCCTGCCTGCCGGTGTTCTGGTTGGAAGGCGGAGCTGCTGCCCGGAAGCCGCTGGTCATGGTGGGAGTAGAGGAGTCGCTGCTGGGCTACTGTCATCGAGCCCGGAGCTGCGAGGTGGGGGGTGGGGGGGACTAGCCGCAGCCCGGAGCTGCATCATGAGGACCCTGCTGACCAGAGCCGCACCATGAAGGGGGGAGAAGAGGAAGAGGACCCACTGCTGATGCCTTTGCTGGACAGAAATGCTCCACACAGAGAGGAGGAGCCGCTGCCATTGTCTGATGTAGGAGAGAAAGTAATGGTGAGCATCCCAGCATCTGTTTGTCAGTTTGTCTTTGCCCCTCCCCCTACTCTTCCCTCTGTCTATGCTGCCCCTCCATCCATCTGTCAGTCTGTCCCCCAACATGGTACTTTGTCCCCATCTGTATGCTCCCCTTGATCCATCCATCGGTGCTCCCCTCCCCTCGTCCATCTTTCTATCTATGTTGTTCTATTTGTCCACCCCCCCCCCATGTTTGTCCTGTGCCGTATAATATGTAATGGGCATTACAGTGTGTCAAGTAATGTGTAATGGGCATCATGTGTGTCAAATAATGTGTAATAATGTGTAATGGGTATCACAGTGTGTGGCATAATATGTAATGGACATCACCATGTGTTGTATAATGGGCATCATGGTATGAGGTGTAATGTGTAATGGGCATTACGGTGTGAGGCACAACATCTAATGGGCATCACGGTGTGAGGCATAATGTGTAATGGGCATCATGGTGCAAGGCGCAACGTGTAATTGGTATCACAGTGTGAGGCGCAGCATGTAATAGGCATTATGGTGTGTGGCATAATGTATAATTGGCATTATGGCATGTTGTATACTACGTAATGTCTGTGTGATGTGTAATAGGCATTACGGTTTGTTATATAGTATGTAATGGGCATCATGGGTGACCTTATGTGTAAATGCTCCAGACAGACACCCAGCCTGTGGATCATCCTTAAAATGCTGTGGGCAGAACTCTACTTCCCAGATCTGGTGGTCTTGCCCTCTAGAAGTGACATCATAACAGTAAAGGTGCCCATACACGGTACAATTACTGGGTGTGATGAGATGCGCGCTCCCATCACACATCTCATTGTACAGCTCAAAAAGTATGCTCTGCACATACTTTTTGTACTAGATCTCATCTCATTGCATTACAAAACCTATGCGATGTGATGCCATCTAGTCCAAATTGTATACAATAATTGTACTGTGTATAGGCACCTAAGAGTTAGGGGGGGGGGGGACTGGCACAGGGCACACTGCTTTCCTTTTACAGCTCTATTCTCTGTATCCTATGTTTCTTTCTTTTTTTTTACATTTTTTTTATTGTGAAAAATATATTGCATATGACACAATACAGACTGTAACATGATAATCATGGTATACTCCAATCAGTGTAAAATACATATAGAGGTAACAAATAACAAAGTGAGGTGTAATGATATATAACACCAGTTAGAGCAAGAGACTTCATACAGCAAAACAACAAACATGGCCTGACATTTGTATCTAATAATGGCCTAAGTTAGAACGGGGAGAGTTCCTCTGGCTACCGCCTACATATTATACCATGTAATTATGCTGACCGCTTTTCTGTCTATATACTAAGCCTTGGAGAAAGATAAAATGGATGGGGATAATGTACAAACCAATCAGCTCCTACCTGCCATCTTACAGGCTGTTTTTCAAATATAACTGAAGCTGGTTGGCTGCTACTTTATCTCCAAGGCTTAGTAAATATACTCCATAATGGTCTCATCCCGACAGTGGTAAAGTGGCTATCTAGCGGAGCCAAAATATAAAAAAATGGTATCCTATGTTTCTTAACAGAAATGTATGTTTGGCATTGGGGCGAACAAACCCTAAAGCACTATGTTGTACATTACATTGACAAGATTTAACTGATTTCTTCCATAGCATTATAAAGAGATTCTGGATTTAAAGATCTTAGCAACAACTATAGTACTGTATCACTATAAATTACTACAAAGACATGATGATAACACCCCAAAAAATTGCACAGCCAGGCAACTGAAACTTATTCAACAGACATGTCCGGCAAGAATTTGAAGGACAGTTCTGTAGCAAGTAATAGAATAATACGGTATGAGAAATGATAGTCGCTTTTGTTTTGTTTTTAGTCGTTTACATTTAATGTTTCCTATCAGTATTCAACATAAGAAATGTTTTTTTCAGTATTACATTTATCTTCCTCTTCTTTTTACAATACAGTAATTAACTGTGAATAGAAAATGAACAAGACACTATTAGATTCAGTTTATGGATGCTAAACAAATGAGATGATAGTCTTCACATAAACAATTAGATGGCTGTGGGAAATGGAAGTCAATGAACTGTATTAAGTGAAATGTTTTGTCACTGGGTGTCTGAATTACAAAGCTTTGATACCAGTGGGGCTCTAGGAAAGATGGACTTCTACATATTTTTTTTTTTGCTTATTTTGAGGTTATATTAAATGCTTTTGTTCTCTCAAGTTGGAAGAGTAAGACTAAATGCAGCTGTCTGTTATATTTGTATGGTTTACCCCTTACATCTAAGAAGCCTATTTATCATTAAATATTTGTGGATACTCTCAGATATTAAGTACCCACCCAGATGTACTAAAGAGCAGCAGGTAACATTGATTTCTGCCACAGTCCTTAATACTGTAAGTGCAGCCCCATTGGTTTCTATTAAGGTTGCTGTGCTTCCAGATTTACCAAGGATCATAATGCGAAGCATTTCAGAGTTTGGTCCCGATAGGTAATGCTGGCTTCTGGTCGCATTGTCCTATAGTAGCCTTTCTTATGGGCCCCGGTAATGCATGCATTAGCCAATGACCACACATGTAGATTTTTTGTGGGCGGGACTTAAAGTGGTCCTGGAGAGGTGATGGAACTCATTTTTCTATGCCACCCATGACACCCCGCTGAAAACTATAATGTTTTTTCTGTTAGAATTATTTTGTAGGGCCAAGGTGGAGGTTGAACTAGTTCCACCTCACTATTACAGGAGGTGGAACTCAGTTCCACCATGTCCCCTTCCCACGTTAAACCCTGGTTGTGGGGGACTTGAACCAGGAAGCAGTATGATAGTGTTTAGTTATCACATTACTTTCATCTCTTCGCCATGGTGGGCTCTTATGGGCAACTTGAGTAAGGTTGTGCCCTACATTGTTTAGATTAAACTAGATATTAACTTTTATATTTTTAAGCTAATAATTACACTAAAATCCCAAGAAAGAAGTCAATAATGTTTCTATGGTTAGCTAAGTGTTTTTATTTAGGACATATGTGACAGGGTATCTGTTGGTGGCCCTAATGTCTATTTACACGTATGTGCTTTATTGCAGTATATCCATTTGTAACTAATTCCTAACAGATAAACCAAAGCATTTTGACATGACCATCCTTTCTTTACCCTCCATAAAGCTGTGATATATAATATGATCCTAGGGGAATTAGATAACTAATGAAGTAAGATGTTAACATGTATTCATTTAATTAAAGAAGATTGTGATTGCATCTATACATTTCTGCTATTTAATTATGTCTACTTGCGGTGCAGTCATATAATATGTATGTATGTTTTCCAGTTTAGTATATAAAGTAATTTTTATTCATAATTGTTCTAATTTCACAACAATTCTGTCAATTTATATTACAATTGCTGTTATTATTATGTCAATGTTTATTTTTAAATGTAGCAGTTTCATGCAAAATAAATACTTGATTAATTGCTACTTCATATAGTGCCATTCATTTTTTATGTCGTTACTGGTTATCTCCTATGGAAATGTTACTTTTTTTTTTACATATTTCCCAACTGTACCTATTTAGGTTTGGTCAGCCAGTGGCATCACACTGAGCTGCACCCAGGTGTCACACACTGAGGGGTGACACTAAAGTGCCACCTCCTTCTTATTATGCATTTATTTTGGTAGGACCATAACTAGAGGTGTGTGCAGTGCCATTGCCCTAAGGCCCTTGGTACCTGCATGTGACTTGCATGCAATACCAGCATGTTGCTGAAATGGCAACTTACAGCTAGTACTGCTTAGGCAGAGCTGCTCAGAGCATACTCTCAGTTGGTTCTGCCCTCTAGGTTTGATGTCATGGGTTTAAGGGGTGGGATAAGCAAAGGGAGCACTTCCGTCCTCTTACAGCACTGTATACTGGTCAGTGAACTGATTTTGATTTACACTAGAGAATTGTGATTTACAGTACAACTTTCTGCTAGTAAGATTAATACAGAAATCGGTTTGGGGGAAACCTTGCAATTGTATGGATATTATAAATCACAGATAATATATAAAGAGTGGATAGGAATAACCTGTAACCTGTGCTGGGCCTGTGTCAACAGCGAGTACTTTTTTTTCTTCCTGTATTGCAAAGCCAGTGGATGCTACATAAAATGAAGGGGATAATAAGAATTTTATTAACATATACTGTATAACGGTTTGCTCCAACAAAACTCAAAATCAACAAAACCTAGAGCACACAATAAGCATAATGTAGGGTTGGTAAGGACATTTTGTGTACAAAAGTCTAGGGGGTTATATTTTCTACCAATGAAAGCAACCAGATGAAGCAGCCATCCTGGGCATACTATGTAGGTTATTCCTGGGGGGTATTTGTTATAACACAGATTGGGTGGTAGCAGTGTCCCAACACCAGTAGTAGATCTCAACATAAAATTAAGGTACATTCATTTTTCAATTCATCCACAAGCAATCTAAATGAGGTGGCTATATTGGGTGCACTATGAAGGATATATTGAGAGAGATAAACCATACATGGACAATTGACACTTCTGTAGTATGATGCTATACCTTGTATGACTAAATCCTTGTGAAGAACATTCTGCCCATGGAGGAACCATGTAAGGCAGCCATTTGAGTGAACTGAATAGGTTTCTGCTTCCAGGGTGGGAAAGTAATGAGTACAAGATACAGACATAATATACAATGGGACAGAAGTCCATGGTACAAAAAAAATAAAAAATGGTTTCAAATAATGAATAGCAATTTCAGAAAACAGTGATGCAGCTTGGGCACGTTCCTTGGGAGGGGGGAATCATTGCAGAATAATATGTTGCACATGGCACTAAGTATACAGTGAAATAATGTGTTGTACAGAACACAAATGGCAACATAAAGGTGATGAGGTTAAAATATGCAAAAATCAAGAGAAGATAAAATAAAATCTGCGTCAGCCCCATTGAAAAATCTGCCTGTCCTGTAACAATTTGGATCCCACCACAGGTTTCATCTTACCTGGTAGTCAAGACACTGCAGCTCACCCTAGGCCACCTCCACTATGTTCCAGAGACTCATGGTAGCGGCCTTCAGGGGAGATACACATTGGGATGTCAACACCTTAGTGTACTCCTCTGGTAGCTATTAGGACAGCCTGTGCTTGGGATTCTCCATGCACATCACAGCCAGGGGTGCACCTCTTTCATGGCAGCCGCAGGTAGAGCTGGGAATCAGCCAGGAGTAATAAGTTAGAAAACAAGGGATATTTGGTAGTGTGTTTATTTAATAAAAATATTAGAACATATGATAAAATAAGATATTTTTCACAGGTGGACTTTGGATGCCACCAGGCCCTTAATTTTTAGGCATACTGTCATTTTTGGTTCAACCAGACCAGGCTTGCAGGGACTTGTAGACCATATATAAGAAAAACAGTATTATTTAACCCGAATTACCATTACCGTCACTCTTACTGCCACCATTGGTAGTTGTACTTGGGGAGGGGAATCACTTTGGGGCAAGTTGGCATTATGGCCCAGGGATCTGTCCTCTGGCCATAGCCTCACCCCCTTACCCAATTCAGCTTGCTGTTAGTATTAGAAAATAGAGGGAATCCGCCCTGCCCCCCCCCCCCCCCCCACACACACACACACTTTCCAATGTCAGCCTAGGTTCAGAGGTTCAACACCGGTTATAGATTTGGGATAGATGCTGTTCGGTCTTGCTTGCTTCATTTTCTGGTCAATTTTGTAACATACATACAAAAGCGCTGTAATAAACTGCTGAATGAAAAAATATAAAAATGTATTTCTCAGTATAGAGTTAATACCCAATGCACAAACATATAACACAAATAACTATTTAAAAATTCAAACCAATGCATATGCAAAAACCTTCTAAACATCTGTGGCTGAAGAATTAACAAGATGTATGTTATAAATAGTCCAGAATACAGATGCAGCCACTGTCATCACAACCACGGCAGGCACATGTGGCTGGAGTCAGATTAAGATGGTGATGGTGGTGGTGGTGGTGGTGGTGGTGGTGGGGGGGGTGTCATACACATCTGTTTGCATGCAGCCGCATAGATCAGAAAACATTTGACGGTTACTGCTCAACTAATTGTGTCTTCTCCTCTGCCCGATGCTCACAGCCGCCACATGACCCAGGAGTCACTTGGCCACTGCATGGATTGATGCAAATTCGGGGCAGGCGCTGACGTCATCTGCCCTACCCCAGCAGAGGCTCCCCCAATTTGCTCGGTCCTGACCAGCTTTTCTATGGGCACATACACCGTTATTGAGGGCATGCCCATAAAATGCTGGGGGTCCACCCAGGAACGCCCCTGCATGTCACTCAAGCTGCGTGCACCTCGATGAAGAAGCACTTAGCTAAGTACATTGCAGCCGGGGCCTGCACATGTGCATTGGTGACAATGCGCATGCATAGATCCAAACCATCGGCACAATGGCCGAGTTCGGAAATGTGCAAAAAGGTATGAATCGGCCCTTTGTCCTATTTGTGAAGCTTAGTTGATGGGATCATCCTTCTTTGAACACTGATAGATTGCTGCTTAATTTGTCTATTCCTTTTGAATCGCCACTGTCATTAAAAATAATATTCCAGCAGTAGTATGAGTAAGAAGTTGAAAAAGAGATAATTAATTAAAAAAGTAAAAAATAAACAACAAGCATTATTAGTTTAATGTACTGTATGTAACAGAATCAGAGAAAGGTGCAACATGTTTTTGATTTATAAAATATGCACCACATATAGGAGAACACCATGAACATTGAAGACTGTCCTTCTATTCCTAAAGGCTACCATTGCTTACTAATATACAGTATGTTATTTATTTATTTTTTAATCAAAATACAATTACTTTTTTTACCCTCAGGACCCGGAGCCTATAACCTAATGATGAAGCCAGTCACTCAGACGTCATCTTCTGTCACAAGAGAAGAACGTTTCAAAGACCCAAAGGATATTACACCCGGTCCGGCATCCTATGAGGTACCACATAAATTTGCAATGATTTACAGCGCAAGTAGTTAGATATGTATATTTTATTGAACATATTGAAGGTGTCCTTGAAATAAATATATGTGGTTTCAGAAAACAACTGTATACATAATACTACAGAACAATTCAGCTTTCCATATTTGTAAAAATGTATTATTTGTATACATATTTTAATTTTGTCATGGGAACATTTTGCTCCTATTTCTATATGGTAATTGTCTCTGTATGGAATTTATATTTACCTATAAGATTTATACAGTGACAGTGTATATTTTTTTAATTATTGTGGAATAGATTACTGTGGTAAGAATATACTGTATTTGGTATACCCTGTGTGGCTGGCATGGTGGACAGCAAACAGACCCTTAACCTGCTGTCAAAGCGATGTGCCTATTGAATATCATCAGTGTCTCCACCCAAGTATTGGTAAGTATTATGGGCCTACCTGGGAAAGCCCATTGGTTAAAGCACATGTGTATGTTTTCTGGAATTGTTCAGTAAATTACAGTAGCACGGTATAAAGTGTTCACCCACTTACCCTTACACTGCAGTTCCAGCAAATAAAATCTCTCCAGTACACCTCTCCACTTATAATTAATGACAACAATTGTATTTATATTATGAATACAAGTGACATAACAGTAAAGTGTGATTATATTAACTTCCATGCATATACTTTTTATTAAAACTGCTATATCTCCATATATAAACCACGTCAAACATACAGTAGTTTATAATCCTGACCCACAATATACTGAAATAACCCTACAGGTAAGAACAATGCTCAAAAATGTTACTGTACAATACAATATCATTACTTGCATATAATTGCAAATATTATTGTAAAGAATGTTTAAAGTCTTTTGTGCCCGGGCTACTTTAGTTTTATACTGCAGTTTAGTTGGTGCGTATGATATCTGCTGATGATAGTACAATACAATACAGTAACATGCTGAATTACTTTATCCTTGCTCTTTTTATGAACATTTTTGAATTGTACTATAGATTGAATGACGGTTCACAGCTATAAATGTATCTAGTTCCAGTAGGCTAGTGCCTTGCTGTCTATCACACTGAAAAGTTACATTTGTACCCAACGCAAATGTTCTGCTAAATACAATATATCTCCTTGGTAGCTGTCAGACATTTATGTCTCATGGCTGCTTGTAGAGCCGACACTCCGATTATGGTTCTCAGGTCATTCAGGCTAAGGAGACACTCCTCCAGTCAGTTGCTCCACCTTCATGCACTTCTATTGGTGGCCACTGGATGCTCTTGCCTTATTACTAAAGATCTCTCTTTTTGGCTCCGCCCCACAGACAATGGCCCTGCCCATTTTAAAATTGCTCCGCATACTTTTTTGCCACTGACCATTCTCCGGCTGCACTGCTCACCAGCAACCAGCTGCATCACCCCTTAACTGCAGCTGCCCCAGTCCAGGAGACTTCAAGCTGTTCAGTGACGCTGCCCACACAGTGCCGCTGGGGACTCACAGCTCCTGCTGTAATCACGGATCCCACTCCGGCTTCTCACCCCATGTGCCTGGCTGCCCGCTTACAGCTCGGATGTTTACAGCTTTGGCATACCAGGCACAAGGGAGGAGCACTCGAGGAAGGGATCTCCAGACTGTCTCTCAGCTGCTAGTAACAGCTCTTATATAACACTCTTAGGTCAGCACATGACCTCTAAGGTCCAGTAAGTAAGGGGTCAGCTTTCCCACCTCTGCCTCTAGCCACAGCTGTTTAGATTGACAGCAGCTGGGGCACATGAGGCTTCTAGAGCCTTCAGTCAGCCCTGGCCACCAATGTGCATATATACATGAAATTAACCCTATAATCACTGCCACCAATGCACTTACATAAATTCTAATAATAATAATAATAATAATAATAATAATAATAATAATAATAATATATAATAACCTAACATTTACATATACAGTTTACACACAATTGCATAAGAGTATTTACACAATAATACATTTGTATACAAGTTTAAATGTTTAACCCTTACATGGGGTTACAATATTATGAGAATTTCATCATGATAAATGAATTGCAATTGGACTGCTAACATTTTAAGTAAACACTCTTTTAATAGGATATCTATCTAATCTATCTATCTATCTATCTCTATCTATATCAGGTGGTCATCCCGATAGGAGGGCTACTGCCCTAGCAGCGCTGGCAACAGTGCCATCAATCACAGCCTTGGCGGCAGAGCCATCTTACATGTTATCACCATTGTGTAGGGCGATGCCAAAAACCCTACCACTGGCCCTGTCTCTACCTAATGGGGGGAGGAGAGGCGGGGTAATTATTTTGCATAGATAAATTAGTTCCCCCACCTCTGCATGACCATATTAAGCCCTGGTTATCACCATCAAAGAATGGATGATTTGTTGAATTTTATAATCCCTCATGCTTCAACTGTAACTGGTGCTATCATATCAGAGATATACCATAGTTACAGCTTGCATGATTATTTTTTATGCATTTAATACATTTTTGTCTTTAGAATAATTATGGTTTGATGTGTTTATATTTACAGCCACACTGCACATTTATTCAAAGTTTAAAATAAAGAACAGGCTCAGACTGGCCTGACGGGAGACCGGGAGATTCCCCAGTGGGCCCCATTGGTTCAAGACTCCTCCCACTTGGTGCAGGGGGATGATGCTGCCGGCCCGGGAAGTCGCCGCTGGGTAGTCGCCGCTGGGTAGTCAGTGGCATCCGCTGCAGATGACTGATCTGAGGATTGATCTGAATCTGATGATTGTCAGCCTCTGCTGGGGTGCCGGGCTCAGTTCGGGTGGATGCACAGTGCGGGCTGACGTCACGTGACATGACGTTGCGGACGTCTGCACTCTGCAGCGTCATGACGTCACATCTGGTGGACCTGCCCGCACTTGACTTGTGTCCAAGCTGACCATCGCTATGTGGAAGCTCTGTGAGGAAGACACCTGCGGCACCAAGGGACCGATCATACAGCGTGGGACCACGCCAGGAGACGGTCCATGGAACTTGACTGTACACTGAGGGGTACCTGTGTATTATCATGGCACCCATACCCGCGGATCGCATGCCATATCATATACCAAATCTTATGCAAATGCAATTTGCATTCGATTTGCATACAATTTGCATACAATTCGATCTGCGATGCAATTTAGCACACCACCACTATTCACGTCAGCCTGAAGCATGGCGAGCGCAGAGAGCCCCGCAAGGGTAAGCGGTACGCATCCTGCCAACCTGTTCATACCCACACTATCCATGTCGGCGTGGAGTTGATTTATAAAGTGTGGCGAGTGCAGCGGAGCCACTGAGCCCGAAGCGTGGCAAGCGGACACGTAGAACGAGGCCGAAGCATGGTGAGCGCAGCGGATTACTTGACGTGTATTCCATCTCACTGCTCACTGCACTCGCCAAGCTTTGGGCTTGTTGTGTGCATCCCCTTGCGCTTACCACGCTTCGGGCCCGGTAGCTCGCTACGCTCGCCACACTTTATAAAAACAACTCCACGCCGACATGGATAGTGGGGGTATGAACAGGTCAGGAGGACGTGTACCGCAGTGCTTGCCACTCTACGGATTGACGTGGATAGTGGTGGTGTGCTAAATCACTTTGCAGATCGAATCGTATGCGAACCGTATGCAAATTGTATGCAAATCGTTTGCGATATTACATGCAATTTGCATGCGATTTGATTACGATTTGCATACGATTCAATCTGCGATCATGGGCACCGTGATAATACACAAGTACCCACTGAGGTACTACCAGGGGTTTTGTGCACTACAAGGAGTCGAGACGCCAGCTCCCTGTAACACAATTCCCATGTGCACTCTCCATTATTGCTTGGTGGGTTATGTCCCAGAGACTTATCCCCCTAAGAAAATCCCCACTTGGCATTTGTTCTTTCTAAAAAGTGCATACATACTTATGTTTGTGTTTTACCGCAATAAATATTAACTCTATATTCACAATACACACTGTCATTTGCATATATGTTAATTAATCAGTGCCATCTATTGGCCAATTAATACAGTATCACTTACGTTGAATCAGGTATTAGTTCGGTTTCAACTGTTCAAATTTGTTTCATTATGTGTAATGGGCATTATGGTGTGTGGCATTATGTGTAATGGGCATTATGGTGTGTGGCATTATGTTTAATGGGCATTACGGTGTGTGGCATTATGATAAATGGCATTACGGTGTGTGTAATTATGTTTAATGGGCATTATGGTGTTTGGAATTATGTTTAATAGGCATTATGGTGTGTAGCATTATGTTAAAGGGTATTATGGTGTGTGGCATTATGTTAAATGGGCATTACGGTGTGTGGCATTATGTTTAATGGACATCAGAGTGTGTGGCATTATGTGTAATGGGCATTATGGTATGTGGCATTATGTGTAATGGGCATTATGGTGTGTGGCATTATGTGTAATGGGCAATACGGTGTGTGGCATTATGTTTAATGGGCATTACAGTGTGTGGCATTATGTTAAAGGACATTACATGTTTGGCATTATGTGTAATTGGCATTACAGTGTAAATTTTTATATGAGATATCCCTATATGAGAATGCTATGGAGCGGACAGTAAGGGAGATATGCGTGATGGGCTGGTAGAAAATCCATGGGCCACTTCGTGCCATTTGCCCCCCAGACTGAAAGTTGACAGCCAGCCCCTGCATAACTTCACCCACATATTTATTACAAGCAGTAGGAAGAGAAGCGAGCAGGGCTGGTAATAATGATGTTATATTATGCTCATTCTCAGTCCTGAAGCCTGGCACAGGGTAGCCCATGCAGTGTGTGCGGCAATCTGGCTGGTATGCAGACGCAGAGAGAGTAGCAGTGCACTCCCGGAGCCAACGGCTGCAGCCACAGTGTGTGTGCAGCCAGTGTTCATAGCGGTGCCTGCAGTCATCCTCCTCTATGTCTGCAGCATAATGGAAACAATGGAAATATGAAACAAGGCTCAAGAGAATGTGCAGCCCGAAGAGGAAGAGGACCCTAGGATACAGGAAAGGCATGGGCAGGTGCACCTCTCTGGTCAGGAGGCCACACTCCTTCGGTCAGGAGGCCACACCCCTTAAAGCAAATGACCCCGCCTCTCGGTGGGCCCCTATGAGTGCATTTCCCTGGTGGGGAAATTCCCCAGTCCGACACTGATAAAGTATATTTCTTTTTTATTCTCTATTTGCTACATTTATACTATCATAAGTAATTCAAATAATACTTTCTAATATTAATTTCTTTTGCTTCTTTCTCTAAATGTTTACTTTTAGTTTCTCTGAAAGTTCACCCTGAGGTATGTAATTAGCTATTTAAAAAGCTTCCTTAATCAATAAAGAAAAAAAATATTAACCTTTGCATAGAATCTGCAATGATATAAATGTCAGTCCCACCTAATAAAAATGCACAAGCAGGTTATGGATAATTATGCTAATGTAGACGCTAGGGATTTCAGAGACCACTTAACTTTATATTGCATCCATACAGAATGATGTGATTATGTATCTCTTTTCTTAACCCTGAAGTAGAATGTTATGTTCGTCACACAGCAATGTAACATTTGTGATCCTGAAAACATTGACTTTAGAGCGTTATAATAAATGCTAATGCTATTGGTGCAATTGGTGCCAAAATAATGCAAGAGAATGGACTACAGCGACAAGAGTCAAGTTAAACATTTGTTTCCAAGTAGTAACATTGATTAGTATTATCAGAGAGCCTGCTATTGTATGCTGTGAACCAGGGGTTAAAGTGAGTTCCACCACCTGTAATGGTGAGATAGAACTTGTTCACCCTCCACTTTGGCCCTGCACAGTAATGCATTATAGTTTGCAGAGAGGGTGTCGAAAACTCTACCACTGGCCATGGCTTTGCCTAATAGGGGAGGGAAGTGGAAGGGGAAGGGGGGAATGAGGTGGCAGAGAAAAATGAGTTCTGCCACCTCTCAGGTACCCCATTAATCCCTGCTGTGTACACTGTGTCTTGGGGAGGTATTAAGAACACTCCTCCAATGTGCTGGTAAAACGGATGACAATATAGAAAGACAATATGTCTTCGCTTGAAGCAAATATTGTTTTTCAACACATGTACAGTACAAACTAAAAGATTACTTTTTTTCATATATATATTTAAGTGACATAATAGGTGTGAATATGGTCCTTTACAGAAATTGTTGGATGAGAATCATTAAAACTATACATAACTGCACAATATGGTCATTTCAATTTTGATGATGGTAGTCCTGTCTTTTTTATTAGGGTGTAGTTCAACGGTATTAGACATTTTAGACAGAACCCTTTAGAAATATGCTCTTACATGGCTTTTGTGGATGCATAGAAGCCAATGCATGGTTGAATGCAAGCCACTTTTGTAGAAGGTTCTTGGGTGTAACTGCTCTGTGCATGCTCTATAGTTAAATGCATCTGCAAGCCGTTCTAAGTTCAATCAACTCAGTAACTTCTTTTTTGGCTAAAGGGGCAGGAATGTTTTATACATAACATGTAGGCAAAGTTTAGCAAGGTAAAAAAAAAAATCACTTTTCAAAAAGTCTTAATGTAATTTTTATTTCAAATTCATTTCTTTTGATAAATTCTCTTTCGATAAATCTAGTTATGAGAAGTTTGATGTTAGTGAGCCTACAAAAAAGGGAAGTGGAAGATCTCTGAGTACACTTTCTAGATGCCAAAGTTTTGGCATTCCCTGATAGAAAAACTTTAGCAAAGCATGTTGGGAATTGTAGACCAACATCATCTGGAGGACTACATATTGCATTCCCTTCCTGTAGGGGATAGGAAGCCAATGGTAGAGAGTTGAGACAGAGACAAAGTAGCAAGATGTAAGGATCAGTTTAGCATCAGCATTGAGGAGAGATGGGAGAGGGAAGAGGAGGATGAGAAGCTTATACCTCTCAGATCTGTGTTTAATGGCTTAATGGATTAATGGTTTAATGGCCCACTTTTGTTTCATATCTCTATGTCTTCATGGTTTTGAATTATCTCCAAAAGTTAGAACATGATATAGTTCTGTAGTTAGAACTACAAACATATTTTCCTTTTTCCAGTCATCGTCTTTCTGGGGTTTATGAAAAGAAACAAAGTTTAATGGGATCTCAATGGATGGCACATTTAGGGGGATGTTCAATCACCGGCGAACATCTCCCGTCGGGAAGATGCCCGCCGGGCCCTATTAGATGCTGCCCCCCCCCCCCAGCATTGAGCAGGGTATCTCGGCAGAATTAGCCCGACATCACAAGCTGTCGGGCTCGTTCTGCCGAGAACGGCCGGAAAGTGACGAGCTGCCGGCTGCAGCTCGCCTCTTCCTGGCCGCAACTCGCGGCCACGCCCCCTTCTCGTCCCGCTGCAGGCGGGACGTTGAATTCCATCTGTATGTTCTTGGTCGAGCTGACCAAGAACGGGACTGGGTCATGGCGGTCAAGCAAGCTCGACTGCCGTGACCCCCACATTTAATACCCCCTTAATCTCACTTAAATACGTATCTCACTTATCCGGTTTCTCGATGTGTCACTTATAGCGGTTCTTTTTTATGCAGGTTCAAACAGTACTTGCTTCACTACCTTATGTACATTATGTACTGTATATAGAGTACTTGGTTTCCATTCCCTTCTGACATCACTGAGCAGAAGTCAAAGCCTGTACTAGTATGTTACAGAGGTTCTAAAGGCATCTCATTTATATATATGTTAAAAAAATTCTCAATTATAGAGCTAATTATTCCTACAATCAGTCTCAGTTAAAGAGTTTTTTTGGTGCAAAAATGCCAGGACCTCACCATTAGGCCCAGTAATAGAAGCTTCCCAGCTCCCACTTATCAAGGTTTGACTGTAAATAGAACTAGCTCTGAACAGATTTTCCCACATAGGGTTGTCTCATTTTGCTATTTTCTGCTTGTCTCATATTTTTGGGGTTTTAAAAAAGATATATGGGAGTTATTCTGGTTCGCTGCCTTTGATATTAGCTGGTTCACAGTTCCTGTGGTGGTTAGCTTCTTTTGTACTATTTCCAATACACCCCTCTATTTTGGCCTCCTCTTCCTGTGGTTTTAAAGGGGATTAATTTGGTTATGTAGACCATAGGGTGAATTTACTAAAGCTTCCAAAAATGAAAATAGGTTGTCCAAGGCAATCAATCAGATTCTGGCTATCATTTCTCTATTGCATTCTAGAAAATGATCATCAGCCTGTGGTTGCTATGGGCAACAGTGGCTCTATTTTTAGAAGCTTCAGTAAATGTACCCTTTAGTTATGTATCATGTCCCTGCTAGTCCTACCTGTACATCTGAAGTGTCTTAAAGAAACTGCTACGGGTACACCTGATTGAAATATATTGTAAGTCAGTTTCCTTTTGACACTAGGAGGGATCCAATACAAAGAATAGAAGATCCTCTATTATAAGTTAGCATTTATTTGTTACAACTATAGCGCTAGTCTTTTGGAAACCTCTTGTATTCTGTATATTTAATCTGGGTTAGGGCGTTAACCCTTCCCAAAAGACACAGCTACATCACGTCCAGCGCTGGGTTCTCACAAAATATGCTTTCTCAGGATGATAGTAGCGGCCTGCGGGAGCGCACCTATCATTGCTACACATTAGACAATGTACCCAGTATGTTTATTTGCCCACAAAGTTGTCTATCGTTATTTATTATACTAACAGCCAAATGGCAACGGATAGGTGTACTCGTAGATGTTACTGGCTGTAAATTCATATTTCTGAATTTACAAAGGCCAGTATACAGGCTTTCCGATTCTTTTGACAGGCGTATTCGTATTCGTATTCCTATTCAGAAATATGAATGTATACGCCCTCAAAAGAATATCAAAAGTAATCACCATTCATTTGAATGGTGATTCCAAATTTACTAACTGGCCGTATATAACATACGGCCGGTATACATCTGGAAAATACTCCTCATTTTCCAGCCGTATTAGTCATATCCGTGCTGGCTTCTAAGTGTAAAAATAGATAAAATAAATAAATTATTTAAAAAACATAATGTGCGATCCCCCCTGCCCGGGCTCAAAGAACCTGGTGGTCCTGGTTTTAGAAATTCAGGGACCAAACAACATAGGGCACAGGTTTTTAAACTGGGTCCACTGGAACCCACACAGTGCATGTTTTGCTCCGCCTGTAAATGTGTCAATGAGTAATGAATAGGTGACCTGTAAAACGTGAACTGTGTGAGCTCCTGAGGACTGTGTTTGCAAACCCCTGACATAGAGGATCCCCACAATTTCTAAATCTAGCACCAGGCTCAAGGGCCGGCCCTTAAACCTAGTGTCGACTCTTTGAGCCCAGGGCTGGTTACGGCTGTAGCGGGGGGGGGGGGGGGGGGGGGTGGGGGGGTGGGGGGGTTAAAATTATTTATTTTTTCCACACTGAAGCCTGCACAGATGTGACTCATCAAATACAAATGAATATGGCTGCCTACGCCATCAGAGAATATGAATCCCATAAATATTATTTACTGGTCGTATTTTCTGGAAAATACGTCCGATACCGGTCATATCCAATAGTATCCGGCATTAGTCGTATTTCTACTTATTAGTAAATTTCCCCCAGTGTGTTTAAGTTCTGCCTGATGTGTATTGCTCAGGGGATGATCAGCCTTTAGAGAGATTTTTACATAGTAAAAGGCAGTGGCGTAACTATAGAGGGTGCAGGGGATGCAGCTGCTACGGGGCGCGGTGGCTTTGGGGGCCTGTGGCACTCCCCTGCACCCTCTGCATTGTTTTGTTACATTTTTAAAACTTTACTCCTGCTGCTACCGCAGGCCGGATGCGGAGAGTGGAGGAGGACGGCAGAGGATGATGGATTCGCACCCCGGAACTGGAACCACGCGGCTGACTGACATGCCACTAGTCTGTCAGCCGCACATCCCTAGCGCTGCTACAGCAGCACCAGCAGGCACCACCTCGCCTGACATCACACTGAATTCAATTGGAGGCTATTGCTGAAGCACTTGAGGGGAGCCAGAGGAGCGGAGATGAGAGAAGCTCCTGTGGCTACGATGGAGAGACGGCTGCGCTGCAGGGGGAAGGCAGAGGACTGGAGAGAGGCTGCTGTGGGTGGAGCCAGAGAATAAGAGGGGAGAAGCTGCTGCTGCAAGGTAGGACAGTCTGGAGGAGGGGTCGGGAAGGGTGTCCGGCAGGGGCGTAACTAGATATTCGTGGGCCCCATAGCAAAAGTTTGTAAGGGCCCCCTATTTAGCAACTGATGGTGATAAATGTATGTAAAACATATTACTTAGACAGGAAAGATGGGCCCCCTTTAGCTCTGGGCCCCATAGCAGCTGCACCCCTTGCACCTATGGTAGTTACGCCTTTGGTGTCCTGCCTGTAGGAGTGCTGAGGGCTGCTAGTGAGGCTGCAATAATGATAAGTATTTCCTCCAGCAGTTCCATCCACATCATAGGCAGATTCCTACTACAATCTGCAGCCTCTGCAGAAATTGCCTTGTGAATTCCTGTGTAAACTGTAGTGCTCTATTTATCTGTCCATCTGTACCCCATCCTGGAATTCCACCAATCTATGTCTTCCTCTTATCCATCAACCCACCCATCAATGTCCCCTCCCATCCACCCACCCACCCACCCATCTATGTCCCTCCCATCCATCTGTCTATGCTCCTTCCATCTGTCTGTCTTTCTATGCCCTCTCATGTCTGTCTATCTGTCTATGGTTCTTTCGTCAGTCCCCCTCCTCTTCCTACTTCTTGACCCATCTACATTTGTATGCTCCTTCCGTCCATCTATGCCCCCCGCTAATCTGTCCATCTATGCTCTCTCCCATCCATCCGTCTATACACCTTCTGTCTGTCTATGCTTCCTCCCATCCATCCGTCTATGCTCCTTCCATCCATCTATGCTCCTTCCAATCAGCCATCTATGTTCCTTCCTTCCATCCATGCCCCCTCCCATCTGTCTATGTATGCTCCTTCAATCCGTCCATCTGTCTATGCCCACCCTTTTTTGTCTGTCAGTCTGTCTATGCCCCTTCACTCTGTCTATCTATGCCCCTATATGGTACTCTGTCCATCCATATGTCTGTCCATGCCTCCCTCGTTTATCTGTCCGTCTACGCCTCTACCCCCTGCTCGCTCTTTCTCCCTCTCTCTTATTCCTGAATTTTTCTCTCTCTAACACTGTCTCTCTTTCTCTCATTCCATTTGTTTCCATGAAGACACTCTCTCTTTTACTCTCCCTCACTTGCTCCTCTTTCTCTCTTTTTCTTATAGTGATAAAGGTTGGGGGGGGGAGGGGGCTATTAAAATTTTGCTATGGGGCCTGCAAAGTTCTAGTCTAGTTACGCCTCTGGTAAAAGGTATATTTGTATTTCTTTCATTCAACTAAATATATATTCAGAACCTTTCTCAAGAACTTTCACATTGACAAAGGAACCAGAGAACAAAATATAATATGTAATAAGGACAGAATAAATTCACATGTGGATTTCTATGTATACTGTTTCTATAACATCACTTCTAACCGTGGCTCCAGAGTGTCTGCTTCCCCCTTTTGACCTTCTTCCTTCACTGATTCTTCCTTTGTATTCCCCTTACCCTTGATTTTCATAATTAAACCAATGAGGGGAATAAAAAATATTAATATGCTATTAGGCAGATGAAGCAGCTGCTCATGATACATAAATAGTCATCCCTCAATATGACTTTTGTGACTGAATAATTCTTATATTTTCTAATTTTTCCTCCTAAATATAATATTGGTTCTGCAGATTCCGTTTGCATTTTTAAATTGGTAAATGTCACTGGGAAAAAATAACATTTCACAGGATTGGCAACATTCAATGTCAGTATGCAAAGAACTGCATGTTTTTTCAACTATAATTTCAGACTGACAGAACGCGTCTTGCTCCTAATGATTTCAGTAACCTACATAAGATATCTGATGCATTTCATTTGAGGCAGACAAATGTGCTTCCATAATGCCACTGAATGGTATATTCTATTATTTGCTCTAACGTTTCTCCCCAGTTTTCCATTAATAATAACATTTTGCCATTTTCGAAAGCATTTTAAAATAAAATATAGTCATTATTATTTAAACCTATTTTTTCAACCCTTATTTTTTCAAATTAATTTAGTAATTAATACCTGACAAATAATTACCACATGTCCTTCTGTGAGCACAGCAATCCTACAAATCCTTAAATCAGTTCAATCTGTACATTGAATTATAATTCGGTAATTAGAATTTGCAGTCAAAATTCAACAGAAAAATATTTAATTCAATTAATTGGAACAAATTATAGATATGTTCAGAAATTATAAAGTGTTATAGTACATTTTATAGCTAATCCTCTTAAATGTACAGTGATTTGGAAATAATGAGAACAGTATAAATGTATGATAACTGTGAGCCGGGGTTATATTTAATAAAGTTTGGGTTTTTAGAAGTGGAGCCCAAAGCAACCAACCAGACTCTACTTATCATTTATTTATTACCTGCTTGAGGATAATAGCTGGAATCTGATTGGTGGTATGTGTAACATCTCCACTTCCACTTTAGTAATTATGGCCCCTGTGCTGGTGCTTCTCCAAACTGCTGTCACCACTGTTGGGCTGACATGATGCGCAGTTTATCAGGAAGCAGTGATCAGAGATCTGTCAGGGATTGGGGATATTTAGCATCTTAAAAAGTCCAGGTCCCAAACATCCAGAATTGAGATATTTATGCATGTTTAATGTCCCCGATCCCTCAATACGGCAGTCAGGGGGTTACTCCGATACACGTCAGGTGTATGGACCCCTTAAGTTGGCTGGCAGGAAAAGAGAGAGAGGAGAGTGCAGTTACTCAGCAATAACATCATCCCTGGACCCTCTAAAGCCCAGTAAATGCAGTGCGGCAGATGTATTAAGCTTGGAGAAGAGACAAACTGGAGATAAAGTGAAAGGAGATAAAGCACCAGCCAATCAACTCCCAGCTGTCATTTTCAAACACATTTGATTGGCTGATGCTTTGTCTCCTTTTTACGGAGGGCGGAGCCAGTGGAGCACAGGCTCTGGGCGCTGCCCCCCCTCCGCAAATGAGCCAGGAGTAAAGGCACTCTCCCTGCTGTCCTCTCTCCTCTGTGGTTACTACTGCGCCTGTCACACTTGCAGACAGGCAGCAGTGCCAACAGCACTTCCCTCCCTGTTCCCTCCCGGCTCCTAAACACCATGGTCAGATGCAGAGAGGAGCCGCAGCAGGGACAGAAAAGGGGCAGGGCTAATGGACAGAGGGGCAGAGCTACACAGATGGAGGGAGCAGAGCTATACGGGATCAAGACTGGTGGAAAATGAAGCAGGAGAGAATCAGCTGCCACCAGCCTGAACTAGGTGAGTAACATGGGAGGGTATTGCAATTACAACTGGTGTGGGCATATGTACAGGCAGCACTACTACTGTCAGCAACTGGTGTCGGCATATGTATAGGCAGCGCTACTACTGTCAGCAACTGGTGTGGGCATATGTAAAGGCAGCTCTACTAGTGTCGGCAACTGGTGTGGGCATGTGTATAGGCAGTGCTACCACTGTCAGCAACTGGTGTCGGTATATGTAAAGGCAGCCACGCTACTACCATCAATAACTGGTGTGGGCATTATGTATAGGCAGCACTACTACTGTCAGCAACTGGTATGGGCATATGTACAGGCAGCGCTACAACCATCAGCAACTGGTGTTGGCATATGTATAGGCAGCGCTAATAATGTTGGCAACTGGTGTGGGCATATGTACAGGTAGCACTACTAGTGTCAGCAACTGGTGTGGACATACAGATGGAGCCGGCATTGTTTTTGAAGGGGATGGCAGCAGAATCGCCAGCCGCCATCCCCGCCAGCCGCCATCTGCTCTGCGAAAGGGGACGTGCTCGCACGAGATGCGCGCATGTCCCCTTCTGACGGCGCTTCCCCCGGGTCCCCGCCGGCCTGCCGGCGGTCACCCGGGGTCCCCACCACCATCCCGCTCCCCCCCACCGCCTCCCCTAACCCTGTCTGTCTCCCTGAAGCGGAGAAGGACAGGGTTCCCGTTGCCCCGCCGCCCGGAAACTGAGATGCGCGTGCATTTGAGACGCACGAACGTCTCAGTCAGATGGAGCGCCAGGCTGCTGGCAGAGCGCCGGGCTGCTGCCGGAGCGCCAGCGGATTGAGTCTGGCGATTTGCCAGCAAGAGAGATTTGTATGTATAGGCAGCGCTAATAGTGTCAGCAACTGGGGTCAGCATATGTACAGGCAGAGCTACTACTGTCAGCAACTGGTATGGGCATATGTACAGACAGTGCTACAACCGCCAGCAACTGGTTTTGGCATATGTATAGGCAGCGCTAATAGTGTCGCTAACTGGTGTGGGCATATGTACAGGCAGCACTACTACTGCGAGTAACTGGTGTCGGCATATGTATAGGCAGCGCTAATAGTGTCGGCAACTGGTGTGGGCATATGTACAGGCAGCGCTACTAGTGTCAGCAACTGGTGTGGGCATATGTACAGGCAGCACTACTAGTGTCAGCAACTGGTGTTAGCATATGTATAGGCAGCATTACTACTGTCAGCATTTGTTGTGGGTGTATGTATAGGCAGCACTACTACTGTCAGCAACTGGTGTTAGCATATGTATAAGCAGCGTTACTAGTGTCGGCAACTAGTGTGGGCATTATGTTTAAGCACCGCTACTACTGTCGGCAGTTGGTGTGGACGTTATGTATAGGCATCACAACTACTGTTGGCAACTGGTGTGGGCCTTACGTATAAGCAGTACTACTCCTTTCGACAACTGGTCTGGGCATTATGTATAGGTAGTGCTACTCTTGTTAGCGACTACAAATACCTGTACAAGAAAAGTGTTTCCTTTAAAATATAAAATTATTTATTTTATATATATATATAAAAAGTGCACAATAGCACGATTACAAGAACAAACAGTAAAAGTAAATTACATAGAAAAAACAACAAAGTAAAAAATGCGAATCTTTGTATAAATGCCTACATGTGATATCGCTAATATATAAATATATATATATATATATATATATTTCTACCCAATAGTGGTGTGGCGCCCAAAATAAAGTCCACAATGCACTCTTGCAAGATCCCAATCCAGTGAAGTAAACAGGAGATATATTTCCAATAATTGTTTATTTATCTTCATAGGATTCTCAAGGTATAAAACGCTTGGGTACTTGTGAGTTATCTGGGCGCCCGATTTCTAAATCGGGTCGGATCGGGCACATCGCATCGCATCGCATGCGACCATCGGATGCGATGCGATGCGATGACCCGATTTTTCCATAGGAATCAATGCTAAAATGGACTGAGTCCATTTTAACATGGAATTCAATGGGAAAAAGGGGTCCTTTTCATACCCCTACTATCCAAGTGGGCATGGAGTTGGATATAAACCTGTGGCGAGCGTAGCGAGCCACCGAGCCCGAAGCGTGGCGAGCGTAGCGAGCCCCGCGAGGGGCCACAGAATACCGTCCCCTCGCGGGGCTCGCTTCGCTCGCCACGCTTCGGGCTCGGTGGCTCGCTACGCTCGCCACAGGTTTATATCCAACTCCATGCCCACTTGGATAGTAGGGGTATGAAAAGGTCCCCTTTTTCCCATTGAATTCCATGTTAAAATGGACTCAGTCCATTTTAACATTGATTCCTATGGAAAAATCGGGTCATCGCATCCGATGGTCGCATGCGATGCGATGCGATGCGATATCGTATCGCATCGCATCTGCTTGTATGCCTTAACTTAAGGCATACAATCAAAAAATCGGGCGCCCAGATAACTCATAAGTACCAACGCTTGTAGAGTCCCAACGCATTTTGTCTCATAGAGAGTTCATCAGGGGAATATAATGATCTTGAATTTATAAGATCGGTAGAATGATTCTTTCTTTATGGAAATGTTTTCCAAAGAGATTTAATTATAAGGACGTGGTGTCCCTTGAACCTATATTAGGGATATACAACATTAACAGTTGATTGGATATGAGTATGCCTATTATGGTGGCCTATGGTTTAACAGGATTAAGTATTCCTGTTAGCCTCCTCTGTGTCAGAGCTAAAAAACTTACCTAAAACACGGATGAAAATCCTTCATCCAATATAAAAGCAAATAAATCTTCAGTGAGACTTCTGGTTGCTTCAGAGAGGCTAGAGAGGCTGAAGCAACCAGAAGTCTATTCTGAATGCAAAGCAAGGAGGTCATTACAGAAAGAGCGTCCTGATATTCTTCCATAGCAAGGATCCATTAAAATTATTACAGAAGCCCATTTTTAAAAATATTTTTCTATAACTGGATCATATCAAAAATTACATTGTGATGTTTTGTATTGAATGATCAGCAGAAATTCCTACTAGGACCAGCTGCACAAATATAATTCTTCTATTGGTTTTTACCCCTGATGAAGTCTTAGAGATGAAACGCGTCGGGTTTTGTTCATCCTTAATAAAAGGACTATTTATCCAGACGGATTCAGTATTGAATCCCGGCGGTCGGGATCCCGACGTTCAGAATCCCGACGCCGGAATCCCGACAGCCGAAATGCTGACAAGGGGGGGACGTGGATCGCCCCCCCTTGCGGGCTCGCTGCGCTCGCCACGCAGCGGGCCCGGTGCCTCGCTACGCTCGGCACACTAATTTATTCTCCCTCCAGGGGTGTCGTGGACACCCACGGAGGGAGAAAGTGTCGGCATTTCGGCGGTCGGGATTCCGGCGTCGGGATTCTGACTGCCGGGATCCCGACCGCCGGGATTGTAACTGCATCCCATCCAGACATGGACTGGGCCTAATCATTGCGAATATCTTCAAATACAAGGAAACGAATATCAGAAATGTTTTTTTGATTTTATTATGTTATATTGGGAGGTACAGTTTCTGTATTAGGTAGCGCACCCCAAACCCCCCCCCCCTTTTTTCTTGATTACTATACTGTTCCTCACTAACCGGAGGAATTTTGGTGGTGCTGCACATACAACCAAGCGCAATTCAGAGTCAAACCCTTTCTTCTATATATATATATATATATATATATATATATATATATATATATATATATATATATATATATACACACATATATGGGTTTGGTGGTTGGCGGGGCGAGAAACATGCCCTTGCTCCGGGCACCATGGCACCTAGCTGATGGCCCCAGTGTGTGCTGGACTAATGCAAAAGGCTACTGCCCCTGAGGTAAGAAGAAAGTGGCTAAAGTGCAGTGGCTGCTGCTGTGCACCAAGTTCATTTCATGGTAGTGAGATCTAATATATGCACACTGGAGCTGGAGACGGCGGGAGACAAACAGCGGTACTTATTTACTAACTGGGCTGCCGATTTTGAAATCGGGTCCATCGCATCGCATCCGACCATATCGCATGCGATGCGATGCGATGGACCCGATTTTTCCATAGGATTCAATGTTAAAATGGACTGAGTCCATTTTAACATGGAATTCAATGGGTAAAGGGATCCTTTTCATACCCCTACTATCCAAGTGGGCATGGAGTTGGATATAAACCTGTGGCGAGCGTAGCGAGCCACCGAGCCCGAAGCGTGGCGAGCGTAGCGAGCCCCACGTGGGGACACAGAATACCGTCCCCTCACGGGCTCGGTGGCTCGCTACGCTCGCCACAGGTTTATATCCAACTCCATGCCCACTTGGATAGTAGGGGTATGAAAAGGACCCCTTTTTCCCATTGAATTCCATGTTAAAATGGACTCAGTCCATTTTAACATTGAATCCTATGAAAAAATCGGGTCATCGCATCGCATGCGATATGGTCGTATGCGATGCGATGCGATATCGCATCGCATCGCATCTGATTGTATGCCTTAAGTTAAGACATAAAATCAAAAAATCGGCAGCCCAGATAATACATAAGTACCCAAACAGCACATCGGTACTAGGTGACACTGAGCCCTACTACAGCACTGTGGTTACATCATGATTTATATCTGAAATTGAAGGACCACTATTGTAGGTCCCTTAAAGTTTTGGAAATTAGATGCCTCAAGGTTACACATTTCCATAATGTATTAAGGAGAAGAACCAAAAGCATTTATTAGACCCAGCTCTGAGACTGTTCTTTAGAAACCTGCATCAGTATCAAAGTGACCAATAAGCTGATAAAACACCTTGTGAAATATGTGGTGTGTGAATGTCACCTTTTATAATGAGATGAGTCAGGATCTAGCATCAGGATTTTATTTGCAGGTTTAGAAGTTTCTGAAGATGGTAAATGTTATTAGACATTTGGAGATTGTGCAGTCTTAAGTGCAGAAATAAATTGAAGCTACTTTCTGAACACAAATCACACAAGGGAGCGGAAGGCCAAAAGAAGCATTATTTGTAATATATCTTATTATACTTGTAAGGTAGGTAAGGAAGCCTCATGTATTCCAGTTCTGTCTACAATAAAAACAGACTGTTTATTTGATATTAGCAGTTAAAATAATCGATGATCTGAATACACCTGTTTGCATGGAGACAAAAATGATAATAAAATAATTAATGCGATGACAACTACAGTATGTCCAGTTTGAATACATATTTAGTATATATACGCTTTTTAATCATGCCTTGTACAATTTAGTCTTATGCTTGCAAAGTAGTGTTCTACATAATTGCTATAGTATAGTATAGTATAACCTTCTGCCCAATTCGGACCCCATACATGGGATTCAGTGTGTTTTACCTAAGGTTTGAGTGTGACCATAGCCAGGGTCGTCCTGGCCCACAGGGGAAAATAGACTAAATTCCCGGTGGGCCCACCCTCTCTAGGTATCGGGTTCCAGACTCTATCCTACTGTAGTCAAATTATATATATATATATATATATATAGTCGATGCAAAAGAAGACAGCAGCGGCACTCAAGCGGGAACTTTTCAAACGTATTTATCACAGCAAAAACGGACCTACGTTTCGGGGATTGCACGCCCCTTTGTCAAGGTGTAAAAATCAATACACCTTGACAAAGGGGCGTGTAATCCCCGAAACGTAGGTCCGTTTTTGCTGTGATAAATACGTTTGAAAAGTTCCCGCTTGAGTGCCGCTGCTGTCTTCTTTTGCATCGACTATCCTTCAGTTCCAGAAGGCACCCGGGCAGTTGCCCATGAGGGAGAGTGCCGGGCCGACTCCACCGACTATATATATATATATATATATATATATATATATATATATATATATATATATATATATTACAGTAGGGGCATCGGAATGGGGGGTGGCAAGGGGGCAGCTTGCCCCCCAAATATGAGAAAGGCCTCAATGTAGTGGAGATGAGATGCGGCGGACGCCGTCACTATTAAAGGGCCCTCAACAGGCCTTATGATGTGTGGCTTCTCTGTGGTCCATGACTAGGGGACTCAGCAGGAAGAGGAAGAGAGGTGGCAGGGGGGAAGGGAGGTGTCCTCTCATCTCTACCCAGCTCCTCCCTCCCTTGGGAGGAGGTGGTACTGCCAGGGAAGTGTCTATGACGATGTCAGGAATGATGGTTTGCCAGACAGAGCCACCAGTGTCATACCTCTCTGGCCACTGTGAGCTTGGTGTTCTACTGCTGCTGCCTGGCCTGCTCCTCTATGCTGCTGTCTGAGAGAATGACAACTTCTCTGCAGGGGCCAGTGTTCAACTGGGAAGGTATCCAGTTCAAACCATCCCTGCCACTCTTTATGAGCAACAACTACCTGGTGTTCCCATTCGATGGGGAAGGGGGGGGGGGGGGTGATGACAGATGCGCTGGCAATGCAATTTTGGTACATCCATGGTGCTATACCTGCTAGGGATTCTGCTCTGCCTCATGTTCACATACACATAAAGGTTTCCATACACCTTATACGATTTGGGCACTTTTCACCTGATTATGATGGATCGGCGAAAAGTGCCCAAATCATATGTGCCTATGCTCCAATTCCAATCCAATGCGTGGAACCGGAGTTTACAAGGGCTGCATGTAGGATATGTTGGATACAGCAGCCCTTACACATATTGTATCACATATGATACATCAAAGAGGGTATCCTGGCAGGGGACAGGTAAGTGTACTTAAAATCCTCTGTTCCCCCTAACCTTCCATGGCAGCAGCCTAACATTAATGCCCCCCCCCTACAGCCTAATCCTAACCCTCCCTGCAAATGCTTAGACCTACCCCACCTCCTAACCATCTAACTCTAATCCCAACCCTGCAGCCTAATGCCAACCCTCACTTCTAAGTCCCTAACCCTCCTTTCCCACAGCCTAACCATAAACTGCACCATATGCAGCCTAAAACTATATTCCCCTTAGTGCCTATACCTAACATCCCCTTCCCTTTAGCCTAAACATCACCCCTCCTGCAGCCTAACCCTAAATCACCAAACTAGTACCTAAATATAGCCACCCTACCCCAACCACATGGTACCGCTGACCTTATATTTACAGCAAGTGATGATGGCACAATGTCCTCTGGTTGGTTGTTTCTTTCTTTCTTTTTTGAGAAATAACAAAGGGGGACGAGATTTAGCAATTTTGGGGCGCCAAACTGAAATTATACTGTATCATGCCCCTCCAACTCCAAATTATTCCAATGTCCCTGGTTACATTGTACTGCAGAGGTCCTGAAGACGGACGGAATGCCCAAAACGGTGTAGACCGAGTACAGTTAAAGTTATTTGTTTTACACAAGACCCGGAGTGATGCTGTTTTTCTTGTTTGATATATATATATAAATCAATATAAACTCCATCCTCTGGCTCCGGCACTTCTGGGTCCCCCTTGGGGAATAAGGTGCTCAGGTGCCTTCCTTGGGAATATACTCCAAACTGTACATAACCACAACAACAGGAGGCGGCACTCAGAGTCTTGTGCAAAAGTTATGAGTGTTTTGAACACATATCAAGTTATCTACGTTTCGGGGATAAACTCCTTGTCATCAGAATACAGTGCTATATTACGAACAGTGCTTAAATAGTGTCTTACCCACGCAGGGGATCATCATCCTTCCCACGGTATAACCGTCCGCAGCTCTGCTGCTTCCGTCCCCAGCCGCCCGCTTCTGCTTCTGGCGTAGGCTGACGTCAAACTGTAGAATACACAACATGACAGATAAACATCGTGAACACACAAAGTGATGAAACAAAGAGGGATCTGTGTCACTCTACAGATCATAAAGTGCAAGTGCCAAATAATATAAATATGTGTTATCAACACGTTCATAATATATAAAAAAACACAAAGAAAAAAGAGAAACAGGAATGTCCTGTTTGCGTGGGTGCACCTATAGTAATAAAAATTCGAACTTTTATTAGTTATATTTTAAAATGCTGCGAAATGTTTTTTTTTTTTAAATACATGAAGAATGGACAAACAACGATTAAAGTAGGAAATGACGATTAGTAAAATAAAGGTGGCAGTCAGGTTGCTCTCTCTGACTTCACTTCTGTAGTGGGGATGGATTGGTGTGTTGGGACGTTATGGGTGTTTGGGTGTTTTACACAATTATCGTTATTACTGGTGATGCCCACAAAAGAGGTACCAGCACTGTCACTGCATAAAGTAGGTAGAACAGGCACTTGGCTAATCACCCTTTTATCCAGAGTTTAACTGGGACGAGTTGTGGGTTTGCACTATGTGCCGTATCTAGTTATTTTAATCAGGCTAGCACTCATCCACTGTGAGCCCGCATGTGGAGATTAATGCTATTAGCCTATACAGAACCGGCTTTCAATAGTTCCCCGCTACTATCTTGTCAGGATCTGTCAGGCTATTGCGGTGTGATGTTCACCGCAGTGCTCTGAGATCACTTCTGACAGATAGGAGCGTGTATACGCCGGTCCTCTTAGCAGTTCCTAGTACTCGGCCATCCGTATACTATCCGTGCCTGAAATAGGAGCTCAGTGGCTGGGCACATCAGAGGTCGGATTTGCCGGTACTGGTACCTTTTGTACCCCACTACCCTTATAAGGGCTGTGGAATAACGTCGGATGCTCACACACAATCAAAATTACATCCTAGTAAGAAAAATAATAAAGAGTGATAGGGAGAGCCAGCTCTGTCTGCGCACCGCTAGCGTGCCGCGCTTCGCAGAACAGCTTTTTCAAGGCCTTGAAAAAGCTGTTCTGCGAAGCGCGTGCCGGCTAGCGGTGCGCAGACAGAGCTAGCTCTCCCTATCACTCTTTATTATTTTTCTTACTAGGATGTAATTTTTATTGTGTGTGTGAGCATCCGACGTTATTCCACAGCCCTTATAAGGGTAGTGGGGTACAAAAGGTACCAGTACCGGCAAATCCGACCTCTGATGTGCCCAGCCACTGAGCTCCTATTTCAGGCACGGATAGTATACGGATGGCCGAGTACTAGGAACTGCTAAGAGGACCGGCGTATACACGCTCCTATCTGTCAGTAGTGATCTCAGAGCACTGCGGTGAACATCAAACTGCAATAGCCTGACAGATCCTGACAAGATAGTAGCGGGGAACTATTGAAAGCCAGTTCTGTATAGGCTAATAGCATTAATCTCCACATGCGGGCTCGCAGTGGATGAGTGCTAGCCTGATTAAAATAACTAGATACGGCACATAGTGCAAACCCACAACTCGTCCCAGTTAAACTCTGGGTAAAAGGGTGATTAGCCAAGTGCCTGTTCTACCTACTTTATGCAGTGACAGTGCTGGTACCTCTTGTGTGGGCATCACCAGTAATAACGATAATTGTGTAAAACACCCAAACACCCATAACTTCCCAACACACCAATCCATCCCCACTACAGAAGTGAAGTCAGAGAGAGCAACCTGTCTGCCACCTTTATTTTACTAATCGTCATTTCCTACTTTAATCGTTGTTTGTCCATTCTTCATGTATTTTAAAAAAAAAAACATTTTGCAGCATTTTAAAATATACCTAATAAAAGTTAGAATTTTTATTACTATAGGTGCACCCACGCAAACAGGACATTCCTGTTTCTCTTTTTTCTTTGTGACATATCTTATTGCCCTGGGGTAGCACACCTCCTTTTCCATTTACAACTGAATTAAATTGATTTTTTGGGGGTCCTGTAAACATTTATTGTATGGTCTTGTGCGACCAACCTCTCTTTTCTTGGTCTCTATATAAAAAAACATTAAAAGTTATTTGAAAACGTGTTTAAAAAAAGCGGATGTCAAAAACCTCTATGGTCAACTGTGTATGCATATTCCCTAATATTAGGTACACAGGTATTACTAAAGTGTGACTTTCTGATTATTCACAGCTATTACAAGCTGCTATATGAAATTAATGAGACCCAAGGTCTCAGTTAACCGCTTGAGGCATAAGGTATCTAAGCGAAAGATCCATTTGGACTCTAATTGCAGCAATTTTTTTGACCAATCTCCTCCCCTGGGTTAGATCGGTACATGGTCAATAATTTTGTGCTTTAGGGTAGCCATTCCATGCCTGGCTTCGGCAAAATGCCTGGCCACCGGTTGGTCCCCTGTGCCTTTTTGGATTGCCATGCGTATGGCAAGACGATGTTGAGCCATATGAATTTTAAAGGGACACTCAGTTTTTCCAACGTAATAAAGTCCACATGGACAAAATATTACGTACATGACAAACCTAGTGCTCCATGTCATCTCACTCCCTCACACAGGACGGAAGCCGGGAGCAATGAGGGAGTGAGAGTCCTTTGGTTACCCGGATAACCGTCCTGGTCACAGCAGGGAGTGTAGACATGGAAGGCGGAAGCCGGGAACATCAGGGGAGTGAGAGTCCTCTGGTAACCCGGACAACGGCTGAGGTCAGATGTCTCACTTCCACCCTGCAACCTGCGTGTCAGAAGGATGTCCAGAGATTTGGGGAGGTGTCTTGAGTGGCGTGGGAACGCCGGTGGGCGGGGGTAATTTCAGATGGGGTATTTATTCAGCACTGTTTGCACTGTTATGTTGTCCTGATGAAGGGGTGAAGTCCCCGAAACTGTTGACGATTAAAGTTTCACACGTTTTTTCATGTCATTGAAGTCTCAGGGGCCGCTGCGTTCCCCAGGATGCTATATATATATATATATATATATATATATATATATATATATGTGTTTTTACATACATATATCGTCAGCTGCTGTCCTGGCATCAAGCACACACACGGCTTCGGCTCGCGGCACATCTCCGAACCAGAAGATTCAGGTTGCGTCTGTAAGGTCACGCCCCACTTACAGACGCAACCTGAATATATATATATATATATATATAGTCCATATGGCTGGCAATCGCAATTTGTATCTTAGTATGCTGGGGTGAACTTCCAAAACTACCATTTAGCCAGTGATACCTGTGTGTACAGGGCTAAAGAGACACCTGTTAAGGGAAGCGAGGGAGGAATAAGCAGGATAAGAGAAAGGCAGAGCTAGTGAGGGTGGGGGGAGAGAAAACCTTCATCACTGGGTACAATGGCTAGTAGTGACCCAGCCATTGACACTTATCCACCAATGAGAGATATTAATTTTGGAATGTGCAGACTAACTGCACTTCCCACCAATGTCACCTTAACTATTCAGTACTCAGAAATAGAGAAAATCTAAATAACCAATGCAGTTGGTAATAAAAGTCAAGCAACAAGATAGTAATTTGATTTAATATGTATTGGTGTAATGACTGCAGGTAAATGCCACTGTTAAGTGCAGCAACACTGTATATATCATTTCCATGGTTACTGTCATGCTGAACAACGCAAGTGACAGGAGATTCAATTTGAATGCAAGGAGGCAGCAATATTTAAAATGAAACAAGGATCTAAACAGATTTCAATTAGTCATTACTGCTTTAAGTGAAAGCGAGCACAGTACGCTTCTTTATCAAGATAATGGGCTTTATGCACCTGGTCCCGCCGGTTTCCTAAATTTAATTTACTGATTTCATAATTAAATCTCAGACATATTTGAAGATAATCATGTCTGATAGTTGCACATTTATCTACGTGCTAACAATAATAATATTAAAAGGAAATGCATTTACGGCCACACATGGAATGTTTTTTTTTTTCTCTTGCAACCCTAAGTATAGTCAAGGTGCCTTTGAGCAGGGGAAAATGACGGATAGGTAGCATTCTGACTATCCGCTCTACTGTCAGAGAGGGCACTTATCATGGCGACAGCAGGAGACAGAGTGCATCGTGATGCAGGTACACCTTTAAAAAAAAAAAAAAAAACCTAGCAAGATAAATGTGCATAATGTCACTGCTCCTCTGCTCCTGCTCATTCATTAGTGTGACACGTCCGTAACTGATGAGTTGACATGAGAACGACTGGGAAAATTCTATTGTTTTTTTCCCACAAAGCTATTTTTATGTCTTTTAAATGCAACACCAGTGGTAAATATGCCAGTTCACCCACTCTGCGTATCCTACAAAGTAACAGAAAATAATACCGTTGGAAATGAAAGTAGCAAATATTCTGACTTGATAGCTGCATTAGCACGAAACTCCGGTACGTTCTGTCTTTTGTATTTATAGCTAAGGTCAAAAATCTGTTTATAGGAAAAGTAGAAACGCCAATACATTTACCTCAATCTCTTGCAGAAGCACCATTTGCATTTATAAACTTGTTACTTTTCTCAAATGCTTTGTGTACACTGTCAGGCTCAGAAGATGAGACCAGCTATCTTTTTGTAAATGCTTTTACACTGTCATAGATTATCACTGTGCATTAAACAAATGAGACCGGCGCCAGAAATTCAGAACTTGACATTCAGATTATGCCTACACAATTTGAATCGCATGCATATAATTGCTGTAAAATATTGAGCCTTTCACACACTATATCTGAGATAATATTTTTTTAAATCTAAATTCAACTCAAAGTGTATATTTTAAGTAGTCAGATAAGCAATGCATATAGCTAAGTAGCTTAGTTTATTGGTAGCTTGGTATATTCTAAAAACATATTAACATCCATTAGCTTCCTAATGCAATTCAGCTATCCATCTATCTGGGAAGGCAACCAGGTTGTCTGTATAAGTTAAATATAATATAAACTTAAAATCAACTCTGACATCCCACTGTGCAAAGACACCGAACCTATTCAACCCTGAGTTCTGGTATATTGTTTATTAAAGAGATTCTAGGGTTTATATTTAATAAGTGTGGGTTTATAGAAGTGAATCTAGATTATATCTTTCAAAAGATTCAAGATTAATAATAAGTAGAATCTGGTTGCTATGGACCTGCCAGAGGTGTACCTAGGGCCCAGCAGGTACAAAAGGACCCCATTAAGATACCCTGGCCGTTCAAAACATTTCCAGAGGAGCACTGCACAACTATTGTCATGACATCACATTGACCTGCCCTCATTCCATATATTTTATATTTTTTGATAGGATAAAACATAATTGGAAACACAAAATGTTTTCATCCACTGTACATTATGTGGGCAGTGTTTGGCCAATCAGCGTCCGGCCAGTATTATATGTTTTCAAGTTCAGCAGCACTTCCCGCCCCACTGCTCAGCAAATGGCGCCACAACCTCCCAGTCGTGGGTGCCCGGATCCCAGCTGCCCGGACCGTGCTTCCCGCCACCCGCAGATGCAGCAGTGCCTTCTTTCTCATTGGGGTAGGCCACTAGAATCCTTGGGCCCCTGGGCAACTACCCATTTAGCCAATGGGAAATACTGTACAGCACTAACTGGGATACTATATGCAGCATCTGTGCAAAAAAATGCTAATGCCAAAGCTACCTGGAAACACCTACCAGTGGCCTTGTAACTCTCTGCAACTGTATACAAACACACAGCGGTGCTCGCAGACCCTTTGATATTCAAACATCTGAGTAACCCTAAGGTTGCAGAAAATGGCCACAGTAACTGAGATGCTGGCATCATGTTTTTGCATATGAGATCGCAGATGTAAGCCAAGACATGCACAAAATCATGCCTGCTTTTCTGCTGCCACTCTCTATAACTGCCCCAAATGGTCTCTGACAGTCAGTGATAAATCCAAACAGAGATAAATCCATACTGTGGGCCTGATTAGGAAGGATCACAAAATCAAAATCTTTCTCTAATAGGCAAAACCATATGCACTGCAGGTGGGGCAAATGTAACATGCAGAGAGAGAGAGAGAGAGAGTTAGATTTGGGAATGTCCATGTCATGTCTGTTGAGACCTTTGGTGCCTGCAGCTCTGGCCCCACTACTCTATCTACATTGCTTCAAGGAAAATGTAAATTTAACAGATTATACTTGATAGACTCCAGTCAGGGGCGTAACTATAACTGTGCGGGCCCCATAGCAAGATTCTGAAAGGGCCCCCCCAACCACCACTGTCATGTGTGAGAGAGGGAAAGGGTGTAGGGGAGAGAAAGGGGAATAGACAGAAAGGAAAATAAATGGAGAGAGACAGATTGAGAAAGAAGGTGTCGGGTATAGATAGAGAGAGATAGAGAGAGTGACAGACTGTCAGAGAGATAGGGAAAGTGTGGGAAAAGAGGATGGGAGAAGAGAGATATACTGTATAAAGAGAGGTGAGATGGAGGGGGAGTGATAGAGTGTTGAGAGAAAGAGAGGGGGAAGGTGGAAGAGAGAGTAGGGCAAAGAGGAGCTAGAGAGAGAACAGGGGGAGAGAAATAGTGGAGAGACAGAGGGAAGCGGGGGAGTGAGAGCATACTCACAACTTTGCACTCCACAGAGTTGGGACCCGTCGCGCTGCTCCTGTTCGGTGTCGCAGGCTGTGGTGTGTCTCCTGTGCCCTGCCGTTCTCAGCTATATCAGCACAGGGTCTTCTGTATCCTGCAGCTAGCAGCGCTGCGGCTCCTGCGGACAGTCCTAAGCCACTGGGTCTCGTGTGCGCCGCGGTCCTCAGCCATCAGCGTCGAGTGTCCTGTTCTAACCATCAGTCTTCAATGTCCTGCAGAAATCAGCCCCAGGTGTTCTGTCCGCTGTAGTTAGCAGCGCCCGGTTTCTGTGTATTGCAGTCGGCAGCGTCTGTCTCCTTCTACCGACGCTGAAGGGGGGCATGGGACAAAAAAAAAAAAACACCTGAAAAAAAGGGTGCAGGCCAGGGGATTGCCAGCTGTCCATGGGGCCCCCCATGTGGCCGGGCCCCATAGCAGTTGCATCCCCTGCACCCACTGTAGTTACGCCACTGACTCCAGTCTTAGGTCCCGACAGTGCCCTCCAGACAGGGGCTGGCTGGCAAGTTTTAGTCCAGGGGGGCAAGTCCAGAGCACTGACCCATAAGTAACAGCGCATCATTAAAATGGAGGTTTTTCGGGTACTTGTTTCCTAGCACGGCGCCAGCGTTAAAATTTGTATCCATCGGGACCCCAAAAATCGCGTCGATCAAATCGCATGCAACCAAATCGCATGCGATGCGATCAACGCGATCGACGCGGTTTTTACATTGGAATCCATGTAAAATGGTCCCTGAGATCCGATTTTACATTGATCCTAATGTTAAATGGCCCCCAGACCCCAATTTTTATGGTTTCCCAACCCTTATGGGTGAAATGCCCCCCCCCCCCCAATGTTAACACCACCCCACGATGAATGCCAACCCGAAGCGTGGTGAGCGCAGCGAGCCCGCGAGGGGCGGCGGTACGCATCCTCTGACCTTTTCATACCCCCACTATCCATGTTGGCGTGGAGTTGTTTTTATATAGTGTGGCGAGCGCAGCGAGCCACTGAGCCCGAAACGTGGCGAGCGCAGTCAGCCCCGTGAGGGGACGTGCATTACTTCACAGATATTACGCGTCCCCTCGCCACGCTTCAGGCTTGGTGGCTCGCTGCACTCGACACACTATATAAAATCAACTCTACGCCGACGTGGATAGTGGGGGTATTAAAAGGTCGGAGGACGCGTTAACAATGGGGGGGCATTTGTCATGTAAAATACCCATAAGGGTGGGTATACAATGAAAGATCGGGTCCATTGGCCCATTTAACTTTGTTCCCTATGTAAAATCGCGTCCATCGCATCGGTCGCATCGCATGCCTTAACTTGATGGATGCGATGGATGCAATTTTTTAATTGTCGGGGAAAAGGCTAAAAATAGCCCTAAAATCACGTCGGTCGCGTCCATCTCATACCTTAAGTTAAGGTATGCGATCACCTACGACGGGCGCCATGCTATGAAACAAGTACAGTTTTTCTTTAAAAACATATGTACAGTATTAATAAAAAAAAAGATAATAACGACACCACAGGCTGCTCCCCTGTATAAAAACAGGACACCACAGGCTGCTCCCCCTGTATAATAATTTATGTGTCATGGCATTACTTTTATTATATTATACAGGGGACGCAGCCTGTGGTGTAATGGCATTATTATTATACAGGGGGAGCAGCCTGTGGTGTCATGGCATTACTTTTATATTATACAGGGGGAGCAGCCTGTGGTGTCATGGCATCATATTATACAGAGGGAGCAGCCTGTGGTGTCATGGCATTATTATTATACAGGGGGAGCAGCCTGTGGTGTCATGGCATAATGCCATGACACCACAGGCTGCTCCCCCTGTATAATATAATAAAAGTAATGCCATGACACAAATTATTATACAGGGGGAGCAGCCTGTGGTGTTATGGCATTATTATACAGGGGGACACCTCAGGAAACAGTAGAAATATTTTTTATTTATGAGTTTGATCCTCACTTACTGTATTTTTCTCCGTCCTGCTGCGGCTCCCAGATTTTCTATACTCTTTCTTGATGCTGCTTGATGCTGCTTAATGCTGCTTGATGCGGCCCCAGGTCAGACTCAGTCCCCGACTCGTCCCGTCTGCCTGTTCCTACTTCCTTCCTCTACAGACGCATGGGTGGGCGGCGTCATCGTCATGCGTCTGTCACTGCCGGGGATCAGAGGGAACAGGTGGCCGGGCCCTCCTACACGTAGCTGTGGAGGCCGGCGGCCATGTTCCTGTAGCCGCAGACATGTTTTAAAAGACTACAGGAACATGGCCGCCGGCAGTGCAGAAATAAGTAGGGCGGCCCGCAGCCCTCCAGTCAGAATGGCCTGGGGGCACATGGCACCCTGCCCAGCCCGCCCCTGCCTCCTGATGGAGGCCCTGACTAAACAGACCACTGTTTTAAGAGAGGGTGAACCTCATGGATAGTGTAAATGAAATGTTCCCATATGAATATTTCACTTAGTTGTTTAAAACTTCATAGCTCAAGTTAGGAGAATGCATATCACTTCTGTACTATGAAGTCTCTTACAGTGTCAGTCATGGAGTATACTGAACATCAAAGAATTGAAGACAGTTACATCTCCTTTTATATTGCCGGCATGTCAGGTTTTTACATTTTACTGCATTCCTGTCCTATTTCTTGTTTTATAATGTCATGTTCTACACCCATCTATGCTACTTCTTAGTAATTATAATTACAGGATTGTAATTGTGTCATTTAAACAACTTTGAAATTATGATGATCTGTGGAAATGAATAAATCTAATGACATATTGCTATCTTTTACATGAAACACCTTTTTTTTATGTATTTGATACCTTGGTTGGCATTTGAAAAATATTATTGATTGAATAACCTGATTTTCAATCACAATGTGAAATGTATCATAACATTTTACACAGCTATAAATATCTCAGAAATATATGTATGCCTCCTCATCATTTCCCAGCTTTGCTTTACGAAATCTATAAAATGCATGTAAACCCACTAATTAGATGATATATGTATTATTTAGTTAAAAAATCCACTTGGAAATAATACGTAATTAGCTCTTTCAAACCATCCTGTCTTTCTTTTGCAACATACAGTATTCCCATGCTATAAGATCAGAGCGTAGCTATGCCCAATGGTTGAAGTTTGATGCTTGAGGGAATAACAGACCATACAGTGCATACAACTTTACTATGCTAGGAATTGTGGTTATACTCAGGGGTGTAACTAGAACTTTGAGGGCCCCATAGCAAAATTTTGAAAGTCCCCCCTCCCAACTTTAATCACTACAATATCCCTAAGGGGCAGGAGAAAGATAGAGAGAAAAAGAGAGAGAGTGGTTTCATAGAAAAGGGTAATGAGAAAAAGAGACACATTGTCAGGGAGGAAGAAATAGAGGAAAAAGGTAGAGAGGGAGTAGTAGCGAGGAGGAAAGACACTACTTGATTACAGCACAGGACAGGGGTGGAGGCATAGGCAGAAGGATGGACGTGGCATTGACAGCCGGATAAGGGAATGGGTGGACAGATGGTTGGACGGATAGAAGGAGGCATTGATAGACAGATGGGAGGGGCATAGATGGACAAATGAACAAATAGATTACATAGCAGTTTACCAGGAAGTTTACACAGAGGCTCTAGACCAGTGGTCTCCAACCTTTTTTGGGGCGTGAGCTACTCGCGGTAAACTACGCCACCCGAAGAGCTACTAAAATGTAAAAAAAAGAAAAAGAAATCTGTCTAATGACCAAATAATGCCCTTTACACATTATGCACACATACTGTAATGCTCCTGACACATTATGGCACATACTGCAATGCCCCAGACAAAATATGCCACACATTGCAATGTCCAATATGCTGCATACATACCACCCAACACTGTAGGCAGAGGAGCAGTGCCAGATAAACAATGGGCGCCTGGTTGTGGTGCCATTGTTAATAAACACTGTGGCGGTACTGTGTGCCAACAAATAGGTGTAGCCACATTCCGTGCCGCCAATGAAAGTGGGGGTGTTATGCACATATGACCCCAATAGTGCAGTGTCAGATATACATATATGCCCCCAATTGTTCCAGGTATGCCCCCAATAGTGACAGATACACATATGCCCCCAATATAGTGCCAGGTATGCCCCCAATAGTGCTAGATACACATACAGTATGCCCCCAATTGGTCCAGGTGTGCTCCCAATAGTGGTAGATACACATATGCCCCCAAAATAGTGGCAGGTATGCCCCCAGGAGTACCAGGTATGCCCCAAATAGTGGCAGATATACATATGCCCGCAATAGTGCCAGGTATGCCCCTACAGTCACAGCATATACATATGCCCCCAGTGCCAGAAATACATTTGCCCCCAATGCATTTCCCAGCAGCAGCACAACTCACCTTCTTGCTCCTGCTGCTGCCAGGGAGTGGAGGTTGTGTAGGAGGCCCGGAGAGCTGGTCCGCGCTCTAGGGACAGCGGGATAAAGTGCTCCGGCGACAGGGGGTCAAGTGGCGGCCACAGAGGGGTCAAGCGACAGCCACAGAGGGGTCAAGCGGTGTTCACAGGGGGGTCAAGCGGCAGCCGCAGTGGGGTGAAGGGCGTGCGCAGTCTACAGCACACTTGATACAGGGCTCTGCCGCATGTGCTCGCTGCAGTAACCTCCCACCGCAGAGTGAACTGCTGCAAACTGACCTCCCGGCAGCCAGCAAGTGAGCTACCGCAAACACCCCGACGAGCTACCCATCGCTTGCGAGCGACGGGTTGGCGAACCCGGCTCTAGACTGTAGCAGGGATTTGGCCATGATGTGTGTGGAGCTGCTGGAGGACTCATCAGATATGTGATCATTACTGCAGTCGCAATGAGTCTAGCACTTACAGTACATAGGCCCTTATTCTGGTTGGTGCGGTAATATCCACGTGCGTTCGTGCCGCCGATGTTTTGTGTCTGCGCATGTGCAGAGGCGTCTCTGCGCATGTGCGAGCGGGACGCACGGCCACATTCCACATGAAATGTGTACACTACGAACAGGGGGTGGAGAGGGGTGTGAAGGGCTGTTTGGGCTCATTACCATATGTTTACACCCCGCGTTTCATGGGCGTTCCCATGCAAACGATGGGCGTATGTATGGTAATGCGCCCGTGACGCACGTGTAGGGGGCGGACATATGACATTGCCGGATGTCAGCTGCCCGCCCAGATCCCTGCTTTTGCACGGAGAAATGCCCGTGTGGTCTGAGGTTGCGGGAGCTGCCTGGCCACTCGGTCCTGCATTCGATGGTCTGCGACCATCGAATGATGGGGGAGGTTCCCTGAGATGGAGGAGGTGTATTCATGAGAAATACACGTGCGGTCCGTTCGGACAGCTTCTTACCGCGTTCGGACGGAGTTGGCGATCCGTATGGAAGGCGGGGTTTAGGACGCACGGTGCTGGCCGCATATTCGGATCCGGCCGCACCGATCAGAATAAGGGCCATAGTCTCATCATAATCAAGAATACACCATTAGAATTTGAGACAGATCTCTTACATCAATCACTATTTTAACGTTCAATATCTGTTTTCAGTTAATGGTGAAACTTTCTGTATTATGATGTCTGAAGTATTATACTGTAAAGGTGTGTACACACGGTCAGATGTGCCTTAAGATACTATCCACGATCCGATCAGATCGGATCGGAATCAGATCGCAAGGCACATCCGATTTGCATACAAGTCTGAATATATAGTGCAGATCTGCACTATATAGTCAAGGCAGACAAGACTTTCTGCCTTGCAATACGTAAACGCGCATCGGAATCGGATCGAGATTGGATCGAGATCGCAAGGGTTAAAACCCATGCGATCTGCATCCGATTCCGATCCGATGTTGACTATATCGTCAACATCGGAAGGCAAATAGTACCGTGTGTACACACTATAAGATTGAAACCTTATATGCCAAAAAAGGAAAACATGCATTAAACAATTAGTAAAACTTATATGTCTAGTACACTACAACAGCGGTTCCCAACCTGTGGTACGCGTACCCCTGGTGGTACGCGTCCACCAGCTCGGGGGTACGCTGCAGCCCGCACTGTAATGGCGGCCGCGGCAGTCGGTGCCCAAGGGGTTAAAAATTGGACGCAGCAGAGGGCGCGAAAAGGAGCCCCCGGGCTGAGTGACAGCCAAAGGGGGACCAATAGGAGCAGAGGGCAGGTGTTAGCGGGGGGGGGTGAGAGGTCCCGGAAGCGATGGTGAGCGGGTCTGATCGGGAGACAGAGAGGAGGGCACGGAGAAGCGTGTGGGCTGACGCGTGAGGAGAGGAGGAAGTCGGAGAGCAGGAAGTCGGAGAGCAGGAAGTCGGAGAGCCAGCGCGTGCAGCCGTGGAGAGAGTGCCGGAGCCGGGGAGAGACGGTGGAGGGGCAGGGAGTGAGGTACCACTCCAGTGCCGCCCCGATTAGCGTATCCAGCAGCCGGCAGACCGGAGGGGCGACTGAGTGTGGCAACGCTGCGGCGCCCGCACTAGTGCGCCCCCCGGCAGAAAAGGAGACAGAGCTTGGAGCGCAGGAGGCCGGCACCCAACAGCCAGCCATGCGGACATCAAAGGACAGAGTAGCGACGGGCAGGAGCCTGCAACTCGTTCCTGGCTACAGGTATTTGCGCTTCCCGCCACCCCAGGCAGACAGCAGATGCACCTACACATGCCCTCCCCATACCGCAGAGGGATCACCAACCCCTCTCCTCTGAGGGTTAAGTCACCAGTACCAACCACTGTGGGGCATACTTGTTACTGGCACTGGGGCATTGCTGGCACTGTGGGGCATACTTGTTACTGGCACTGTGGGGCATTGCTGGCACTGTGGGGCATATTTGTTGCTGGCACTGGGGCATTGCTGGCACTGTGGGGCATATTTGTTGCTGGCACTGTGGGGCATACTTGTTACTGGCACTGGGGCATTGCTGGCACTGTGGGGCATACTTGTTACTGGCACTGGGGCATTGCTGGCACTGTGGGGCATACTTGTTACTGGCACTGGGGCATTGCTGGCACTGTGGGGCATACTTGTTACTGGCACTGGGGCATTGCTGGCACTGTGGGGCATATTTGTTGCTGGCATTGTTGGCACTGTGGGGCATACTTGTTACTGGCACTGTGGGGCATACTTGTTACTGGCACTGTGGGGCATTGCTGGCACTGTGGGGCATACTTGTTGCTGGCACTGTGGGGCATTGCTGGCACTGTGGGGCATTGCTGGCACTGTGGGGCATACTTGTTACTGGCACTGTGGGGCATTGCTGGCACTGTGGGGCATTGTTGGCACTGTGGGGCATACTTGTTACTGGCACTGTGGGGCATTGCTGGCACTGTGGGGCATACTTGTTACGGGCACTGTGGGGCATTGCTGGCACTGTGGGGCATTGTTGCACTTTTTTTTTTCTCGTCATTGCCAGTATGACTTGCCCCTGTTAAGCCACACCCCTTTTAGGCCACGCCCCTAAAAATTTCACGAGGGGGTACTCCTAAATGAAAAGCCTAATCAAGGGGTACGGGAGACAAAAAAGGTTGGGAACCACTGCACTACAACATTATTATATTAGATGATGACATACTGGGCCAAATGTAATAGGGTAAGAGTTTCAGAAAGTGAGAGATTTTGGGAGAGTTTTCCCATGTTTTTTAAAGCAGCAATCAATTACACTGCAAAACCAGGTTGATTTTGCCATGTAATTGATTGCTGCTTTAAAAAACATGGGAAAACTCTCCCAAAATCTCTCACTTTCTGAAACCCTCACCCTATTACATTTGGCCCACTATGTGTTTCAATAATAATTACATTGTATCAACTGTTTTTTCAATAATGCAATAGATGTGTTTGCATTTAGATATATAAGTATATAATAAACTAGTAAGCCCGCTCAAAGCAAATTCTTTGAAAGCTAGTCCGCTACCTTGTAATTGCCTCTGTGTTTGTGCATGTGTGAGAGAAAGAGAGTAGTTTCACTCACTGCCAACAGATGGCAGTGTTTCGGAGACACACAATCAGACACTAGACATACAGAAGGAGCGCCTCTCATTCACCAGAATGCCCCCGCTGGCGATACTTCTTACTGAGATGCGCAAGCATCTCACACGCATTTGCATACCAGTATTTTGGCGGTGGTGGACGGAATCCCTGCCTGTCTCCTCTTCAGGGAGACAGGCAGGGTTAGGGGGGTGTGGGGGACTGCTGGCACCGATGGTTGAGCGTTGTGGAGGCAGCGGTCGGCTCCGTCTGAAGGGGAAGCATGAACGCCTCATGCGCGAGTGTCCCCTTTCAGCAACTGGCGGGCGCTGGCAGTTGGCGATTCAACCGCCAGCACACGGCTAGACCACAGGCGCTCCATCTGTAGATATAGATGATAATCAATCATTTTAAAGCACTTGCCTTGCGGAGTCATGTCCCTTTTGTCTAGTCACATTGTGAGAATTTTTTTAAGATTGTAAGTATTGCTAGTAGTGTACCATACTTGAAAGTATGTAGGTCAAGCTGAAAATATAATGTTTGATCGTTCACCTTGTTTCATTGCAACTAGTAGAGCGCTTATAAAAACAGTGAGTTCTGAGAGCAGCGGCTAGACTGGCTGGATTCTCTATAATTATTGACAGTAGTCACATAATGTCCTCTCATAAAACAACAATAATGTACTCTTTTCTTACAGAGTATGGTATATCTCCTTGTTGCTGTGATGAATACTGTACATGCTAGCTGTGCAAGCTTGGCATACAATTGTTTCTATCAGGGGGCCTGTACCACTAGATATTTATTTTACTCTTTTTGCCTGTATGCCTTTATTCTCTCTCAGCATCATTGTTATTTTGTTTCTTTAAAGTTAGCCTTGTATTCTGTATTGCAGAAGACACCGCAGGCACACAGTACAGAGGGTCCAGCAAACGTTAGCAGACAGTATCACCCTCTGGACATACCAAACACATTGACTTTCTGTCAACAGCTTGACATTCATATTGAGGCAATCCTGCACTTCTCATAAGGATATGCTTCAAACTCTAATTAAATCCTCAATGTGTATTATTTTCTGAAGTGCTTTTTTATGCTTGACAAAAAGTATTGTTTTGTGAGTTTATGAGCTTTCACTACTTTTATCTTGAAAACATACCAAGGCCTGCTTATAAGGTAATTGGAACTCTGAATGACTGGTAATTGTGCTTAGAGTTTAGTAAAGCATAGGCTGGACATGCTGATCACTTTATGGGAAGACAATATTACCAATATTACCTGAGCAATTTGGGTGGCTAGACCACTGTTTTCCACCCGCTACTGCTGCTGCCTTCCCCCACCGCTGACTTTCTCCGCTGCCTCTGCCTTCTCCCGCAGGCCCGTACTCCTCGCTTTGGAGGAGACAGATGCTAGAGGTCATATTTGACCTGTAACGTCTGACAGGAAGCACAGCGCTAAGCGCTCTAGGCACTTCTGGGTAAAGCTGTTGCGCTGAGCTCCCTGTCAGAAGCTAGAAGTCAAATATGACTTCTAGCGTCTATCTCCTTTCAGGCGGAGGGGTGTGGGTGAAGACAAAAGAGGTGGGCAAGCAGTGACCAATTGGCAATGAGCATTAACCCCTGGCAATGGACATTAATCCCTGGCAACAAGCATTAACTCCTTGGCAATGAGTATTAACCCCTGGCAATAAGCATTGACCCCTTGGCAACAGATATTGACCCCTGGCAATAAGCAGGTAATTTACAATTTATTAGAAGCCTTACTTTGGGACATTGTGTGCTGCATCTTGTGTCAGGGCATTGCGGTGTGGCATAATGTGTTGGGCATTGTGGTGTGTGACCTAATGCATTCCTCCCAACTTTCTTGATTTTCACGGGACATCCCATTTTTTGGGGACGGTTCTGTGGGGATTAAACACTGTGCATATGTCTTCTAAGGCAAGCAGACAGAGGGGCTGGGGGCATGGCCTGCAGTTCACACAAAAACGGTACACCCAATGTTTCGACCTTGTGCCTGCGGCACACGTATGCATGCATTAGGTGTGAGGGGCATTGCAGTGTGTGGCATAATGTGTCAGGGGCATTATAAGGCGCAGAATAGTATCATAGGCATTCTGGTGTGCAGCATGATGTGTCAGAGGAACTGTGGTGTGTGGCATAATGTGTCGGGTTACAGTGTGCAGCATATTGGGGCATTGGGCACATTTTTGTAGCTCTTCATGGTTTTTTATTTTGTCTCAATTAAGGTTGGAGACCACTGGTGTAAAAGATGTGTAAAACACAAAATTCATTAAGTAACATAATAGTATATTAATATATTTGCAGGTAGGTAAAGTACTATTACTGTCATGCAAGATTCATAAAGATGATAAGCGGTCAGAATACTGACGACAGCATCCTGAAAGAGGGAGTCCTGACAGGGGTCAGTAAAGTATACTTCCCCTCCCCCTGCCCCCCAAACCCTAATCCTTCCTTCCAGCAGCCTAACCCTCACCTCCCTCGCAGCCTATATCTAACCCTCTGCTAGTGCCTAAACCTAAAACATGCACTCCATTCATAAACCTAAACCCTATCCACCCAGTTTAAGTGCCTAACCCTCCCACCAAGTAGCCCTACTCTATCCCTCCACCCCACAGCTACTATAAGCCCCACCACTAGTGCTTAAATCTAATCCATACACCCCTTGCTGCACAATCGCACTGCCCACACATTTACACATATGGCATCATGGCAGTTGAAATTCAGGTGCCGGCATCCTAACTGATGTCGGGATATCAGCATTGGTATCGTGCCAGTAGTTGGAAAGCCAGCATCAGCATACTTTCCGCATCCTTTGTGATAACTTTATCCAGCATGCAGCCAAATCCTCGGTTTTTAAACATGAACATTCATCAACCCAGATTTCTGCATGGGAATATGGCATCTTGCAAGACGCGGAACAATTCCCGGCATGTTGTGTTAAAGGGGAAAAAGGCAGCAGAGTTATCAGCCTACTTTATGAAACACCATTGGATTTTCTGTACAGTTATGGTGTAGGCCAGTGGTAGCCAACTCCAGTCCTCCAAAGCTACCAACAGTTCACATTTTCCAGACAACCTAGCTTCTGCACAGGTGCACTCATTACTTACTGACACATTTTAAATGATCTACAGGTGGAGCTAATTACTTCACTTGTGATTCTGTGAGGAGAGTTGGAAAACATGCACTGTTGGTAGCTCTCGAGGACTGGAGTTGGCTACCCCAGGTGTAGGCATATGCATGAACCAGTCACTGCAGAAAGCTTAAATATACGATCCAACATTTTAAATATACTCCACAATCGGGCAGGGTATTAGGATGTCACATGACTGAATCATTCAATTAGTCCTTCTTATCAACATATATTTTATCTATGAACAACACAACTGCCATCTTTCATTGCAGTAATTCATTTAAATACTTACAAATAATTATGTCTATGGTAGCGCCAAAGAAAAGTAGGCTACCACTTTAGAACACAGAGGGAATAGTTCATTTTTAGCTTATGAAATGTGTTCATGACAAACAAAATAAAATATTAGCTGAAAAAAAGATTTAATATGCTCTTTTTAAATATCACAGCAGCTTACTGTATACAGACACAATTAATTTACCATTGTTATGCCCACACTGTAATAAAAGGAGAAAGAAGATGAACAGGGATCAGTTCAAATGCAAATTCCTTCTCAAATGGACAAAACCATGTGCACTGCAGTTGGGGCAGATGTAATGGTGCCCACACACGCACCGATTTCAGTGCTATGCGTTTTTGGCTGTACAATGGTTCTTTACAATTTTTCTGCCAGAATTAAGCATGAGCCGATGTGATGGTTATTTTGCTGTCTGTGATGCGATGCTGTGCGATTTAAGCACATTTTTTCACTGGCTTTTTCTGACCTTTATTTTGTTCGAGTTCACATGTTTTAAACCTGCAATAAAGTTGTTGATACCAATTTGTATGTAATTATTCCCCCCCCCCCAAAAAAAAAAAAAACATCGTATAGCATCGGCTCGTATGCCTGTATAATGCTGAGCCCGATGCTATGCGATAATGTCCAAAAAAGTACCTGCTGCACATACTTTTTTGGACATCTAAAATCGGCCCCCGGGAACGCGCATAGCACAGCATCGCGTCGCACACGCCGCACGAATACACCCCGATAATTGTACGCACGATGCGTTTTGTACTTTAAAAGTACAAAACGCATTCTAAAATCGATGCGTGTGTGGGCTGCATAACATGTACAGAGAGAGTCAGATTTGGGTGAGTTATTTTGTTTCAGTGCAAGGTAAATACATTTACTAAAATTTATTTTTAGTAAATACATTTAATAAAATTAATTTTTACACTGCAATATACATCTCACTTTAAAGTAAAACCCCACTCAAATGTAATTCTCTCTGCACATGTTACATCTGCCCCACCTGCAGTACACATGGTTTTGTCCATTTGAGAAGGAATTTGTCTGAGTTGAGTGAACCAGGATAAGGGCCTAAGTACTGTACAGCTATACAACACTGTGACACTCCAATAGCACATTGATAGGCTTGGGACCCTTTATAGAGCCAAGTAAACAATACGCACCTGCTATCTTATCAGCCTAAACTTTAGGTCTGGTTACAGAAGTGATGTTGTTGTGGTACGTTATGCACAATTTAAAATTATAATGGAAATATTTAAGATTTATAACATGGGTAAACTAGAGTACTTGTATTTTTAAGGAGGGCATTAAGAGTATTTTTAGTATTTATTTCATGACCATTGGAAACAGGAATTGCTTAAAATGAATACCCTATCCAAAATTCTTAGGACAAGAAATAGTTTAGATATAGATTTTTCCATAGTTTGGAGTATTTGCATACCATAATGATATATCTTAGGGATTTGATCCAAGTTTAACAAAGTCTGCCACTTTCTAAGCCATGCTCAAATTCTCTCTGCACAAGTTACATCTGCCCCACCTGCAGTGCACATGGTTTTTGGCTATTTGAGAAGGAATTTGCCAGAATAACCCCCTAATAATGCATACTCTTATTTATATAATTTCCCCTGAAGAGCACAGTGCATATTTAAAATATAAGAAATGTAAAATGTTACTGTATATGTATATCCTTGTTCCTGCTAAATCAGTAGTTCTATAGAACGTTACATTTGGTTGTAGGCCAGTAATCATCATCATCATCATCATCAATAAACTTCTTATGTATACAAAGTTATAAATGCAGGCAATTTATTTTTTACTAGTTCTAACAATTTTTGTGTAACAAATTTTATGTGCATTCTGCATTGTTCTTTTTTACATCAAACAGTTAAGAATGGCATTGTCTGTCCTTGCTACTGTATGTTACCCTGTATTTATTTATTTTATTCCATTTGTCTGTGTGATGTAGTGAAAAGAAAATACAGAACAGAACAAAAAGTCCAACAGTATAACCAGCAGAGCTCTTATATTCAGATCCTGTAAAATTTAAATGCTACACATATGCTTTTGGCATCTCAAATGTATTTCAGCACTGGACACAAATTAGATATGGATTTTTCCTTGTATATATATATATATATATATATATATATATATATATATATATATATATATACAGTATATATATATCGGGTTGTGATGCCCGGCACTCCGATTCAATCGTTGCAATGTGCCCGGTGCCCTCACAGTAAAGAAATATGTACAGGAAAGGATGCTGGCGGCACTCACGGACTTTTCAAATCAGGGATGCAATAATCCCAAACAGGCAGGCTGCTTTCAACGTTTCGATTTATTATCGTCTTCAGGAACGATAATTATCATCTTCGGTTCCTGAAGACGATAATAAATCGAAACATTGAACGCAGCCTGCGTAGGTAGGACTTCCAATAGTAAGTCATTGCCAGTCACAGTGAGCCAGTGTTGTCTCACAGACTGCACTTACAGTAGCTCACTGATATGAGCTGAGGAATTTGATTTACGGTGGGTCTACAGTCCTGCAGCCCATAGTTAAAATCTGCCACTGCATATTGGGCCTAATTCAGCTTAAAACATGGTAGTGCACAATTATGAGCACTTAAACTGTGGCCACATTCAAGAAAATGCGGCTGCAGTGTAGGGGCCAGTGGGTGGCGGCAACAGAGGACTGTCCACAGGGCAGGCCACCTCAGCTGCATAATGTCACATGCAGCCACTGTGACCCCAAAACACGGTATTTCTGATGACTGGTTTTGGAGCTCGGATGCACAGCCAAGGTGCTACCGTTAATATGCGAGCCACATAATAGTGATGAGATTGCAAATTTTTGTATTCACATCGCAAGGATGGACCCGGAAAGCTGGGTGGGCTTGCCCTGTGCTGGTTGGCCCTCGCATAATACTGACAGAATTACGCCCATTGTTCTTCTATTCCTTTTGCATTTACACATCACTTTAAATATGTATATTAGATCGTTTTAAATCCTTATTTAAAAAAAATAGTTTGTTTAACACACAGACTGACCATTTATTTAGCCAAGAGAAAATACTGTTTCATCTATTCACATTGCAATGTGTACTCCACAAATCAGACAGTCAGAAGCAGTCAGTCACAGTCATGTTTTAGAAAAAGCAGATCAATGTTAGCAGAGGTGGGCAGGGAAAAGAGGGAATGCTACTTATCTCTGTTGGGACTCTATAGAAAAAAGATGGAAGCCACACAGAGAAGTAGAATGTGAAGAATGGAGGGGTAGAGCTGGAGATGCACAACATGAGCCACACAGCTTTTGACTACAAATGGCTTAAGTATCATGTGCAAGATCTGGGCCCCCATGCGGTGGATAGTCTATCCCAATGTGGAGCTTTGAAACAGCTGGCCCCACTGGGGAAATCTCCCATCTTAACCTGGATATACAACACGGAAATTTTTTACTGTAGAATTCTATTTCATCAGTGTATTGTAACATGTGATTATAAACTACATGTTCATGTGTTCATCCATGAACCTTATACTATCTATTTTACTCTTTTAAAATAGTAATTTTGTGTTTCTCTTGAAGGTTATATATCCCTTGTTGAATATACAATTCTCTCCAAGCCTCCGATCTACTTAAACTTTTAAATTTCTTTTTTCAATCTTCCGCTCCCAGTAGTTTAAAAAAGACAGAAAGTCAGCAGCCAGGTCTTGAAATATTCTCTGGCATTTAAGAAAAATAAATTGGTTACTTAATTGCTCTCCTAAAGTATGTCTCAGTAGAAATGATTGGTTGGCTGAAGAGTTTCCTCTGCAACCACTGTAGGGTTTACTTCAAGCATGTTCATTTACATGCAGCCAGGAAATCTGTATCAGGAGGAAATTAAGATCATTATTAGTTTTTTTTCTGTCATTCTTGTGCCTAATCATCCAGCCTAATCCCTAGCTATATTTCTTCATAATATCAAACCAATATTAAATCAGGCATTGCATCTCAACTATAATGCAGCTCACCAAGTTGCTTGAAAGTGTTTGCATTTTCATTTGAACATTGTGATTAATGTGTCAATTGGGATTCTAGTATTCAGCAAAATTACTTTTATAATACAATTTTCTTTTTGTATACCATTATTATTTTTATTTAGCAACAGTAACAATACAATATATTTTCCAAAAATAGTGTTGGCCACATACATTTCCATAATCATTTCTAGAAGTTTTTTTTTTTTTGTTGCCCAAAAAAAGATATTGTAGAGTACTTTGCAAGCAGTGATATTTTATAGCAGAGTTTGATGCATTTAGCTCTAATGGTATTTTTTTTTAAGTAACATGCAAATAAATTAAAGGATATCTTAGTAAGTATTATACTTGTTCACTTCACTAAGATATGTCATTATGGTATTCAGATATTTAAAAAAATATATAAAAAAAAAATGTCCAAAGTACTTCTGGTTACAACCAGGGCCGGATTAAGGGGGGGCTCAGGGGGTCATTACCCCTAAGCCCTCCTCTATCTAGGGCCCCCCTGTGGTCGGCATGTATTCTTAAGGAGTGGCCTCATCATGGGAGGGTTTTTAATCAGAAGCAGCGCTGAGCCTGTGAGGTCTCTTACTGTTATGATCCTATATGTAATCACAAAATTGAACCATGTAAAGAACAATGCCCACCTGGCCTGACAGGAGTTCAATTGCTTAGCGCAGCGGTTCTCAAACTGTGGGTCCTGACCCCAAAGTGGGTCCCGACCTTCTCAGCATGGGGTCTCAACTCCATTTTGCTGACTGTTAGGCTGATGACTTTTCTTATCTCAGTCAGTGATTCAAGGAGTCTGGAAAATCTGTTGAATTGTCTGTTATTTTAGACTCCTCCCATCATGTTGTGCCTCCACAATGCTGCCATGTACGTGCTGTCTGCTGCCTACACATGTGATGTGATGAGCTTCTGCAATAACTTGCTGGGGTCCCGTAATAATTTTTATTGTCTAATGGGGTCTCAGAGCAAACTAGTTTGAGGACCCCTGGTTTAGCGGATTCAAAGTATTGAAGATTCTTGTGATCTGTGAGAATGGTAACCACATGTTTGGCCCCTTCAATCCAGTGTCTCCATTCCTCTACAGCGTATTTAACTGCCAACAATTCTCTATTATCAATATCGTAATTTGCCTCCGCCTGAGAGAATTTCCTTGGTATACTGTAAATGCGCAAGGATGAATCTCAAAAGAGTACTGGTCCTCCTGGGACAAAACTGACGCAACCGCATCCTCCGAGGCATCTACCTCAACAATAAAAGGTCATTTCAGGTTGGGGTGTTGAAGAACTTGGGCAGAAACAAAAGCCTGCTTAAGAAGCTGAAATGAACGCACCGCCTGGGGTGACCGTTTAGAGCGATCGGCTCCATTTGGTGAACGCCACAATGGATGCCACCAACTCAGGAGTGGATAAAATGCCAGTAGCAGCTGGCGAACCCTAAGAATCTCTGGACTGCTTTGAGATTCCCAGATCACTCCCATTCCAGAATGGCTCAAAGTTACTTCGGTTCTATTGAAAACCCCTTGGGAGATAATCAGTGGCGTAACTGTAGCACCGCAGCCCCCGCCACCGTGGGGGGGGCGCTGTGCATGTGGGGGCGCCGGGGGCTTTGGTGCTATAGTTAACCCCCCCCAATCCCCCGCAGACTTCCCTAACTCAAAATGGCCGCCCCCATATAGCACACAGTTCTCTGAAACTGTCTGCTGTATGGGGTGGCCATTTTCTGGTGGTCCTCAGTAGAAGAACGGAGCTGCCGGGACCAGCGCGATAGGTAAGGCTGTGGGGGATTGAGGGGGGGTTTGCATGGGTAGGGGTGCTTGGTAGGGGTGCTTGGTGGGGCGGCGGCGGGGGGGGCCCTAATGGCGGGGGGGCGCCCAAAATGTAGCTACGCCACTGGAGATAATATATCACAAAAAGGATACTTCAGAGACATGAAATTCACATTTCTCCAGTTTAGCTTAGAACTGATTCTCATGCAATTTCTGTAAGACCTGGGAACGTGCGCATGATTTTGTGAAATGGAAGAAGTGTAAATAAGAATGTCATCTAAATACACTACTACAAATTTTCCTAAAAATAACAAAGTACATAGTTGATAAAATCCTGGAATACAGCAAATTCACTCAATCAGGTCTAAATAACCCCCTTAACCCCTACCACCCACAGCCCAATATCCTAAAATGCAGCATTGCATAACAGCGGCAGTCTAAAGTTGATGCAGCTGTTGGAATCTTTACTAAGCATATATAGAATTATACGAGACTAATAAAAAGGAAGATTTACAATTAACTCTGAATGTAAACTGGCTTTTCCATTTCAATACAATACATTTTCAGTTAATCCAGGATTACAACAAGCAGATTTAAACCTTTGCTGTCATAGTCTAATAATTCTTTTTATATTATGTTCAAATCCTCAAGTACAAGATGTGTAAATATGTTAACCAGTGTAAATGATTCTTTATGGAATTAAATCTACAAACAATTAATATGTACATTTTTTTTCTTAGTATTTACATGCTGAAAATGTGCCCAGTATCATGCACAATACAAAAACAAAGGGGTCTATCCTTAGAACCCAGACACAAAAGCTCTAATAAGTCTGTCTTGAATAAAAATAGTGGGAATGGAAGCACCTATTTGGGCTTTAGGGCCTAATTCATGCAGGTGCGCATGCGTAAGCACTTAAACTGTGGCCTCACCATGACCGTAGTAGCAAGGGGCGTGACAATGCAATGGGGTGGCAAGGGGATGGAGATGACCTGTTGCAGGGGCAGTGAAGCAGCAATTTGTTGCAGGGGTCCGGACAACTCAGACATGTCCGGACTGCTTGGGAGGAGTTCTGCATCAGCTGTGTGCCACTGCAGCAAGGAATATGGCCAGACTGCACCTGGCTTCTCAGCTAGGCTGTACAGTCAGGGGTCAGCTAGTGATGTTCAATCACTTCCTTGTATAGCAAAGTGCTTGCATCTTAGTGATTTGCCCACAAGACTTTTTTTTAGCGCTGCTTAATTTCCTCTTTTTTAAAGTGTCTGTGGTGTAGTGTCTATGCTGGTGAGATACCGGCACCAGAACCTCTACCAGCGGTCACAACACCATCTGCAAAATCCTGACTTCATTGCAGATGCTGACACCAACATCCTGACAACCAGCATTCTGATCGTATGCTCTTTATGATCTGTGATGGCTTCTTTACTGTAAAAGTTGTAAAAAATCTTGTTTTTTTTAAATGAAAAAAAGGAACATTCAAATCATATTTTTTGCTAAGCGCTGATGGACCGAGAGAAGATCACCTTAGCCACTTTCCAAGGAATCCCAAGGCAGAGGGACCCCATCAAGTGCATCCCCATGCTCGGCATTATATCCCAACTGGTTGAGTCTGAAAAGTTAAATCCGACTGATGTAGACAGTCAGACTTCAATTGAAATTGAAACTTTACTTTTAAAAAATCATGGGGTTTTCAGTTGTTACAGTACTAGTCGTTGTCAGTTGGTTTTAGATCAATGGACTTTTCACTTCTTATAAACAACTCTGCCAGGTACTGTAGATATAAAATCAGTTCATTTCTGTTAAGTATCTACAATATTTGTAAAATAAGCATTCACTTTCAATTAAATAGACTGAAAAATATATTTATATCTGTACTCTGATGGTTTTCCATATACTGCATAACACAGGGGACAAAATAAATAAATGGATACTGTGATGAACACAACTAATGCACACTAAACTCAAAATACTATTACAGAATGATTTAAAAGGTCCCATACTGTATATTACGCACCAATGGGGTAATTCCAGTTTACTCAGACAGGGCCAAATTTGGTCCCATTCTGATGTTTGGGGCTCTGTGCATGGCATATTATGCACTAGTGTAGCTCCCCTTTGCATAGTTGCTGAGACAATGGCAAGGATCGGGGTGGACCAGGTCCGACGGCGGCGGTGGGGATGGGAGTCGCCCATGGGAATGCCCATTGTTTTATGGGCATCCCCATGAAAACACTGGGCGATCCCATGGCTTAACGGGCGCTGGCATGCCTGCCACGGGTGGGCGGCTGGCATCACAGGAAGTCAGCTGTCCACCCCATCTTTGGGCAGGCACAGGCAAATAAAAGTCAGTTCAGACTGACATTTATTTGTGAAGCCTGGAGAAATAATTTGGCATGCGAGGGGATGTTTGTTCATTACACATCACATTGCATGGTACTAAGGGGAATTGGCAGTGGTGGTGGTGGGGGGTATCCGGCATTTAGCGTCTCTGGTGCTTGGTAAGCTGCAATTTTCACAGCTTACTGAGCAAACCAGAATCAGGTCCCAAATTTGAACATGCTACTGATACATTACTGAGCACTTCCCAATAGTTTATGATGGGTATTTTTAGGTAGACAGTGTGTGGCATTTTTAACTTACAGTAGTTGAAATGAGACTAGGTTCTTTAAGATGAGGGAAATTCTTTAACATTCAAGTATTTGTGTGGAGTGCCACATGACCTCCCGACAGTCAGGATTCTGACAGTCAGTATACTGACATCAGATTCCTGACTGTTAAATGCCTGACAGTTGGGATCTTGACTTACATATGCTACTCACCCTTGTGGGGGGTCCATGACCCCCATAGTGAGTGAATAGAACCTGTGGCGGGTGCAGCGAGCCTCCAAGCCCTTAGTATGGGGTGTGCAGCGAGCCTGCAAGGGGATTCGATATACTCTCCCCCCCTGTTCAAGTATCCTCAGTTGGGATTCCGATTATGATATACTTACTGTCAAAATCCCGAATGTCAGGCCTCCATACCACACCCATTTGTGTGTTGCTGACATATTTTGTATTTATTGCAGCCAAAAGTATAATTATTCCAAATTATTTTACACATTTCTACCCTTCATGGGATCTTTTTCAAGGCTTTTGACAAAAGCCTTATAAAACCCCCAAGGAGCGTAAAAATACATCACCAAGAGCAAGGTCTAGAGGCTGCAACAAGGTGCACACAGGATGGAAACAACAGCAAGCTGACCTGGGTTTCTGCTTGTGTTATAACATATTTTTCCACTACTACATTAAATTGTTTTATATAAGTTCACCATCTCTGGAGGCTCTAAGTAAATGGAGGTTAGGAACTGCATTCTACAGTGTTGTTTGGAATTTGAAGTTTGACAAAAAACTATCTTATCAATAGAAGGGTATTATCTTTCATGTACTATTATCACCGGTGAAAGAATTTTTCACTTTGTTGTTTGCACCTGTATGGGGTGTAGAGGATCACTCCAAGAGTGTATTTTTCCTGGCTCCTTATTGTTACAGGTTGAGTATCCTGTATCCGGGCATCCATTATCCGAATTATTCCAAAAAACGTGGTTTTTGGAATCATTCGAATTTTTTTTGTTTGTTTGTTTTTTTTACCCCCCTAACCCTCTTTTCATACTTACCTAGTCCCAGGGCGTCCACAGCAGGCCTCCGGCATCTTCTCCAGGGTCTCCAGCGGTCCCAGGAATGCATTGCGCGAGTGCCGGTGACGTCACCGGTGCGCGCGCACACCCGCGCAATGCATTCCTGGGACCGCTGGAGACCCAGAGAAGATGCCGGAGGCCTGCTGTGGACGCCCGGGGACTGGGTGGACGCCGAGGGACCACCGGACACCATCAGGGGACAGGTAAGTATGGCAAAAAAAAATGTATTCCAAAAACCGAAAAATTCCCCTATCCGGAATGCTCGTGGTCCCGAGCATTTCGTATAGGGGATACTCAACCTGTATTTGCACATTGTGAATATCCAATTCTGCATATGTTAACCCTTAGAGTTCCAAGTGAATTTGTCAAAATAGGTGTAAAAATTGCCAAGAAAACATTGACCTGTAATGTTTACCGTATATAGGATTTATAATCTTTTTTTACACATTTTGGGTGAAATTTAAAAGGATGAGAGATTCAGAAAGTGAGAGATTTGGTAAGAAATATACAATTTTTTTTAAAGCGGCAATCATATACACTTCATAATCAAACTGGTTTGCAGTGTAAATGATTGCCACTTTAAAAAAACTAGAGATTTCTCACCAAATCACTTTCTGAATCTCTCATCCTATTAAATCTCACCCTGTGTATTTGAGTTTATTCCTCATGTGAGTGGCACTGACATTTTAGTGAATACTTAGTGAATATTTATATCTCTCAAAGAGATTTTGGCACTCAAAGGTTAAGAAACATTGGAATTACAGTACTGTACCTAATTCTTTGATGCTTTCGGTGTCAATTTTTTTTCATTTCTACAGGAAGGTTTTCTTTCTCCCATCTAACCTCTTTTGAATGTCAAGGAAATTGCCTTTAGACTGAGTAAACTTTGATATAAAAAATGATTGTATATTACAATTAATGTGTTATTTATGGCTTGTGAAAGTGTGATTGCTGTTGTCATTATTGTAATTATGTGTCAAGGAAGTCAATGCCCATGCACAGTGTGTTGGAAGTGGTTCAAACCTGTATGTTACCTAGGAGTTTAAAAAAATATTCTAAATCTGCAAAGAAAGCAATAGCTCAGTTGTGAGTGGAGGTACAGATGGGATTCAGCAATTGGGAATCAAGTAGATACAATTGGGGCTGATTCAGACCAATTTGGTCAGGTCCGAATTCGGCCCTGTTTTCGATGGTGGAGGGTATGCGAATGAGCAAATATGCGCATATGCATACCTCCTGTGCGAACGCCATATAAACATTGGGCGTTCCCCTGGGAGTGCAGGCGTGTTGATGCCTGCGTGGGGTGGGCGGCTGACATCACATGACGTCAGTGTTCGCCCCCAATTTGGCTATCAGCGGCCTTCTGAAAAGTAAGTATTGGCTTACATTTCAGACCAAAGGCTGCAGAAATCATTCAATAAACAGTGAGTTGGGGGGGGGGGGGGGTGTTTGGTGTCCGTTCGGCTGTTTTATTACTGAGAGCACTGTGTCGTATATTAGACCTATCACTAATATTTTGAGGAGTTTTCATAGTACATATGGGTAAGTTTTGGTTTAATTGTTTCATTATTTATTTGTTTCATTTATATATTTTGGCTACTACATATTTCTGAATACTTCGGTTTGGAAGTTATCATATTATAGTTATTTCCATTTGGCCAACTTTGTCAATAGCAGAACACATCTCTCGTTACAGATCCCAAGCTGAGACTCCCTGTTGATCGAACAGTCATTAATCAGCTCTTGCTGGTTAACCAGTTTGTTCCCAGTATATATTCCCTTATTATCATTGCTGCCTGGAGTCTTACTATTTGATGTAATTAATCCGTTCTTGCTCCCAGCATGGTACTTAGTATTGCCATTAGTGATGGAAGTCTTATGCTGTAAATTAGTAATAGTTTTTTTCCTGGGGCTTTTTTGAGGGGGATCTGTTTTCTGTGGGATTGGAAAATATGACTGGATTATGTTTCATGGCAAATCTGATGCAATTTCAGTAACAATCATTATTATTTTAATTCCTTTGCTATCACTAATAAATGTACCACATTTCTAATTGAACACAATATACTCAGTTTTACTTAATTGTAATGCTAGTCATGGATTCAGTTTATGAAATGTAGGGGTTTCTTCATACAGTGAAAATACATTAATCATGTCATTAATCTCCCGATTCTAGCTGTGGTAAACTGCCAGCCCTTTGTTCTTTTTCAATTTGAGCCAGATCAGAGAACAAGTTAGCAGCTGCATTCCTCTCATTAAACCATATGCAGGTATTTTAGCATACAGATCTAACTTGTGGGCCTCTCAATGCCTCAGAGTACATGAAGATGGAAGAGTAGTAAATAGCACAGTAAAGTTATGGGCCCGACACACGGGCCGACTTTCATGCATTGTCTGAGTGATTTTACTAAATTGCTCAGAAAATTCCTGACAATGCATGTAAATCGATGTGTGTGTGTAGACCACACAGCGATTTAAATGCGCGGGCCCGCCGGTCTGAATCCATCAGCGATTAATAACCTGCATGCTGGTTATTAATCGGTCGGGGCCAGTGTTCCCCATATACAATAGGGGAGACTATAAAGTTGGCACTGTATTGTTCAGTGGCCAAGAGGATGTTGGCTTTAACTAGGCATGAATTTCCCTCAAGCCAAAATAATTTATCTAAGATTAAACATGGATATGACTGGTGGTAAACAGGTCACAGTTCAAATATGATGATAATAACTAAGACGATACAGTAGATGGCTGAGAAAACATTGTAGACAAACTGTTCCAGCCATAATATTACCAATTATCAGTGGCGTAAGTTTGTCCCAGTTGCCCGGAGGCAAGATGAATATTGGTGCCCCCCCCCCCCCCCCCCACACACACACACACACAACGTTATTCAAAATATATATAGTCTGTTATGAAATATATATTATATACTGTATGTATATACAGAAAGAGAGGGAGAACACATATATATTTCAGAACTCAGCCACAGAAGCAATTTTGATGGCTTTCAATTAATGGATTTAAACTGGAAGTGGTGGTGAGGTGCCCCCTTGAGAGCAGGAGCCCGGCGGCAGATGACTCCATTGCCTCCCAGAGTTCTGCCTCTGCCAATTATAATGCAATCTGAGTTGTGGTTAATCTACTTCCTCTTAACTGGGGGTGGGCAAAATGTTTAAATGGAAAAGAAGGAGAGACCTTGAGACCTTGCTGGGAGTTAGGCTGTGGGATCCACCTGATGTCTTCTGCCACAATTTTATACCTATCCCGAGACCTCCAACCACTAGTGTATTTAACTTACTGGTATTCCCGCCTTCTTGAGTCTATTATGTTTTTCCATACCTTGGAAGCTGTCGATACCATACACTCCCCTCACTGTTTTTTTAGCACTCTGTTTATCTTTTATATCAATACCTATACCAATGGAGTTTAATGTCTAATCTCTTCACCAAGTATACTTTTCATACAGGTATATTGCATTTATATACTACTGCAGATAGACATACGCATGGGGAGAATATACTAATTTCAGGCAGCTAGCACTCTAGTTGTAGTCATAAGTAAAGCTGCATACTGTAACTGCGAGGCAGCAATTATTCATTCTTATCGTGACTTTCCACTGCAGCTCTGTTAAAAAGTAACATGTGACAGACTTTTTATTCTACCTCCATTATGAACAACAAATCTCAAAGTCCTTAGACAGGCTAAAATGCTGCTGACAAAAGACAGAAATTTCATACAGAAAAGAATAAAAGTTAATGTGAAATCATTATACACTCACTTCTATATAATTCCATCAATCTACAGAAAATGTATTTGAGCTAGAAAATTACAAGCCAGCTAATCATTAAAACTTAGATTTCTGCATTGTACAAATGTCTGTTTTCAATAAAGTTCACCTTGTAGTTCATAATGTTAACATATATATATATATATATATATATATATATATATATATATATATATATATTATAGATGTACAGTATAGTATATATGCAGATTATTTTATCACATTTAAATGATTAAAATTCTAACATAGAGGTCATGCAGCACTGCTCTTCAATATGTACAAGGGAATGGGAGGCCAGTATAAGTATTAGGAACCATTAATAATGGTTCAGTTCTGTTTTGTGTTCTGTTCAGTTTGTGTTTGGCATTTGATTCTCTGGTGGCCACCACTGGTAGGTCTGTGCCATTACAGCTCAGTATTCTGTGAGCTCAATTTATTCACAAGTCTGCAAGGTAAGGAGCTCGTTATTGCAGCTTGGGAGCTGTCTGGATCTCTCTCAGCTGATTAATCACTTGAGCCCTTCATAGGGGATTCTCTATAGCTCTGCCCTGCCCGTGATAGCTTCTAGCTTCTAGTTCCTGAGTCCTAGCTTCCTGTTCCTTTCACAGGTAGCTGCTAGTTCCTGTTTCCTGCTGGCCCTCTGTCAGGTTACTGCTCTGTTAGGAGCTCACCAGCCATCTGCTGGTCATTAGTTAATTTCTCCCTGCACTCAGCCCAGTGCAGCCTTTCTGGCCTTTGGCAGTTCCAGCCTGCCTACTTTCAGTAGCAGAATCCTGTCTGTCTGCTCCAGTCTTGCTCCAGTCTGTCTGTCCCAACTTGCTCTTTACCATCCTAAACTGCTGGATGTTCCACAGTCCTGCTGTTCCTATTCCACGTCACGTAAGTGCTCCAGTGGAGCCTGGTTTTGTTCCTTGTTTATTTATAAAGTCCTGGCAAGCTGCTATATTCCTTAGTTGTTCAGTATTGCCTGAAGTTCCTTTGGTCCAGCTCCTTTAGGTGTGGAGAGGCCCACGGTAGTGGGCATACGTTTGTTTTGGTGGTACCGTGTGTTTGTGTACTTATTATTTGCTTTGATGTGTTTTAGGTTGGAGGCACCCCAGTTCTGTTGTGTCCGGTGTCGGCGACTGGGTAGCCCTCCTTGTCATTGGCCTGGTGCCATTAGGCAGGTTGTTTCCCCAGGCAGGCCCAGTAGTTAGATAACCTTTTGACTGTACCCTTAGGGGGTCCCGGTTCTTTGTCCTCTCATAACACCTGGCTGCACAGGAGCTAGGGCGGGCTTAACTCGCCCTTTCAAACGTGGCAGCTACAGGCGAAGCCTAGTATCTGCAGGAACCGGTCACCGTACTTTGGGGGTCAACAGAGTCAGCATAGGGTCCCACCGTGGCTGACCTAAACAGCAGTCCCTGCATATAATGAAAGGTCAGTAACCAACTTTCTAACTTTTAATATATAAGGCCAAATATTAAACTTTTTGTATTAATTTTTATTATTTTGAAGCACTACATACAACATCAAAGTACCAGCTGCAGCACTTCACTCTTAAATGGAAATAATTGACATTTCAGTTCATAGGGCCTTTAAGAAGGCTTGAGGTTTATGTGTGCTTATGAACTGAAATATTTTGTTTATTTTAAAGACTTAATTTTATACAAATCTTCAAGGTTTTTAATATTTTCCAGAATAGAGGATAATTGAATAGCTTTATAGTGGACAATAAGTCCACTATAAGTTTACTAAACTAGAGATTGGTAGATCCATTTCTTTATGAGAGTCATGAAAAGTTTAAAATAATAATGATAAACAAAGAACAATTAACAAAGAGAAAGAATATAATTTGCAATTCGCATAAAGGAGCACTCAGTGCAGAATTAAAATATTCTCTCTCCAAAAACGATAATTGAATAGCCCCTGGTGAATCAATTACTGTAGTTGTGGTAAATTACCACAGCTAATTGAATGCCCCCCTAAGTAGTAATGGGTGTGGTATGCCGACCAGACAGTTGGGAGTCTGACGGTCATTATACCAACATCTGAATCCCAATCGCAGGTAGTCCAACAGGGGGGCAAGCACAAAGAAGCCCCTTGCGGGCTCAATGTGCTTGTTATGCTGCCCTCGCCATGCTGCCCTCGCCATGCTGTGCTCGCCAAGCTGCGCTCCCCACAGCTTCTATTCTCCCTCTATGGGAGTCATGGACCTACACGAGGGAGTACAGCCCCTGTCAGTTGGGATCCCGAATGCCAGGCATATAAACAGTCGGGATTCAGATGTCGGTATAATAACCATCGAATCCTAACTGTCAGGACGTCATATGGCACTTTTACTAATAGAGCTGCCACAAAGTAAATTACCCCAATTAAGACAATAACAATAATTATCAATTGTAAATTATAAATTATACATCAAGTAACATATTTTCTCCTCACAAAATCATATTACTTGAGTAAATAGTCATATTTCCTGAGGGTCATTCCCACCCTTAAGTTGTTCTGTGCATTAGGTCTGTAGCTTAATATCTAAAGGATCTCATAGTTATTTAAGATGTGTTCCCTTCCCCGGGGAGTCTGTAATGATTTCAGGATTATTTGCACCCTAGACACTACAATGTTTGTAATGATGCCTACCAGTGCCAGACACCACCGGTAAGTAAGGGTCTTCCACAGAAATAAGATAACTTATCTCTCAAACTTCTCTAGGTCACAGAATGGACATCATACCCTAGATAAGAAAAAACATAAGGGCTATTTTCATATTTTTTTTCATGGCTAGTTGGCAGTAAAACTGATTGAGTGCTGTAATGAGTGGGAGCTCAACCTGGCACTTGACTCAACCTTGTTCTTTACTTTGAATCAAAAGCATCATTGCTCAATTTGACATCTCCAACATTCTTCTCTGTCTCCTCAAGAAAGACATTCACTTTTCGACAAAGCCATGTGAGATCTTTATTATATGCTGTGTGGATTAAGAACATCTGGCAACTAGCTAAGGTAACAAGACTATACAGTAGTTACTGATGAGGGGATACTATAAACACACAAACAAATGTGCTTTACTAATCGAATAATTAATATAGATATTGATCTAGAATAATCTAGGTTCCCACTGACTAGACTGGGGCATAAAGAGCTCTGTGTGTGTGTGTGTGTGTGTGTGTGTGTGTGTGCGTGTGTGTGTGTGTGTGTGTGGGGGCACTTGGTTAGGGAGATCGCCTGACTGGGAGGGGGAGTTGGATACGGCTTTTATTTTATGTATTACCCTTGTAGTTTTCATATCTTCTGATTCTTTTCCTATAAATTCCTTATGCTATACTCACATAAGTACTGTATTTAGATAGTGTAAGAAAAAGCTGACAAATTTTCTATTGTTACTGTACCTCCAAAGCCAGTGGCATCCCTACCTTTAATAACACCCGGTGCAGTAGTATATTGTGCGCATGGTTTCACCGTATGCTGGCAAAAATAGGTATGGCTTCACATGGTAGGGTTGTAGCCTCACATTGTAGGAGCATGGCCTCACATTGTAGGAGCATGGCCTCATGCCCTGAACCCCTGTTTTCATCATTGCAGCTGTACAGAGATGCTGGGCTGCACTCAGTGGGCACCCCTTCCACATTCTGCCCACTTCCTAGGGAATTGGGCAGAATTCAGGAGGGATCCCCACTGCTCCGTGGGCACATGGGACTATCCCAAAAATTGTGAGTCTCCTGGAGAGTAGGTAAGTATGGTAATAGTGCTCGAAGTGAACATTTACAAGTGGGGCTATGGACATTTCAACAACCCCCCACCCTGTCTCCTTCCCCCAGGCCACATACCATTTAACCTGACACCCCCAGCTCTCACCGCTGCGCTGAACAAAAGCAGCATTTTCTTGCTCTGGGTACACCTCTCCATCGGTGGCAGCAACACTGGTGCGGGAGCCAGGACGGGCTAATCTGTTAGCCCCCCCCCCCCCCTCCCAGCAGTGCAGTTTGAAGATGACACTTAGCATCGGCCGCCAGCCAATCCTGGCTCACGGACCGGCTACCAATAAAAAAAAGGGCAACTTTTTTTAAACCTAGTAATGGCCAATCACATATTACTGACCACCAGCCAATTATAAGCTGCTAAGCAGCCGCAGGGGGTGCATGAAGGCTGCAGTGGGCGCGGTGCAGGACCTGTCACGCAACCCAAGTTGAATGGAGGCTGGAGTGGGCGCCGGACCCCCGGGGGATTTAGACTGCGGCCAATGCTGGACCTGGAGATGTAGGCAACAACGGGCACCAGACATGCAGAAGAAGGACGCAACATTCTTTTGATTGGTAGCCGATCTGTGAGTCAGGATTGGCTGGCAGCCAATGCTAAGTGTCATCTTCAAACTGCACTTCTGGGTGGGACCAGATTAGTCTGTCCTGGCCCCCGTACCAGTGTTGCTGCCACCAATGGAGAGGTGTACCCAGAGGGACACCTCACCAAGCAAGTGCGGCTTCTGTTCAGTGCTCGGATCCCACATTGGATCCTAGCACGTACATAAGTAGACAAAAACGAAGTGGCGGTGGGAAGTGGCGGTATGTCATACTGCCGTATACCGCCCCACTTCTAGCACTGGTAATACTAGTAACTGATACCACCTTACTTGCATATTATTTATTTATGATGGTACAGAACATATTTGGGCCATTTTGCCTACAGCATTCAAATAGAGCATGTATTTCTAACACCTAGTATATAGCATCTATGTAAAGAAAATCTGATACATCAGATTGTGTTCATTAGTAAATAATGTATATTAGAAAGAATAATGCACCTTGTAGTGTATATTATTATGAACATTAGCCCTTGCCTAGTATTTCTGTGGCTTTGTAAGCACTTTGCCTGTTGGGGACACTGAGACAGTTTTGGAACTGCAATATGGAAGCAGAGGACAACAATAGCACTACATACTTCATTGCTGTCAGTATGTAATTGCTTACTCTTTTTTGTCTCTTGCTACTTACTTAAACTTAATATGACAAGAACATAAATCAATAGTTGACTGATGGGTTTTGTCAGGTTTTTCTTCTTAATTTAGTATGATTTATGACAGGTTAAGTATTTTGTTTTGAGTTTGTCTTGTCTTCTTTTTTTCATTACAATTAAAATTGACTGCAATAATTTGACCTGCAAAGCAGTTGTTTAGCTTGCATATATTTTGCTATAGTAACTTTAGCATGGTCTCCCTTTCCTTCTTCACATTCGCAAGGAGAGGCAAAGTCAGGGAGTAAATATTCAGCTTTTCCCACAGTACACAGCCTTGAACTGTCAGAAATGTCACAGGTTAATGGCACAACTGTGCTCCATTTATCTTATTCTGACAGCTCACCCAACCTAACACAATCTAACAACATCCTTTCTGCACCAGGTGACAGTCCTGGCCCCTGTCCTCTGAATATTGTTCCTCCAAAGGCATTTAAAATAGTTTTGCATGTACTGTAAGCACAGTGCAACCTTTGCTGTATAAAAACTATGCTACAGTATGCAAACTTATTTTCAAACTTTGAAAGTATTTAATTAGTAAGGTAGCGCATTTGATTAGGTGCTAATAAAAATTATGCATAGTGTTATTAGGCATGACCGATTAACAATCAATTTGTTAGTAAGTAAAGCACAACTTAATAATAAAACCTAGTGAAATGGAAAACTTATGTAATATTTTCTATAACTTAAGTTTCCCATTTTAAAGATGGCACTAAAAATATTTCAACTTTTAACTTGGACATAAATTCCATATTTTTTGCGAATGGCGTATCAAAATGATTACAGCAGTAATTTGTGCAACCACTATACATTAATACTGAATATGCTACAGTACCTCTAGAACAGGCATTCCCAACCACGGTCCTCAAGGCACACCAACAGTGCAGGTTTTAGTGATATCCAGGCTTCAGCACAGATGGTTTAATTAGAATCACTCAGGTACTAATTAATTAAGTCACCTGTGCTGAAGCCTGGATATCACTAAAACATGCACTGTTAAGGTGCGTACACACGGGTGCAATTTCAGCACATATCGCTGGGAATATGGTCGCTGAGCGACCATATTGCCAGTGATTTGTGTGTGCTGTCGGCGATGAATCGCCGGGTGCGCGCTCCCGTGTGCAGCCCCTGATGGTCGCTGGTCGCAAGCTATTTCCCTGCCTCTTCCCCCGGCAGAGTCTCCTGATTATCAGCGACCATCTCTGGTCGCTGATGAACAGGAGAGACACTCAGCAATATACTGCTCAGCAATATATTGCTAGCAATATATTGCTGAGCAATATATCTCCCCCGTGTGTACGGGGCTTTAGTTTGCCTTGAGGACCGTGGTTGGGAATGCCTGCTCTAGAACTTCAACTACAACAACAGAATTGTAGAGATGTTAACTGGATGATGGTGGTTAGAATACCTCTCCTTTTCTCTCTCTATACTGTACATTTTCTTTAGGTGAACTCATTAACTATGTTGACTTCCAATGTCATTTATATGCTGATGATATTGAAATCTACCTTTCCTCCCCTGACCTATCCCTGCTCTTCACCAACTGTCTCTCTGCCATCTCTTCCTGGATATCCCAGTGCTCTCTTAAACTTAACAGGTCTAAGAATGAAAAGTCAAAATGATAAACAAATAGAACAAGATGTCACCTATATAACACAATATAACCATTCTGCAAATGTAATTATGAACATACTAGCCAAACATTGGCACATTCTTAAGCAGGACAGTGATTTATGCAATATCCTCAAAGACAGACCCGCTGTTATATACAAGAAGGCACCATATTTGAAACAGAAACTTGTGTAAAACCACATCAAACCAAGGACCATGACACAAGCCACAAAAATGAGTTTTACTACTGTGGCAAATGCCCAGGGTGTAAAAACATGACCAACAACACTGCCAACGGTACACAAACATGGTCATCTACCACAACAGTTAGATAGGTTGAATTGGTTAGATAGGTTGAACTCGATGGACTAACATCTTTTTCCAGCCTTAAGTACTATGTTACTATGGGCCTTATTCTAGTTCACTCTTTCTGACAAAATCCTTCTTGGATGGACAAAACCATGTGCACTGCAGGTGGGGCAGATGTACAATGTGCAGAGAAAATTAGATTTGGATGAGTTATTTTGTTTCTGTGCAGGGTAAATACTGGCTGCTTTATTTTTACACTGCAATATAGATCTCACTTTGAAGTAAAACCCCACCCAAATCTAATTCTCTCTGCACAAGTACCATCTGCCCCACCTGCAGTGCACATGGTTTTGTCCATCTACTGTAAAAAGGATTTTGTAAGAAAGAGTGAACTAGAATAAGGCCCTATGTTACTATGTAATAGGTACAATCTTTCAAATCTGTCAAAATCTAACCTGTCCAAACCAGGGTGTAATATACATTTTGAGATGCTCGTGTGGTATTAATTACTGTACATAGGCAGCACCATAGACCCACTAAAGAATAGAATTTACGATCACATAAGGAACATCCGCAATGGGTATGAACAACACAGCGTGACGCTACACTAAAAAGAGCTATATGGATCAGACCCCAAAGGTCTTTTCTTTATGGCAATAGAAGCCCCTGATTAAAATTGGAGAGGTGGAAACTTTACTGGATCTTTAATTTAAAAACCATGGCTTCAAAGGGCCTCAACATTGAATGCATTAATGGTCTCATCACGGCATAAACCACCCTTTTAGGCATTATTACCATAGAATTACATATCCTGATGAAAAATACAGCACCACCACACTGTCATCTATATTACAAAATAAAATCACCCCAATAGGATAATTATTACACCATTCCTCCCCTATAAACCATTTGTGAATCAAATTTCAGTAATACGAGATATATAGGTAATATGACAACTATTATACATACTGCACCATCACAGGTCTTATATGTCGTATCTACTTTCATATCAAACTACAGTACGTAGGTTAGGAACCCCTTCCGCTGCTTAAAAATTCATTGATATAAGTGCATTATTTCTCCCAAGAACTCTCCTTTCAAGTGGTATGATTGACATGCTGTCCACCAATTAAGAGAAAGTACTAGTGGGCACACCCACCCACCAGTGGACATAAAAACCAATCACACACAGATGAATGTAACGCTGGAAAAAAAGCTGCAAGGATGAAACGCATTGCGACGATTCACAGTTCATCACAACTAACATCTGGGTCTCACTACAGCGGTGATTCCGGACTGGCGACCTCTCGTGAGAGTGGCATCCTGAAGTCGTGCACACTTTGATCCTGTGTTGCCGGGCTGTGTGTCTCACTGCACAGACACCAACCGCAGTTTAGAGCCTCCGCAGGGACAACAGAGACAGCACCATTGCACTACGGCAAAAGGGTAACCAGCAGGTAGCGGGACGCCGCTTCTTGCTGGGACACTTTCGTTCAGACATTCTCATTGACTTTTACTGGAATTTACTAGCATTTATTGGACATTCTGTCTGCTTAATAAAGTAGGACAGTAACTCAACATTATCCCCAGTGCACATTGCACCTTATTCCCCACAACCCACCCTGCCCAATCAAAGACTGCTGCGGTCACCTATAGTGAACATAAGTCCCAGGTGAGGGACCTATGGTTAATATGGGTCCCTCAAAGATACCCTAACACACCTTAAGGGTCGCATAGAGTGATACCTTGCTGGCCTATTCCTGTGAAAATCTCCAGGACAAATTGATAGAACAACTTTTAGATAAATAAAACCACTGCTTTTCATTTAACTCAGTCTCATTCATTAAGCTACAGTTTGTGACACATAACAACAGAAAGGTGAGCGATTAGTATCATTCACAATTACTGCTCTATTCTGAGGGTCCTTGGACAACCCGCTACTCATCAGCCCCTTTCAAACCATAGTCACAGATACAAAATCCACCTTACTTGAATAATTTGAGCACTGTTGCCAATCCGATATATTCATGTCTAAGAATGAGCTCATCAGCTTACCACCCTTCAGTGCAATCACACTTCCAACAATTTTATTAAAATATTAATGGCACTTCTTCTCTAGCCCCTTATGGGGCCTACACACATTGCGCTTTAGGGGCACTTTCTGAGTGTTTTACTAGATCGATTAGAAAATCGATTAGAAAATGCCCCTACATTGCTCCATACACAGTGATAGCGATGCGTGATCTGTGTTAAGGAGCCCATACACGGTCCGTTGTGTATGGCTCCGTTCTGTACTATGCGATGCGCGCTCCCGCGTATGTGCTGCACATACTTTTTGTACTAGCTATACATCGTATAGGATCGCAGTGCATGCACACTGCATGCACTAGGGATGCGATCCGATGTGTGCTGTTTAAGCACACAACGGATCCGATTAACGGACCGTGTATGGGGGGCTTTACACTATCGCTTGGCGATTAATATCCAGCACACTGGATATTAATTGGTCAGGGCCAGCTTTCTCACCGGAGCAACTGCACCCCTTGCACCTATGGTAGTTACGCCCTTGCTCTCAAAACCCACTTCTTCATCACACCCAGCTAAATCTCATCCTAACCCTTCCTTTCATGCTCACTGTCTATCCCATCTGTGTCACGCCTGTCTGTCTGCTCCATCATGTTACAATGTAAACTCTCACAAGCAGGGCCCTCTTTCTTCATGTGCTTTTCATTCTTTCACTTAAATACCATCTTCAATGGCACCAAATCCTGTGGCTTTCTGCTTATTTCAGTGTTGTCTGCTGATGCAGCTATTTTTATGTACCCTGTACTTGTATTCTGTTGTATTCAACTTTAATTCAATGTTTCCTGTTTTGCATATTCATTTATGTTCTCTGAAATTTGGCATGCGGATCGCTTGTAGCAACATATAAATAAAGGATAATAATAATAATAATAATAATAATAATAATAATAATAATAATAATAAATAGTCCTAACTATCTCCCCTGAAGGACAACCCCCCCCCCCTACAGCCTAACCTTCCCCTGCATACATACAGTATGATCAGAACTCCAGCATCGACATTGTGATGTCAAGACCCCAGCACCGGTCTTCTGACCAGTGTCAGGTTAGTTACCGGTGTCCATATCCGACCACCGGTATGCTAACCTGATCACGAATTCTAGCACACACTGTAATAAAATTCCATATACATTTGGCTTATTACTGATTCTCAAACAGTGTAATGTCTAACAAATAAAGAGTTTTGTTTAACACACTGAAAAAACACATACCTAACACTACTGTAATCACAATGAATACAAAAACATAATTGCCCTGTATGTACAGTATAATGTATTCTATTAACCAGTAATTTATGGATACCATGCCCATTGCAATCACTTATGTTACTATCATTGCAAGCTCAGACAATACATGATGGCTTAGTAGAATAATGGTGATGTATAGTGTTTCTAAATCTGGAAAAAACGGGGATACTAATACTTATGTTTCAGGTGCCTGAAGCAGACTTCCATAATTGGAAAATTAATTTACTGTTTCTGAGTAAATGGCACGGAAGCTTTAGGCCATAAGAGAATCAAATATAGCATTTAACATTAAATGGGTCAGTGACTCATAAATATGGCAGCTTAACTTTGCTGTGCTAGCATTTTTAATTCATGCACTTTTTACAGATTAATTATTTATTAACACCAAATAGACTGGTTTGTGGCACTTGGTTTTATTGCAGAGGTTGATGTAATTTGTAACACAATTTGTATCGGTCATAGGTTACATAAACCTAAATGGATTCCTCCCTGGGTAATTTAGATCTTGAATCTGAATTAGTGGACAGCTGTTCTGGAAAGAAATTAGGAGTTCATTTTCTTGTGCAATCTCTCAGACTGTTGTAGATATTTTAGGCATTTTAGATAATAATATAAATATGTGCAATTGTAATATGTGATAGACTAAAACATCGGGAAGCTTTACGCATGGCCTAGCACACCATGGTGTCCAATAAATCATTTGTCAGGATACAGAGAAATAGAGGCATGAGCGCAATACATAATGACATGTGGTAGATGGGCTACAGACACAAGGCAAAACATAACTGATAAAAAAATCTATTTGTTATAATTACAAATTTACTTTACCCAATTTAATACATAAGTTCAATAAATAGTTTCAAAGTGTGAAATGCATTATAATGCCACAACATCAAACTATAAATTATACCATATATCATTTTCATTCATATTAAGCATTTCTGTCCATGTCCAAAGAAGTAAGCAACGTGATACCGTATGTTGCCTAATGTGACAGAGCTACGAACAGCTGGGACATATTCATAAACGTTTTATTTATATATGTTATGAATGGATATATTATTATTAATAATAACATTAAATACATGAAGTTACAATACAGAATACAGTTACTCAAATACAAGAGTAGATAGAACACTTTCATTTAAATATATACATAATTTATATAAATACAGGTTGAGTATCCCTTATCCGAAATGCTCGGGACCATTAGCATTTTGGATTAGGGATTTTTTAATATTTTTTTTCCCATACTTACCTGGTCCCTGGTGGTGCCCCGATGGTCCCCCGACATCCACCCAGGGCTGGTGCAAGGTTTCTTGACACCCTAGGTAAAACTTCTGCCTCCCCCCATTTCATATATACATTAATACACTGCCTCTCTCATATATACATAGACACCCATACACTGCCTTCATACATACAGTACATACATATATACTGTACATCCAAATACTGCCTCTCTCATACATACATACACACATACACACATACACTACATCCATACTTATATCAATCCCCAAAATGTACATCCCTCCTCAACCCTCCAGCCGCTTTTCTAACCTCCATAAAGGTAAGGAGCAGTTGGGTAGCCAAGTTAGGGAAAGTAGGATTCCCCTCCAGTCCACCCCTGCTGGGTCCCCGCCTCCTTCTTCCCTTTGCGGTGCAGGCTGAAGCTACATATTACTAAAAAATTCCGCCATCGCAGACCAGCACAGCTCGGCAGCGCTGGCGGCTGTGACAGGCAGCTATGACAGGCAGCTATGACAGGCAGCTGTCATTAGAGATCCGGCCGGGCGGCTGATGCTGGTGACGGCTGTGAGGTCAGGTGGCAGCTTCTGCTACAGACAGGCATGTGGGCAGACGGGAGCGAGGACGGGCGGCAGCTGCTACTAACGGGTGTGAGGGCTGGCAGCTGCTGATACTGATGGGCATCGAGCGGGCGGCTTCCTCTATTGACAGGCATGAGGGCAGATGGGAGTGAGGGTGGGCGGCTGCTGCTACCAACAGCTGTGCGGGCTGGAGACAGCAATAGTCAGACCCGCTGGGCTAAACAAAAGGCACCCTCCAGCGGCCCGCGCCCTAGGCAGCTGCCTGAAGCTGCCTAGTGGTAGCACTGGCCCTGCATCCACCGTGTCCATGGCGGCCTTTAGTATGCTCTTCAGTGGCATCTCCTGTCCCATGGGTGCATTGCACGAGTGCATGGGCGCAGGCTGGCGCACTAGCGCAATGCACCCCTGGGACCGGAGATGCCGCTGAAGAGGATCCTGAAGGATGACGTGACATCGGGGGATGAGGAAAGTGTGAAAGAAAAGGGGCAGAGGGGGGGGGGGTACCCCCCAAAAAACTAAATATTCTTAAAAACCACGGTTTTCGGAATATTCCGGGTTTTTGTAATACACGGATAAGGGAGACCTGACCTGTACACTGTAAAGTATTATGCACCACCACAACATTTTTATTGTCATTAACTGAACACTGAGGTGAAAAAGGGACCTTATTGTGTAAACAGAAAATGATAGTATAGTCTGCAATCCCCCGAAACAGTATTAATATTCTTCAAGCTATACTCTCTATTAAAGCTACACTTTGTATTTAAAATTAGGGATGTGCACAGGCCACTTTTCGCGTTTTGGTTTCTGATTACCTTCAGGTTTTGGGTTCTAATAGGTTTTGCCAAAACACACACTTTTAAAAAGCATAAAAACCGCTAAAATCGCATAATTTTGGATTTTTTTGCTCCTACGCTATTATTGACCTCAATAACATTAATTTCCATTCATTTCCAGTCTATTTTGAACACATCACACCTCACATCATTGTTTTTAGGCCAAAAGATTGCACCAAGGTAGCTGGATGACTATGATAAGCGACACAAGTGGGTGGCACAAACACTGGACTGTTACGGCAAACTTAGAATCACCCCTGGACTGATACAGCACACTTGGCAGCACCCCATGAAGTATACAGCAGACTTGGCAGCACCCCATGAATTATATGGCAGATTTGACTAACCCCTGGAATTATACAGGACACATGCGGGCACCCCTGGACTGATACGACACTTAGCATCACCCCTGGACTGATACAGCACACTTAGCAGCACCCCATGAATTATACAGAGGACTTGGCTCACTCCTGGACTGATACGGCACACATGCGGGCACCCCTGTCCTGATAAAGCACACATGGTGGCAGACATGGAATTATACGGCACAGATGGCAACATTCCTGCAGTAAAAAAAGAAAAACTTTTATTCTTTTAATTAAAGAGCAGCACACCTGGAATTATACGGCAGATTTCGCAACACCCCATGAATTATATGGCACTCTTGGCTGACCCCTGGACTGATACAGCACACTTAACAGCCCTTGCAGTAAAAAAAAAAAAAAAACAGATTTTTTTTCTTTTCATTGAGATGGGACACATGGAGGCACCCCTGGAATTATACGGCACACATGCGGGCACCCCTGGACTGATCAGGGACAAATGCGGGCCCCCCTGGTCTGATATGGGACACATGGGGGCACCCCTGGACTGATGTGGGATACATGCGGGCACCCCTGGACTGATAGGGACACATACGGGCACCCCTTGACTGATTTGGTACACATGCAAGCACCCCATGTCTGATATGGGACACATGGGGCACCCCTTGACTGATATGGGACACATGCGGGCACCCCTGGATTGATACGGGAAACATGCTAGCACGCCTGGACTGATATGGGACACATACGAGCACCCCTGGACTGATATGAGACACATGCGGGCACCCCTGGTCTGATATGGGACACATGCGGGCACCCCTGGTCTGATATGGGACACATGGGGGCACCCCTAGAATTATACGGCACACATGCGGGCACCCCTGGACTGATATGGGAAACATGCGGGCACCCCTGGACTGATATGGGACACATACGGGCACCCCTGGACTTATATGGGACACATGCGGGCACCCCTGGTCTGATATGAGACACATGGGGGCACCCCTGGAATTATACAGCACACATGCGGGCACCCATGGACTAAATCGGAACACATGGGGCACCCATAGAATTATATGGCACACATGGGGGCACCCATAGAATTATAAGCACACATGCGGGCACCCCTGGACTGATATGGCACCCTTAACACCCCTTGTAGGTACAAAAAAAAAATACACCTTTTTATTTTTATTAAAAATGGGGGCAGCTCCCCTGGACTCATAGGGGACACAGGGCAGCACAGCAGGACTGATATGGGACTATGGGCAGGACAGCTGGACTGATACTGGGCAGCCCTACAGTAAAAATAAAAATCGTATTTTTTTTCAGCGAACCGCTTAGATGTCCCCCACAGCAGTTCCATATAGCAGCCCTCCTTAGCAGTGCCACATAACAGTACCCTTAGTAATGCCCCCTTAGTATAGTGTCCACGACAGTAGTTCCCCCTTAGTAGTTATACCCTGGCCTTTACTAGTTTCTGTCTTAGTGGTTCCCCCTTAGAAAAAAATGTACCCTGTATTCCCTTTACCCCTTAAACAGCCCCCATTAGTGCATCTGTTAGTGCCTCTATTATTTTACCCCATTAGAGTTACTTTGTCCCCCATAGCTTTACCCTCCTTGCAGATAGCATGCACACATCCATGCTGTCTGATTTTCACATGCCAAATGAAGAATGGCGCCGGAGCCGGGACTTATATAGAGTTCCGGATCTCACAAGAATCCGATGCCGGGCGATGCTGTTTATCCTGCACATTTCTATTTAAAACAGGGAATGATTGCTCCAATAAATGTTAAGCTGCTCAATTCGTGTCAAAGCTTTCCCTTCCTGATCAGTCAATAGTATCAACCCTTGGAGAGAGATAAAGTGAAGTTCCCCAAACTCCGCACAGTTAGGGCCATGGTGGGAGTCAAACCCATGACCTCAGCATTGTGAGCCAGTAATGCACCATCTGTTCTGCCCTTATCACATTTGTGCTCTCTGCCACCACTACTACACCTCAGGTATATAGGTGACATAAAGACATTACAGAACAAGCGATGGGAGCAAAAAGATGGGTGTCGAATGCATCCTGAGGACGCACCCAGCACAGTTTTTTTTATAGGATTCCTCTCCATTCACCCTACACATTGGAAATGGGTGATATCAGGACAGAGAGTATACCCTCGACCCTGGGAAGAGGTGCCGGTTGCACTGCCAAAGTTTTAGCCTGGAGGGAAACAATAATGGTTTAATCACAAAACTCACTTTTATCAAAAAGAATTAAAAACTATTGTGCTCTACCACAAATATTAGTGTAAAGAAGGGTAAACACACACCCTAGATGATATAGTTTACCAACAATATTGTCAATTACTTCCCACTGATCTCCGGGCGAATCATATAGTGCATACATACTGAACGATATCATTCAGTGACATCATTGGGTCCGCTACTGAACATGCATATTCAAGATTGAGCTGCATGTATACCCAACTGAGGACATTGTTAATGACTTCCAGGATTGCGCATCCTTAATGATATTGAGCATACACATTAAGCAATATTACAAAGGATATCGCTCGGAAGGGCAAAATTAAAGTGTGTATGGGGCCTTACCTTAATTGTTTCATTTGAAATCTGCAAGGTATTTCCTGGCAAGTAAAATGTTTGCAAAAACCTTTTCTTTGAGGGAATAATGACTGTACAGTATTTTAACCAACTGCAATGGAACCATGCTGCTTGTGACTGACTTTAAAGACAAAAAAAGCCCTGGCTTAATTACATGTGAAATTAGACTTGTAAGTAAATGGGTTGAATAGGGAGCCACAGGATAAGATCCTGGGAAGACTTAATTGACAGATATGTCTGCCAGCTGCCAAGCTTTCTAGCCAATCACAATAAATATTGAAATTCAGTCACTTTCCACTCCCTTTAAATGGACAATATACTTTTATACTTACAGAATATATCGGTAATTGTGGTAATCACTGAATACACTTTTGATGATTTCATATGGTTTATTAATGTCTAGATAATTTACATAACCATGCAGCTTTTTGTTTACTGTTATGATAAATATCAACAGGTATGATGGCAGGTATATGTGAAATGTAAAAGTTGCATTAGTTATATAGTAATAATTTCATTGAGTAAAATTATATACAGTAGTCATCCCAGAAATGTACTGTACAAATTGTTTTTTTTACAAACGATTTACCTCAGCGGTAGGCAGACTACATACAAGTGTTTGTGGCCTTCAAACAAGAATTATTATTTATGTTGCATGATTCACCAATCACACATTAATGTCATGAACGGGAATTATGTTAGATGTATTTATATGTAGATAAAAACTACTGTATATGCAGATTAAAATGGAAAATAAACATTAGACATACAGTATATGTTGCTTTCACTTTTGCCAAAATAACTATATTTTGTAATTGGGATTACAACATTTTGTGGTTTTAACTGAATGCAAATTTATAGATAGAGTAAATATTTTTAAATAAGGTCTACATTATTCTAAATGCAGAATAATTGATACCACTATGTTTTACTAAACATTTATAGAACAATATTTATGATTACAGCATATGCAAGTCCTCTAATGATATATGTATAGAATGCTTCACACTTTAACCCTTTCAGACATAATGAGATTCACTGGGTTTTTTTTCCAGATCTTGGGCAAACTACTTGAGTCTCATGTATGTCTAAAAAAAGCTCCAACCTGGGAACTCCTTCCTGGATTGATGCCCTTTCTATTGACCAGGGTTTTTCCTGGGAGTTTCATCTTGGTTAGACAACCCAGCTTAACCCTGAGTTGTGTGACATGGGAATTTAATTCCAGGGGAGCTGACAGCTCTGTCGGGCCCCAGTAATGTGAGGAGCTTGGCCAATTCAAAAGGGTGCAAACAACAGAAAATTTAAATATGCTTCAATATGCCCTCTTTCCTGCAGCCAGAAACAACACCTTTACAATGACTGATTTAACCAACAATCCACAAAATGTATATCAGATGATAAAAGGTGTAACTTCAGCACTGGTTTAGATTATATAGTCGCATAGAACAGTTATTTTATAATAAAAAAAGGCTTTATTTAAATTCAATGCAGTCTCAGAAGGAAAAAGGATCAGTAGCGAAATGACTGGTACACACAAAATGATATCCAAACGGTATATGATGCCAATAGTGATCAAACAACAGTCAATAAAATATTCAATGAAAATTAAAAACACAAAATATCACCAAAATCCCTTTGTCAATATCCAATATGGTGCAACAATGATTTAATAATTCACTCACACACTGGATAATTGTGGGGATTCCCTCCTTTGTACAGTATGTATCCCAATTGTATCGGTGTCATTTTCAAAATCAAACAGTATAAGGGGTACTATTCCCTTTTAAAAGTAGAGTATAGTGGGACAAGGGGATGGAGGGAAATGTCAGTACTCACCTCCATTCGTTATTTCCAATGCAGTGTCCGGATGCCCCTGGCATGCAAGCCGGGGAGTGATTAAAGCAAGGAGATGAAGGAAGATGTAAGTAATTTCTTCCTCTCCTGGGTACCGATGTGGTGTGCGAATGCCGCTGGTGAGATGTACAACCTGGGAGATTAGAATGCCGCTGATGTAATGCACAAGCCAGGTGATAATTTGGCTGGGAGATGGAGGAAGATGTAAGTGATTGTCTCTGCTCCAAGATCCTGGTATTCAAATAATGCTTAGCTTCGTGTGCAGGCTACTGCTCGCTCTACACTGCTTCCCATGTTCTCACAGTAAATAGAATACACCTGTCACCGTATGTCAGGCAGTAAGGACACATGACTGACTTTCGGAGGACTCATGTTAGTACCTCTGTAACTAAGTTATTCTTCAAAAAGCCAAGGGAGACGGTAATGTATAAAACAAATAGATGACCACATCCACCTGTAGACTTGCCATTCCTTTTTAATCCGCTACGGATCTTTATTAAGTCACAGGTGGAGGTGGTCATGTGATGAACTTTTAAAGGATTGGGTGTGCAACATTTAGATTCCTATCCTGTTTAATACATGTTCAGGGGTTCTCTTGAAGAGTCCCTGTTTAAAATAAGAATGTAATATACAAAGAACAATAAATGGATATAAAAAGAAGCAGGTTCAATTTTACATAAACCATTTGAGTTCAAAGTCACTGTTCAAGCCTTGAGGGCTCGGTGCTTTGATCTCATGTATCTTGCGTGTCTCGGCCTGTGCTAAGGCTACATCACTGTGGTTTTTTTGCGCCAATTGCCTTTAACTACTTCAATTACTTTAAAGCTCAGTATGTCTTGAATCGAGCAATTGTGGGTTTGCTTAAAATAAGAGGACATGAAGTGATTAATACTTCCATTCTTAATGGCTCTCAAATGTTGCCCCATTCTGATTTTCAAAGCCCTGCTGGCCTTTCCCACATACTGCCTGTTGCATTTACATTGTAACAAATAGATGAAATTTTTATCGTTACATGTAGCAAATTGTTTTATCTTGTACTACCTCTTGGTAACACATAAGGTAAAGGTATCAATTTTGTTTCCTTCTGTACTTTTAAAATTTCTACCAGCTATGCACAAGCCACATCTAAAAAATCCTGTGGAGTTAATTTTAGTGCAAGAAAGGGTTTTTGGTGGTATTGCCCTTCTTACCAGATGTTGACTTAGGTTATTAGCTTTTTTGTATATCATTGTTGGTTTTATCTGGTAAAACTTGTTTCAATATTGGATCCAACATTAAAACATTCCAGGGTTTCTTCAAAATATTGAACTTGGTTACAAAAGAGCAAGAGAGTTCCAGATTAATTGATCTTCCCCTTTAACATATCTTTAAGTTCTATTTTCTCAATTTTATCTAGTGAAAGATGCAGCTCTCTTTCTTTATATCCCTTGTTCATAAATTTGTTTTTGCTTTCAATTATTTGTTGTTGATATAATATCATTAGAACAATTTTGTTTGATCCGCTGAATTTGTCTGAAACTGAATCCAGCCAGTTAGGATGGTGATTACTGTCTACACGGGTCAAGTAATTAGTATCTGTTGGATTTTGATAATTCTTAGTATTGATTTTGGTACCTTCTACTATATATATACTGTTAGGTCCAAGAACTTGACCATAGTGGGATAAATATCAAAGGTGAGAACTATACCAAAATAATTCTGGTTCAAACCTTCACAAAAGGTCTGCAAGCTTTCTCTCCCTCCTCTACATATCAAGATCACGTTGCCAAAGTAGCGACTATAGGACATAAGACCCGCACTGAGCTTAACCCAGACGTGGGATTTTTCCCAGTAGGCTATAAATATATTTGTGAAACTCGTGCAATTCTTATGCCCATCTCTGTCCCTGAGCACTGCAAAAATAACCTGTCTGCGATGTGTACGATGGACAGCAGGGTTGCTTGTGTAATCACTCCATCCACCTCCTGCAGATTACGCAGAAAGAGAGGACTGTATACCTGTGCACACTGCATCATGTAGTTTGATGAGGAGAAAGGCTGGGTCCCTCCATGCCCTTAAACAGGCCAAGGCCTGGCTAAAGAGTAAAGAGTACCCCATACACACACACACACACACAATGTTTATTTCTGGATTGCACCTAGAAGTCTCTGATTGGTTTAAGGGCTGCAGTGTGTAGTAGAAGCAGCCAGAAGATGCACATTGTGGTGATGGGGTTTGACATGTGTGTGTGTATGATTGTGTTGTGTGTGTTAATGACATTAATGTGTGAGTATGAGTGTGTGTTTGTGTAAGACATGTATTTGTATGCATCTGAAATGTATGTGAGTGCATGAGTGAGTGTGTCTGTGTAAGACATACTGTATATGTGTGCTTTTTGTTTCAATATATGACATCTATGAGTGTGACAAGAGGCAAGTCATATGCCTGAAAGTGGTATTAGGGAGGAATGTAAAACAGTCTGAGTTTAGGCTATTGGTCTATGATTTTTTTGTACTGCAGCTGTAATCAAACCGGTTTTGCCTCTCATAAAAGCCTATCATTATAAATTGAGCTGCAAAATGGGGTTGATTCTATTAAATGTGATGATCTCGGGTGGGTAAAACAACACGGCATCGTGTTGGCTGGAATTCGCTCAAAAATACTTGCTGAATCACAGGGTACCAAGTAATTTTGTGCAAATTCGGACCCACAAAGGGATCTGTCACCATTTAAACACATTACATCAATGACACCTTCCACTCTTTGCATATAATAGAATCAACCCCAATATCTCAAAACTAACCAGTTTGTTAGATTCATACCCTGTCGCATTTCCCCCTTAAAATGTAAAGGTACATAGTGCTGTTTTATCACTGTAATGATTTAACTACATTCTGCAGTATATTGCTGAAATATACTGTGATTTTATGAACACATTTTGGGCTCAGTGAGAAAATCATTGTCTTTGGATTTCAACTTTAAACGTTTATAAGAGCGAATAACCTATTGTCAATGTAACTAAATTATTTATTGCAGAGAGAATTTTAGAATAACTGTTTCTTTTTCTTGTTGATAAGCTAAATCGATGCTATTGTATGAACTTGAAAACATAAAGCAAAAAGAAAAAAAAAGAAATAAAGGGGAAGTAAACAAAATGCAGGCAAAAAATTTACAACTAGTAGGTAAATTTGTTAAGTAAAAGAACATACAGTACTATAGTAATATTGAATACAGCAGTCTTGCTTCTCAGGAGAGTTTTCATAATACCAAGTACAAGGTTTCAAAAAGTAGCAAGCTGAAACCAATAACGATGGCTTCTCAAGGACAGCCGCTTATACAGAACATTATTAATATATTTTTTTGTTCTTGTATTGAGTTAATAACAAACACATCTGTAATAACAGTGATGTTACATCTCATAGCTCAGACAGGAAATAAAAGAATTTTCAGCTTATGGCACCGAGCAATTCTGGTCTCCCAGGTTGGAGAACCGCTTTAATTACAGTATGTCTTGAATTTTACATGCACAACCTTATCTATTTCTTATTTTGCACTTGAGAGTTACTTTTAATTTAAGCATACAAGCTATACACCCTCTTAGGCTATGAAATATCGCTTTGTTTAATGCGGTTCATTCTCATTTTGTTTTTCCGATGTGCTGAAGAACTGTTTTGGTTTAATCCCAATACTGATTGACTTTCAATGATAAGCACTATTGCATTGCTAAGCATTAATGAAAGACAAAGCAACAAATGCTCCATCCACTGACAAGGGGGCTTCAGGCTTATAGAAATGGAAATGTGCTCTTTAAAAATAATGTTGTTATATTCGGCTTTTCCTTGTTAGTTTACAACAAGGACTTGTACTAAATAAGTGACAGAAGGTCAGATGCCTTATTATTTTATTTTATATAGAAATTAAAGGGATACTAGTTGTCTTTAGAGTCAATTGGTTGAGGGGTGGAGGATATTCAATTTGGGTTGAAGAAACATTATGAGCAAAAAACGTACATTTTTCATGATGTTTCTCCAATATTTTTTTTTAGACTATCCAATTTGGTCACCTGAAGAAAAATTTTGCTTGAAAAACCTATGTATTTTCTCGATAGAAGCAGCCCCATTTCTGGCTGAAAATGGGGCAGTTTTTGTGGATTTTCTTTTGCCTGCCTGTGACATGGTGAAACAAAATCTCTGATGAGTTGAATCTCACACTGGCCTATCAGGGCTATCTGAATAACCCTTGTGGAAACAATTATCCACTAACAATAATTGCGGGTGATTGAAAACCCCTAATACGGGTACATTGACCATATGAGGTAACATGTTTAAAAATGGACATAAACCGCTCACCTCACTCCAGTGCACGGCAACCCAAATCACTGCTAAAACAACTCCTTATGCCGCCGTGGTCAGGACGGAGGATCAGTCGCTGACTACAGGCAGGTATACCGGCTTGTGGCCGAGAGGAGTGTAATGTAGGGTAAACACCAGGACGACTCGCTCACGATGCACAGCGTCAGTGTCTCGTCCGACCCGCTCACGGTGACGCGGGGGGGCACGACCTGCTCACGATGTGCACTGTGAGCGGGTCCGATCCGATGGCGACCCGCACCCGGCTGTATGGTCGTTATTGAGATCCTACCTGCCGCAGGTAGGATCTCAATAACGACCGACCGACCCGCGGGACCGCGCATCGGATTGGTATCGGTCCACACCAGGTCAGAAAAGGGCCCAATCAGCACACAATCTACATCCAATTGATCGGAATTGGATCTAGATTGTGGGGATTGGGCCCTAGTCATCCTGGTGTGTACCCAGCATAAGCCATACCTGGTAGGAGATCTATCTCCATTAACAACGGCGATTGCCTAATGGAACCATTAACATAACAGCACGGAGAGAGTGCTACCTAACGGGGTGAGCATGAACTTATCATAAGTACCTTTTACACTATAAATCCATTTGTCAGCTTACACACAAAATTTATACGTGTGTTAAACCTGGAATTCCCCCATTCTTCCAATTTGTCTGACTTTCTGAACCAGAATCTAAAATAATTTGCCGGCTAATTGACACAATTGAAGTCGACTGAGCTACTATAGTCTGCACCATTGGGATCCCAATTGATGTTTATTCCCCCCCTTTTTTTTTAATTGATATGTTTTAACAAGTGTTTTTTATGTAATGTAATTATATATATCTTATTTTCATATATAAAAATTGAAAGAAGCAACAGTGTGTCCACTATTCATTTTATTCAGCCAAGCTAAGTTTGTTTCTTAATATTATTGTGAAATTCAGCAGCGCAATTCACTTCAACCCCTCCCATTTCTTTTTGTCCGTTGTGAGTCTAGACGGGCTCACAGAAGTGTGTGCTGCAGCTGAACTATACCCATATCTACAAATTTAGCAAATTTTTTGAACAAAATCTAACTGCTGAGCGCCAGGCAGTGTGTCCTGGGCAGGGCCGGACTGGGACTAGAAATAGGCCCTGGCATTTTGAGCACACAGGCCCACCTTGCGCGGTGAAGAGGGGCCTGGTCTCATGGAAAGGAGGCGTGGCATTACAAAAAGGAGGCATTACACATTATGGAGGCAATACACACCATTATACCCATTACACATGGTGGCACACACATCATAATGCCCACTACACATCATGGCACCTACCATAATGTCCATTACACACTGTGGCACAAACTGTAATGCCCACTACAGAATATGACACAATACATTATGCCCATTAACTAACCACACACACACACACACACAAATGAAACACACTTTTGAAGCTTACTGTCAAAAAACAGGATGGCAGAGGGTTAAATCTTCCTGACGTCCCCTTTCTTGGCTCCCTGTGAATGTGCAGCAGCAGCAGCAGCTCGTAGAAGGGGAGGGCCGGGCTTGTAATTTGAGTGCAGCAGGGTGAAAACTTCCGTGCTTAGAAGCAGGAAGAGAAATCCATCAAGCAGCAGCAGGCAGAGGACGCAGTGAGAACTGCCAGCCTGTGCGGACATCTTGGGAGGTACAGAGATAAGCTCTGTGTGGAAGGCTTCCGGCGCTGCTGCCTGTCATACACACTGTGACAGGTAGTGCAGCGCAGACCAGAAGGACAGCAGAGATGAGAGCCTGGATGCAGAGCGTCTGCTCTCTCTGTCTCCTCCGTGGGACCTAGTTTCATTTTCTTACACCCGCGGCCGGCCCCTCAGCTACCCCCCCTGCTGGTGAAGCTCAGATACTGTCACGTCATGACGCTGCGGCGTCATGACGTAAATCTGTAATTACTGCGCTGTGCTCAGTAAGCAGAAAACTGGCCCACAAGGCCATCGGCCCTTCTGGCATTTGCCAGAAGTGCCAGATGGCCAGTCCGGCCCTGGTCCTGGGGTGGTTCTCTTCGGTTCCACTCTGATCCACACTAACCCCCTATCCAATGTTTAAAAAAGGGGCAGACTAGATGGGCCAAGTGGTTCTTATCTGCCGTCAAATTCTATGTTTCTATGTTTCTATGTTACATTTACTAAGAAGCATATTTTTTAATTTGACAATCATCGACAACAATCATGCCTGCTACTATTGTACATATAATGCCATTGTTATTAGGTTGATTTGTAGGGCTCAAATATAATACTACCATGCTTGTATTTATCCATATCTATCTATCTATCTATCTATCTATCTATCTATCTATCTATCTATCTATCTATCTATCTATCTATCTAATATGCTGTATCTATAGATGAAAAAAATGGAAGAATAGGTGCAAAGTTTATTCAAGCAAAAATATTGTGCATACTGTACATTTAAAAATACTGTAGCTCTGTGTTCTTGTAAGTCACATTGCCTGCTTCTCAGTCATGGCACTGCACTTAAGACTGCAAGGGGTAAAATTACTAAAGTGCAGGAGTGCATGGAGATGTTGTCCATAGCAGATTCTTCTACTGGGGCAACATGTAATAGCCAAGGTTCAGGCTGTTGGGGGATTTCTGTGAGTCTGCATATCATTTTAAAGAACCATTCATTTAGAAGAAAAAAATGCCACCCCCTCAATCTGTGTATGCTAGTAGTTTTACTATCTACTTGGACATTTCATGAGAATAGTAACCTGTGGCAGGTAAAGCACATCAGATGTGCCACCTTGCCCAAAGTGTTGCTGAGCGAAGCCTAGGGGCAGGCTGCAAAACGTTTTATGAAAAGGGGCCAAAGGAGCATGATTAGTCCAGACATCAGCAACATAACTCATAGTGCCCTACACAGAGGAGCCATCCTTCAGTTTTGGGCAACAAAAGGCAGCATAGAAAGTCAGAGACTGGCATCATGTAACAGGAGTGCTGCCTTCAGTCACACATTGGAAAGTGCTGCAGCCTGCATCTATTATTAATCATTAACTGAGGGTTTAAGGCTCAACAGAACACTGTGTTTCTGGCCAAACCAACAGCCAATAGGACACTGCATTTGCCATGCATACACATTGCATGACACAGCAGAACAACTGCAACAGATGTACTGTGCCATGGCGAACCAAAAAATATTGTGTAAATCCCACAAAAGTGCACAATCTAGACAATATGTAATTCTGATTTTCCAGGAAAAAACATATTATGCCAAAATTATCCTGATGTTTCAGTCTAAGAGAGAGAGGGAGAAAAGGGAGGGAGTGGGTGATGTGTGGCACAATGTGTAAGGGGTATTTCTGTGTGGCATAGTGTGTAAGGTCATATTATTGTGTAGCATAATGTAAAAGGGCCCCTGTTACTGTGGGGCATAATGTGTAAGGGGCACTACTGTGTAACAACAATTTAATAAGGGACTCTACTGTGTAATGTAGCATGTGTAAGGGGCATTGCTAAATGGTGAACAACAGACACTTCTATGTGACATAATGTGAATAAGAGGAACTCATGTGTGGTGTAATATGTGTAAGGGACATAACTAAGTGCTGTAATGTGACTAACAGACAATTCTGTGTGACATTGCGAATAAGGAACACTACTGTATAACATAACATCAATAATAGGTACTTATGTATGATGTGAAGGTTACACTATTGTGTGTCATATTTTGCCACATGCCCCTTCCCCATGAGACCACACCACTTTTGTGGCCAGTGCTGACACTGGGCCTAATTGTGACCTGATTGCACAGGCCATGATAAAAATAGTACGCATGCATGTGGCCATCCTGGAATAAAATCCTGCTACTTTCTTTTATCGCTGGCCATATGCAAGTTGATTGACAGAAAGCTGGCATTTAAGGAAGTTAACATTGTCTGGGAGTGTCAGGGAAAATGTAGGCATGCACAGGCGTTTTAGGGGAAGGTGTGTGACAACAGCTCTGGCCCCGATCAGCCTTTTTCTATAACAGCCGCCGAGTAAGTTCTGGGCTTTGCACAGACTGCACACAGTAGAACAATCATTAGATGGCGAGCTATTTGCCAATGGATTTCATGATAATGGCCAATCCAGCAAATGTTTACAAGCCCTGCTTAGCAAATTGCAGCCTGCTCTGAAAATTTGCATCCCAGCGATCAGGTCTGAATTAGGACCACTATTTTAAATATAGCCTTTTTGACACAGTTCGCTAAAACGACTAGTTAATGCTCTGCATGATTTATTAGAGCATGTAAGATCAAATCATTAAGAAAATACAATTTAGTTCTTCAATAAATGTCCAATTACTCCAATATTTGAGCACATATTGATTTATAGATATTGTAGTTATCATTCAAAAAGAATTCAGTGTTAATCCTTAATGCTCTTAAGTACCTACATTGGTACATTGGGAAACTTTGTTTCTCTTTGTCACAATTGATGCCAAAGCATGATATTCAATTCCTGCTTGAAACTGGTAAATTAAATACTAAAAAGGCTTGAAGCATTATACTTGAAGACATAACCATTTATATTGGATACCATCCTCTTTTAGGGGTTTATTCTGGTTAACTCTTTCTGGCAAATTCCTTCGTAGATGGACAAAACCATTAGCACTGCAGGGGGGCAGATGTATAATGTGCAGAGAGAATTAGATTTGGGTGAGTTATTTTGTTTCTGTGCAGGGAAAATACGACTGTTTTATTTTTACACTGCAATATATATCTCACTTTGAAGTAAAACCCAACCCAAATCTAACTCTCTCTGCACGTAGTAACATCTACCCCACCTGCAGTGCACATGGTTTTGTCCAGCTGAGAAAGAATTTGCCAGAAGGAGTAAACCAGAATAACCCCCTTAATCCTGAAATTTGCTTCTATAATAGCTATATATGTATATGCGCTGTGGAATATGTATGTAATATAAGAAACTGTTAATAAATAAATAATAAAATATGTTATCTTATTTATGGCAGCATGGTAGGCTATATATTCATTTAGAAGAGGTCCATATTTTTAGGTAAATATAATGATACATCACAGATATGTTGATGACATTGGAAAGAAATGGAATGGAATTGAAATTGACTCTAAAGATTTAAAGTTACATACAGCAATTAATGAATACTGTGTTTTTAGGTATCATATCCATTTTAGCAAATACAGTAAGCTCATGTTTTCTAGAATTAGAAATAACTAGCAAATTGGTTATTGTATATTGCTCCACACACACATAGTTGTAACATTTGCATTATCTTTGCCCATAAAAGTCGCATGTGTGTTATTGGTAAAGTAATTACATTGTGATTGACATTCATTGCTGAGTGGTAAAGTTCACGTCCAATCTATGACTGCTGTAATTACAATAGTTGATTGGCCATGTAATTTATTATAAGAAAGGTTTAATTGCATTTATTTGGATTATTCTGCCATCATCAGGCTCTTGCCATTTGTGTGCATTTCCTATCAAATAAAAATATTCATTCATACAGTAGGATATAGCTGCAAACTCTCAACAAATTGCTGGGTTGAGAAGAGCTGCTGCCAACGGGAGCTCAACTGGGCCCCTCCATCCGACATGGGCCCGGGTTATTAATACCTTCCCATCGCATGGCATCGTGTACCTTATTTAGTGGTGTGCGATGCATGCGATGCTTGTACAATTAAATATCGCATAGCATCGCATGCCAGCAAATGGGATGCAATGTGATTTTTAATTGTACAAGCACCCATCCCATGAGATGTGATGGGTGCTTACAATGAGATGTAACCCCCAGTATCCACGCCATCCCGAAGCGTGGCGAGTGGCCGCGGTACACGTCCTCCGACTTTTTCATACCCCCACTATCCACGTCGGCATGGAGTGATTTGAGATAGTGTGGTGAGCGCAGGGAGCCACCGAACCCGAAACGTGGCGAGAGGACGCGGAATACGAGCCCGAAGCGTGGCAAGTGCAGCGAGCCCCGCGAGGGGACGCAAAATACATGTAAAGTAATCCATGTCACCTCGTGGGGCTCGCTGCACTCGCCACACTTCGGGATGGCATGGATACTGGGGATTACATCTCATTGTAAGCACCCATCACATCTCATGGCATGGGTGCTTGTACAATTAAAAATTTTATTGCATCGCAATATTCCAGGGGGAGGCGATGCGATGAGATTTTTAGGAGCCCATACAATGGAAATCGTGGGCGCCGTTCTAGGAAACAAGTACCCCTCCCCGCTCTCTCCGCACCACTGGAGGTAAGTGCCTAGCAGTGCCACTTGTTCAGGGATGGCACTTTGACCATAGTTTTATTACTGTAAGGACAAAATGTTTTGATAGAAAATTCTGAAAGCAACATACTGTTATTAAAACTACAATGAAATTTCATAGCTCATGCCTTGTGTTTTTGTTATACTGGAATTACCACAGGAGAAAATACTGGAATTACCACAAGAGAAAAACAAATGCAGATTCACACTCTACAGTATACGACTACTCCCTGCCAATCAGAATATATATATATATATATATATATATATATATATATATATATATATATATATATATATATAATTATTATTATTATTATTATTATATATATATATATTTTTTAATAATCATCTTTAATAAAGTTTTTTTGTTTTTTTGCAAATATTACATACAGTTGACAACATATATCCTTACACTTACACTACAAAACAAACACATAGCAAAGCAGTAACAATTTACCAGGCACCGGCAAATAATTAAATTACAAGTATGCCAAAGCGTGGAGGGATCACTTATCTACTATTCTCACTCCGCTATCCTGACCAGAATATCTCCTGTTTCTGTTTTCTAAGCTCTACTTATTTTGACTTGACTATCGGCCAGTTCTTTTATATATGCTTTTTACCGAGTCCAATAACTTTGCTACACATGGGATTTTTTAGCACCTTATCTAACAAAAACGTGCATTACTATATTTGTGAATACATTCTAATCAGTACAGAGACAACCATAATGGTCCGTGAAAATAGAAGAAAATTAAAATTAAAATTTAAAATTATCATCAGTAGAAAGAAAGAAGTAATAATGCCACTGTATAGGTCATTGGTACAACCTCACCTAGAGTATTGTGTTCAGTTCTGGAGGCCATATCTCCAGAAGGATATAAATACATTAGAGACTGTACAAAGAAGAGCAACTAAAATGGTGCATGGCCTACATCACAAAACGTACCAGGAAAGACTAAAAGATCTTAATATGTATACTTTAGAGCAGAGAAGGGAAAGGGGGGACATGATAGAAACTTTCAAATATATCAAGGGTTTTAACTAGGTACAGGTGGGAGACATTCTTCACAGGAAGAGGAGCAACAGAACATGAGGACATGCACTGAAACTAGAGGGAGGAAGATTCAGGGGAAATGTGAGGAAGAATTACTTCAGAGAAAGAGTAGTAGATAAGTGGAATAGCCTCCCATCAGAGGTGGTAGACGCAAATACAGTAGTACAATTTAAACATGCTTGGGATAGGCATATTGATATCCTTACAAAAAAAAAGGATCAAATATGGTTTGAGGTAACATGTTTTAAAAAAGGGGCAGACTAGATGGGCCAAGTGGTTCTTATCTGCAGTCAAATTCTAAAGTGCATTTTTCAATAATATATTTAACAGCAATAAAGTGCAACGTGCCTTTACTATACTTGTGAATACCTTTAATCTATACATACAGTTTAAAGATGTATTTACCAAGGGTGGTAGGCAAAATACTACTTTAATTGACTTTCGTTATACTAATTTAAACTATTTTAATATTAGTGTACTTAATTTACTGTGTAAACTTTATAACATTCTGAATAGTACCACTCTCCCCCATATATTGTAAAATGTAGTACTTTGATTTCTTGAAATAAATGTGAATTTTTCGTGCTCAATGGCCAATCAGAATATTAATGAAAAACTCTGCAATCTAACATAGAACACAATTTAGGTGCTTAGCAAAATTTCTGGCCCAAAATATATGGGACCACCATCCACAACCAATTGACTTCATCTTTGACATGCTGGGGCAGTACGGATTGTTTAATGGTTAGCATTACTACCTCACAGCACTGAGGTCATGGGTTTGATTTCCACCATGGCTCTAACTGTGTGGAGTTTGTATATTCTCCTCATGCTGGCGTGGGTTCACTTCGGGTACTCCGGTTTCCTTCCACAATCCAAAAATATACTGGTAGGCTAATTGGCTCCCAACAAATTAACCCTAGAATGTCTGTGTGTGTGCATATATATGGTAAAGAATATAGATTGTAAGCTCCACTGGGGCAGGGACTAATTTGAATGTTGAAATATTCACTGTACAGCACTGCGGAATATGTGTGCGATATATATAAGAAACTGTTAAATAATAAAAAAATGTTCAAGTTCACTGCATGGGACCCCCCAAGTCAGCACAGATTATCACACTAGTAAGAGGTTAAAGTGTTAGCAAATGTTACATAAATAAGTAGCAGAAACTATTGTATGTGTTAAGTGTATTACAGTTCATTGGTGAGAATTAATAATTAGAATGTTAAAAGGTGTTACATGGGTATAAAAATAATTGTGTGCTTAAAGAAAAAGACTATCTTTAGTACAACAGGTTAATCTAGAACCAGATGGATCACTTTGTATGCACAACTCTGACTACAGTAGGCCACAATTGGTGATGCAGCTGAAATGCGTACAACTGCAAATTGTTTGTAGATGCTCCAGTTTGCATATACTCATCTCAGACACATGTGCAGTGTGAAAAATCGGTACTTGTTTCCTAGCATGGCGCCCGTGATTTTGATTGTATTGATCGGGTCGGAAAAATTGCGTCGATCGCATCGCATGCCAACCAAATCGCATGTGATGCGATCGCCGCAATCGCTGCGATTTTTACATTGGAATCAATGTAAAATGGTCCCTGAGACCCAATTTTACAATGATTTCAATGTAAAAAGCCCACAAACCCCCCATTTTAATAGCAAACCCCCTCTGATGGGTGAAATGGCCCTCCATTGTTAACGCCACCCGACTATTTGCGCCAACCCGAAGTGTGGCGAGCGCAGCGGTACGCGGCCTCCGATCTTTTCATACCTCAACTATCCACCTCGGCGTGGAGTTGATTTTATAAAGTGTGGCGAGCCGGAAGCGTGGCGAGCGCAGCGAGCCCCGCGAGGGGACGCGCATAACTTCACAGGTATACCAGTCCCCTTGCAGTGCTCGCTGCGCTCGCCACGCTTCAGGCTCAGTGGCTCGCTGCGCTCACCACACTTTAAAAAAATCAACTCCAAGCCGACGTGGATAGTGGGGGTATGAAAAGGTCGGAGGACGCGTACCGCCGCCCCTCGCGGGCTCGCTGCACTCGCCACGCTTCGGGTTGGCGTCAATAGTGGGGTGGCATTAACCATACTTTATAACCATATACAATGAGAAATTGGCCATATTGGCCCATTTCCCATTGTTCCCTATGTAAAATCGCGTTGATTGCATCGATCGCATCGCGGGCCATTATAATGGCCCGCGACCGACGCGATCAACGCGATTTTAACTTTAAAAATCATTTAACATTATTCTCTATGGGAAAATCGTGTTGATCGCGTCGGTCGCATCGTGGCCCATTATAATGGCCCGCGATGGACGCGATCAATAAACTGGTGATTGACAGAAAATCAGGTCCATCGCGTCGATCGCATGCCTTAAGTACCTTAAACTTAAGGCATGCGATCAACCCGATAGGCGCCGTGATAGGGAACAAGTACCGAAAAATCAGTTCAAAACATCCTGCCGTGATTCCCTGTTGGGCTTCCAGGGCTAAACTCACACACCTTACTTAAAACACAAATGTTTATTTTCATTTTTAAATGTAAAGTGTTCTAACCCTGGCAGCATGATTAAGATCTATTTTAAGCAAACTGAAATGGATCAATGTCAACTTTTAGTAATTAAAACCCTACAGCTCTTTTTATCTAGCAACACATAATATCTTATGCCTTTTGTGTTTCAATGTAAGCCATTAATTTATTCATGCAGTGTGATCATACTGATAAATGTTGATTTTCAGGATATTTTTACCAATAGTCTTTTGCTTATTTTAAGTCAACTCTTTTATATTGCACCAACTCTTGTATTATGGGGTAAAAGCTGCCCAGCATCCAACCAGATTCTGTCTATCATTTCTCTATTGAAACCTAGAACATGATATCAAGAATGTAATTGGTTGCTATGTTCATCATGACCTCTTTTCAGTTTTGGAAGCCTACTCATTTTGCATTAGAAAAATCAAATCTTTGTATGATCATTTCTAGTGTGGTGAGAGGGGTCGCTTCTCACCTGAATTACCCCCATTCCTCTGGGATCAGCTCCCTTTAAGTGAGACTAAAGCAAATCATGTCCAGTCCGCAACAGCAGTGGAGGTGTGTATTTTGGGATTTTCTGGGTTGCAGAGGTCCAGCCAGAAATCATAAAACCCTCACCACCTGGTGCTCTTGGCACTAATGCTGAATAGCATAAAGCAAGTAGGCCAGAGTCTCATTAGTGCCAGGGACTTTCTGAACTGGATTTGCTGGGAAGTATAGCAGACTATGGATGCAGTCTATTGCAGTAGACTAAACACTAACATTTTCATGCTGGGACCTTTACTTACACCTGTATGTCTCCTTACTGCAACTGTGGTCCCGGCTTCTGTGTGTATATATGAAAAGACCCATACACAATAGATGAAATAGTACAATATATCACTCAGAAGTCCCTTGCGCTCCTGTGCATCGTTGACGACCCCCTTCCGCGTCTGAACATGTACAGATGAGGGAGGTCCTCAGTAATGGTGGCCGTGGCTCTCACCCCCCCCCCCCCCCCCCATTGCTCACCACTTTGTTCTCCCTGTCAAATGTGTATGCACTTGTCGATACTGGCACGCCGCCGAATACCTGTCACCACCAATATCGACATCGACGGGCATCGTGTAATGTGTATGTGGCTTTAATGTGCAATTAAAAGGCACTGCTTCCACCGTGAATCTGCTTACTGTGTGTCATATTTTGTATAACCCTGTCACATTATATTATATAAATAAATGTAGCACTTTAACAACCCTTAGTTATACAATTCTAAATGTTAAACTAATTGGTATATAATCACCACGTCTCAATATTTCTTTAAGTACTGGTGCCAGATTTTATTTTCACCAAATACATTGATGTTTACCAGAGTCATTGCTGGTGTGGCAATAATGGAGTTCTCTAGGAACATACCGGTAAGTATTTTTTGAAACAAGGCCTGCTTATTATTCAATATGGGCCTACAGTAATTATAATTATAGCCCTGTAGGGTGTCCCTGTTGCAGCGAAACATACATTAGCAGTCCAATTTCCTTAGCATATGCATAGAAATATATACACTGTACATTCACACACTAGACTAGTTACCTTTTTTCCGCATATGAAAATGTCTCTTTTCTGACACAAACTGAATGTAATAAGAACAGCGCGGTCATCAATCAGCATGGATTATAGACACATTTCTGAAAACAGAGTACATCTGAATTGCTACATCCCCATTCACTGGCACATACTGTATTTCACTCCTTAAAGAAACGGAAAACTATACAGAAGTACCAACAATCAATCAAATCACTGGTGTGTAACAATGTTGGCAGCCTAGTGATCCTGCTGTATCTTGAGATTAGATTAAGAAGATGTGACAGAAAGGGAAAGGAGAAAACTATAACAAACAAAGGGTTATGGAAGGGCACACTTAGAAGATAATGCCAAGAGAACACGTGAAAAGGGTAATGGAGGTTACTGTTGGCGTAATAATAGCATCTTCTAGCACTCTTACTTATTGCATCTGGAGTCTTTCCTTTAGGAGCTGTAATATGACTTTATATTTTCTTTATCTCATCTCATTTTAATCTATGACTGCTAAAAATGATCTTTTGATTAACTATCACAGTACCAAAGTAATATGATCATGTAATATTATAGTTACATCAATGTAGTTCTTTGTATAGTACAGTGGTGGGCAACAGGCGGCCCGCAGGCCGGATGCGGCCCGCGAGCCGCTTAGGTCTGGCCCGCCGATCTGACATATATTAGTATGACAAGCGGCCCGACTATAGCCGCTTGTCATTGACATCATACTGTTTACTTTTTTTTAATGCCGCCGCCGTTAATGTCCGTCTGTGCATGCCGCGCACAGCATTACTGGGAGCGTGGGAGGGGACGTGATGACGCTGCAGCTGCCTCCCCGCCATTGGTTGGCGCGGTCGCGTCACCGCGTCCCCTCTCACGCTCCCAGAAATGCTGTGCGCGGCATGCACAGATGGACATTGTCGCCGCGTACCCTCCCAGGCTCCAGGAAGCTCCAGGAAGTTCTGTGCGTTGCAGGCACAACAGCGGCGGCAGCAGTATTAAAGTTTTTCCGCGTCCCCTCCCAGGCTCCTTGAATCGTGTGCAGGGCGGGTGCAGCAGGATTTTTGGCATGCACATCTATGAGGTGGCTAAACGGCTGCTAAGTAAGCAACAGGCAAATATTTTATATGTTATATATGTTTATATATATGTATATATATATATGTATAAACATACATACACACCCGCACAGTGTGTATATATGTGTGTATATATATATATATATATATATATATATATATATATATATGTATACATACACACATATATATATATATATATATAAGTGGTGGACGAACCGGCACTCACTCTCCTGGGTAACTGCCCGGGTGTCCGCGGTGGTGTGTGGATACTGTGGGAAGGATCCGCATCACTCCAGAGGCCTTGGGCAACAAGTTTATTTTCAATGAAAGTACAGGTACTGCATGTGATGAGCGGGTCAACGTTAAATCTATAATGTATAAGTGCGTGTGTGTGTGTGTGTGTATATATATATTCTGTATGTCTTGTAACATTCATAACAAATATTTTTGATTAAGAATCTTGAAGCATTTTGTGATTATGTGTGCGGCCCTCGAATATTTTCTGGTTTTGATAAGCGGCCCCCCAGCCAAAATAGTTGCCCACCCCTGGTACAAGTGTGTCCACCCCTGAGGAAAATTGGCTGAGTCCAATTGAAACGGCTGTCGGGTGCAGCTGCTGTATGTAATTTCTGCACGTTATGGAATAAACTTTCCTCTTTCTTCATCTACGTTGAGTGCTGGTCTGGACTCTTCTTCACCTTGTGTGTGGGGGGTAAGTGCTGTATACGTTCCCTTTATGGACCTGGCACCGGAATTTGATATGTATGGAGTGCCGACCTGATGCCCGTTGTATGTATATATATATATATATATATATATATATATATATACATCATAATTTATTTTCATTTGGGCCTTGAAGTACATCTGTCACTTTCAGTTTTTTTACAATGTCCTTGCCTATAACCGCATTCTATTGATTCTGCAATTGACCCTTCTACATGCTAACATTGCATCACAGAGTAAGAAACGGACTTTTCCTTTATTCTTCTAACCTTATTTTGGACTACAGTATATTGGCCCTTATTCTGGTGGACCGATGTTTTGCGTATGCGCATGCGCAGCAGCATTTCTGCACATGTGCATATGCTGGGAGCGTGCAAACTCTGCAAATCGAGTGCACGCTCCCTGCCTTTCCAGCGGGGGGGGGGGGGGTGGGTGGAGAGGGGCATGGGGTGCTGGGCAGGCCCATTCGCATATATGAACGCCCTACATTTCACGGTTGTTCCCCTGAAAATCCTGGGCATACACATGCTAATGCATTTGTGACACATGTGCGGGGGTGGGGGGGTGGTGGGGTGGGCGGACAGAGGACACAATCGGATGTCAGCTGCCCGCCCAATTCCCAGTTAATTCTATAGGGCTATAGGGCAGTAACCTTTCAAAGCTGGCATTGCCCACCGCATCCAAGCTCCAGAGTCTATCCCATTCCGGGGTTGGTGCATATGCGATATGTGGCCAAACTTCTGAAAAGTGCATTTTTGTAGACTTGCCCCCTAAAAAGGTTTTGCAGCGTCTCGCAATTGTCTGGATTTACGCTGCTATCCATTCACCTCTAGTTTTTCCAATGCGACCTTATAGCAATTGCTATTGGAGTTAAGTTCGTATAAAAAGGATTTGGGCAACTTTACAGGGTTCTACTACAAGAGAATGTCAATTGCTATACTCCCTTTGAAAACTGAAATACAGCTGGTAGCCCAGTTGGAAGGTTTCTTTGCTGTCTCCTGCCAAGGTGAAGGACAAAATAAATTTTGCTGCAACGACTGAAAAATTAGCTTGGGCTCCAATAAGTACTAGAGATGATATACTGCAGAGATGATCACCGCTTTTATGCTGAATGGAACATTTTTTCTCCAGTAGATGCTGGTGTTACGTTCAATTTACAACTTGTGTTTTCTACAACAATTTGCTTTTATTGTGCTGTACACAAAATTATGAGGCATAATTTGCCTAGACTGCTTAATTAAAACAGTTAAACATATTTAAAGCACTTCATAAACCAGCTCTTGCAACAGCAAGCAACTTTCATTATAGTAAATGATTTCGGCTATGGCAAAATGATTTGTGGAAGGGAAAAACTAAGGAGTGTAAAAATTAATTTTATCCTGTGAAAGATGGGAGACTACTGATACCAGATTAACAAAATTAATATGAAGGATTTGCTTATTTTTAGTACTTAATTAAAGCAACATGCCAGGTTTTGATGTACCCAATTGCTTAGGATAGGCATTGCGTGAAGAGATCAAATACACTACATACAATGATAGAAAACAACTATAATAGAAAAGCAGTTAAGGTACAGATGCCACAAAACTTGTTTTGTGCAGAGTACACTATACTGCTAATAAATCATTTTGGGTTGAAGCTGTTAGTGGCATCTCTGCACATCAATCAAGACCTGGCAAGTGCAGTTTACAGTCAAACATTGCCAAAGGCAAAGGGGGAAACAAAATGCTTTTATTTTTCAAGCCTTTTAAATGTAATAAAACTGCTTCTTATCTTTTAAACTGATGACTGGGCCTTGCAATATTCACCAAGCGGTATAAATGAATGGGTACACCAAGGGGGTTATTCTGGTTGTCTCGCTCGGATGCAAATTTGCACCCTTGCGAGTCAACCAGAACTTACCCTGCAAATGTTAGTATGCCCCCCTCACACACTGGGTTCGTTCACCCGGCATGTGAATGGAAGATTTACATAAACATCCATTTGCAGGCCAGGGGGAACCTCCAACACCTTTCGATGGTCGCCAACATCGAAAGATGTGGTGTGTGTATATCAAAAGTGACACTCAGGTCACTCAGATATCCGTGCACATTTGACAGGAAATGGGCGGGCAACTGACATCCGGTCATGTCAGCTGTCCACCCCCAGTGCCCATGTCACCAGGAAATTACCATGGGAATGCCCATCATTTTCATGGACACACCCATGAAATGCTGGGCGTTCTCATGGGTGAGTACCCTGGCCCACCACCCCCCCGCCCACAATGTTTGCATACACCAAGCATATGCACATGCGCAGAAAATGATTTGTTCCTACAGTATTATTAACCTCCATAACATTAATTTCCACTCATTTCCAGTCTATTCTGAACACCTCATAGGTCACAATATTGTTTTCAGGCCAAAAGGTTGCACCGAGGTTGCTGGATGACTAAGCTTAGTGACAGAAGTGGGCGGCACAAACACTGAAATGATACTGCACACTTAGCAGCACCCCTCTACTGATACTGCAAACTTAGCAGCACCCCTGGACTGATACGGCACACTTAGCAGAACTCCTGGAATTAAACTGCACTTTTAGTAGCTCCCCTGGACTTATTTGGCACACTTAGCAGCACCCCTGCAGTAAAAAAAAAGCATCACCCCTAGACTTATATGGCACACTGGGCAGCACCCCTTGAATTATATGGCACACTGAACAGTACCTTGCAGATGAAAAAAAAGTTTTTTTCTTTTCTTCTTCATTCATAGGGGACACTGAAGACTGCTTATATTGGGGTGAGTGTTTTTAGAAGTGTGACAGGCTCCTACCCTCTATTCCCCACTCCCAGACACCAGTCTTAGAAAAAGTGCTAGAGGAGTTGGTTCCCTGGGACTTGGTCTCTGACGGGAGAATGTCATTTTTTAGTGTAATTTTTATTTTTTAAACAAGAGGAGAAGCAGACTGGGTTGCCACTCTCTGCATCGTGGGAGCCCCAGAACAGGCCCAATCACCACTGCGTCTGGTCTTCCTCTGGTGCCTGGGCCACTGGTGTAGCCACACCAGAGGGTATCTGCTGCAGCTGCTCGTGGCAAGTGTTGGAGCCCACGGCCATAGTCACACACTTCAGGGCTCTGACCAGCAGGAGAGTCTGCCAGTTTTGCATGTTGGTTTTCAGCACACACGGCGTCTAACCTGAAAGCGACCATCGCCGAGGCTGTGTGAGCACATAGACGCTCAGGCGCCTTTTTCTCCCCACGTGGCAGACTCGGGAAGGATTGGTCTTGCTACATGCTATGGACCCAGTGGCTGCGCTTCTCCCACATCGTTAAACAGACACTGTAAGTGCTGCTGTTTTGCAGGTGGGAGTGTGGTGAAGGTTGTAGATGTTGGGGTCTGGGTAAATTAGAGGTTTGAAGGCTCCTCTCCCCTATTGCCTTTTCACTGTGTTTTTTTTTTCCATTCTGCTATCTGTGTCCTGTGTGGGTGTTATTGCAGACATGGCTGGTAAGGGCTCACAAAAATTGTTTACTTGCAAACAATGTGAAACTCAATTCACCCAGCACATAAAAGGGGTTAACCTTTGTGAACCTTGCTATGCACAGGCAGGGGCATCCCAGGTACAGACCCAGGAGCCAAATATTGCTGCTGCTCCACTGGTAGATATGGCCTCTGTTATGTTAGCACTAGCTACAGAATTGGCAGAATCCCGCAGAGACAGGGAAGTTTTTCATAATCATCTTGCCTCTGTTAGTTCAGCAGAACCCTCCTGGGTCAGAGCTATGGTCCATTCAGTCGACTCTTTAGTTAAGTCAGTGCAGCTTCCAGCTTCACAAAGAGCACCAGCAGCTGCCATGCCTAAAAAGAGGGCTATGCCAGCATTATTACAGGTAGTTGACTCTGAGTTTGAGGATGTTGCCCTTGAGGAAGGGGAATTTGTTCATGACTCCGATCAGGATCTGCCTTTAGTGGAGGATTTAGAAGAAGAGGATACTTAGGGCATAGATGCTCTAATTAGAGCAGTATGTATGACCCTTAATATTGCTGACTAATTTCCAGCTAAGGTGTCGCTATTAATTAGGAGCAAATGATCTCCTGTTAGTTTTCCAATCTCTGAGGAATTGGAGTCTCTTTTACTGAAGGCATGAAAAATTTCAAAGTCCAAAAGGTTCAATATTTATTTTCCTTTTCTGCAGGAATCGCGTGCCAGGTGGGAAAGTCCTCCGCTAGCTGATACATCGGTATTGCAGTTATCAAAACAGTCAACTTTACCAGTCCCAGCAGCAGTGGCATTGTAGGAACCCTCCAACCGTAGGTTAGAAACGACCCTTAAGTCTATTTAACAGACAGTAGGCATTCTTCTTATACCTGCTTTAGTGAGCATTTGGGTGAACAGAGCAATGGAGGTATGGGCAGAAGAACTTTCTACAGGTCTACAATCAAATCGCCCTAGATTTGAATTGATTAGCAGAACATATTAAGGAATCTAAGCAATGCTTCCAGGGATGTCTTGGAAGTGATGGCTAAAATCTTGGCCTCGTCCATATCAGCGAGGCATACTCTTTGGCTCAGGTCCTGACATGCTAAGATTAAGTAGGTGGTGGAATCTATGCCATATGCTGGAGAGGTACTGTTTGGACAGGAGCTGGATAGTAGGCTCAACAGGTAGAAAATCTACCTTTTTAACCCTCGGCGGCTCCACCAGCAAAAAAGGACCTTCTCGGGACCGTCTTTTCAATTCTTTTATGGATCCTCTAGATTTAGAGGTAACCCAGAGGATCTGCCACATCAAAAAGAGGTAGAAATCTGCCCTCTTTCTACTTGTCTTCACCCGCAGCTTCCCGTCATCCAGTGGTTAAGCCCACAGTAAAACATTTGGCGTGATTGGCTTCCAACCCACCTGGGAGACTTTAGAGTGGGAGCAAATCTGTTGGATTTCCGGGAACAGACTTGTAACGAGAAATTATGATCCACGGGTATGGCTTGGAATTTGCCTTCCCTTCCCCAAACCGGTTCTCTACTACAGGACTTCCAGTTGAAATAGTAAAACAAGAGGTAATTCTAACCACTATAAATAACGTGGAGTGGGTTTCTATTCAGAAAAAAGAAATTCTTACCAAAACCTGATGGGTCTGCATAACCAATTCCAAATCTCAAAGGTACCGCAGATTCAAAATGGAATCTATTTGTCAGTAATTGTCTGGAACCACTGGATATCTTAATATCCCTGGACATAAAAGATGCATACCTGCATGTTCCTATTTGGGAACAACATCAAAAATATCTGAGATTTGTGGTTTGTGATTTACATTTTCAATGTCAGGCCCTTCCTTCAGCTCTAAGGATTTTCATCCTTCAGCCTGTTTTGGTGTCGACTCTATTATCTATAGTATTATTATTATTTTATTTATAAGGCGCCACAAGTGCTTTGCAGCGCCGTACAATGGAATTTGATTAAGTTCTGCTCACGTGAGGCCACTTCTAGAATTTTTTCCTTGGCCACTTTTATTTCCCAATCCACCCCAGTTCTGTAACTAAGGGCCTTATTCTGCTTGGTACGGTGGGACCGTATACGGGCGGATCGGAGTTTATTTCATCTGCGCATGCATAGCTTTCACTATGCGCATGTGCGGCAACCTCACACTACTCACGGACGGGTCTCTCTGTGCGAAAAAACCTGTCCGCAAGAGTACGGTCATTGTGGGCGGCATGAGGGCATTTTTATGGGAGCGGCCGGAATAATGAGGAAAACTGGGCGTAAACATGAGCGTACATGGGGGTGTGCACCAAAAATGTACGGTGCTGCAACCGCTCGATCGGCGAACGCACCGTGCATTTTGGGCCAAAAACAGGTGGATGCCAAAGGTAGCTCCAGACCACCCCTAGAGATACATGAGAGCGGATGCCTGGGTCTGCTATTTAACACTGATTACTACACCTGAATGTAATAAGCAATGCTGCAGCCTATTAAGTGAAAACCATGATTTCACTACCTGCAAGCCACACACAGCCCTCAAACACATTGGAAGCATATCTTTCTACACTTCTATACATGTAAAGGTTGTTTTAATTTTAGGTAAGATTCATTCTAAGACCTGCTTATATATGTCAAGGTAGTTATTTTATAACCATCTACACCCATTCAGTAAGTGTTTTTGTATACTTTAAAAAGCAGGACACTCAATTCACAGAAGTCGACATGTGTCAACTTTTTCACTGTAACACCAACATAACTTTATTTAAAAGTAAAACCAATGTGGGGACACATAGATAGTGATTAAAATGCAACATTAGAACATAATAAATATACATGTAATGAGGGTTAAAATGTTGTTTTATCATGGTGTTTATTAAGGTAGACAATTGAGTTAATAGAAAACAATTATTGAATAACAATTAGAATAATTAATTAAATGTCTTAATTATAGTTGAAAGGGAAGATTTGCAGTGCCATATATATGAAGGGTATGCCACCCTGCACGGACGTACGCTCACTCTCACGATCGGTGACACACGCTGAGTTTTCCATTGAAAAAAGGCGAGACCCGCCCATGCACTGTGGCGTACGCTCCGATATACGGAAGATGTCGGTGTGAAAACGGACGAGACCCATCCGTATACGGTGGTGTACGCTCTGTTGTATACCAGTTAATGGTGTCTAAGAGGAGACCCGTACGTATACGGTGGCGTACGCTCAAGTGTACGCTACTCCCCATTGTCGGTGTTTGTGACCGTCCGTATGCGGATGTTTTGTGGGTGGACTTACACTCACCGTCCGCTTACGGGAAACGTACTATGAAACGGACCGTACGTACGTTGCACCGACCGAACCAGAATAAGGCCCTAAGTATGAGAGTATTGCAACATTAGCAAAAATGATTAACTAGATAATGAAATATTACATACTGTTCATGTAACACCCCAAATCTTGTATCTAACAGTACTTAGCATTATTGTGTTATAGATTATGTTTGTTGTTTGTGTGATTTCTCTGGCTTATTTTCGTCTGCATGTGCTTCCACCAGATTGTTCCTTGTTGATTACCTGCATAGAGTTGTGGTTGTTTTTACTAGGTACAGTACATACCTGTTTTGTTTTCTTGTCTACTCTTTTGCACATACATTTCTATTTCTGCAAAGAGAGAAGAAATGTGTGCTTCTGTATTTACATTTATATATATGCAAGTATGCCTACAGTGACACAGTCTTCTTTAGTTATTTATATAACTGTGATGCTATATTCATTCTCGTGAGACAGGCGACTGCTGTATTTATGACCTGCAACTACTATATGTTCATATTAGAAAATATTATATTTTTCTATATTTGCCGCATATGGTTATGATTTTATATACCCTAAGGGGACAAGTGTAACTTATATTATAGCCTCAGTCAGCTGGACCATGAACAAAAATCTTCTGGCCAGTTGGCTTTGATGTTGACAGCACAGTATTCATTCCATTTAGATACTGTATTTGTTGGAGATGTGTTACAGATTTCTTGCAAAATTTTACATACAGTATGTGTCAATCAGAAACTATTTACAGCTAAACCTTTGTTTTCAGCCAATATCCATTTTTAAGGTAGTTTATTTGGAAGCTGGAAAATAAACTTTTATTCTCTGTAAATAACACGTGTTCATTTTTGATTATCAATGCGTATAAACCTCCAAACAAGATATGGGGTGAAATTTAATAGGGTGAGAAAATCAGCAAGTGAGAGATTTGGTAAGAAATCTCCAGTTTTTTTAAAGCGGCAATCATTTGGGTATGGATCATTGGATAGACAGCAACAAGGTCGACACCACTAGGTCGACATGCAGAAAGATCGACATGACTGGTGGTCGACATGGATTTAGGTTGACAGGGTCATTAGGTTGACACAAGCATTAGTTGAACATGGGGATGGTTTATGTTGACACAGTGGACATGCGCACTGGTTCACTACACTCGGCACACTATTTTATTCCCCCACCATGCCATTTTTACCACCTGTCGGCACATGTCGGTTCAAATAAAAAAAGGAGAAAACCCCATGTCGACCTCTTGACTGTCGACCTTCCCCACCTCGACCTAATGATTGTTTCGACTTAATGCTTGTGTCCACTTAACCCTATGTCGACCTTCAATCATGTCAACCTTCATGCATGTTGACCTAGTGGTGTCGACCTTATGCTTGTAGACCTAGTGACCATATCCCAATCATTTACACTGCAAAACCAGTTTGATTTTGCAGTGTAAATGATTGGTGCTTTATTAATACTGGAGATATCTTACCAAATCTCTCACTTTTTGATTCTCTCACCCTATTATATCTCACCCATGAGCATATCAATGCGTAGATCATTTATGTGTATTTCTAATAACACTAAAGCCCCGTACACATGGGGTGACCCAGCTGTCTTGCTGAGCAGCGTGATTAAGAAAGTGTGCTCACAGGAAGAAGTGGGAAAGATGACAGCATAGAGTAGCACTTCTGCAGAATGCTGTGGGACCCCAGGAGAAATGCAGCACCTGTGGCTCCATCTCCCTCTCTCTGTCATATTCTGCCACCAACTATCAATTACTGCCTCCAACTGCAATGTCACCCTATGCCTCACCCTATCACCAACTGCCAGCTGCTTACCCTCTATCTCCCCCTGACATCCCATGTCACCCTCTGTCTCCGTCTCCTCTGTCACTAGTTACCATTGAGAAGAGGTGGCCAAAGCGGTCTTTGAGATCTAGTAACCATTAGTAACCATTCACGTTTCCAAACACCTAGCTGGCCAATAGTCTGCTATTACCAGTTATTTATATATCAAACACATATTCTGCAGCGCTTTATAGTTCTGATTAGATTAATGACAGGATCCACTTTCTCCACTTCTCACAATTCTTAATCTTAACATCCTCCCTTTCTGTTGATCATTTTTTCCAACTGCTTTCAGCCTTATCACTCTAACTTTTATTTCCTCCAAACCATTAATCACCTCCTCTCCCTGATAACCTACCTCTCTTGCATTCTCTCCTGCTGTGTAACGTCACTCTTCTCAGAGTCCCCCAGCTCCACTTTAACTCATTTGTCTGTATCTCCATTCTCTATGCTGCTCCTCACTCTGGCCTCAGAGGTGCACACAATGCATGGGAGTCTCTGATTACCCACAGATTCTCAAGTGTGAAAATATGAAAATGCCAGTTTAATTTGTTTCTGTGCGTGATGCCCACTTTGCTCAAGTGTGTGGGTGGATCCGATGCAACACTGTTGCAACATTAACTCCTGGAAACACACTTACACCCATAACCCACCCATGACAACACCTCTTTTTGCAATGACTTTGGGCCACTTCCAAGTCACTACCATGAACCAGCACCCAATCGCAGAAGATGCCTCCAGAAATAGCAATGTTTTATGCATATGTCATAACACTTTTCATGAAAGTGCAGTTATTGCTGCTAACATATGTGGTACTTGTTTCCTAGCACGGCCACAAATCTTGGCCATCGGGGGTAATTTGAGTGGCCTGCGACGCGACCGACGCGATGCCCCCGATTTTTCCATTGAAATGCATTGAAAACAGTGAAAAATCGGGTCGGTCGCGTCGTGTGCACCTAAAAATGCTTAAATGGTCCAGACGCGATGCCCCTGATTTCACCATAGGGAACAATGTTAAATGCCTCAATTTACCGGCAATGACCACGATTTCCCATAGGAAACAATGTTAAATGGATCAATTTACCCAAATCAGCATAGGGAAGAATGGTAAATGGGCCAGAAACCCCCAAAAAACCCACAGAGCAGTGGAATGTCCCCCCAAAAGTAGTTGACGCCACCCGCCATCAACGTGAACCCGAAGCGTGGTGAGCGCAGCAAGCCCGCGAGGGGCGGCGGTACGCGTCCTCCGACCTTTTCATGCCCTACTATCCACGTCGGCGTGGAGTTGAGAATAGAATAGTGTGGCGAGCGCAGCGAGCCACCAAGCCCGAAGCGTGGCGAGCGCAGCGAGCCCCGCGAGGGGACGCGGATACCTTCACAGGTAAACGCGTCCCTTCGCGGGCTTCCCAGGTGTCCGTGTCGCCATGGACACCTGGGAAGCCCGCGAGGGGACGCGTATAACTGTGAAGGTATCCGCGTCCCCTCGCGGGGCTCGCTGCGCTTGCCACGCTTCGGGCTCGGTGGCTCGCTGCGCTCGCCACACTATTTTATTCTCAACTCCACGCCGACGTGGATAGTAGGGCATGAAAAGGTCGGAGGACGCTTACCGCCGCCCCTCGCGGGCTCGCTGCGCTCGCCACGCTTCGGGTTCACGTTGATCGCGGGGTGGCGTATAGTACTTTTGGGGGGACATTTTTATGTTCAGGGGTGTTTTTGGCCCATTTACCATTGTTCCCTATGATAATTTGGGTAAATTGATCCATTTCACATTGTTTCCTATGGGAAATCGGGATCATCGCGGGTAAATTGAGCCATTTAACATTGTTCTCTATGGGGAAATCGCGGGCATCGCGTCTGGCCCCTCGCACCCGATTTTTTAGCGACCGCGATGGCCCCGATTTTACCCCCGATGACCGCGATTATGATCGTTGTGGCCGTGCTAGGAAACAAGTACCACATATGTTAATGACTCAGGCCCTTTGACTGGCAATCCCTTAGTTGTGATTCAATTTTTAATATTTGACAGCCATTGACAATGATCAATGGATTCTTTGGACATGACCAGTCACAAATACTCAATGGTTAAATCATCAGTGATAGGGTGGCAAATCACGGGATCAGCAGGATCTCAAGATTTGGCACCAAAAATTACTGGATTTCAATCTCGGGATTGGAGTTTCCAATCCCAGAATTTAAGGGACAGCATGTACAGTCTTATGCCAAGAAGCATTTGATCACCCGCTCAGCCGCTGCCTGGCTTCTTTTATCCCCGGATGTGTGGCTATGTGTAGCATGACATGGTCAGAGATCACATTGCAAAGGCCACACCTCCACAACACCACTGCCAGTTGCACCGTCCAGCCTGCTCCTGACCTCATCGCAAGCCTCGCTCCTGGAAGAACCGCCCGCCTTGCTCTTGGCCACATCGCCCACTCGGCTTGGTCCTGGCCAAACCTGTCCATATAAGAAAATTTGCAGAGCATTTTTTTTTAATAGGGAAGCCAATCCGAGGATCCCAGGAATCCTGGGATTGAACATTCCTTTGTGCAGGCTCCTTGCGGTGCAGCATGTCCCACTGAATTGTACCTACTGTGCAGCTATGGGTGACCCCAGCCTTAAATAGAGACATAACATGTTTCCTATATCTTGGTATTTGGTATACAGAACTTGGGTGAAATGTAATAGGATGAGAGAATCAGAAAGTGAGAGATTTGGTGAGAAATCTCCAGTTATTTAAAGCGGCAATCAGTTACACATCAAAACCAGTTTGATTTTGCAGTGTAAATGATTGCTGCTTTAAAAAAAACTAGAGATTTCTTACCAAATCTCTCACTTTCTGAAGCTCTCATCCTATTACATTTCACCCCTTATTTTTATTACCATTATCTTTTCAAGCTGTATATTATGTCTTTACAGTTATTGTATTATTTTGGATTCCATTTTACAACAATAGGTACAAAGGATAGGTTTTTCATTTATTTTTGATCTTCCACCACGCAGCAATGCTTTATTTACAGCTCAAAAAAGCATTTAAAATGTTATATCTTAATAAACCCAAAGATACAGGAAAAGATTTACGTTTGTGCTGTGCTTATTTTTATGTGATCATGAAATTCGCCTCCTTGTTTTATATGACCATGAACAAGACAGAAGTAATTTTATAGTTTATAAGCTTCTGAAATATTTGAGCACTTGATTTATAAATATATGACATGCATTGTTTGTGTGACACCTGAGTGAAAAAATACTGCTATTGCCATTCACATTGGCAAAATGAATTAAAGGGAAGTGAATAATGTCATAAAGTTATTATTTGTCCAAGAAATGTGTCTGTGTGTTGTGGCGCCTTTTGTAGGAGTTTATATGAATTGCAATTGTTATGGCTTTGTATGTTTTTATCTTTTAATTGTTGCATGGTGGCAAATGAAGAGCGTGTGCTGGCCTCAAACACCAAGCAACCATTTTAACACCCATGTTCCCACTGTGGAAGCCAGAAACAGTAGCACTAACACACGGTTGCCTGAAAAGATTTAAGTCAATTACTGACTTTTGGTGAGATTCCCCAGACTCTCTGGAGATTTGTCCACCCTCTTAGATACTACTCTTCATTAAGTCTCCCAGTCTACTTCAGTGTGCCATGGATTGCTGCATTTTGAAGCAAGGGCAGATCACTGAGAATATGAATCTCAGTGCCAGTCACTCCACACTGATAACATGACCTCGCCCTCCAAGAACATCCTAATGGAGCTGCAAAACATAGTTAATTAAGACAAATGTGACTGGAAAGAGCACATCCAAATCCTTCAACAGAATTAAAGGCTAATTCATGCCAAATCAAATACAGTCCACTCGGCCTTAACTGATATTAAGCCAAGGTGGCCAGGCATATAGCCGAAGAGTTGAAGGCCACCCAGTCAGAATGAAAGAAACAATGGTTGCAGTGGTGATTGGGTAATTTGTAGAGGATAACCATAATGCATAGGGTGAATGAGGATGAAGGGAGATGAATTGCATTGTAAAGGAAGCATTGAAAGCAGTATAGTGTTGGAAGATGGGGGATTAAAGATGAAACTAGCTTTTGTTGCAGCTGCTAATGCTAAATTATGCTAATATTATTGCAGTCAGAGGCAGTTTGTCTTTTGACACAATGGGCCTTATTCTGGTTCACTCTCAGAGGCAAATTCCTTCTCAAATGGACAAAACTATGTGCACTGCAGTTGGGGCAGATATAACAGGTGCAGAGAGAATTATATTTGGGTGACTTATTTTGTTTCTGTGCAGGGAAAATACTGACTGCTTTATTTATACACTGCAATATACTGTAGATCTCACTTTGAAGTAAAACCCCACCCAAATCTAACTCTCTCTGGACATGTACATCTTTCCCACCTGCAGTGCACATAGCTTTATCCATTTGAGAAGGAATTTGCCTCTGAGAGTGAACCAGAATAAGGCCCAATCTCCGGCACACTCCTTCCTCATCACTGCCCAGGAATGCCTAGAAGAACTGCATGGTTCTACATGCAGTTCTGATCTGTATCAAGTTGTAGTGATCATTGAGATGAAAGCTCAGTGTGTCTTATTTATTTATATTTATTTATATACAGGTTAAATAGCTTATATAGTACAGCAGATTCCATTGCGCTTTACAATTGTAGACAGTGATAAAACAACTGGGTAACAACAGAACTTAGAGGTAAGAGGGCCCTGCTGCAAGTTTACAATCTGTAGGGGCATAGTAGGGAAACAAAAGGACAGGCACCAGTAATAGCATAGCGGTCCCACCAAGTTGCAAGTCCAGAAGAAAAGCTACATTAGTGCCTCAGAGGGTTATACGCGTGGAACTTAAATATGATAGGCTTGTCTGAAGAGGTGAGTTTTCAGGGAACAAACAAAGCTTGGGCTATTCGCACAGGATCCTCATCTATGAGAGGCAAAAAAGGTGGACCCCCAGTTGGTACAATGACTGGAAAGATGTCAATAGTTATCGGAGGTGTGCTACCACTGGACATAAGGTATAGGAACATGTATAGAAAGAAAAGAGTATGTCCATGTGTGATGCACCTATTGAAAATCACACGAATAAAAAGTAACTTTTATTTGTCAATTTTAAGAAAGCGAAATATATAAAAAAACACATACAACAAATACACTCTGTGTTAAAAAACGGTGGCTCTCTGATCCTATGGGCAGTATAAATCTCCCTTAAATTCAAATACAGAAACGGAGGGCCATAGTATTTTTATATAGTATAATGTAATATCACAGTGTTGTATCACTGAATGGTTGGCCACAATCCCTAAATGGAGGCGCACTAAATGACAAGATCAAAATAGAACGTGTTGTTGGACAGGCAGTGTGAATAAATGGTGCATAAAGGTCTGCCTGGGCTACTGTTTAACACAGGGAACGCTGGAGGCTAGTGGAGAGTATTATTGTGCGTGGAAGGACATTCCATAGGGTGGGAGTAGTCGATGAAAGTCCTGTAACAGTGAATAGGAGCTAGTGATCCATGCAAGAGAGACGCAGATCTTGTGCAGAGCGGAGTGGTGGAGTTGGAAGATATTTTTTAAATAAGTAAAGAGATATATGCTGGTGTAGTATGGTTAATAGCTTTATATGTGAGTAGAAGTATTTTAGATTGAATAGGGTAAAACAGAGGCAACCAATGGAGGGACTGGCAGAGCGAATCAGCAGACTATGAGCATCTTGCTAGAAAGATCAGCCTAGCAGAAGCATTTAAAATGGATTGCAGTGGTGATAGTCTGTTCTTGGGAAGACCAGTTAGAAGACTATTGCAATAATCAATGCGGGATATAATGAGAGCATGGATAAGAGATTTAGCAGTCTCTTGTGTAAGTTCCTATTTTGGATATGTTTTTAGATGCATGTAACATGCTTTGAAGACAAATTGAATGTGGGGAACAAAAGACAGTTCAGAGTTGAGGATGACCCCTAAGCAATGAGCTTGTGGGGTAGGGTAGATTGTCAAGTCGCCAACAGTTATGGAGATATCAGGATGGTTCCTGTTCTTGGCTGGTGGGAATATAACTAATTCTGTTTTGGACATATTGAGTTTGAGGTGGCGAGAAGACATACAAGATGAAATGGCAGAGAGGCAGTCAGAGACTTGACCCAAAAGCACTGGTGACAACTCTGGGGTTGATAGATAGATTTGAGTATTGCCCGCATACAATGATACTAAAATCCACAAGAGCTGATTAGTTTGCCAAGAGATGAGGTATAGAGTGAGAAAAGCAGAGGACCTAAGACTGAGCCTTACGGAACTCCGACTGACAAAGGTAGTGAAGAGGAGGTAAAGTCAGAGAAGCGAACACTGAAAGAGCGAACAGATAGGTAAGATGAGTACCAGGAAAGGGCTGTATCCTTAAGACCTAGGGAGTGCAGTATTTCTATGAGAAGAGTGTGATCACCAGTGTCAAATGCAGCAGAAATATCTGGAAGAATGAGTAGTAATTCATGGCCTTTAGACTTAACAGTGAGCAGATCATTCACCACTTTAGTCAGTGCAGTCTCAGTGGAGTGTTGGGAATAAAAGTCTGACTGAAGCACATCTAATAGGGTGAGAGAGTTAAAAAAGTGTGTGAGGCAAGAGTAGACAATTCTCTTGAGTAGCTTGGAGAGGCATGGGAGCTGAGAGTTAGGACAGTAGTTAGAGAGAGAGAGTTAGGGTCAGAATTGTGGTTTTTTTTTTTTTTCAAATTGAGAGTAATCACTGCATATTTAAACAGAGAAGGAAAAGAACCAGTAGCAAGAGATTAAGGATTTTAGTTAAGGTTGGGATAAGCACAGGAGACAGAGTTTTAATGACTTGTGCAGGTATAGGATCAAGAGGAGAGGTAGTGGAGTTGGACAATAAGAAGAGTGTGGATACTTCCTTTTCATATGTGGGCTCAAATGAAGAGAAAGTGCCAGAGGGTTCAGGTGGGGAAGAAAGTAGGTTAGACGTTGTGGGAGAGCATACCATTTAATCTCAGATGTTATCAATCTTGTCCTTAAAGTAGGAGGCAAGTTCTTGTGCACTGATGGTAGCCAGTTGGCTAGGAGGGGGAGGATACAGAAGAGATATAAATGTGTTAAAAAGTCACTTGGGGTTGTGTGGCATGAGAAGAGATGAAAGCTTGGAAGTCTGTTTGTTTGGCAGTGTCCAAAGGAGATAGTCTTATATGTGAGGAAATCACTGGCGTTCTACTTTACGTGACTGATTTTGTAGTTTCCTTGTTATTATGAGTGCCACGGCTGGCATCTAAGCCTGCGTGGGGTTTAATGGGAAGCTTAATTTCATCAAGGGCTGTTGCAAGAGTCTGGTACAGGTGAGAAACAGCGGGATCAGGAGAGATAAATGTAGAATTGGTGAGAGCTGTTGTTGCAGAGAGGTGGAAAGTTGTGGAAAGTTAATAGCATTAGTATTTCTGCAGGTTAGAGTAGGCTTGCATGATTTCAGTGTCAGTGAACTTGGGGAAATTTAGGAGAGCGAGAGGGTAATAAGCTTGTGATCAGAGAGATGGACGGGAGTGTTAATAAAATCAGAGACTGAGTACCGCCTTGTGAAAACAAAGTCAAGGCAGTAGCCTTTCTCATGATTAGCGGAGTCTCACCACTGGGGGAGGCCAAAGGAAAATGTTAGAGAGAGGAATTTGGAAGCGTGCGGAGATTGTGGACTGTCAATAGCGATATTGAAGTCCCCCAGGATGATGGTGTAGATGTCAGAGGATAAGAAGTGGGGGAGCCAGGCAGATAAATATTCCAGAATTTGAGGTTTGGCAAGCCCAGTTGGGTAATAGATAGCAGCAACACGCAGAGAGAAATGGGAAAAATCCTAATAGAATGAACTTCAAATTATGTGAATGTGAGGGAAGGAACTGGTGGTAGAACTGCGTATGTGAAGGATTGGGACAGTAATATACCTACTCCATCTCCTTTATAATTGCCAGGCCTGGAGGTGTGAGGGAAGTGGAAACCACCATGTGACAGTGCTGCAAACGAGGCAGTCTCTTATTGTGTGAGCCAGGTTTCTGTAATAGCCAGCAGGTTGAAGTTGTGAGAGATGAAGAGGTCGTGGATGGATGTTAATTTGTTGCAAACAGAGCGTGCATTCAGTAGGGCACATTTAAGTTGCTTGGTGCGTGGTGGGAGGCATGTGATATTTTATGAGGTTAGATGAATTTATATAAGGCTTGGAACCAGTTAAATCTGAGTGGGATAGGTGGTTAGGGCCTGGGTTTGGTGGTATGTCACCAGCTAATAAACTTAGAAAGGAGATGGTGGTCGGATGTGGATGTGAAAGTACAAGTAGAGAAGTATGTAAAATGCTCATGAGATTTATTAGAGGGGAGTGAATAATAGAAGAGGCAATGTGCACAGTGATGAGTGTCAGGGAGATTTTAGGATGGATGAAGTTTGGTGATAATTCCATGATAAGTAACAGTTTGGTGAGCATGCTATAATTGTGTGTATGTTAGAGAAAGTAGAAAGGATATGTGTAGTAATGAAGCGTAATCAGCAGGGGCGGATCTAGAAAAAAATGACAGGGGGGATGGGTATGGGAGGGGGAGTGTTAGGCCACTCAAAAGTGGGCATGTGAGCCAAAATTTACATAATGCTACGTGGATTAATCCAAACTTCATAGTATGCTCAATAAAAAGGGACATTGCGCACCATCGGTGCGCATCAAAAATTTACACCATAATGCCCATTACATGTTAAGCCACACACCATAATGTCCATTATGTATTATGCCAAACACTGTAATGCCTATTAAAAATTATGCTACATAAGTGCTGCTTACCGACATGCTCATTGCGAGGGGTTCCATGCTCATTGCCAGGGGTTCCATGTTCGTTGCCAAGGAGGAATACATGCTCGCAGAAAGTGGGGGACAGCCGCTGCCGGGCAGAAGTGACAGCCATTGACAGCCGGGCAGAAGGCAGGGGGCTGCCCGGCTGTATTCAGAGCACTGCAGGTGCCAGCTACTGGAAGTACTACTCCTTTCACACCAGAAAATGCAGGGTCTTACCTGGGTATATGGTCCCTGGATCATGCAGGGACATTCCTGGTTTGGCCCCTTTCCCACCAGCCTAGTCCCTGCATTTCTGGTGTCAGGGGGAGATAAAACCAACCCCCCCCATTAACCACCTATATTGTTTAATCGGCAATATCTTCAAAACCAATTTATTCATTTACACGAGACCAGTATCATATTAAAGAACTTTCAAATGGGCTCGAATGATACTGGTCCCGTGAAACTGGGCCATTTGGAGAAATCTGCCCTCAGAGAACATGAACAGCCATGAAATTACATTTCAGAAATAAAAAAATTGGTTTACCCGCAATAGCTCTAAAATAATTAACCCACATGGACTAGCCTGGTATCAGATTGAAGGCCTAATGATTTTGGTTTCAATGAGATCAACCACAAGGTTTTGTGATGGGGGGGGGGCAGCAGCTGACGGGGTTAGAATTAGCGGGTCCGATGTTATCCGTTGGGGAACATTTTCCAGGTTTGCACAGGCCCGGGTGCCCCCCCCCCCCCCTCCCTGAATTTGCCACTGGTAATAAGTTTTGTTATTACCTTACTTGATATTGTTCAATGTTTTGGAACTGGTTTTTAACTGTTCTTTTCCCACTCAATTTCCCACTTCCTATTTTTTCTAAAGAAGACAACTGCCCTACTAACTAAATGCAGAGATATAACAGGTCTGATGAATAGAGGATACAGCTGGGGTCACATGACCACCTAAATTAGCCTGTATCAAATACCTACTAGGACAAATATACTCCAGTAAATTATACCTCACTGAACAACAACTTCAAACAGGTAACACAAAGACTAAAAACACATCCTTACCAATACAACACTGGTTATGTAATGGGATAATACAGATTATCGCTGTGCTTGCCATGCTTCTGGCACAGTGCCTTGTTACGCACGGCACATTATTTTATTTGTATTCTTCCACCACGCCCTAGTGCAGGGCTGGGCAATTGCGGCCCTCCAGATGTTGAGGAACTACACATCCCAGGATGCTTTGCATTATTTTTGCTATGTGGCCATGCTGAAACTGATGCAAGGCAATTGCCCAGCCCTGCCCTAGTGGATGGTAGGGCATTAAATACTGCCTGTTCGCACATTTCAGCTCCAAAAAAGTTTAAAAACCCCATGTCGACCTTTTGACTGTCAACCTTCCCCATCTCGACCTAAGGCTTGTGTTGACCTAATGACCCTGTCATCCTAACCACATGTTGACCTTCAGTCATGTCGACCTTCATGCATGTCGACCTAGTGGTGTTGACCTAATGCTTGTAGTCCTAGTGACCATAGCCCCTTTCTATGAATGTAATTTCTGGTTAATACATCCTTCCCAATCTTGGTATTATTTACGGCATAAGAAGCTGTTTATGAAGGGTATACTGACAGACTGCTTTTATCTGTCTTCTTAATCTTGTATAAAGTAATGTGATCTCAGTTATTTATGAATGTGTTAACCCCTTGTATACTCACTACTTAGAAAACCTGCATGCATTGCTGTGGATCTATATTAAAGTATATACACATAATGGAAAAATGGTAATGACTAACTATAAATAAGGTAAATTAACAAAAGTGAAGACTTCATAAATGTCAGTGAGAATGTAAATTTCATTAGGAAGCTATGCTGTTTAATTTCGCTAAATTACGTATCTATTAACCTAAGTACCACTGAGTAGGCAACTGTCGACCATAAATTGATATGTAATATTTAATGAAAAGTAATAAAATGATCAGAACACTAGTTACATTGATCACCTCAAGGACTCCAGCTATGTGTTTGTGGTATATTTTATTTCAATGTAAGTGAAGCGGCGTTGCAGCTTTCACCATACACTGTCTGTAATGGGGAATAAATGTATGTCTACTTACAACCAAACATTTCATATGTACTGTAGAAAGTTTAATGCAAGTTATTGCACTGCAGGTGGGGCAGATGTAACATGTGCAGAGAGTGTTAAATTTGGGTGGGGTGTGTTGAAACTGAAATCTAAATTGCAGTGTAAAAATAATGCAGCCAGTATTTACCCTGGCTAGAAACAAAATAACTCACACAAATCTAACTCTCTCTGCACATGTTACATCGGCCCCACCTGCAGTGCACATGGTTTTGCCCATTTTGAGAACACATTTGTACTGCGATCAGATCTGAATAAGGGCCACGGGACCTGATTTTGGTTGGCTTGCAATGCAATGTTAGTTCGCTGCTTTGCTGGCCATGTAGGAACGCCCACCCCCATTAGTTTGCGAATATCCCCGCAGCACTACGCATGCATGTTTTGCATAAACATCCATTTGCAGACTTGTGTGGTGGCCCATTTGATGGTTGATGACCATCAAATGATTTCGCTTAGATTAGCGGTGCCCTGCTCTGAGAACAGGGCAGGCAGCTGTCATCTGGTGACATCAGTTGCCCGACCCAGGAAGGTAAGTGGCTGCCATCATTTGCAAGTGATTTCCCAGCGTTTTCCTGGGTGCACTCAGCATTTTCGTAGGTAACACCCACTGGCCACCTCCTGCAGCCCCCCCACCCCCGCTGCGAGGGACTCGGAGACTATGCAAGTCTCCAAAGCAATCCACAGTGAAGACCTGCACATGCGCATAAGCGATTATGTGCATGCACAGGCCATCACCATCGGTCCCTGTTGCGAATTTATAACAGGGCAAAGAAAACAGAATCACCTCATAGGCTAGAAGAGGAATTTAATTAGTCACAGGGATTATCCTTCTGCTTATTGATCATGCTGCACAGGGAATAGCTATTCAATTAATTTGCTATTTTCCTATGCAGTGAACCATGCAGTAGATTAACAAGAGAAACCCACTGATTTCATGTAAAATTTAGTATACAATTGATTAATGCACATTTTTCCAGAGTGAGAAGAAAATCCCTGCCTCTGAGGGATTGGCATCTATTTTTGTGTCTAGAACAAATGTTTCTCCATTGTCTGCTATCCGTCTTCCACACACCCCTATCCCACCTGGACCATCTTAAGAGCATTGTAGGCCCTGAGCAAAGTAATGCACAGGTGCCTTTATCCACCCTTTCATGGGAATAAAAAAATACAAAAATCTAATCTTAGCCATTTTTCATTCCCATTTTTCTACAAATGCTTCAATACAGTGACTGGCGTTTAGAACTCTGATTGCTGGATAACTGAAGCATGCAGGCTGGATGGCAGGTAAAGAATATTGATCTCTGATTGGTGGATGGCTCTAGCCATCCACCAGACAGCCTGATGACCTGACAGCCATTCACTGTCTGAGTGCAGGCCAAGGGCCAGGTAGAGAAAGCTGTCTGGCCGCTCTGAGTGTGTGTGATTCACAATCAGATCAGCCAGGCAGTATCCTTCATTTGCCTAGAAAGAAACTCCAAAGGCCTCAGCCCTAGAGGCAGATACCCTACAGCCCAGCATGGACGTGTACCGCGTCCGCTCGCCATGCTTCGGCACACTATTTTATTCTCCCTCCATGCCCTAGTCGATGGTAGGACATGAAATGCCGCCTGTCGGCACATGTCGGTGCTACATGGACAGTCAAACGTAGTACCGCGTCCCCTCGCATGGCTCGCTACGCTCGCCATGCTTCGGGCACAGTGACTCGCTGCGCTCGGTACACTATCATATTCCCACTCCATGTCCACTGCGATGGTAAAGTATAAACAAGTTTAATGTCGGAATTTTGACCGTGTCAGTATTTTAAATGTCTGTATTTTGACCTTGTCGGTATTTTGACTGTAGGGATTTTGATTGTAGGTAAATTGACTGTATCCCAAACTCCCCATAATCCAGAACCATACAATCTTGACTACCTTCACTTGAAATTTTGACTATGTCCTTTTATTGGCCTATGGCCAAATACATTACAATTGACATAGTCAAAGTGTCTGATTCATGCTTGTAAGGAAAGCAAAAAAGCAAGTACCTGTGTCCGTAACAAGCCATCTGCCCCACCTAAGGCGCTGCAATGTGGGTTTGCCCAGTTGCCTGCTTTTTTGGTTTACTTACGAAGACGAATCAGGCCCTACATATGTAGAGATTTTCTAGGTGGGGTTTATTCCAAATACAGTTCTCCACTGATTAGTAACTTCTGTAGATTCAGTGAAAAATTACTTAAAATACAGTATGTTTAACAAAATGTTTGGTGTATTGATTTGAGTGATTAATTGGGGAAATGATCCTACTGTGTTTGATTACTGAGTACACTGATTCTTGAATAAAAGCAACCATGGAAAGCTTTGTAAGAATTTGGACAATAATGTAAACACTATGCACCAATCAGTTTAGATTAAGAACAATCTGTCTCAAAAGAAGAAATATAAATACATAATTTGGAATGCAAAGTTATAAATATTAAAACATGGTAACTAAATTTTCACATTCCTTAATATAATTTCTGCAGTATATAGTTTTTGAGGGTTGATGCATGGAATTTACATAAGAGCAATTGATGCATAAACTTTACAATATAGAACCATTGCAAGCCACATAAATCAAGATATTAGACAAATAACCTTAGTTGCAAATGTTTGAAGGTTTAAACAAAGCCACATTTTAAAAGACAATTTACATTTATTTTTAAATCTTTCCAAGTGTGATCTAAGCAAACTTACTCAAAAGTCTGAAATCAGTAGAATCTGAAAATGATTTTTGCTTTCTCTCTGTTCGTACAAGTTACAATTGCACATTGTAGTCTTTCTGTTGATTTTCCATATGTGCTTAAATTAAGATCAATCTTTCAGGAGCTTTAAACTTTGTTACGCAAAGGTATTTTGGGATACTCTACTTACAAGAAATATTAACAGTAGTATAGAAGAAGTATATACAGGTTGAGTATCCCTTTACCAAATTGCTCGGGGCCAGAAGAATTTTGGATAACGGATTATTTCGTATTTCAGAATATTTTTGTATCTCAATATAGTATTTTGAGCTATCTTGCATTTATGTTTTATAAATACATCAAACACATGAAATACACACAAATATATTTTATTTGTGCACAAAACAAGGTTCCAAAACATGAAACAAAGTTTGTGTATGATCTCAGGCACTGAATTTAAATGCCAAGCAATCATTGTCTTGCACATATTTAGTGCCAGTTACAAATCATCTCCTCAGTAGTATTGTTACAGATGTCCCCATTTGTGGTTTTCGGAATCATTTGGATAACGGATATTTGGATAAGGGATACTCAACCTGAATAGCAAATGAAAGGTATCTGCTCCAATTAAAACCTTTTCTGAAATGTAAAAAATGTATTGCACTAGAGCAGTTCACAATTTTCCTAGACAGTGACCCTGAACTGGAACTGTAAAATAAACTAGCTAGTCCATGCAGTTCCACTTTTTACTGTCTGGGGAGTCGCTCTTTGCTTTTCTAGTACAGTCTTATCTGTATTGAGATGCAGGCCAGATTGTTAGAAACACCACAGCAAACAGTGACACCCCAGGTAAGAAAGAGGAACTGCAAGGATTTTTAAAAAGTGTAGGGTGCTGGAATGAACACTAGCTAGCACTGTCAATATAAGTCAGTTTAAGTATCCTTGCACACAGGGCCTCCATCCAATAGGAAGGAGCAAAGCTAAAAGGCCTATTGGCATCTGAAGATTTCCTTAGTATTCACACTTATGTTTTGAGGAATGAATGCAGTTCATATCAATACTCTAATGAGAAATGTGTTTATTACCTAAAATACTGTATGCAGAAAGTACTGTTTACACAATTCTAATTGGCCCACCTTAATGAATAGGCTACAGTAGGTGTAAAGTAAATACTACTTTACAGGTGTAAGTAGTACTACTTTACAGTGTAAAGTAGGGCCATGGCATTGCACATGAAGGAATGACTATTTAAAAAGTACTCTGGGCTTAAGTAATCATTTAGTATGCATATGTAGAATCCTTAAGATAAACGTGTGCTACTTAGGCAGAAAATCAATTCTACACAACTAATTTTACCTCCCCTTTACCTAGAAAAGTGCGGGTTTGGTTTAACCGGATATACTTGGTTCTCAAAGCGGGATCTTATAGGCTATCAGCTGTCACATGTTTTTGATAGCCAATAGGCTTTGAGAACCAAGTAAATCCGGATAATAGAGAACCTGCACACCTCTACTTTTCAAAATATGTTAACTGATATTCCCCAGTGAGAAGGGCTGTCCATCTATTTTGTCACCCCTATCATCATAAATTCTCTAGGCACTCCAAAATATGAGCTGGCATCCTGTAGTCCCTTATACAACGGTTCTAGAGAGGTAACTAAACTTGGCTATTGCTCTGAGATACAGTATGATCTCAGTGAGGCCTAGGGGTAAATTTACTAAAGCTTCTAAAAATGAAAAGAAGTTATGTTGCCCATAGCAATAGAGAAATTGGATGCAGTAGAGAAATGATAGACAGAATCTGATTGGTTGCTATGGCAACTTCACCTCTTTTTATTTTTAGAAGCTTTAGTAAATTCACCCGTTAATCTGTATTTATAGTACAGATGTAAGTGCAAAGTTTAGCTCTGGCGCTCTGCAAATTTTTTTTACTTGCTTAGTCTCTAACTTAAATCATTTTCTTTATGCCTTTGAAAAATCAATCCCCAAAATATCAAAATCTGCAAAGTTGGTGTTCAACAATGCTAGCCCTGATTTTTCCCAATATTATATACCATAATCAATATACCATCCTATTCCATGTCATGCCATCTAGCATAGATTGTCTGGTACTTGTTAAATGCAGCCTCTAGGTATACAGTAGTTTAAATACACAGCATCTTTATTTAGTACTATAATAATATGAGATCAGCCATAACAAAAGAGTTTTATGTCCTTAGCATCCAAATCCATTTAAAACTTACTGTGCAGCACCACTTGACTCATTTTACGAGGTGCAGATTTATTTAAATGAGTTGTAATTTTAAATTGTTCACTCAAAGCCTTTAAAGTATATATGACTAAATGTTGTAATCAAAATAGGAATAGCAAACTAGAGAAATAAAAAACAATGGAGTGAAAAATAAAATAAAATGAAAGCTAATTACCGGATTGTGAAACTGAGCATAGTCTTATATAATTAAAACATTTCCTCAAAGAATACAGTATATTTGGATGTGATCATTTGTTCCATTTGAGACTTTTTCTAAGCATTGTGACCTTCATTAAAAAACAGCAAATTAAAAATTGTCAAATCGTGCCACAGAGGACACAAGAGCAGTGGCTTTATGACCCTAAGGTTAGAGTTGTTAATTGTTCTGTAACATGCAGAAAATGCTTTCTTATTTTTTTCTGCTTAATTTTCACCAGAAATAATGCACTGTAGAAATAGTGTAAGTTTATTTCACATGAAAGTGGAAGATGTCAATTTACCCCTTTGGAGAAAATTGACTAAGATCGATCGGGTACGAATACACGTATGTTTGGTTGACTCTCACATTTTTCCAGTGTGTATGAGTGACATATGCAGTGCAGCACTTTGAAAAAGGAGTGAGCAACTGTCTACAGTCTTCCTATCCCCTAAGAAGACCTCCATGGCCGCTGCGCTAACTCAGCGGGAGGGAGCAGCAGGTCAGATGACTGCGCCCGGGGAAAACCCGCAGAGTCTGCAGCCAGCCAGCACAGTAACCAGCCTGACACCTCCAGCGCCTTTCCCCGAGGCCCCAGGTGCCACACTGCTCCTCCGTACTGTGAGAAGCTTTCTGCCTGCCCCTTCTCTTCCTCTCATGGACTGCTGACGAGGAGTTCCCTCTAATGCTGGCTGCCCTGGAGACTGAGCCTGGAGCCAAAAGACTTTGGGGAGATAATAAATCAGCTACTAGCCCCTGGGGTCTGCCAGAAAGGCACCATTGAAGGGAGACCTGGTGTCCAGCTCTGAACATGTTGTAGAGATTTTTGACAGGCAAGGTGAGTATATTTGTGTGTATGAGTACACACTGGGGCAAGGGAAGTATATGTTCAAACATTTTTTAGCAAACAAGGTGGGGGTGGGAGGGGATCTCTGTAACAAAGGTGAAAAAAAACAGCAGTGGGGAAGGGGGAAGGGTGGGGTGGAAAATCGTGAAAAGCCCATTGCCTCATAATAGCTATGTTGCTCTAACACCCTACTGGAAAGGTATGCGGTATGGGAGGTGCTTAAATTGCTATTTTTATTGTATATTATAAAAGTACATGGCCGCACCTCCAATGATTACCAACGCCCCCAGAATAGTACCTGGGCCTGGCCAGGCTCTCTACTGCCCACACTGCTACCCAGATTTAAAACTCCCAGATGTAGGGAATTTAAATGTAGCCTTACAGACTGTACATGACTGACCTAAAGAAGAGAAAGCTCATTCAGAAACAAAAGGTCTAAAGTTTATATAAAGACAGGTATTAGACATTGAGCCACTGTCACACACAGATAAATAGCTACAGTATATAAAGCCTACTGCCAGTTCCGCTATTTATTGTGCAGTGTGTAACGTGCCAAAACCGCCCGGTGTCGGGGTTTGCACATGCGCAGAAATGCTCAAGCTCAAACTGCGACCATCTGGGCTGGTACCCCATATTGACAAATTGGTAAAAAAAGCCTTTTCTTGTGGTCTTGGTAATTTGCTTTGCATCATATAAAGAAAAATGTGTCATTTGTATGTATTATAATATTAGCCTGACATATAATTGCTTACTTTTGAAAGCAGCTTGTTTTAATTGTTCACACAATTGATGTTATCTACAATTTCTTTTAATTATGATAAATTTAGAGGTAATTAGAGTTTATGAATATAGTTACAGTGGTAGTCATGACATAGTTTTACAATGGATTGCTAAGTTTTAATGTTTTGTTTTTTTTTAAATCTGAGTTTTTTTTACATTTTCACTTGCTAGCACATTCACAACTACAAATATGCAGTCCCATATTAGACTCACACCAACACCCACTCATTTGTCTTTACATTACAATTAGTGATAATTTCCCTGCTTATCTATTTCTGGGCACATCTTTTATGATATTTTGAAGGGGCATACACAAGGGGTCATTTCAGCCCCTTTTCTAAGCAATCTTCCCAGATTGCTTAGACATGGAGAACGGATCACTCCCTGTGTATGCCCTGCAGTGATGGCCATGCGCGGCCCAGTTTGACGGTATCGCGCACAGGGAAGCCAGTGCTATAAATATTTAGTTTCTTATTAGATAATGTGCACCTTTTAAAGAAAAAAATACATATATATATATATATATATATATATATATATATATATATATATACACATCCCTGAGGACGGGCAAGACCCGAAACATGTTGGATCGTGTTTGAAATAAAAACCACGCTTTTTTTCACAAGAAAATCCTGAGAGTGCCGCCTGTCTGTACCCACTATCTTCAAGGTCGTATGACCCCATTGAGGGGGGCACCGGGTAATACAATAAAATTCAACCAGCGAGTGCCGGGCAACAAGATCCTTATATATATATATATATAGAGTCCAGCGGTGGTTGGCACTCCGGACAATGTAGGCGATAAACCGCGGTGCCTTCCAATAAGGTAGATATAGTATTGGAATCTCGCCTAAACCTTGTGACAGGAATGATTGAGAAAGAGAGCCGGCACTCCAATGGATTTAATTTAAAGTGCAAATGTATTAAACAAATTTACAGCATAATTGCAGTGCAGCCGACAACGTTTCAAGACCGGTGCGGTCTTTTCATCAGGTCATGCATAAAGTGCAAGGTGACAATAAACAGTTTCTTACCTCTCCTTGAGACATATAAATAAGGTGTAGCAGCATGAAGCGTGCAGCAGCGATGCCGGGACGCTCCGACTTCCGGGAGGCTGAACACTCAGGGACGCCCCGTGGGTGTTGCCTCCGTGACGTCATCACACAACCAGACATGAATGAAATGATCAAAACGTGCAACCAACAAAAACAATAATAAAAGTGTGCAAAAAAAATGCTAATAAGTTAGTACACATCTATATAAAAACTAGGATATAGGTTAAAACACTAACTTTATGGGATGACAAGGTATGTAACTATATGTTACTATCTATTAATTACTAGGTCAGAAAAAGGTCAGACCCCGCAGTCATTTCGTTGGTCAGGTACGCCGGTGTGGGGTTCCAACTTATGTGGATCACCCCTCCTGGCGACTGCGGCTATTACTGCTGTATGTGACTTTATGCGAGCGCAAAGCATATTCATATTGTGATGTTTGAGCTTATATGTGAGATTGGACGTATAATGAAGCTCTTGCTATGTCAGCCATAATCGGCCGTTAACAGCTAGGCAACTGTAAACAATAACAAACATAAAGCTTTTTCAAACATCACCGAAAGATCACAGAAAAATCGCAGAAAAATGTTCCAAGTAAATTTGTCGTTAAGGCCATATGGGACCAGAGTTTTAAGAGTGTGTATCCATTAGGATTCACATTGCGATAGTTTTTTCTGGCGGTCACCACCCCGAATGAGGGGGGGTACGTGGTCAATGACCTTACATCGCAGGCTAGCTAATGAATGTCCCAATGCTTTAAAATGTTTTGCGACTGGTTGTTCCACTCCTTTTGATTCCTTGCCTTCCAGTAGTGCACGTATTGACGAACGATGTTGGGCCATCTTGAAGGATACTACACATCTGCTGAACCAGCAGAAAAATCTACCTAGCATACCAACTGGCATGGTGATGTGTACATTGGATGTAAGGAATCTTTATTCAGTAATACCACACAACAGTGGTTTGGCGGCAGATAGTAACATATAGTTACATACCTTGTCAACCCATAAAGTTACTGTTTTAACCTATATCCTACTTTTTATATAGATGTGTACTAACTTATTAGCATTTTTTTTGCACACTTTTATTATTGTTTTTGTTGGTTGCACGTTTTGATCATTTCATTCATGTACACACAGCGCGATGTCTGGTTGTGTGATGACGTCACGGAGGCAACACCCACGGGGCGTCCCTGAGTGTTCAGCCTCCCGGAAGTCGGAGCGTCCCGGCATCGCTGCTGCACGCTTCATGCTGCTACACCTTATTTATATGTCTCAAGGAGAGGTAAGAAACTGTTTATTGTCACCTTGCACTTTATGCATGACCTGATGAAAAGACCGCACCGGTCTTGAAACGTTGTCGGCTGCACTGCAATTATGCTGTAAATTTGTTTAATACATTTGCACTTTAAATCAAATCCGTTGGAGTGCCGCCTCTCTTTCTCAATAATTCCTGTCACAAGGTTTAGGTGAGATTCCAATACTATATATATATATATATATATATTTTGGGTGCGGCCCGGCACTCACCGCAATCATCCAGCTGCCCTGGTGCCCGTCTATGAGAACAGGTAGATCAAAAAAGAAAAGACTGGCACTCCGGGGTCTTCAATAAAAGTGCTGTATTAAGTGGACGCTTGTTGCCACTTAATACAGCACTTTTATTGAAGACCCTGGAGTGCCAGTCTTTTCTTTTTTGATCTATATATATATATATATATATATATATATATATATATATATATATATATATAAACACAATATGGACCTCGTCTTGCGCTGGAGAGTATAAATATTAGCTGCTACTCCGATAAGACTCCCCTGTTAGTGAGAGTCTGGCAAAAGGTGCAAGAAAAAAAGGTTTTATCGGAGAGCGCTGAGCTTAGTACCACCTAGTCACTTTAGTACAGATTTCTTACTGGGTAAGACACTAATCACATTTATAACAACAATTCAATGTCCCCTTCCCGAATGAAACGTGGAATCCGTTCAAGGTAAAAGTTCTTTATATATATATTTATATAGAATATTTAGCAGGGTCCGGCACTCAATAAACACTTTAAAGCAGCTAACTTGTTTGTAGCAATAGAGTAAAATGCTGCGGTGCCTTCCAAGGAGGTCCAGAGGGCCAACAATGTAGAGAAGAAGGAGGCGGCGCTCAACGGGCTGCAGTAAACCGGTCCTTTATTCCAACAGTTTCGGGGCTACCCCCCCCGTCATCAGGGACAGACAACATACACAAAGGGTAACAGTAAAATGACTCCTCTATAAACCCACACAAAGCGCCCGCCCACAACACTGATTAGAAACTAATCTTACTCATCTGCTGGGCGGAGGGTTGCACAACAATGCCAGAGGAAACCGGAAGTGTCACACTGTTCATCCCCCCACGCCCAACATCCAGGAGCAACCAGGTCCCCATTGCCGTCTCCCGGCCACGGAGCACAGCCGTAATCTTGAGCAGAGCGCCGGAGCTATGCTTGAAAGCATCACTTCCACCAACCATGTGCATGCCTCACGGCTGCCAGCTAGAGCTGGAAGTGACACGGAAACTGAACTGATGCCTTCCTGAATGGAGCATGATATTGTTATCTAGCAACAACATACACAAGAAATGTCATAATCTACCAATGTTGCAACTAAACAAAAAATGAAATGAAATGCTACTTGTACTATAAATAAAGTTATGCAATTTTGTACTCAAGAGTACAAAAGAGATTTATTGAAGTTTTGTTGAAGTTTTATAACTGTTCTGTAAATAAAGTTTTAATTTATCTCAATCTTGTTCTGTTGACTTTATAGGCAATAGAACAAGATTGAGATAAATTACAACTTTATTTACAGCACATAAAACTTACATTTATTTATTATGTCTGTTCATTGTAATAATTACTTGCATTTTTTAACATGAACATGAATACACACATTAGACGTGGTGGCATTATATGCCGATGATCTATTGATATTTTTTATCTAATTGTAGTAAGGCAGCACCGATAGTTATGGAGGAGATTATGAGACTCGGGGATTATTCAGGTTTCAGAATAAACTGGAACAAGTCAAGCATATTTTCAGTGAGACCAGGGGACTCGGGAACCCCACTAGTGGATACACCCCTTAAATGTTTACAAATCTTTAAATACCTAGGGATATGGATTGCTCGGGATCCCGTCGATTATAGGAAACTAAACCTAGAGCCATTAGTAGCGTATATAACCCATAAAATAGAAATCTGGCGGAAACTACCCTTGACAAGTACGGGCAGAGTGAATATGATAAAAATTATAGTCCTCCCTAAATTCCTATACACATTACAACAGTCAATACAGTATGTGCCTGACTCTTTCTTCAGAAAAATTAACAGCATGCTTTCCTCTTTATATAGAATAATGAACATCCCAAAATCTGACTTCAGGTTTTAATGAGAAAAAGGGATGAGGGGGGATTGGCATTACCCAACCTCAAAATTAAATATATTGCGAGCCAACTCACACTACTGTCAGAATAGATGGGGCCCATATTTAAGAGTGAAGGGGTAGTGGGCGCAGTAGCGCAGAGTGAGAGTGGGACTACCCCAATGCAGAAACTATTGAGGGGACGGGTGCACAGAAAGGATACTCCTGTAGTCGTCCAAGCGGTGAAGATATGGAGGGATGCTAATAAATTAATGAGATTCTTTGAACTAGACGTGGAACATCCCCTAAACGATCCTCAGGGAATCAAAGAAATAAAATATCTTCAAGTAACTAAGGTGTGGGAACCATATGAAGTAACTTCACTGAGTCAGATTTATAATGGTAGTATACTTAAGTCATTTAAAAAGATACAAGAAGAGTTTTTTGTGCCTACAGCGCACTTCTTCAGATATCTAAAGCTGAGAAGTGCACTAGAGGCACACTTCAAGGACACCTCACCAAGATTTGGGACATCCCCAATTAAGAAATTGTTAAAATCAGAAAAGAAAAATAAACTAATCTCTACAATATATAACCAATTATTGCAATCAGAAGGGGGCGGATTGGATGAGGTGAGAGAGAAATGGGAGAGTGATGTGGGACCGATAGAGATAAATGAATGGTCTAATGCAATGTCATCAGTACAAAAAGCCACGAATTCAATCAGAGTGCAGCAAGTACAATTATTTATGCTACACAGGTCTTATTTAACAACGATAAGACTGATGAAATTTGGTGGAAGGACCTCTAAAAAAAATGCCCAAAGTGTAAATGTGCTCCCGACACATTTTATCATTTGATCTGGGAGTGCCCAACGGTACAGGAATTTTGGGATAAAGTTAAACAAACCCTGGTAGACATGGGGATCAACATGGAGAGTTTGACAAATAAATGCTGCCTTTTGAATATGAAAGGCAATGGGAGTATATGCAGGGAGGAAAAAGCCTTTATTATTAATGCATGTGCCCTGGCCAAGGTAATGATAGCCAGGACTTGGCTGGCAGATACAGGCCCTGAAGTTTGAAGGTTGGAAAGCACTCGTAGAATACACAGTGACACATGAAAAATATATACACTTATATCGAAACACGATAAGTAAATTTAACAAAATATGGAGTAAATGGATAAATAGATAGTTATGTAAAAGAAAAACACAGATAAACACAAGATAATGCACTCACTTCTTTTTCTTTATTTCTTTTTTTTTCTTCTTTCACTCTTTATTGATTTATTATATACTTTTCTCTTCATATATAAAGAAGAAACACAGAAATGATATAAGGGAAACAGTTTAGATCACAAATAGGAGCTATACTCTTCAAAGAGCACAAGGTACACAGGAGGACAAGTAGATACCTGGTCGGGCCAAGCAATAAGTTTTTTGATGGCATAGCGAATGAAGCATAGCACAAATACAGCACAAACAGGGATATAAACTTGGGGGCAAGTGGGAATATAAAAACGATCCGGGGGGGGGGGGGATTAGTCCTTAGTAAACATCAGACCTCTCTCCAGTCCATTATAGGCCTAAGCGGGCATGGGAAAGGACAAGGGTGGGCAAAAGGGGGCAAGTGTTGTTAATAGTGTGATGTTATAATATATGTACCACTGGGATTAGCAGGATAAATATACTATATGAGCGATACCATGTTATGGTGCTTGATCCCAGTGGCAATGCTTAAGTAATTGTGTTTTGTTTTATAAAAAAAAAAAAAAGAATACACAATAGTAGTAAATAAATATATATTCAGTAACTATTATGTGTAAAGTTTATATTTTGCATTGTGCATCTACAGTATTATGCAGTTTGTCATGAAGCTCAGTTATTTTCATTGCTATTTCATGTATATGAAAGGAATTTTATCCCAGTGATATGGCACTATGGCCAAGAACTTGTTAGAAGTTTTGAAGTAAATGGCCCTTTTCTCATATAGAGTAGGCTCCTGATCCATTGTTGGTGTGTGTCTTCATTTCTATTACCCGTCTGGCTTTAAAGTTCATGTAACGCTGTTTTGTTGTACGTGCCAAATTTGCTAATAAGCAGTGGTGCTGTTTCTTGTCTCAGATACGAATGTATATTGCTGTTACAAATGATTAAGAAATAGGAAAAATAATGTGGTCCCCAATGATTAAATATCTTGGTCACAGTTATAAAGATTTGCATGCATAATGAAGAAGAGTAATAACGATTTGCTCAAGATGTCAAAGAAATGGCAGATAAGAAACTGGTGCAATCATTCTGAACAAATAATATGTCTAGGCTATTGCCCTGTGTTAAATTGCTTTTCCCCTTTAAACTTCTGCTTTGTTACTGTTAAACTTTATCTTAGTTCATAGTACTAAATGATTTAGAAAATTAAATGAGCCAATTTTCTCTAGTGCATTTCATGTAAATTACCCTAATGCAATAAAGTAATTGTTTTGGATATGTGTTAGACCAATTAAACTTGAAATGATATGCCTAGCTCTGGTACTTTATGATATAGGAAGCATTTTGTACAAGTTTTCAATTAAGATATAAATGTACATCAAAAGCTGAGTAACCCTTTCTTACAACACAACGTTTTGTTGTGTTCATACATTTTCATTAGCATGTTTATTAAAATTATGTATAAGCTGCATGTATTCTTTTCTACTTTCACAATAGCGCCCTATATTGTACTGTAGATTTACATATCCGTGTACTTTCATTCTTGAAATTAGAAGTACTGTATATAGAAAAAAGAAAATACATTGGTATGGATGAACATAATGTAAACATGTTAAATACAAATCTGATATAAAAATGAAAGTAACACTAGGAAAACCGATGTTTAGAATATAAAGGTTGGGTATCCCTTATCCGGATATCCCATATCCGAAATAATATTTCTGTTTTTTTGTGCCCCCCCCCCCCCCACACATCTCTACTAATACTTTTTTTCATACTTTCCTGGTCCCCTGGTGGTGCCTCGATGATCCCCAGATGGTCCCCCAATGTCCACCAGGTCCCCTGACATCCACAGAGGCCATCGGAATCCCCTTCAGTGGCATCACCAGTCCCAAGGATGCATTGCATTGGCGAGCTGTTGAGATCACCCGCGCACCCACGCAGGCCGCGCAATGCATCCTGAGGACCAGGAATGCCACTAAAGAGGATTCTGATGCCCTTTGTGGATGTCAGGGGACCTGGTGGACATCAAGGGACCATCTGGAGACCACTGAGGCACCTCCAGGGGACCAGGCAAGTATGAAAAAACCTCCAAAATCCGCAAAAAATCCCTTATCCAAAATGTTTGTGGTCCCAAGGAATTTGGAAAAGGGATACACAACCTTTATTTATGCAATTGTATTTTATTACAGACATCTACAGACAACCAGGTTGTCCTGACGAAGGGAATCAATAAAATTCCCGAAACGTTGCCTTAGACCGTAGTGAGGTCTTTTTCTTTGGATGCTTGTGAGTGCAGGGCACGGGGATTCTTATCCCGCTGGAAAACTATATATATATATATATATATATATATATATATATATATATATATATATATATATACACACCACCTAAAACAGATAGAGGGGGCGCTTCATGGTGTATTAACGTTTATTAAAAACGTGGAAATCACTTTTAAAATCTCTCCCACGGAGAAAGTAATGCCCGTACCGAAATATTCATCCGGTGTGGGCTTAAATACCACAAGATTTGTTAAACAATCCACTGTCTCAACAACTGCATGCCCAGAAGGTGCGGTGTGTAACTCACGATACCGGTAGGAGAAATCCAGCAGGCACGATCGTTCCACAACCAGCGGCTTCAGAGATGCGTCACACAGACCACGGGGCGTGGTCTGTGTGACGCATCTCTGAAGCCGCTGGTCTCGAGCCTGTGTGGAAGCCCGTTGTATAGACGCTGAGGCGCCGCTGGTTGTGGAACGATCGTGCCTGCTGGATTTCTCCTACCGGTATCGTGAGTTACACACCGCACCTTCTGGGCATGCAGTTGTTGAGCCAGTGGATTGTTTAACAAATCTTGTGGTATATAAGCCCACACCGGATGAATATTTCGGTACGGGCATTACTTTCTCCGTGGGAGAGATTTTAAAAGTGATTTCCACGTTTTTAATAAACGTTAATACACCATGAAGCGCCTCCTCTATCTGTTTTAGGTGGTGTGTACATTCAAGGTCCCGTGGGAATCGGGTCATTTCGAGGGGAGCTGCACCTACTAACAGCATTTGGATTGGTGTGGAGTTTCAAAGGACTTTTTGTTCCTTGAAGGGAACGGACTTTAAGTAGTGTCAGCGCACCTATATATTTGCATTGCATATATATATATATATATATATATATATATATATTGTTAAGGTGTCAAAGGAATAAACTACAAAATGGGATGCAGTCACAATACTGACTGTCAGTATCCTTGACAGTCAGAATTCTGACACATCCCGAAGTTAAGTACCAGGGTTGTGTGTTAGGGTTAATCTGGTGGGAGTAGGGGAGGTTAGGTTTAGACTGCAAGAGGGTAGGACACGGGGTACAGGTACTTAGAAAATACTTATTGTAATGTGTCAGGATTCTGGTTGTTGGGATCTGACGTTTGGTGTCCTGACTGTCGGGATCCTGATTGTCAGGATTTCATACCCATATACTGTAGCTGAAATTTGGTATATGTTTTAATAAATATAGCTTAGTCTATAATATGTACATAAAACTTGTCCAAAAATTATTAGCCATTGTCACCTTTTAAAGAAATGTCTTTGAGGAAACAAGTGTGAATCCTTAAACATAGAGCAATGTATTTGTCATCGCCAAGTATCAGTATTTTAAAATTGATTGCATTGGATAAAATGTCTGGCGAAACAATGAAAAGCAAACACCATAACACAGCAACAGTTTATTGTTATTGGCACATATATAACAAGGTCAAATATTTTCACCCTTTTGCTTACCAATTTTTATATGGTGTGTTTGGAATTTAAGTAGTTTTTACAATAGTTTCGGGACTAATTAAGCTTAGCATGAGCCACGTAGAGCTTGTACATTTATATATACAGTCCTTCTAGTGACATAAGAAAAAGTTCTGCGGCTTTGTCTCTGCTCAGTGTCATCTTGCCTCAGTCTTTTCAATTTACAAGAAGTCTTTTGCAGTGATGTAAATGAGGCCAGGTGGCAGGATGTCATCCCTGCAAACAATTATCCACTTGGATTGTGTGATCAGTATGATTCTACCAGTGAAACGTATCGTCCTTCTACTAGACTTCTGCTGTGACAGGAAACACGGTAGACATGAAGCTTTACTGGTGGGTGAACAAACCAAGGAACAAGTTATCAAATTCCATGGCATTCCAGAGAAGTTTCAAAGTAGAACAAGTATGAACTGTCAAAATGTGAACTACTTGTAGCATAATTAGCCAAGTACTTTCGCTTGTATTGTGACAGCTCCATAAAAAGAAGCCAAATGTGATAAAAGGGTGGCTTCATTGAATGACAGTATTTAGTATAACCTTACACATTCGATACTTAGCGTACTGTTTACATAGGAATCTATTTTTAATATAGTATCTCATTAGTAGAACTGAGCTGATGAAATTCAGCAACAGTAAAAAACACATTACTTTAATGACCTTAATCTCGCTCCATAGAATGAATATACGTAGCTATTAGAAAAAAGGCATTTTTTTATTTGACTCGTTGCTAACATAACTATGTTCTAAAATTCTTCCTTGTTTTGGTAATGCTCCATTTTTAGTGCCCTCATTTGCTTTAAAATGTTTTTTAAACTGGCCGTTGGCTGAAAGCTCTTAAGGTTGACTTTGTTTTATATAATTTTCTCTAAGGAGATTAAATCTATTTAACCAAAATGTCACTGGTTGTCAACATAATGGATGTTAAAGATTTTTCTCTCTGTTTTTATTTTAATGAAATGCCATATGAACAGAATATGAAATTTGATGGATCATGGTAACAGTGCAATAAAGAGGATAAGATTTCCAGAAAAAGTAATAAAATGTTACGATCCAGGATGCTGTCCGACCTCTGGCTGTGTTGTTTAATGGCACTTAAAAGAAGCAATAGGAATATGAGCCTCAGCTAAAACCTCCTTAACAGTTTCATCTACTCTTTTACGTGCCTCCAAAATTGTCACAAAGGCAGAGCCATTGTTTATACCTATTGTTCTTACTTAATGTCTATTGTGTGATGCTGCAGTCTAATTTCTGCACATTACCTACAGTGCAAGGCACAGAGGGGTAGATTTTTTAAGCTCGGTGAAGTGAAAAAGTGTCTGATTTTTATCACCGGCCAATCAGCTCCTACCTGTCATTTTTCAAACCAAGCCTGTAACTTCACAGTTAGGAGCTGATTGGCCGGTGGTAAAAAACAGACTCTTTATCACTTCACCAAGCTTAATAAATATGCCCCAGAGTGAGCTACATTTATTTGGATGTATGTTTTACAAAGTAATTTGCAAATTGTACTAATTTAAAACAATTAATAAAACTCAAAGTGACACTTTTTGAAAAAAAAAATTTGAAGTCCTGTGCTTATCAGTCTGGGAACTGCTTGTCACTCTTATGTGAAATCTCATGCAAGCTACTATAGAATTGGTCTTCGTTTATTTATTTATTTATTTATTAGTAGGCTGCCACTGCAAATTCACAAATAATAACACCATTCATGTATTCCGAATTAGCGATATACTGTATAACATGGGTACTAACTGTGTGGGGTCCCCTCAATAATCATATATTGGAAGTTAATGAACTTGACTCGGTGGTGGATGAAGACCATCTTTTGACAGTTTTCCATCTGCAACTTTATGCATAAGTTGCAACACAGCCCTTTCTCAGAGTAAATCCATGCATACTGTATGTATGTGCCATGATTGAAATGTGCACTTTCAGTGTCTGTAGATGCTGTAGTACCACCTGGTATATCTATAGATGTCATCATCGGACCCATCATTGAAATTTGAACAAGCCAAGTGCAGGCTTTCCATCCAAGTATGGCCTCTGATTTTAACTATTTAGCATCTGTATATGCAAATTATTCATTTGCGTACATGTGTGTGTGTCCCTTCACTGTTGCTGTCACATAACGTGCATGCTAATTGTGGGATAGCAGGAGTATGGATATGCATGCAAGCAGTATTCATACACTTTAAATGGGAAGATGCAGAGCCAGATTGAGGGGGGGGGGGCAGTGGGTCAGTGCCCCTGTCTCATGTGCCCTCTGGCCAGAGTTGGTCTGCTCCTTAAGTCTCCAGCTAGCAACTGGCTGGAGAGTGTCTGCTGTTTGTGATGAAGAAGGTACATCACAGGCGCCAGCATTGGAACCTTTCCCAGCAGCCTTTGTGGGGGTCTCCTCCTCCCCCTCCCCTCTCCTCTGATGGTTCCTGTCTCTGGCAGCCCGCGTTGTTAAGGGGCTGCAGTGTAGAGCAGTGGTGAGTGATGGGTGAGTGGTGGGGTGCCTGTCTATGGTGAATTGTGTCCCAAAAGGGCTTAATATGGTCATGCACTGATGTGATTGTGCATGGCATTCAGCAATTCATGCATGTCATGGGTACGCCTTAACAGTAATGCAGGTGGGGGCTACATTTGTACACACAATGCTTACTGTCTACTGCATACCCTCTCATGGCAAACTTTGAGCCAGGTGCCTCGCTCTGCTATTGCTGTGCTTGGCACACTTTACTATTCACAATTGGAGTCCACATAGATGGAGTTTGTATGGATTTTCATGTATATGCAGTAGAAAAGATTTGCTGAACTCTGAGAACTTCTGAACTGCATGCAACTCTGTGCAGTACAGTGCAGTCTTGACTCAATTCTTCCTGCCTAATGATCCCCCCCAATTTTTTATAGGGATGGACAGCTGTGTAAGATGACAATTTGCATAGTTTTCAGATCTCAAGTTAGTGGGAACAGTGGCATCCCTACCTTTATGGACATTTGGTGTGGATGATAACCATGCACCGGTAAAACGGGAGCATGGTATCATGGTAGGTGGCACAGCCTTGTGGGTAGGAGCATGGCCTTGCATCCTATAACCACATTTTCATCACTGCGGGGGCCTGGAGTTTCACCTGGGGACCACTCATTCTGATCTACCGACTCCTACTCTGTGACAAGAGTTGGATGCAGCATTTGGCTCCTGTTATTGGACACTTTGATGTCACTGTTTGATGTCACTGTTACAACAGGGTGTGGCCCACACCCCCTAGTGGCACCACTGGGTAGGAGGTACCAAGTAAAAAAAAACCTGCTAATTTCATTTATATCTAATTGGATCCATTTTCAGTTTTGCATCGTTCTCAGCTGACTTGTCAGTAATAAGAAAATGGTGACAGAGCCTGTTTAGCAACATCACTGTACTGCCACAGATGACCAAAAATGCTTTAGTATTTATGTACATTTGGTTTTCAATGGTCAATAGTTTTATAAAAATGGTTATCTTTTATATTTTGTAACCAATTATTAACATTACTTTTTAACACGTGTAATTGAAAGTTAATAGATAATTTAGAAACTTAAACTGGTAACATTTTGATAATTTTTCAGATCAAACAAAAATACTTTAAAAAAATTAGTTTTACTGTACATATATTTAAAATATAATATATGCATTGTTAAAGCATAGTGTGTTGGGGAAAACACTTTTACATCATTTTAACCCCTTCCTGACAGAGCTAGTTTTTGCGTTCCTGACAGAGCCATTTTTTTCAAATCTGACATGTCTCACTTAAGTGGGGATAACTTTTTTTTGCTTTTACTTATCCCAGTGATTTTGAGATTGTTTTTTCGTGACACATTGTACTTCAAATTAGTGGTAAATTTGGGTCGATACAGTCTGTGTTTTTTTGTGAAAAATACCAAAATGTCGTGAAAAAATGGAAAATTTAGCGATTTGCAAAATGTTAAATTTTCTGCTTGTGAGACAAATAATCATACCACTCAAAATAGTTAATAACTAACATAGACCATATGTCTACTTTATGTTGCCATCATTATTTCAACTTCCTTTTCATTTTTTTGGACACTAGGAGGCGTAAAATATGAATAGCAAATTCTCAAATTTTCAAGAAAATTTCAAACACTGATTTTTTTAGGGACCAGTTCAGTTCTGATGTGACTTTGAGGGACTTGTATGTGAGACACCCCCATAAATGATGCCATTTCAAAAACTGCACCCCTCACAGTATTCAAAACAGCATTTTGGAAGTTTGTTAACCCTTTAGGTGTTTCACAGGAATTAAAACAAAGTGTAGGTGAAATTTCAAAATTTCATTTTTTTTGCAGAGTTTCAATTTTAATACATTTTTCTAACGAATACAGTAGATTTTACTAGAGAAATGTGACTAAAAATTTATTCCCCCAATTCTTTTGTTTTCATAAATATCCTATATGTGGCCCTAGTGTGCACGGTGACCAAACCACAGGCTTCATAATAGAAGGAGAACCTACTTGATTTTGTAGCCTCCTTTTTATGAGATTATTTTTTAGGCACCATGTAGGTTTCTAGGCACCATAAGATGCTAAAAGTTAGGAACCCCCCCACAAGTGACCCCATTTTGCAAACTACACCCTTCAGGGAATTCATCTAGGGGTATAGTGTACATTTCAAACCCCCAGGGGTTTCACCAATTGTGGTACAACTGGGCAGTGAAAATAAAAAAAAAAAAATTTTCATTTTCACAGCTCAGTTGTATCAAAATTGGTGAAACCCCTGGGGGTTTGAAATGTACACTATACCCCTTGATGAATTCCCTGAAGGGTGTAGTTTGCAAAATGGGGTGACTTGTGGGGGGGTTCCACTGTATTGGTGCAACATAGCACCCACCATTCATTCCACCAAAATCTGTGCTGCAAAATCCAAAAATCACTCCTTCCCTTCTGAGTCCTGCCATGCACCCAACTGGTATTTTTTGGTCACATGTGAGGCATTGCCGTACTCGGGAGAAATTGGGGCACAGATTTTGGGGTGCTTTGTATCCTTCATTCCTTGTGAAAATGAAAAATTTTGAGCCAGAACTGCATTTTTCTGTAAAAAATTACATTTTTTTACACAAAAATGCAGATCTGGCTCAAAATTTTTAATTTTCACAAGGAATGAAGGATACAAAGCACCCCAAAATCTGTGCCCCAATTTCTCCCGAGTACGGCAATGCCTCACATGTGACCAAAAAATACCAGTTGGGTGCATGGCAGGACTCAGAAGGGAAGGAGTGATTTTTGGTGGTGGAATGAATGGTGGGTGCTATGTCGCATTAGCAAGACCCCCGAAGCACCAATACAGTGGAACCCCCCCACAAGTGACCCCATTTTGGTCACCAGCTTTGGGAGGGGGGCTGGCGCTGCGGCTGGCGGGGGGGTGGGAGGGGTGCTGGCGCTGCGGCAGCCGGGTGGGTGGGAGTGAGGGGGGCTGCCGGGTGGGAGGGGGGGGGGGGGCTGGCGATCGGTGGTGATCGGTGCTGTTCTTAACAGCACCGATCACCACCGATCACTGTGTTACCGAGCGGCTTAGCCGCCGGTAACACAGAAAACTCTGCAATTGGCTGTTCACATTTGAACAGCCAATCGCAGCGATCGCCGACCGGGGCTCAGGGACAGCAGACATCTCCAAACTGTCACCGCGTCTATGGACGCGGTGACAGTTTAAAACCATGACGTATATATACGTCTTCGGTCGGGAAGTACCTCCCGACCATGACGTATATATACGTCTTCGGTCGGGAATATCTATCTGTATATATATATATATATATATATATATATGTATATACACACATATATATATATATATATATATATATATATGTGTGTATATACACACATATATATATATATATATATATATATATATATATATATATATATATATGTGTATATACACACATATATATATATATATATATATATATATATATATATATATGTGTGTGTGTATATACACACATACACACACACATATATATATATATATATATATATATGTGTGTGTGTGTGTATATACACACATACACACACATATATATATATATATATATGCAATAAGATCGCACTCCATACAAAAAATATTCAACCGCTGGGGTATATATATATAATCATTTCATTTGATTTTTTTTCATTTTTACTATGTCCCTAGTGCTGCTGCTGCTGGCGGGGGGAGGGAGGGAGGGAGGGAGGGGGGAGGCAGCGCTGCGGCGCATAACAGAGGGAGGAGAGCGGCTGCCGGGTGCCGGGTAAGCACATAGTGCTGCCGGGTGGGAGGGAGGGGGTGTCCGCGGATCGGTGGTGATCGGTGCTGTACTTAACAGCACCGATCACCACCGTTTTCTGTGTTACCGAGCGGCATAGCCGCCGGTAACACAGAAATAGCTGTGATTGGCTGTTCACATTTGAACAGCCAATCACAGCGATCGCCGACCGGGGGGGGCATTCCTGCCCCCCCCGGGCGGCGAGGGGGGATGTCTGCTGTCAGGGACAGCAGACATCTCCAAACTGTCACCGCGTCTATAGACGCGGTGACAGTTTAAATCCATGACGTACATTTATGCCATGTGTCGGGAAGTACTTCCCGACCATGACGTAAATGTACGTCCAATGTCGGGAAGGGGTTAATCTCATACTGTTAACATTTTATCATTTTTATAGCCTATTAATAGTTGCTGACAATTCGTATTAGTATTATTGTAATTATTGTGGTTATTATCATTATTAAGATCATTTTATCGCTAGAAACTGACCTTGAATAACAAAGCACTTGTACTACTATTTAATTGAAACTGGATAAACAACAAAGAAATTAGACAACTGTAAAAATGTATCAAATTATGAGTTGAATACAATTCTGTTGCTACAGACATTTGTCCTAACAATGCATTCATTGTGAGTTACATGCTACCAGGCAATCCCACATTCATTTTCTCAATATTAAATTGACTTTACACTGCATCAGACTTTATATGTCTGTTCAAGACTGATAATGCTGAAGAAAAATAAAAAAATAGATCTGTCATTTGTACAAGCCTGAATGAAAACCATTTATTTTAATGTTCACAGGAGTTTTGCAGAATATGTTCAGCTACAGTATACTCACATGGAATAACAGAGTAAGCATACTCATTCTAAAATATTGGGGGGTTTCTTAGTATCCTGAGTGTCATCAATAGCATATAAACCTCTTATTAGACTTTATTTTTATTAAATTTTTAATTTATTTTTAATATTGTAATATTTAATAATGCTGATATGTTTTGGAAAGTAATATTTTTGAGATACCACTGAAAGAAATGCAAATAATCCTACAAAAGAACAATTAAAATCAAATGGTATACCATCACCAAGATAAGAATTGGGAGTAAAAGACTTTCTTGAGTATCAGGTTGCAAATACAGTATGTAAAAGTCTCATTTATTATATTTTACTTTAATAAAGTACTTAAAGTATGGCCGTGCTGTTCAAATATATTTTGATACAATACATTGTACATGAAAGTGAGTACTTGTTAATTATATGGGTTCTGCACTTTCCTGTAAAATGGGTAATGGATAATGAGAATGGGAAATGGATAATGATCTATTTAGCTTTGAAAGATCCCACTTGAAATGCCTTTCATAGACGTCACAATAGATTTACAGTCAACTAAATTATAGAAAAAATGTACAGTATATAGGCTTTGACTGCATTGTTTTAAATGGTTATGGTATAAAACATAGACTGACTCATGATATACAGTCATATGGTCGACCACTAATGGTAGACAGTCTCAAGGACCCCCTAGTGGATGGTAGGGGATGAAATACCAACTGTCGACACGTGTCGGCTGAAAATTTTCAAAAAAAAGCATGTATACCTTTTTCATGTCAACCTTTTGACCATTTCAACCTTTCGACCCTGTCGACCTATTGTGTGTCAGCCTTTAGACCCTGTCGACCTTTTTACTGTCTACCTTGTGACCCTGTCGATCTTGTGACTGTCTACCATTAGTGGTTGACCATATGGCTGTCTATCATGAGTCAGTCTATGATCAGTCCGGATACCATTTTAAACTTCCAACTCTGCTGCCCACTTCTATTATTATTGATTGCTACTGTTTGTCTATGAAACCAAACAAAATTCTGTGTTGTTGGATATGGGTTGTGTGTGGGTATTATGATGACATTCAAAATAAGAATGTTTATGTAGTTGTAATTTTGTCATAATGTTGAGACTTTTGTAACATCAACATTGTTAAAATGTCAACAATAAGAGTTTAGACTAATACTATCCCTAGTGTAGTGCAAACTCTAAACACAGCCCTAACGCTAACCTTGACTGAAATGTCAACCCTCTGTAAATGCCAACATTTTGCAGGTGTTAACATTAATGATGTTGATCATTTAAACACGTCAACTTCATCAATGTTGACCTACTGTACTGTAAACAAAAGGTGAATTGCTTTGAACTACATCATTTTATAAATACATATAGAAATGCTAGACTGTCTGTGCTATAGATACTGTAAGAGACAGAAATACATAAATGGTAATTAAAATTCCATATTGTTCTTTGCTATAGTAAACTTTTTTATTGCAAGTGGGGTCACCTGGGTCAATAACACCCTCTATGTCATGGGTCTTCAAACTGTGGCCCTCCCGATGTTGTGAAACTACAAATCCCAGCATGCCTTGCCACAGTTTTAACACTCCATTATAGCAAAACTGTGGCAAGGCATGCAGGGATTTGTAGTTTCACAACATCTGGAGTAGCACAGTTTGAAGACCCATGCTCTATGGCAAATAGTCCCGTTATGCACGCAAAAGGTTATGTATGTGACCAAAGAGAGTTGTGGCCCTATGGGAACGGGGCATGACATCACCCCCATTTTCATCACTCCAGAAACATGTCCAGCTTTCCTGAAATGTTGGGCTTCCCTCAGAAACTTTTCATGCACTGTTGGCTCAATCTCAGGCATAGGAGCTGGCCACTGCATGATAATGGGCCAGATTCAGACCTGTTTGTTCATCTCAAATTCATAGCCTGCGCGATTATCGAACAACTGCGAATGTAAATGTGAGCCAACCATGTGAACAAACACATCGCCCTGGCTGTTTGCAAGGTGATTGACAGCCAGGGGGCATTTGTAGGCGGCACCATAGTGTTTTCTAGGACTGTCACCTAAAAACACAAGGATGGCACGGCATTGGGTGAGGAAGGGCTCCTTCCATCTCCCCACAGTGATTGCAGCACCCACTACATCTAGACTTAGTTGGCAGCATTGAACGGAGGGAAACCATTCAATTATGAGAATCAGAATCATGGTTTTCCCCCTGTGTGCACAGCTGCGATTGTATTTGTAGTCATGCACAGAGGCAGGGGGAGACTGTGGCGGGTTGGCGTTTACCTGATCGCTGGGCTCCGAACATTTGCTATCCAGCGATCAAGTCTGAATCTGGTCCAATGTCACAGTGCAGCACCCAACTCCCAGTCATGGAGGAGAGGCCTGCATTTTGGTGTCACACCCTAAATAATTGTGACATTCTGATAAACTGTAGCCCTTAACTACAAGTTATTTTGCAATAATTAGTGATTTATATGTTTCTTAAGAACCCTTCCTAAAATGGTGAGCTATTAGTGCACCAGATTGTTGTAATTACACTTTGTTAAATAAGCCTTTAGGTGGTAAATGTATTTGAAGAAATTAAGAGTGGTAAAAACAAAAATTAAACATAGAGAGAGAGAGAGAGTAGAGACAACTATTAGACAAACTGAGCTAACAATTATCTTGAGCTTTATTGTGAAAGTACAACTATATAGTAAGTATTTTATTAGTTTATAGGATAACTGATATGGGTGCCTCACAGGCAACTTGTACGAGTTTGTTTAGAAAAATAATACTTTGAAGTTTATGAGCTTCCCTTATTCTAATGATTTCCACATTCTGAAAGACATTTCATTTTACTAGTAGCCTGAAACTGTATATTTTTATTTGCTATGTGTATTTGCTCTCTGCCTCATATTGGATATTTTCATTTATATTACATCTGGCTAGCCTTAGTGCATAACTGTTAAATAGTTTGGTTTCATTTCTGTCTGTCTGTCTGTCTGTCTGTCTGTCTGTCTATCTCAGGCAGTTCATCCATTATCTATTATTTCAGTTGAAACTATATACTGTAACTTTGTATATAATCTACACTCTTAAGGGGCATACACACGTAGAGATGTGTGCTAAGCAATTTGCTAAGCTATTTAGGGTAGGCAATTTCCTGGTGTCCAGATCTCCTATGGGGAGCAAATACACATGCAGAGATTTGTGCTAAGCGATTTTGCTAAGCAAAAAAAGTCTGGGTAGTGTTTCAGAATGAGCGATTGCGATCAGTATCTCTTTCTGCACACACAGAGAGATTTGCTAAGCAATTTGATTAGATTTAACAGGATATTAATTCTCTCGGGTCATACACACAGAGAGATCTGTGCTTACTTTCTAAGCAATCTAGTCAGATTGCTTAGAAAATAGCAAATATTTCCTACGTGTGTATGCCCCTTTACTAGGATTCTCAAAAACAAATGTAAATCTTCGTTGCAAGCTGAATTAATTCATTCTTCAAGCTGCATAAATGCAAAACCTAACTGTCTAAATTCTCTTTTAAAATCAGACATATTAGTTGCTATTTTTGGTGAGTGAATGTGTCAAGAAAGTGGATAATGAACAATCATGCATCCATACTTTTAAGTTGCTTTTAATGTACCTTGGACATGTCAAACTACCTGTAAGTACATACCCTTAAATACAAAATAAAGCAAGTATAGCAGTTCCAAAGTAGCTCATTTGTACTTTAGTACATGCTTGGCAAATTACACTATATTTATAACTAGCTTGGTGTCAAGCAAATGCCTTCATGATTTTTAAATATAATGGTAAGGATGTGCTACTGTAATTATTAGTCACCTTCAAGTAGACAGGAAACTTTCATAGAGTTCCATGACCATATAAACTATATGGTGACTTCTTACATGTTTTTCTATCTTACAGTATTCTTCAGTACAAATTATTCTTTATTATAATAAGCACATTTTATTTGAAACAAAGCAGGTTACTTGTATATGATGATCATTATATATATATATATATGCTCTTAAAATGTGCTGTAAATAAAACAATAAGATCCTTATTAACAAAGAAGAACAAATTTAAGGGTGCGTTAGTTGTATAAAGCATCTGGCAGGGCATATTGGGAGTACAGAAAATGGAAAAGTGGATCTTTCAAATACATCATCTAAATTTTGATTAACTCTTTCCAAATAATCTGTATGATGTAGCTGACAATTTATTTGCTGAAATTCTTCTTCTTGGGCACGCAACCATACTGATGCTCAAAAGTGTATCATACTGTAACTCAGTGGTTCTCGAAGTCAGTCCCCACACAGTTCACGGTTTCCAGGTCACCCAACAGGTGTGCTCATTACTTACTGACACATTTTAAAAGATCCACAGGTGGAGCTAATTATTTCACTAGATTTTGTGGGGTGCCTGACAGTTTCCCGGGAGTCGGGATTCCGACAGTCATTACCCCGACATCGGGATCCCGACAGTCAAAATTCCAACACTCGGGGTCCCAATGGTCACCGGCTATTCTCCCTCGTGGGGGTCCACGACCCCCATAGAGGGAGAATAGAATAGGTGGCGAGCATATCGAGCCACCGTGCCCACAGCGTGGCGAGCACAGTGAAAACACAAGGGGCTTTGTTGCACTCGCCCCGCTGTCGGGATCCCGACGTCGGGCTAATGACTGTCGGGATCCTGACTGTCTGGACCATATACCACACCCATTCTGTGAGGATACCTGAAAAACATGCACTGCGTGTGTGGTCCTGAGGACTGACTTAAAAAACCTGTGCTATTTCTTCATACATGGTGGGATTGCCCAGTTTTAATTCCACTCTGGAAAAATATAGCTCTTTTGGCTGTCTCTGTTTTATCAATTCAAATTCCTTTCAAGGCTGGGTATTATCTTCTTTCCATGAACATCCCAGGAGCTAGTCATGCACAAAACAAATTATTCATGCATATAGTTCTGGCGACTAGAACTTGTATTGCTAGCCACTGGAAATCATCGAAATTACCAACTTTGGCAGAAATAACTGACAAAATATGGTATATTCATTCAATGGAGTATATAACCAGCATTTTGAAAGGCTCGTCTTCAAAATTTATTAAAATATGGAGCCCATGGACCACATATTTCAATGTCCCCCCAATGTTTCATTAAATTGATAATAATATTCTCAAATATCTATGAATGATTAACATATGCCAACCGGGTTGGTTGCCTTTCCCTATCCTTTCCTTCCCTTTCATCCTTCTTTCTTCAATTTTTTTTTTTTATTTTTATTTATTTTAATCGGTACTTATGTAGTATCTGGGCTGCCGATTTCTAAATCGGGTCGGATCGGGAGATCGCATCGCATCGCATGCGACCATGCGATTCGATGCGATGCGATGCGATGACCCGATTTTTCCATAGGAATCAATGTTAAAATGGACTGAGTCCATTTTAACATGGAATTCAATGGGAAAAATGGGTCCTTTTCATACCCCTACTATCCAAGTGGGCATGGAGTTGGATATAAACCTGTGGCGAGCGTAGCGAGCCACCGAGCCCGAAGCGTGGCGAGCGAAGCGAGCCCCGCGAGGGGACGAATACCGTCCCCTCGCGGGGCTCGCTTCGCTCGCCACGCTTCGGGCTCGGTGGCTCGCTACGCTCGCCACAGGTTTATATCCAACTCCATGCCCACTTGGATAGTAGGGGTATGAAAAGGACCCATTTTTCCATAGGAATCATTTTAACATTGATTCCTATGGAAAAATCGGGTCATCGCATCCGATATCGGATGCGATGCGATGCGATATCGCATCGCATCGCATCTGATTGTATGCCTTAACTTAAGGCATACAATCAAAAAATCGGCAGCCCAGATACTACATAAGTACCTTTTAATCTGTATATATATTTTAGAGTCTATATATATACATATATATATATATATATATATATATATATATATAAGATGGAGTCTTCTGAAATAAAAGAAAACTATATACATTTAGAGTATAGACATGAATTATTATAAGCTACTAAACAGATAAGCTTTTATTTTAATGTATTTAAAAAGTAAATATTTTGGGTCTAATGTGCTCTAAAAATATTACTTCTGAATTTGAACATTTGTATAAATGAATTACTTGCTATTTATTTGTATTCAATGAATTATCTTTAATAAAATATATTTGACGACAAAAAAAAAAAGGGAGAAGAAAAAAAAAAAGGGGAGAGAGAGAAAAAACCTGTGCTATAACTCATTTTATTATTACAAATAGTGATTCATTTTCTAGGGAGATGTTCAAGATTTCTGGGCAGTTGGAAAGATAAATGAGCTTCCTAAGCTGGTCTGGGAGCAACAGAGTACTGTCATTTTTACCATATTTTTGTTTCATTTGTTTTACATATTTATATCTTATTCTTATCCTCTATAAGTAGCAATAAAATGTCAACAATATTCAATAAAAAATTGACCCAAAGCCTGAATGTTCAAACTAAAGTGTAACTGGTAAATGCAGGCTGGAAATAATGCAAGTAAGTGGCATTTATAGCCTGTGTAAGTATTGTAGGCCTTTGTTGAGCAGGGTTCATATATAAGATTGCCATAAACAATGCATTCATTATTTATAGTGTATAAAAACACACAGAATATGAATATCTTTGTAAAAGCAAAATTGTACTCTCCTCTAAATACAGCACTTGCTCTTTGTAATATTATGATGACTACGAAAAAGATCAGGGCCATAACTAGAGGTTCACAAAGCACTGGGTATGGTTTACTGTTAGCAGCACTTTTTTAAAATGCTTTTCACTAGTACAGATGGAGCCTTCCCTAAATAGCCTTCTCTGGTGAGCCATGGCACAACAAGGCTTATTATCAGTGGTGTCTGCGGCTATAGGGCTGGTGCTGGCTGTCTGTGTCTCTGACACGCTGGTAACCTCCTCTCACCAGGCTCCATGAAGCAGTAGGACAGACACAGCATCAGCCCAAACCTGTGGGGAGGTGTTCAGCTGTAGTAGATTCCTATTGGAAGCTGCTACTGCTCATCATTCACAGAGCTAGAAACTCCTCCCCCTCTTGGGCTGCCAGTACATGGAGTGATGATAGCAATAGCTTCCAACAGGAAGCCATTCTGTGCAAATCGCCAGAGCTACAGTGCTTCTATGAGCTGCTGTCTGTGCAGCCCAGAAGCAATTCTCTGCAGTAAGCATGCCCAGGCTTCATTGAGTCACAGGGCAGTATTCAATGAGAAAAATTCTCTGTGTTTTATGGAGAATTTTTGCTTTTTTCGCCTTGGATGGAGCATTTTGCTCTCCAAAAGTGAACCACCCTATTCAATGTGAAATATTCGCCGTCTTTCTAAGTGATTTTCGCCATCTCTCTCCCTGTAGAAATTCTCCATCTTTTGATGGAGAGCTGGAATGTGAATTTTTAAACTAAAAAGGTTTTTTTTATTTTTTTTTATTTTGGTGTCAAAAAATCAGTTTTTTTTTTCTGTGAAGGGGCATGTTATTTTTATTCATGTGCTTATAGCACATGAATATATATTTAATTTAAAAAAAAAATTTTTTTTTTACACAGTGCAGCCAGCAGGGGGCCGGAGCGCTCGAGCCGCTCATTAGATATTCATATATTCACTGCACCCGATCGTTAATATGCACGATCAGGTGCAGTGAATACTGGGTCCCCCGCTGGCTATAGGGGGGGGGGCAGCCTGTGCTGCCTGGGTCCTGGGGAGCCCTCCTCCCCTCCACATTCCTCTGGAGCAGCCAGGGAGACTTTAATCTCCCTGGCTGCTTCCGTCCCACGGCTCCCTGAAAGCTCCCTGCCGCGGACGCTCATCCGCTGCAGGGGGTAAGACTTGCCGCGAGTGGCGGCGAGTCTTAAATACATTCAATAGTGGGAGCAGGAGGCTCTGGAACAGGGAGAGTGCATGGCAAGAGAATTTTTTTCATTGAATACTGCCCACAGTGTGATGCAGCTGAAGGAAGGTATGCATTGCACGAGAGAGGTGCATGGAAGTTTATTTTATTTTAATAATATTTGTGTGTAGATCTTTATAAATAGTATCATTTTGTGTACTTTAATTAATATTAAAGTTATTAAAAGTGTGTATTTTGCTCTGTACCTGTGCTTGTGTGCATATGAGTACATCATATATTTATAGTACATGCATACAAACACTAGTACAGCGCAAATCAAAACTAATAACCTGCAAATAATTAATGACTGTTTGCAACGAGCAGTACCCAGGAAATTGCAGCCCCCCTTAAGTCTAAAGGCAGGAGCCACCACTGTGTATTATCATCTTTTGTTCTCAGCTGCAATACAATACATAGAACAATGCATCAAGGGATTAGCAGAGGATTAAGTCTGACAGCTCTGGCTCACATAATCCTATTAAAGGGAAACATGAGGATGGCCTTTTTGAGGCCCAGCATCTCCTGACCACCCCTGCCTTCTTCTCCTACCCCTACCGTCACTAATGTGCCCTATGTTCCTAATGGACAAATTGGAGGATGGAGGCTCCAATTCTCTTTCTGGCACAGGGGACCTAGAATTCTAGTTATGGCTCTGAAAATTATGCATTTTACAGTACCATAAAAAAAATGCTATAATGTATTAGAAAAATCAGGAAGATACTGTATTTATGGTTAACTCAAGTCTTACCTATAATAAACGCATAAAAGTAAAAAGCCATATTTCACACTATAAATATGCTGCCAATACTGAGAGACCAACTGGAGAATCCCTATACATTATAGCACAGCATACAATGTTTATGTGGGAGCCAAAGTCAATATGTCAATATGACAACATAGACTAATTTACTGTAGGAAAATGCAAATTGCTGATGACTGACGTGGAAAAGGAGCTCAATAGAGCAATGAAGTTAGTGGTCTATAGCTGTCAGAGAAATATAGGATCATAGCTCAAACTAGACAGCGTGGCTAATCTAATGCTAAATATATCAATTACTACAGGTTAGAGGTCACAATGATTCCTCTGCCAGCTCTCAGTGTCAGGATTACAAACTATATAGATGATGAGAATAAGGTGTGACATTATTGTTTCCATATCATTTAATGTTTGTTTCCAGTAATCCAGTAACATTTCTATTTCCCTAATATGTTGTAAGGTCTTATAAGATTATAATTTCATATCATTATATTTAACCTTGAACTGCTTCTTTGGTACAACTTGGCACAGTAAAATGATGCTACTTCAATTCATGAAGGCATTTTATTTATTCGTTATTTATCAATAGTTATTTAGGTACTTGTGTACTAGCACGGCGCCCATTTTTTTACCACATCGCATGCCATACACCCGATGCGATTTTGACCCATATACGATATTAAATTGTATAAGCACCCTAATGGGTGCTTTTAAGCACCCTAATGGGTGCTTACAATGCTTAAATGCACCCCCACGCCACCCCCCAAGTATAAACATGAACCCGAAGCGTGGCGACACAGCAAGCCCACGAGGGGTGGCGGTACGCGTCCTACGACCTTTTCATACCCCCACTATCCACGTCGGCGTGGAGTTGATTTTATAAAGTGTGGCTAGCGCAGCGAGCCACCTAGCCCGAAGAGTGGCGAGCACAGTGAGCCCCGCAAGGGGATGCGGATACCTGTGAAGCCCGCGAGGGGACGCGGATACCTGTGTAGGTATCCACGTCCCCTCGCGGGGCTCGCTGCGCTCTCCGCGATTCGGGCTCGGTGGCTCACTGCGCTCGCCACACTTTATAAAATCAGCTCCACGTCGACATGGATAGTGGTGTAAGAAAAGGTCGTAGAACGCGTACCGCCGCCCCTCGCGGGCTCGCTGCGCTCACCACGCTTCGGGTTCACGTTTATACTTGCGAGGTGGCGTGGGGGTGCATTTAAGCATTTTAAACACCCATTAGGGTGCTTATACAATTTATAATCGCATCCCATCGCATTGTATGGCATTGTATGCCATATACAATGCCATACAATTTTAAAATTGTATGACATTGTAGAACATCGGCCGATATCGCATCGCATGGGCGCCGTGCTAGTACACAAGTACCGTTATTTATATAGCCCACACATTTTTTGCAGCGCTTTGAAGATAATATTTTAAACATTAACATCAGTCCCTGCTCCAGCAATCTATATTCCCTACTACATGTACACGCACACCCAATCATTTGTTGGGAGACCATTAAGCTACCAGTGGGAGGAAACCAGAGTACCCGGAGTAAACCCACGCAAGCACGGGGAGAATATACAAACTCCACACAGTTAGGGCCATGGTCGGAATCAAACCCATGACCTCAGCACTGTGATGCCGTAATATTGCTGCCCTAATATTATTTTATCAATTATATTACATAGCTTTCAGAAATTACAATATCAGTATACAAATGTGTTGCATCTTTAAACTGTATTTTTGTCTAGGTTATCTCTTAAGTGACCAAGATACATATGTTTAGATGTTTAGATTCCCTATATGATGAGAGCTAGTTTGCACTTTGCACACTTATTAAATGACGGAAAAAAGTTTTGCAATTTTGTGTGTATACACATCACTGGGATTAACCTTTTTATTTATTTTTCTAAATAAGAACAAGTTTACATTGTTTTCACAGAAGAGATAGGGCTTTAATTTGGTACCATACAGTATACAGTCAATATTTATTTATCAAAACTAGATGAAAATAACAAAATGCTAAATTACATTACGGAATTGAAATAATACAAGAGGGTATATATAACCACGGGCGATTCACTCAATGAGGCAGCAAATTTCTACAATAGACTAATTATCACAACTTATATAATGGGTTTAACATGGTAGAAAATGTAGAAATAACTGCGCCAACATTTGTCTCACAAATTTTAGCGAGAAGAAAAGTTCGTATAATGTCCCTTGGTGTTCACAGATGAATGGTCAGAAAAAGCTCTTGCTTACCAAGATTCCTTGCTCCTTTTCACACTGTTTCCCTTGTCCATACCAATATGCAAATAAAACATACAAAAAAAATGGGGTCAGGCACATGAATCAAAATATAAGGCCATATAGAGGGACTAAAAGATGGCTTACATGTGCTCACATGAGCAAACATGGGTGAAATCTTGTAAAGGTATCTTTAGGTTATCTCCGCACAGTGGAAAGGACTGAGTGAATCAGATACTTACATGCACTTAATATACAGGTGCTTAAATGAAAAAAAGCATGGTGACTCCTATAACAGTTTCTTTGCATTGCTCACACTAGCTTACTTGAAAACACAAGTCGATAATCACATAAATGTGTCTTTTCCCATCAATCAGAGTGGCATTCAGTTGCCATGTGTTTTTTTTTCATGTAAGCACCTGTCTATTAAGTGAATGTAAGCATCTGATTCACTCAGTCCTTTCCACTGTGCAGTGATAACCTAAAGATACCTTTACAAGATTTCACCCATGTTTGCTCATGTAAGCACGTGTAAGCAATCTTTTCAGATATTTGGGGAGTCCCTCCATATGGCCTTGTATTGATTCATGTGCCTGACCCCCTTTTTTTTGTATGTTTTATTTGCATATTGGTATGGAGAAGGTAAACAGTGTGAAAAGGAGCAGGGAATCTTGGTAATCAAGAGCTTTTTCTGACCATTCACCTGTGAACACCAAGGGACATTATACAAACTTTTATTCTCTTTAAAATTTGAGAGACAAATGTTTGTGCAGTTATTTCTACATTTTCTACATTACGGAATTGTTGACTGAATTGTTCACTATGCAGATTTGGTCAAAGTATTAATATATGTATTCCACATATATCTACTGTACTAATTACTTTCTTAACAATGAATACAAGGATACAAAGATAACCTTCTGTAACAGAGTCGTTATAAACACAACCCTTTGATGGCTTGTTCTTAGCTATATCTGCAGATGGACATGCATGACTTTTGCATAATTACAATTGAGTACATTGGTTTCTAATATTAAAATGACACATCTAAAATCCCCACTCAAAAACTGTTTGTCAAACCAGGCCCTTCTTGGATGTAATGTCTCCAAAATTTGGCATTGCTATTGGCTTAGTCATCATCTGCTAAGATATAAAATTGCCACCGTTGCTTTTTTGTACTGTTCATTAGTACACAGTAGCTCACCTTTTAATTTCACATGCAGTATAATGCAGCCGCCACACTTTTTGCTTCTGAAATTACAAACTGACGGAGAATTGAGCTAAAAAAATTTTTTAATTGAGTCTTTATTTATTCCAAAAAACATGTAAACAACAATACAAAACACAAACAATTTATTTTCCATATAGTTACATAAAAAATATTACCCTCAAGGCATACACTTTGACCGGTTCGCACCTCTAAACCTCTAGTTCTTATTTATCTTTTCTATTCACTTGGTATATTGTTTCATTTCCTACTATTTCTTTTTTCCTTCTCTTCTGTATTCTCCCACTACCGGTTTATCACTCAAACACAGCTCTTTTCAACTTTTCATAAACAATAATTGCTTGATGGTTACAATTATATATATTACAGTCCTTTATATGCCTCAGGTTCTGGACTCCCTTACCCATACCCTCTTTTGTAATGAAGTTAATGGAAGGATCTACTAGTTTGCTAAAATTGAACTAATTAACTTCTCCATGCACATTATCTGGACTCCTAGATAGTACGTCAGCTCTCCTAGGTCTTTATTACCAAAGTATCTAAATCTAGAATGACATTTCAATTTCTATTTCTTCTTCATGAGCAATAATCAAGTCATACACCTACTGTATACATTAAGAGCAGATAGTGTACATCAATTTCCTTTTTAAAAACTTTGATTACATAGGCATGGATAAGCTTTGATTCTTTTGAACTCTTCTTTCAATAAAACTTAATTCATTTTACAATTCCATGCCCTTGCAGAATGGCTTATGATTGTTTTGTAGTTTGCAAACATGATGTTTTTTGCCCTTTTAGACATACTGTAACCTTTATGTCATGTATAATTTTTCTATATTACCATTAAAAAAAGTAGCTTTGATGTCATAGTGTTTCACTTGCATATTTCTTAAGGCTGCTGAATGTACTTTCTTTAGCAACTGGTGTTAAAAGTGGCATCATCATATTCACAATATTTGTGAGAATTGCCCTTTGCCACTTATCTTGCTTTAATGCAAGGGTTCTCAAACTCGGTCTTCACGACCCCACTCAATTCACGGTTTCCAGGTCACCCGGCAGGCAAACAGGTGCATTCATTACTCATTGACACTTTTTAAAATATCCACATGTGGAGCTAATTATTTCACTTGTGGTTCTGTGAAGAGACCTGCAACACGAGCACAGTGTGGGGTCCTGAGGACCGGGTTTGAGAACCTGTGCTTTAATGTACAGTATGTTTTCCTGGCAGTTTCTCTGTAAGATGTGAGATCTTTGAGAGGTTGAGAGAGCTGAAATCCATTTTTCCTTTTAATGAGTAGGCAGTTTCTGCACCTCTCTCCAGGACTCTCTCATTGGACAGTGCTGTATGTGCAAGATAAGATAACCACTTTTTTGGTATACTCTTATCCACATAAGTCGATCTCATTAAATATGGAAAAATTGTTCTTCCCTCTTTATTTTCCTCTTCCTCCTGTGTTGGTTGTAGGTCGAGATTCTTTCCAGTACACAGTTGATTTGGAGTCATTTCCATTGTTTTTCCCAATAAAAGATTCAAGTTATTGTTTCTCCCCAGCAAGTTACTTGCATATCTGCATCAAATAACATGCTCTGCCCGCGTTTGCAGTGACCGAGTCATCCTCTAGTTCGTATGGTAATGCTGTCTACAACATAATTCCATTTATCATTAGAAGTAGTGTTTAGTTCCTTTATAACATTCTTTGCTTTTTGGTTTGCACCTTGTTTCTTTAGCTAATTTATTTTGGCCTTCCAGACTCTGCGATCTGCCTTTAAATGGCGAGGTTTCTTGCACACAACTCATTCAAAGGTTTTTGATCTCTGACTAGTACTTTTAATAATAGTCCTGAACTCTCAATGCTATATCATGCTTATGTACACTCTCTATCTTGTGATGGAATTCCTCCACAAGTTTCCCTTTAACATACAGTACTTGAATGTCAAATTCATCATCTGCTCTGGCATGAAGTGCCCCTACAGGTGTCGCATAGCAGTCTGGGAGTCCCCTGAGTAGCTGGGCTGCTATATGAAAGTGCTTTATACTTTCTCCTACTGTATGCAGCTCAAACACCTTTCTTATCATATGTAGCTTATTCCTTACAGTATATTAACTTCTCATTCACTTTCTGTAGCACATCCCACATCTCTAGTAGTGTCACAGTCACATATATGCACAAAGTGATAATCTATGCTAAGGTATATTGGGGATTATTCAGACCTGATAACTGGGCTGCTGATTTGCAGAGTCCTGTGAACAGGTAATTGTTACCCAGCCAGAGGGAAATCCCATCCTGTGCAGGGCTTGCAAAAGCTTGCAAAAATATTGCAGCCCTGTAGTTAGAAGGAAATCCATACGCAAACCGCTGACTATTGAATGATGCTTCCAGTGTGTGCAGTCTGTGTGTAGGACCTACTTGGCAACTGTGATAGATATAGTCTTATTGGTGGGAGTTGACGTCAATTGACTTTCCTTTAAATGCCAATGATACTCCCAAAAAACAGTGGTTTCCACCCTCCAAACAACAGCTTTCTGTCAATCAACTTGCGTACAGCCAGGGATTGAAAAAGGTGCAGGATTTTATAGCACAATGCCCTCACGCATAAAAACTATGAGCGGTAGTCATTGAACTGTCATCCGGCCTATGAATTTGCAGCCAAACAATCAGGTCTAAATAATCCCCATTGCTCTCTGGGCTATCTGGGCTTTCCCAGGCCATTCCTCTGTGACTGGGTCAGGCATGGCATCTTGCATATTTCCACAAACCTTCTCTCATGAGCAGCATTTCTTCTTTAAATTTCCATAATACCGTAGTTCTGGTTAGTCAGACTCATCACTGTGAATGTGGTTGCAGCACTAGTACTAGTAGCAGCAGCTATTTTCTCTGGAGTCTGTATTTTCTTTCACTGAGGTTCTGACTTTTATAACTTTGATTTCTCTTCTTTCTACAGTCATGGTCCCATAACCTGTTAGCAGATACTGCTAACAGAGATTATCCTGTGCTACCTGTGGACACTAGGACCCCCAGATTTCTGGAGGTGTGAATGTGTTACTGCACATTCGTATCTTGTCTGTTCATTTTCAGCTCCATCCTCCATGCCAGAAGAATGTGCACCTTGGAGTCTCCAGACTATACTTTTTGTATAGACAGTATTGCACATGCTAAAGACCACGGGTGCCGGACGCGCTCCCGACAGTCATTTACCCGACATCGGGATCCTGACTGTCAAAACGCTGACAGCTGGGTGCCCGACGGCCACCCGGTATTTTCCCTCGTGGGGGTCCACGACCCCCATAAAGGGAGAATAGAATAGGTGGCTCGCGTAGCGTGCCACAGTGCCTGCAGCGTGGCTAGCGCAGCGAGCCCGCAAGGGGCTTTTTTGTGCTCGCCATGCTGTCTGAGTCCGGGCAGTCTGGATCCCGACGTCGGGCTAATGACTGTCGGGATCCCGATAACTCCACTGCCACTACTGTATGTACAGATACATATATGTGCTCCTGCCTATCATACATCACCTGCACTCCTCTGCACATATAATATCCAGTTTTGTTACCTATTATATACTTGCTATATCAGTTTGTAAAACTATACTGCCTGATTAATAATCCTAAAACCTGGCTAAGTGATCTACCAAGTGGATTATACACTTGGTAGATCACATACATATTGTCTGGCAAAATGCTATGAGCCCAGAAAACCAAAATATGCAGATTAAGAATATCAAAAACCATGGCTACACCAACACAACTGAGTTAGTACAGAAAATAACTTTATTTCCAAGTAAGCATGAGGAAAGTTATGGAAAGTAGATTAGTGATCTCAGTGATAATTTCAATTGAAATTATGTAAATAGAGTAATGGAAACAATAGGTCTAGCTGTAGAATGACATGTACAGTATATTCCATAATTCACAGGAAGGTGACAGCAGATAAAATGTACACAGCATTGCAAATGATTTATGAACACAAAGGCTAATGAGACAGAACAACTAGAGGCGCTAAGCTAACTGCATGCAAACATATGAATGTATAAATAGGATGCTGTCTTTATCTCAGTAAGGACTTCAGTAGGTGCCCAATTAGATGAGGACGAGGTAGTTCCTAATTTACAAATAGGCAGGGTTAGTCTATTTTAAGAGCCCCATGACAATGGATCAAAACATTGATTTGTTCTAGAATGACAATCACGCTTTCCAAAAGAAAGAAAAAATAAATTAACTCAAATACACGGAAGCTATGGCCCATTCTTACCGGTTCCAGATACGCAACATTGCTCGCATCAGGCCTTTTCTCTCACAGAGTGCAACTAAGCTTATCATCACTGGTCATCTCACGGCTCGACTACTGCAATGCTCTCCTCACCGGCCTCGCTCGATCCCAACTGGCTCCTCTCCAATCTGTCCTCAACTCTGCAGCCAGGCTTATCTTCCTCTCCCGCCGCTCTAATTCTGCCACTCCATTTCAACATAATCTGCACTGGCTCCCATTCCCCTACAGAATCCTCTTCAAATACCTCACACTCACATGCAGGGCCATCTCTAATTCCATTGCTCCATATATCTCTAACCTCATCTCCATTCATACACCCTCCCGCTCTCTACGGTCGGCCGACGACTGTCGTCTCTCCTCCACCCTGATCACTGCTTCCCACGCTAGAGTGCAGGACTTTGCCCGTGCTGTACCCCTTCAGGGGAACGCACTCCCTCGCTACATTAGACTCTCCCCGGCCTTGCAAAGCTTCAAAAGGGCACTAAAAAATTACCTAATTATCAAAGCGTACCCTTCCACTGCATAAACTAGCTGGTTAACCGACCCCTTGCCAGTTTACATCCTGCTATCTAGCCACCACCCACTTGCTTGCACCTCTTGTAATCTGTTGATTTTGATTGTAATTTGATTGTAAGCTCCTCCGAGCAGGGCCCTCTTCCATCCTTTTTTCAAAGCCCTCTTCTCTTCACATTTCACTCACAGCTCTCCTATACTCAAACACTTAGTGAACATCTTCATCCGCGTACTCATCTCCATCATTGGCCTCAAGCCTATTATATTAAGTTGATTGAGTTCTCACTACTTTTATTCAAGCTGTAATGTGTATTGAACTGTGGCGCTCTTTATTTGTACTCTATTTTTGTTATTTTTTCTATGTTATGCCAAGTTTTGTCTCCCTATACTGTTCCTTTGTACAGCGCTGCGAAACACTTGTGGCGCCTTATAAATAATAATAATAATAATAATAATAAGCAATACATTGATAACTTTTTAGAGAAAAATACTGAATTAATGTAATGTACCCATTAGTAACTAATGGAGTATCTTAAGGGCCGGATGGTTTTTCATCTGAAAAAATGCGACTGATGATCATTATTGGGCTTTTCAATTACTGCCAGAGCCAGATTAACAAAGGGGCAAATGGAGTTGGAGCTCCAGGTCTCCACATAAAAATAGGTCCATCATCATGACAGCATGATGATCACCAGCTGGCCCCATGGTTAGCCATAAATTATTAAAGTATTACCACAGAAAAGTATACAATTTTTGTACTTTTAATTATTTATGGAGACATTGGGGCTTATAGTGTATGGGTTCTGCTTGCCTACATGGCAGTGGCCTGATCTCTACCGCTTTTCCCATGAACATTTTTAGCTCCAGGCCCATGAGATGCATAATCCAGACCTGATTACTGTCCAATTTTAAGGTAGAATGGTCACATTTCCAGGCAATAACACATGGGATCATAGATAAATTCTTGGCATCATGTATTTTTGCGGATCTGTGGGATGCTTATCACAGATTACGCTTTGGGTGTCTGATGCAGCCGAAGCATAATCCCTGATAAATGCTGGCATTGGAGGATCTAACCTATTAACAGTAGTAAATTACCTCGGCTACATTAGATTTACATTACAGTTTCTAGATCATAGCCCATTGGTTGGTAAAAAAACATATAAGAAGATAATATGCAAAGGGTGGCCTCCAATTTCCACTGCCTAGGATCCTCCACAGGGTCTAATTCAGCAGTGGAAGAAGCTTGCAGTGGTGATTCTGCAAAAATTTACACCAGAGTACTGTATGAAATCCGAAATTTGGAGTCATGCACTACCAAGATATCAACAGTGATTATACAGATACTAGTGATCCAAGTAGATTCTTATTATGCAACCTTGATTGATAGAAATAATGAGTTAGTATTGAATATAGCAGACAGGTACTGCAAAGATAGCTGGTACATTGACCCAGATGCCATGAGGCTCTTCAACTATAATGAAAATTGATTCAAGTCATTATCATCAGTGGAATATGAGCTAAAGCCTAAATATTACCATAGCCTGGAAAATGGTGGCGCCCTTTAGAATTAAAGGGCATAAAAGTTTATTTGCCAAGTCTAGGAAGCATCAGTGTACTTGAAAAGAAGCAATAAAAGAACCAATTCACAGAGGGTCAGTGTGTTTTGTGTAATAAAATTGGGACTGTAATAGAAATAGCAACTTGTGCCAGCAACTATATATCCTAGACACTGAGGAGTGCTGAGTGAAGGCACATTTAGGTTCCAAGCAGTCTATGGAGCTATAGCATTGTAGACTGCGTTATCTGGGTTATTAAATGTAAAAATGTTCTACAATATGGTGACAGGGATTTCTGTGAACAACCAGGAAAGGTGGTGTGAAGGGTAAATAAACACATTGTCCCTTTCCTAAGTCAACACTGAAAGCCAAAGCACTATTGGAACTAGTGCATATGGAAGTGTGTGGACCAATGGAGGTGGAATCAATGAGTCAGAACTGTTTCTTCAGGACACAGATAACTCTACAAGGATGACACATATACAGATGGAGTTCCTCTCATTCAGGCTGGGGCTGGCCATCAAATCACCAGTTGGCAGCCTCTGCTGCGGGCAGGGTAAGATCCCCTCCACCAAGTGACTGAGACGCCACGCGTCCCAGTCAGATGGAGTGACTCTCAGTCAGCGCCCACTAGTGGGGACATTCTGGCGGGCCCTGGAACTGAATGAGAGGGGCTCCATCTGTACTTCCTGAAAATAACAAGAAGAGTTAAAATTGCAGAATATAACAGTCTAGTAGAAATATAGGCAGACATGAGAATAATGGAGAGTGATAAACAGCCAGCCAATCAGCTCCTACCTGCCATGTCACAGACTGTGTTTTAAAAATGTCAGGCAGGAGCTGTTTGGTTGGTTGGTTATCACTCTCCATACAGGTAAGATCAATATAAAATGAAGTGAATTTTTTTTGGCAGCCAAAAACAATCTAAAAAGCTCCTTTTGCTCTCACCTGAAACCTCAAAAACACCCGTTGAATCGGGATGCAGTCAATTTGCCGGCGGTCGGAATCCCGACACTGGAATCCCGACCGCCGAAATCCCAAAACTTTCTCCCTCCGTGGGTCTCCACGACACCCATAGAGGGAGAATAAAATAGCGTGCCGAGCGTAGCGAGGCACCGGGCCCGCTGCGTGGCGAGCGCAGCGAGCCCCCAAGGGGGGGCGCTCCACGTCCCCCCCATGTCGGGATTTCGGCGGTCGGGATTCCAGTGTCGGGATTCCGACCGCTGGGATTCCGACCGCCGGCATTACATATCGGATCCGTTGAATCACTACAGAAAAAAAATATATACTGAAATACATGTCCCATAACTTTTAACCCATTAATCTGTATTTTGCAGAATAGGACCCCAATAAATAAAATTCAATTGATGGCATACTTAAGATAATAAAAAACTCTCATTACCTAATTAATCATTGGTGTTCTGTATTAAGTACAAGCATTTAACTTAAAATACCAATTTTTCCCTGTGTTGCAAGAAAAAAAATGCTGCAAATTACTGTGGTTTAGATTCTTGTAACAAAACTCCTGCAGGCAGCCAACATCTCTGATGCTGGGAGAAAGATAATTAATGCACCAAATTAAATATGCACCCAATTGAGTATGCCCCAAAATGAATTATGTAACAATATGAAGTTTTGAGAGTTGTTTTTCTCGAGGGTAAATCAACAGCTTTCTAATTGTATAATTTTGGTATGATGAATTAAGATTTGTGACATTGGGATGTACAGTATGAGATAAACACCTTTGATATCATTAATAATACAGTGAGGTAGAATGAACAATAAATGGTGTACCAATGACTATCTCTGTGGAATGGAATGTCTTCAATGCAGCAATTATCTCATTAGTACAATCAATAAGCCAATTACAGTTTTACACAGTAGTACCTCAGGCTGCTTCATTGGACACATTATCCAATTGTGTCTTATTGCAGAGCTTAACCTTATATTGGATACAGTGATCCACAATAACTCATTTGCCTTAATTAGCTAGACATATTGTTTACAAGTTGCTGTTATGGAAAGTACAGTGTTTTCTTTTATATAATGCAATGAAATAATTTTGCTATCTTTGTGTGAATATATTGTTTGTGTGTTTGTGTGTGTGTGTGTGTGTGTATACAGTATATATATTTATTTATTGACAGTTTCTTACAGATGGAGCTGGGCTCCCTCTTGCTGGCGAATCGCCAGACTGTCTCCGCTGGCGATCCGCCAGCAGCCCGGCGCTCCATCTGACTGAGACGCGCATGCATCTCACGCGCACACGCGTCTCAGTTTCCGGGCGGCGGGGCGACGGGAACCTGTCCAACTCCGCTTCAGGGAGACGGACACGATTAGGGGGGGGGGGGTGCGGGGAGGCGGTGGGGACCCCGAGGGACTGCCGACAAGCCGCTGCAGGTGAGGCAGGTGTTACTTGTGCAGAGATAATTTGGGTGGGGTTTTACACCTGCCTCACCTGCAGTGCACATGGTTTTGTCCATCTAAGAAATATTTTGTCAGAAAGAGTGAACTAGAATAAGGGCCACAGTTCCTACTGGAGCCGGCTGAAAAATAGCCCTGTGTATATATATATATATATATATATATATATATATATATATATATATATATATATATATATCTCACCACATTAGTGCAGGGGCGCAACTAACTTTTTAGCGCCCCCCCGCCGCACGTTTATTCGGCGCCCCCCCACCCCACCTAACCTGCCCCCCCCCCCCCTTCTTACCCGCGGTCTGCGTCTCGCCCGGCTCTCTGTCAGGACCTTCCTGACGTCACGGTCCCGGCCGGCTCCTGCTGCTACAATGAAAATGGACTCTTAGAAAATGGCTGCCCCCATACTACAGACAGAAAACTGTCTGCAGTATGGGGGCAGCCATTTTCTAATTGTCAGTTTTCATTGCAGCAGGAGCCGGCCGGGACCGTGACGTCAGGAAGGTCCCGACAGAGAGCCGGGCGAGATGCAGACCACGGGTAACTATAGCCCCTGCAGCCCCCCGGCGGCGCCCCCAATTTCTCTGTGCCACCGCAGGGGCTGCGGAGCTATAGTTACGCCACCTCATTAGTGCTATACAGCGCCCAGTTTCTTTTTTGTATTTCCTTATCTCAAAACATCCATAGACACAATTCTCAAATATAAAACATTTGGCGGTACTTGTTTCCAAACACGGCGCCCAATATTTTCATCTTATGGCATCTTATGCGATCGCATGCCATATAGCCTCATACAATGCATGCAATGCGATAGTACTGTATACGATTTTTTATTGTACAACCACCCTGATGGGTCCTTACAATATTAAATGCCCCCCCATTGTCAATGCCACCCCCAGGATCAATGCCAACCCGAAGCATGGCGAGCGCAGCGAGCCCGCGAGGGGCGGCGGTACATGTCCTCCGACCTTTTCATACCCCCACTATCCACATCGGCTTGGAGTCGTGTTTAGATAGTGTGGCGAGTGCAGCGAGCCACTGAGTATTACTTTACATGTATTGCGCGTCCCCTCGCCACGCTTCGGGCTCGGTGGCCCACTGCGCGCGCCACACTATCTAAAATTATCTCCACGCCGATGTGGATAGTGGGGGTATGAAAAGGTCGGAGGACGCGTACCGCCGCCCCTCGTGGGCTCGCCACACTTCGGGTTGGCGTTGATCCTGGGGGTGGCGTTGATGGGATGCAGTTAAAATCCCGACGGTCGGGATCCCGGCGTTCAGAATCCCGACGCCGGAATCCCGACCGCCGAAATCCCAACACTTTCTCCCTCCGTGGGTGTCCACGACACCCCTGGAGGGACAATAAATTAGCGTGCCGAGCGTAGCCCGCTATGTGGTGAGCGCAGCGAGCCCGCAAGGGGGGTGATCCACGTCCCCCCCTTGTCGGGATTCCAGCGTCGGGATTTTGAACGCCGGGATCCCGACCACCAGGATTTCATACTGAATCCGCGTTGACAATGGGGTGCATTTAACATTGTAAGGACCCATCAGGGTGGTTGTACAATAAAAAATCGTATACCATCGCATTGTATGCCATTGTATGGCATACGATGCGATATGATATTTTATTGTACAATATCGCATCGCATCCCATTGTATACCATATTTAGTCTTATGGTATACGATGCGATGGGCGCCGTGCTAGGAAACAAGTACCCATTTATTAAAAACACTTTTAAAACACAAGTTATTTCACACTGTAGTTTCTTGTCAGAGGATTTTCTTTTAAATAGTGGATGTATACAAAAGCCGCGCGCAGCTAGTGAGATCAGTCGGCGCCATGTGTTGAGGCTGCCGCAGTACTGCTTAGAGACTGCAGCAGCAGGAAGGCAGGAGGGAGCAAGTGATGGCATGTGGACCCGTCAGGAGTATCTTCAGCAGCGGGGATCGTGACAGCCAACTCCCAGTAAGATTCAATATAGGATGGGAGTATTGTTTTTTTAATGGATGCTATGCAGTGGGAGGGGAATGGGGAGCGGGAGAGTCTCAGGTGAATGGGATAGTTTTGTGCCTCCATAATAAATACATATACAAGTTTTATATATATAAATGGGATGCGGTTAATTTCCCGGCGGTCGGGATCCCGGCGGTCGGAATCCCGACACTGGAATCCCGACCGCCGAAATCCCGAAACTTTCTCCCTCCGTGGGTGTCCACGACACCCATAGAGGGAGAATATAATAGCGTGCCGAGCGTAGCGAGGCACCGGGCCCGCTGCGTGGCGAGCGCAGCGAGCCCGCAAGGGGGGGCGATCCATGTCCCCCCCTTGTCGGGATTTCGGCGGTCGGGATTCCAGTGTCGGGATTCCGACCGCCGGGATCCCGACCGCCGGGATATCATATCGGATCCATATATATATATATATATATATATATATATATATATATATATATATATTATATTTTTAAGTCAACTATTTTTGGAGTGTGTGTAGAACAAACAAACTCTACACAGATAAGACTGTCAGACTTTTTCATGACCTACCTTAAGTGCTATAAAGCAAGAAGGCTAACAATTGTGCAACCATACTGACCTTTATATTTTAAGGATTAGCATATGTTCTGCCTCTGTAAATAATTACCTACAGTAGTTGTGAAATTTGCCTTTCATTGAATGTGACTTTGTTCTAAGAACTATCAAAACCATACAGCAGTACTTTGCTGTCTTCTGCCATGCAGAGGGAGCAGCTGCACCCCAGTCCCTGCCAGTGCACTGCTATGCCTTTGTGTGTGGTAAGGAGGTCCACTGCACAGGCTGAAGATTAATAACATTATGCATTAGTTACTGGAAGACACATTACATATTCTGCAGTTATTTATTTCTTAACAATCTATAATTTTATATTTTAAACCTGTTCCTGTCCAAAGAAGAGTTTGGCAAGATAATATGCTATGCAGTTATACAGTAACTACCCTATTCTACCCTGGCACATTACACTGCAAAATAATTAACCAGACTTACCTACTTTGTTCTTCTACTCACTGGGGGAAGCCTAGAGAGGAGACACTGCAGGGCAATACAGTGAGCAGGGCCAAATGATCTGGTCATTAGGCCCTGTCCCATAATTTGCTGGTCTGTGGCAAAGGGGCGGAGCTAAATTGCAATCCATTTAATTATCCCCTTCCTACTGTTCCCGTCAGTGAGTAACATAAGCTCCTGTCCGGTCCTCTAGGAAGTAGGCAGGATGCAGGAGATTCACCTACTCTTCCAGGACATCATGTGACTACCCCAAAATTTGTGAGCCATCCTGCTTTAACAGTGTACATATATACTTCTACTATACTTCTACAGTATAAGCTAAACTACTATTTGAACCTTAATTAAAACATACATTGCATAGCTTTATTTACCTTACAGTTTAAATTGCAGTCTAGACAGATTACATGCAAAATATACATCCATTTGTAAAGATGTTGGAGTTGGACAATAGTGCAATACAGGAGTTAAGTTTTTATTATACTGGCTTCCCAGCCCTGGATGCTTTTTCGCATCTACATGCATATATTTCTCCTATCACCAGATACTGTGATACTGTAATCCTTCCCACATGATGGCCTACATGTGGAGTGCCACAGGGAGATAAATGGATACCTCATTCCTTGAGACCTGGAGCCTGATTCAGACCCATTTGCTGGGCTGTGAATTTGCAGCCCAAACTATTATTTGATGACCGTGCATGTGCACGGTAAGCAGTGCGCTTGCGCAAACGTCTTTCCGAAGGCAGTGAGCGAAGACTAGCCTTCGTGATTGACATCCTACGGGGCATTTGGGGACGTTCCACCGCCACTTTCTGGACATACCCCAGATGCAGGCTTTTCAGAACGAGGGCCACTGACATCATCACTTCCTTCTTCAAAGCCCCAAGTAAGTCTTGGTGCTGCGAGTGGGGGAAATATTTTGATGGTGATCATTTGATAATAATGAGCAACACATACCCCTAGCGCAACAGAGTTATACTTTTTTTTCCAGTAGAAAATATTTAGCTAGACTCAGTTGTATCTTATGTGGGAAGTTTGCACTGCCGTAGCAGAGTTCCACAACGGACTTCAATCACTGCACCTTTTATTACAGAAACAAAATGATTCTTTTGACAACTCTGCCATCATTATAAGTGACTATCTGTTCATTGTTCTGAGATTTGACAGGATTCATGGTAGACAGGCATTATCTTGATGCTTTCCCTGCTTGTTAATTATGCACTGTCACTTGAATAGGTATGTAAGAAATATTTTAGTATTTACATGTTCTTTGTCACCTTTTAACTTTAAGTGTCTCACGTAAAGGTCCCTGTAATTACTGTTACAGTACTTTGGTGGAGTTATGTCGGCTTACACATACCATTAATGCATTAACATGTCAAAACAGCAGTGAATGACAAAGCTCGAAACAGTCTTAAAAGCGGTTAATGGCAGACGAACTCCACAGAATTGATTTGGGAGCAGGAGAAATGCGATAAAACAATCCATCTGATGTATAGCGCCTCAAAGATTTCTTATGTCATCAGCTTTATTTTTAGCATATGTAAAACTGGTGTTGTTTGAAACTGAAAATAAAACTGCTTGTCATGTGCAATAAGTATCGGCAGGGCTATTTTTGTGCAGGCTCCAGCAGGAACTGTGGCCCTTATTCTAGTTCACTCTTTCTGACAAAATATTCCTCAGATGGACAAAACCATGTGCACTGCAGGTGAGGCAGGTGTTATTTGTGCAGAGATATATAGATTTGGGTGGGGTTTTACACCTGCCTCACCTGCAGTGCGCATGGTTTTGTCCATCTAAGAAATATTTTGTCAGAAAGAGTGAACTAGAATAAGGGCCACAGTTCCTGCTGGAGCCTGCACAAAAATAGCCCTGAGTATCGGTGAGTGAACTGTAAACACTATAAAGACCATATGTGATAAAACATGCAGTAGTATTATTATGCCTAAGGCTCTGTTAATCTATGAAGACAGGTGTACGAGCAAGAACAAAAAAGGAACTGTCTTGGGTACTGCAAGTCCAATACTAACACAGAAAGGTCAGCTCTTTAGGGCAAGTTCCAAACCTATTCACGCCAATGGACGTGACTGTCTGTACCAGATATAAGTGGTAAAACACATTGGAGGTTCACTATTCTTATAAAGTTTTAATGCTTCCTGATATATTTTTTATATATTAGTAGTAGTTAAATAAAGTAGGAGGTACTTCTTTCCTATCTGGGCGCCCAGGTTTTCTACGTACGGTAATGAAATCGGATCGCATCGGATTCGGTACTCGATGATGTACGATGGCATACGATGCGATCCGATCCGATTTCATTTTAAATCGGATCGCATCGCATGCGGTGCACGATGCGATGCGATCCGATTTAATTTTTAGTGGACTGATAATGGCAATTTACCGCCCCATTACCAACGACACCACCACTATCCACGTGACCCCGAAGCGTGGCGAGCGGCGGCGGTACGTGTCCTCCGACTTTTTCTTACCCCCACTATCCACGTCGGCGTGGAGTTGAGAACAGAATAGTGTGGCGAGCGCAGCGAGCCACCGAGCCCGAAGCGTGGCGAGGGGACGCGGATACCTTCACAGTTATACGCGTCCCCTCGCGGGCTTCACAGGTGTCCGTGGCAACGCGGACACCTGTGAAGCCCGCGAGGGGACGCGTTTACCTGTGAAGGTATCCGCGTCCCCTCGCGGGGCACGCTGCGCTCGCCAAGCTACGGGCTTGGTGGCTCGCTGCGCTCGCCACACTATTCTATTCTCAACTCCACGCCGACGTGGATAGTGGGGGTAAGAAAAAGTTGGAGGACGCGTACCGCCGCCCCTCGCGGGGCTCGCTGCGCTCGCCACGCTTCGGGATCACGTGGATAGTGGTGGTGTCGTTGGTAATGGGGCGGTAAATTGCCATTATCAGTCCACTAAAAATTAAATCGCATTGCATCGCATCGTTCAATATCGTGTATGTGCATTTGTGGTATCCGATGCGATGCGATCCGATTTTTATACGGAGAATAGCATGGTGCGCCATTAACTTAGCGGGCGCCCAGATAGGAAACAAGTACCTAGTAGGAATGCTATCACTGACAAACACTAATTACATACAGTAAGAGACAAGGATTGTCGCTGTGTGTTACACTAATATAGAATTAAGTAAAAAAAATACCAACAGTACAGTATGTGTATTTAAAACTGAAATAATTTTTAAATAAATTATTTATTTATTGATAGTTCTTTTAGTGTGCACACATATTGGGATAGAGGTTAATTTGCATAAAGGTGTTTTACTTGCATTCATTAAAAGTTATGATTTTTTTGCATGACACTATGACAACGCTTGCTTTCACTTGAGAAGCATAAAGCCTAAATATGCTTAGGATCAGATTGCCAAACATTAATACTTTTACTGACAGTAAAATAGAAGTGAAATTTAAACCTTTCAATAAGAATATTCTTGTGGTCAGTAAAATGTACAGATGTAGCGCCTCTCTTCTTTGCAGGGGCTGGCGGTTACATCTACGCTCCCCGTGGCAAAGGAGCCTGCAGGGGGTCCCCCGCCACCTCCCCCGCCGTCAGAGACGCTGCCCAGCCGCCGTGATACTGGGACACATATGCGATCTTGTGGGCGCCCGGCAAAGAAGACAGGCGCTACATCTGTATATCCTGTTACCACAATAAAACAATATTTAAGTTCTGCAAAAGTGATTATGTAGAGTGACAGATTTTACTTATGGGCTGCATGACTGCAACTCCTCCCAGGTGTAATCCGCAATGGATCTCTCAATGCCAGTTTTAAAAAATCATGTTTCCAAATCTCAATTGCGACATATATGAGCCTTATGCAGAGATGAAATCAAATTGGGCATACATTCTTAAAAAGACAAAGAATGCAAGAAAAATTTATATTTTCCTAAGCCCTATCACCTGGATTACCTACTGTACTTGCTCTGTATTTAATTTCAATGTGAATATTTTAAATACACATCTTTAGAGTAAGATAAAAATTGCATTCTATTATTTATTATGAGCTACAAATTGCTGCTTTTAAATGGTGGTTTTTATTGCCTAATATCTTATAGTAATTACATTATTTCCAAATATGTACAACACATTTTGGTATAATATGGTACAAGAAAAATCTCTACTCTCAAGCTTCAAAATGTGATAAAGTTGAGAGTGAAAAACACCCAGCCAATCAGCATCAACCTGTTATTTTTCAAACCCAGCCTGTAACATGTAAGAGCTGGTTGTTTATCACTCTCCATTTATCACTTTTTGAAACTTGATACATCTGGCCCTAAAGATTATCTATATTTTACAGAAATCAGTATTCTCCAAACATAAGTATATATTTCTATGTAAATTCACTAATAAGTAAATTTACTTTTCATTAAATGGGAAATCATTTTCTTGTCATGGATGTTTCACTGCGTGAAAAAAGAGTATTTTGAAGGAGCTGTATATATGATATTTGTTTCCCCAGAAATGTTCGAAACAATTACACAATGGGGGTTATTAAGACCTGATCGCTGCTCTGGGAAATTGCAGAGCTCTGCAATCAGATAGCCGCTGCCCCACCAGAGTAAAAATCCACCCTGTGCAAAATGACTTGCGAAAATCATGGCAATCATCAAATAGCTTAAAATCCATCCAAAACTCACCATCTAATGACTTTCACAGGTTTTATAGTCTGCGTGTAACCCAGGACCTACTTTGCCTATGCCATAAAATAGGCTAATCGAGACCAGAGATGGTCAAACCAGACACACCTGGACATGACTGCGTTTTTGCTGACACTCCCAGTAAATGGCCAGTTACCACTCTCAAATGCCAGCTTCCTGTAAGTCAACTGGCAAACGGCTTGCAATCAAAAAAGATGCTGGATTTTGTCACTGAATGGCCTCACATATGGACGCTATGATCTGTGCACAGGCACAATCACAGGGCTACAGTACTATCAGTACTATCAGGTCTGAATAACCCCCAATATTGTTTGCTGGTGCCTTTATTATTATGAGTGGTCAATGACTTCACACAACAAACAGGGAGTCAGGCTGTAGCTGGGAGTAGCTGCAGGAATTGTCAGACGATGCACAGCAAGTTGCTCTCTGTAGGACAACATTGTACTGACTGCCGGTCTGGCCCGGCTAGTCAGTATTTATGTGCTGAGCTGTGAAGTGATTGGCCGGGAGGATGACATCACGGCTAGTGCTGCGAGGCATAGGCTCCAGGAACCAAAAAGATGGCCACCGCCTGAAGGGCGACACTATTCAGCCGGCGAGGAGTACTAAGTGGAGGCGCTGCAGCCGGCACTTCCCAACCTGAGGCCTAGAAGGACGCAGACGCCATCATGGCGGATCCCACCTCACGCTACCTGGAGCCAGGACGCAAGGGCACTGCAGACCAGAACTGACACCCGGAGAAGGAACAGGCGCCATGGTGGGTGATAGAGCGGCAGAGCACTGCAGGCCGGAACCAGGAGCGGAAAGTGAGCGTCAAGGTGGAGGGCATAGCGCCAGGGCACTGTAGATCAGAAACAGCACTAGGAGCGAAGGTAACTGCCATGTTGGTTGTGACAAGATGTGTTCCATATATTAATGTAAGCTATTTTAAAATGTTGTGTGTACTGTAACTCATCTGTCCTCATAGATATTTCAGCACCATGGACAAGGCATATGATAGACAGAAAGCTATGTTTCAAAGACAGTCACGCGGTTTATTCACTGGGCAACCAATCAGATTATATTTATTATCTAAATAAATAAATGCTAAATAAATATGAAGTAGATTGGTTGCAAATAGAAACATACAGTACCATCATCAATAGAACTCGTCTTAAAAAATAAACCCCATCATGTCAATTATGTTGAAATAATGTTAACATAAAAATATACACATTTTGGGCACATTCTCTCCAACACAAATGTTGTAGAGATTTTTTTTACCATGTTTTACAGTGACCATACAGTATATCAACTCATATACAGTAGATTCTCCTTTAATCAAGTAATGGCAACTAAATTTAATCTAGATGTCCTCCTATGGAAGAGCTCCCAATTCCTACAGTATTTGCAGGGGTATGGATCATTCGGTCGACCCAAGAAAGGTTGACACTTCTTAGGTAGACACTGGAAGCTCTACAGGGACTGAAGGTTGACAGGGTCTTTAGGTCAACCATTGGAAGGTCAACAATGCAGAAGATCGAAAAGTCATTTTTATTTTTTTAGGTGTCTAGATCTAGACGTCTAGTGCTGGACACTGTCTAAGTTTACGCCAGCCCCTGGCATCACTTGCTGCGCTCGCGATGCTTCAGGCACTATTCTATTCATCCTCCATGTCCCAACACCACCGAACACCTTCCTGTATAAAGCTATTGGCTTTATCATTGTTCATATTCTTCTGTGAGTCAGTTGATAACCCATGTCATGCTCAGGGGCAAGACATATTGTATTACATAAGGTCAAATTGACTGACACACAAAGACCAATTCATGTGAGAGAATACCAGTATAGGATTACCAAGACTAGCCCATTGTTTGTTTGTTACAAAAACAGGTCTGTATTTAGACATTTCAATGTCTTGGACTAGAAACAGTAGTGCCCCATCCCCCCTATTAAAATAGGAACATGAATTATGCACCCAAAAAAAGGACAGGGCAAACAGCTTCCAGAGCAACCACATAATATGATGCCGCAGTACCTCCCGTATGACACACACACAATTGTCAGGTTTGTCAGGACACATAAAGCATGTTTTTTTGCTAGCCACCAGCCAACTAACTGGTGTCAGTTCCCCTGCCCTCATCACAAAACTTCTACTTTCTCCCAGGCAGTCGTGAGCGTATAAATCATTCCCATGTGATCCGCCTGTGTAGCTGTGCTGTTTGTGGAGGAATACTGTATGTGAAGAATTTACCCTGTCTTTATAATGAGTCTGCAAGCTCTCAGTCTCTCTGGTAAGAGACTGGACAAATTACACACACACACATTTATAGAATTGCTATATTTTCACAACATTCCAATACTCAAAATCATAATTTAACAAAAACATATATACCACATTTATGCACTTACCTTCACAGCTTTTTTTCATTCAGTTACAAACAATCAGGATGGGTCCTCTAAGTATAAAAATATATGTGCACTTAAGTCACATCTTTCCATATTTAATGTAAAAATGTCAAAGTACTTTTATGCCAAAGAACACAAACCCATCACCTCTTACATTGCAATCAGACACCTCATAGAGCCATTTGCTTCTGCATAGAAAGCATGTGAATTATAACTAGTAATTATTTGTCAGTTCAAAACCATTGCAACTAGACAGATCCATGCAGTGTGCAGCAACACATCTATTCCCTGCAGCCACACACTAAATACAATAGATATGCTAGGGAGATAGGAACAACCAGAATATTTGGGGGTTCAAAGAGTAGGAAGCTACAGTACAAGTGAAAATGATTATAACATCCACTGAACAGTACCCTTTGCCTAGAGGTGCTCGGTGTTGTGTCATAGGTTGTACCACCCTAATGCAGTTATGGCCTTGGGCAAGATTGACACCATTGATGTCACTTTCAAATTATGTTTCGCTCTGCACGTATTTTAAAACATTTGAAATTGACATGTATTGTATTGTATACTAGACTCTAATAACATTTTTTTTTATATCTATGAACCCACTGCCTCTCCAAATTGACCTGATTATCAGAATATTTAATTGTAATTCTTCTTGCTTGCTTCACTAAGGGACCCATTTACTAACATTATTTTTATTTCACACCCTTTTCACGTTATTTTAGTTTCACCTGAATGTACAATACAAAGGGGCTTTTAGAGCAGTTGTTGTGAAAAACTGCTCCAATCCTTTTGATTCACATTTTTTTAGTAAACAAATCGCAGAACAGCATTGCGGTATTTTTTGTAAAAAGTATCCCAATGGTGCTGTGGAGACCCAAAGCGGGGACAGAGGTTTACGTGCGACGTAGTCAGTTATCACATCACATCCGCATCTTCAGATGTGGATGGTGATAAATGGGCCCCTTTATATTTTAATAATCTCTTCAGAAAAATAGCATACAGTAGTACATAAATCTTAATTGCTACTATCAATCAATATAATACATGATCCATGTTTTATAATTGTTTTATGTTGGGAAATGAAGAATCCATTTTTTCTTTATTAGTATACAGTGATTGCATTTATTAGAAAATAAAACAAGTGGTTAATTTTCTTTATAATTAAAATAATAACTGTTGCTAGTGTTTGCTATGCTAATATTGGTAAATTACCTGTGTTTTTGTAACATTATTAATAACGGCAATTAATTATATAGTTTATTGCCATTGCAGATAATACAGAATGGGCCTAATTCAGACCTGTTCAGTAGGCTTCACAGAGGACAGTTTAGCGCCAACTTCCACCCCATCGAGCGACACCCCCCCTTCCCTCGGTAACATGCGCGGGGATGTGTCAGGGAATATATCCCCTCACATGCAGCCAGGTAAAGAGAAATTATATGAAGAAGCTGGTATCTAATGCTAACCAGGGAACTGCGTTGAGCTATTTACTTCACCACTGGGACATTTGACCACTTATTCAGATTGGGAATTCCAACTCCTGAATATCTATATAATAAACACTCAGGAACATCGATTTTGGGACCTAGTCCTAGATTTGCAGCCTTCTTGACTATTCCGGTTCCTCTGAGAAATGATTGTGTGTCATCATCGTGGAACTATAGCATGTTCCTTAAATATGACAGGTCAGGGTCAAGCAGATTATTATTCAGGAACTGAGGTATATCCTGATCATTTTGATTCATCCTGAAAAATTCTTTGTGTCAGTATTGTGGGACTCATTCCTAAAGCACAACAGGATTGGATCAAGCTGCCTTTAATACAGCAGCTGCTCCTGATTGGCTGCCAGGCCAAGAGTGCTTGCACCACATTTGAAATGCTGTCAGCACTGAGACACGCTGACAGGCAGGCACACACGCTGGTGGAGAGTAGAGGAGCACAGCTGGCTTAGGGACAGCCCATCTCAGGAACAGATTGGGCCACCAAGAAAGCTTGCACTTTGCCACTTCAGATGATCCCATTTCCACATTCCCTCCCAGGTCTCGGTAGGGGCCCAGACCTGTGGCCACTGCTATTATTTCACTCCCGGGCAGTGCTGTATTTATTTACAGTGTCTTATATAGCGCAGCATATTCCATTGCACTTTACAATTGGAAACAACAGTGATTAAACAAACTGGGTAGATACAAACTGACATGGAGGTAGGAGGGCCCTGCTCGCAAGCTTACAATCTATGCTCGTTGCTATGAGTTTCATGCCTGATGCTAGGGGTTAACATGCTCTGCCAGGGGGTTAACATGCTTGTTGCCATGGGTTTACATGCTCTGGCCGGAGTTACATGCTCTGCCAGGGGATAACATGCCCATTGCCATGGGGTTAACCTGCTCTGCCATGGGTTACATACTTTGCCAGGGGTTAACATGCTTGTTGAAATGTTACAGTACATGCTCTGTCAGGGGTTACATGCTGACTTCCAGAGTTGGATCTCATGCATGCAAGGAGGCAGCAGACGCAGAGCACCCAGCCACCGAATAAAAAAAAGTTTGTGTGTGTGTCCAGACCTGGGCCCCCCTGACAGGCCTGGGCCCAGGTAAACTGTACCTGCTCCCCACCCTCTCGGCAGCCCTGATCTGCAGATATACTTAACCAAGATCTCTGTATTATCTGATCATTATGTAGTGTTATTTCTCACTCAGTGTGCAATTGGGATACTAAATGTTTTTTCCTAACCAGAATTACCCCACCCTTTTAGCACCTGAGTGACATTACAATCTGATTAAGCAGCTTGCCATAAATGTGTTGTATGCTTTTTCATCTTTCTTCATCAACTGAAGGAACCTGCTACCCTGTAATAAATACCCGATGACTTGTAACCTGTACGAGTAATTTAAAATAGTGTATGGCAGAATAAAATATATTAGGGGGGGGGGGGGGGGCGGTGAGTAGAAATTAAATGGGTGAGGGTGATTTACTTAAAGTATTTGAATGGTGATGGGCAGAAGATATAGAGGAAAGTGTTGATGGGCACAAAATAACTTGCACTGTGAATGTGGGCATTTTGTATATATGTGGCACTGCGAATGAGGGCACTATATGTATAGGCGGCACTGAAAATGTGTGCATTTTGCATATAAGCGGTACTGTGAATGTTGGCATTATGTGTATAAGCAGTACTGCAAATGTGTTTAAGGGGCATTACTGTGTGATGTAATGTGAATTAGGGACATTATATTTGGTTTAATGAGAATGAGATTGTGCTACTTTGTGACCACACCCATTTCTTGTGAGACCACACCTTTTTTTGCAAGGCAGGGCTTTGGCGTGCAGGTGGGGGGGGGGGGATTGCGGTGAGGCAAATGAGTTCAACCACCTCACCAGGACCACTTTAAGCACTGGTGGGATGTATGATGTTGCTCAGACTTATTAGTTCTAGGTCTTTTGCCTTTTTCCCTAGCTTTTGTAATCAAGTCACACTACAGCAGTTTACAGTGCCCCTAGCTGTATTCAAGGTGCTCGTGAATTGTACTTTTGTTGCATTAGAAATAAAAAATTGACATACATTTGATACAACACTGCCTAATGGGACATATGATGCGCCTAATTGCATTGATGTAGAAAGCCAAATAGTGATATTTGGTGCAATTTGGATTGGACACATCTGTACCCAGTCCAATATGCCTAGAGGACCAGAATATTCTATAAAAAGCCTTCTCTGCATCTAATGCAAGGAGTAGGGAAGGCATAGTCTATAAACTTTTTGGTAAACCAGATATATTGCTTACTGTGTATTTTATCTTGCATTGATGCCTAGATTTAAAACCACATGTAGGAATAGTTTTGTAAATATCTGTAAATATATCTTTAAATCATATGTCCTTTCCCATTACACTGGTAGGAGTACTTTCACTTGCTTAATGATGCTGGGTTCATACCTACAGACTTCAATCTGTAGGTGTCTGTTCTATCTGTCTGGTGGGAACAAAAATTTGGTAATTGATGGGCGCAAATGACAACCAACCATTTGTACACAAATACTGGAAAATAAAATGTTATTATTATACATGTAACTTAGTACATCAGTCAATTTGATTTTAACATCTGTTCTGAGCCATAGATACCTTTAAAACCTGAACTGTTAGGGTTCCTTGAGGACCACTTTTGGGAACCTTTGCATCAGGCTTAATTTTTTTATACAGTAAGTACTAGAATTCCTCTAAATATTTTTTGCTTGTTCAAAATAATTACTAAAGGGGGTGGATAATCCTAGCAGATATTTCCAATCCTCGGAAAGTGATAAAGTGGAAGGTGATAACGCACCAGCCAATCAGTTCCTGTCATTTTGCAAACCAGTCAGTAACTATTTAGAAGCTGATTGGCTGATATGGGATGCGGTTAATTTCCCGGCGGTCGGAATCCCGGCATTCAAAATCCCGACGCTGGAATCCCGACCGCCAAAATCCCGAAACTTTCTCCCTCTGTGGGTGTCCACGACACCCATAGAGGGAGAATAAATTAGCGTCACGAGCATAGCGAGGCATCGGGCCCTGCTGTGTGGCGAGCGCAGCGATCATCCCCCTTGTCGGGATTTCCATACCGAATCCGCTGATTCGGGGGATCATCCCCCTTGTCGGGATTTCCATACCGAATCCGCTGATATCACCTTCCATGTTATCACTTCTCCAGGTTTAATGCATCTGCCTCTCTATATGCTAAGCTTTGAAGAGAAAGAAACTGGATGGAGATAAAGTACCAACCACTCAGCCGCTAACTGTCTCTCTTCAAAAGCAACCTGTAACATGACAGGAGGAGCTGTTTAGCTGGTGTTTTATCTCTGTCCACTTTATCTCTCACTAAGGCTAAAGGGGCATACACAAAGGGAGATGTGTGCTTAGTGATGTGTGCTAAGCGATTTATGCTAGGAGAGTTCCCTTGAGCTTCCTGGTGTGTAGATCGAACATACACACATAACAGTGTGTGCTAAGCAACCCGTGCTAACCACTGTGTTTTCTATACACTTGCTTGGTGATCTGACTAGATATTTAGTTCATTTAGTTCATTCACTTAATATCTGAGCCAGTGATGGCAACACGCAGGACTGCACATCGCCATCACTATGGGGTATACATACAGACAGACATTAGATATTTGGCAAAAATCACCCCGTGTGTATGCCCCCTTAGTGCATAGGCCCCAAACTGCTGCTCTGTCACTAATTTTAATCATCCATCTATAGTACCTGCAGCCTTTGGCCAATATTGAATAAAATACTGTATTGACAGTTGTGAGGTTGCAATTACAAAATTGCCTGTAATTGCAGATTAATTTTATAAATACGTGTGCAGGAACAACTCTCCTTCCCTTACAATTACATGATTTTTCCTTTGTAAATGAAATCCAAAACACATAAAGGTGGTTTTGACAAAATAGACACAAATTAGCAAATCCACCTTACTTAAAGATAAAGATGACATTTGAATGGCAGCACAAATTGTTGTAGCTTGAAATACACCCAATATGCTTTTCATAGACCTCCACTGAAGAATATCAAGTGGATTGCAATACTACACCATAACATGTAATTCAAAATAGTCAAGTTTCAGACAAAAAAGTACTGTGTTAAATTAGGATGGGGAATATTAAAATTGGGTATGTTATCCAAATGTGAACAGGGTACTTGTTTCCTAGCACGGCCACACCGATTTGCATCGGGGTGATCGTGTCGGAAAAATCGCGTCGGTCGCATCGCATGTGACCAAATTGCATGCGATGCGACCGACGCGATCGACCCGATTTTTACATTGAATCAAATGAGAATAGGGTCCCTGGGACCCTATTTTACATTGGATTCAATGTAAAGTATTCCCCAGACCCCCAATTTTACCCCCTCAAGCGCAGCGAGCCCCGCGAGGAGACACGTATAACTTCACAGGTATACGCGTCCGCTCGCCACGCTTCGGGCTCGGTGGCTCGCTTTATATTCTCAAATGCATGCCAACGTGGATAGTAGGGGTATGAAAAGGTCGGAGGACGCGCACCGCCGCCCCTCGAGGGCTCGCTGCGCTCGCCACGCTTCGGGTTGGCGTCAATCGTGGGGTGACATTCACAATGGGGTTGCGTAACCCATGACGGGGCCATATACAATGTGAAATGGGTCATATTGGCCCATTTCACATTGTTTCCTATGTTTCCTAATTATAATGGCACAAGACCGATGCGATGCTCCCGATTTCAATGTTAAAAATATTTTAACATTGAAGCCTATGGCAAAATCGCGGGCATCACGTCGGTCGCGTCGGGGGACATGTTAATGCACGCGACCAACGCGATGCCCACGAATTTGCCTTTGCCGGCAAAATGGACCTGATTTCAAAGGAAATCGGGTCCATCGCGGGCATCGTGTACCTTAACTTAAAGGTACACGATGCCCGCGATTGTGGCAGTGCTAGGAAACAAGTACCGTGAACGGTTCTTATGAAAGAAGGAGGGATTAATGTATATAGATAAAGTTGATTATTGTAAGCTAGTAGCCAGAATGCAACTACAGTATGTCAATAGAGAGATAAATAGCTTTATGTCTGTAAAATGAGCAGCAATGCCCTCATCTACAATGGTGTACTTTTGTCCTTGTACTGTATGTGAACATTAAAACTTTAGAAATGGCAACATAAACCTTTGAATCCAAATATGAAATTTAATAAAGGAAACAAAAACACAGACCTTTATAAAATTGGTAACTTGGGATAAAGCCAATATGTAATGACTTTGATATTAAACATTTACTTTGCATTTCCTTTGCAAATAAGCAGGGCGGGAATTCATGTAATATAAGGACAAGAACCCAAGGACATTGCCAATTAGAAAATTAAACATGGGAATTAAATATCAGAAAAGGTTACAAAATCTGGAAGTCTTTTTTTTTTTTTTTTTTTATTTGACAAAGACTGATGTGTATAAATTGACTCAAGCATCCCACTTAACTAAAGCAGAATGAACACTGGAGTTGCTAAAATGTTCTCCAGATCACACTTACCGAGTTCCCAACACACTTAGAGAGTCTCTTGTGTCTGCAATTGAAATGTAATTCATGCAAATGAATAAGTCCTCAGCTTACTAAAAATCAAAGCAAACATAATGTCTAAAAGATGTATGTATTTAATTCATAAAAGGCAATTTAAATGTTTGCTCTCTGATTGCACTATATCTTTAGGGAATACAAATTTATTATTCAATTTTACTTCTATTAACCCTTTTGCAGAATTGATAAAACATCACATAAAGTACAGAAAAAAAAACAATTTCTACAGGTATATTTGCACATTACGATACATACAGTATTATTAGGTACAGTAAGTATATATATAGCGGGAATTCAGTTGAGGGGGAATGGGTTTGCATGACCAAATGTGCTTTGCAGGAGCGTGATCTTGCTCAAAAGCATTTGCCTGTCCCATAGGGTAGATAGCACTTTTGAGTAAATCAGGGTGCAAATCAGCTGGTTGAATGGTGCGAGTCAGGCTGCCGTTTGAAGGCTGCAACAACAGCAATTCACACTCATTTAAATCCCCCCTTTATGTCAATGTTTGTTTTATCATTTGAAAGTTTGATGCAATTTTTTAGACTGTGTGATTATTTTGGTCAAAAATGGCCAAAATCACGTTCACTACAAATCGCACATGTTATAGTGCGATTTGCCGTAAAAATTGCACATATATTGTAATATGGTGCAATTATTTAAGACTGGCCAAAATTGCATGTTTACTGCAATGATTAGTTCATAATGTCAAAATCGCATCCAGATTTTTCCTCAGAGAAAACCTCAAAATCTTGGCTTCTCAAGTCCAGGCAATGCATTTTTTTTTAAAACCTGGATACCCTACTGGAGAATAGGACCCACCTGTGGAGTAACGTGGCAAAGAGAGTATATGTATTTTTGTGTATGTGAATGTGTGTATTGCATGTATAGTATTAAAGTTGTACTTTTCTGGGTGTTTTTTTTTTACATTGGTCATGCTGTGACATTACAAGACCCAGCAGGCCCTTTAATGCCCAGCATGCTGGCATTTGTGGTTCTCCAATTCCCTGCATGCAAGAGGTGTAGTTCCTGAAGCGTGGCGAGCGCAGCGAGCCCTGCGAGGGGACGCGGACAGCTGTGAAGCCTGCGAGGGGACGCGGATACCTGTGAAGGTATCCGCGTCCGCTCACCACGCTTCGGGCTCGGTGGCTCACCGCGCTCGTCACACTTTCTATTCTCAACTCCACGCCGACGTGGATAGTGGGGGTATGAAAAGGTCGTAGGACGCGTACCACCGCCCCTCGCGGGCTCGCTGCGCTCGCCACGTTTCGGGTTCACGTTGATCGTGGGGTGGCGTTAACAATTGTGGGGGCCATTTCACACTTCAGGGTGCCTATTTGGCCTCTGTGGCCCATTTAACATTGTTTCCTATGGAAAAATTGGGTCAATTGAGACATTGAACAGGAAAATCGGGTCAATTGGGACATTTAACATTGTTCCCTATGGGAAATCGCGGGCATCGCGTCGGTTGCATCGCACCCGATTTTTTAGTGCATTCAATGCCCACGATGGGCGCCCTTCTAGGTAAAGAGTACCGAATCCAGTTTTGTTGACCAGCCAAAGCTACACATTCAGCTGAGAAATTTACACTAAAAAAATACACTAGTCATATATATATATATATATATATATATATATATATATATATACAAAAACCTGCACTCTCACCCTTCCAATAAGCAGCCGCTGGGGTGCTGTATAAATAACAATGTGGCCAGGGCTCACAAGGCTTCATAGATACAGATACTCCCAAGTTTGGGAAAACAGCACTCACCAGACTTGTAGATATGATCACCGGGGATTTCAATCCCAAAAGAGGTTTATTCAGTCAAATAGAATACTTGCCAACGTTTCGGTCCCTTAGGACCATTCTCAAGGCAGTACAGCTATGCAGAGGTAACATCCAAAGTGGCAACAGTGTAACAGGGGCATATATATATATATATATATATATATATATATATATATATATATATATATATATATATATATATAAACTTAGAGTAATGTAAATGGAGCGTGCAGAAAACAGCCGGAAGCACGCTGCCCAAACTTCCGGTCTTAGACCTGACGGAGGACTCGAGAGACAGAGACGCAGAAGTAACAGCAGTTACAATGCTACACGGATCCCTGCAATGGAGAGGAGTTATTGTAGGGACCGTGTAGGTTCTGTCACACTTGCGTGATCCCGGAAGCCACCAATATTAATACAAAACCGAAACCCAACCACAGCAACTCAAAAAAGGGCTGTAAACATTGAAAGCAAAGAGCTTTTTTTAACCCATTTCACCCCCTTTTTTTTCTTACAGGCAAGCACATTATATTATATAACATTGTTTTAATTTATTTTTAATCCATTTACATTACTATAAGTATATATACAAGCTCTTCCAATCCCCCATTTTTTGTTGTTGACATATGTGTGTCGACAGTGATTACTTTCCCAGGTGTTTGTATTTTCTAGATATAGTATTTCAGCATGCACTTGTCGACATATATCTGTCGGCAATAGTTGTGCCATATATTACACCTGTTTTTAATAAATGGCAGATTGATAGTGTCTTAATACATATGTGTGATGATCACAAGTAGTACCAGTGCTGTGGTTCAGGCTCTTTTAAGTAAATTCCTATATAAGGTGCTATCAGTAAGGGGAGTCAGTAATAACCTAAATGGGTGTTCGTATACCGAAGCAGATATCACATTTTCACCTTGAATAAGGTCTTATAGGTTGAACCACATGTGATTACAAAATTTGGTTTCTCCCTATAAACAGAGCCAGATTAAGGTCTAAATGGGCCTGGAGCTGAAAATTATCTAGGGCCTTTTATGCGCAATAATAGGGGTTGTGGCCAGCACCTAATAATGTGGGGGCGTGGCCAGTGTTCTGGTTGGGTGGTCTGCTCATGGGTGTGTCTCTATTTGTGTAACTACTTTCAACTAATTACATATGCCTGGAAAAGGCAGGGGGTTGGCATAGGAAAAATGCAGGGAGATATATTGGCGGGTGCCCTCCAAAGGTGCAACCACAGGATGCTGATGTCCTAAGATCGTAAGATACTTGCGGGGTTAGGCGGCACTCCAGTCATAAAAAAAATACTGAAAGCCAAAACTTGGCAGACAACATTTCAGCACCTTTTATGTGGTCACCTAAGTTTACCACACCATATACCGGGATGCGGTCAATATGTCGGCGGTCGGAATCCCGATGGTCGAAATACGGATGCCGGAATCCCGTCCACCGCAATGCTGGCACTTTGTCCCTCTTTGGGTGTCCACGACACCCATAGAGGGGGAATAAAATAGTATGCCGAGCGTAGCGAGGCACCGGGCTTGCTGCGAGGCCAGCGCAGTGTGCCTGCAAGGGGGAGCGATCCACAGCCCCCCCTTGTCGGCATTGCGACGGTCGGGAATCCGGCGTCGGTATTTCGACCGCCGGGATTCCGACCAAAGGCATATCATACCGGACCTCATATACTCCTTATAGAAATCATGCAACAAAATAGTAACCCCTTTATACTGTACTTGCATCTTACACATTATGCCACATGGAATGAGCAAAAATTCACACCGACTGAGCCGAAATTCACACTATGGCATACGGATTGAGTCAAAATTCACGTTATGCCACACAGAATAAGGCAAAATTTCCATTTTGCCACATGGATTGAGCCAAAATACACACTATACCAAACAGATTGAGCAATAATGCACAATATGCTTCATAAACAGGGGCATTGCGTGCCAAAGGCGCGCATTCAAAATTTACACCATAATGCCCATTGCATGTTAAGCCACACAGCATAATGTCCAATACATATTAAGCCAAACACCATATTGCCTATTAAAAATTATGCTACATAAGTGCTACTTACCTATATGCTCATTACCAGGGGTTCCATGCTCATTGCCATGTGGGATTGCATGCTCATTGGCAAGGGGGAATACTTGTTTGCGGTAACTGGGGGACAGCCGTCGCCGGGCAGAAATGACAGCCATTGACAGCCGGACAGAGAGCAGGGGGCTGCCCGGCTGTTTTCAGAGCAATGCAGGTCCCGGATATTTGAAATAATACCCCTTTCACACTAGAAAATGCAGGGATTTACCCGGGCTGGCCCCTATTACACCAGCCTAGTTCCTGGATTTTCTGGTGTGATGAGAGAAAACTACCCCCCCCTCTGCCCCCCTTTAAACAACCAGCTATATCTTCGGAGCCAAATGACCCATTTACATGTGGGCTTCGAATGATTTTGAAATGAGTTTGGTCCTGTGAAACTGGGCCATTTGGTTCCAGAGAAATCTGTCCTCAAACAACATGAACAGCCATAAAATTACATTTCAGAAACAAAAAAATTGGTTTTACCGCAATATCTCTGGAACCAATGAACCCATATGGACCAACCTGGTATTAAATTGAAGGTCCAGCAATTTGGGTTAGACTGAGATCAACCTCGAGCTTCTGTGATGCTGTTGGAACCAGGTGGGGGATGGAATTAGCAGGTCTCATGTTATCCTATGGGGAAAATGTTTCAGCTTTGCCTGGCGGTATCTCCAGTTCCCGGGAGGATAGCAATGTTGGAAAGCCCTGACCCTCAGCTACAAAATGAGCCTATTTGGAGAGTGGTCCTGGAACTGTAGCTCCATCCGGCCCTGCCTATAAGACCTTATTTAAGGTGGAAGTGTGATATCTTCTTAGGTATACAAACTGGCAAACAGAGATGTAACAATGACACTGCTACAAAAGCAGTGATTTGGGGGAGCTGGCACTCTGGGGATGCATGGTCTTTGCAGATTCCAATTCTAGAGGTCTTTATGGACAGATTGATAGATGCTGAAGGTTTTACAGGGTATAGTATATAGCTACCTGAAAGTTACGGATATTGGGTAGCGTTATAAATATATACCTGTATATACATATTGCCCCTGGCAATGATCATGTAAACCCCTAGCAACTAGCATGTAACTAACAGACAATGGGAATGTAACTCGCTGGCAACAAGCATGAAACCGCTGACAACAAGCATGAAACACCTAGCAGCGAGCATGTAACTCCTGTCAATGAGCATGAAACTAATGGCAACAAGCATATAGGTAAAAAATATATAATACATGTGTGTGGGGGAGCTAGAATTTATTGAGAAGAGGGACGCAATATTTCTAGTCACGCCACTGCTGGCAAAGGTTGTTTGTCTGGTAAATAGGTGAGGCAGTGCCACATAATTAAGTAAAAAAGTCACTGACTGACAGGTGGACTCATGGATGCCTTGTCCTACCAGGAATCTTCACTTAAAGGTCTATGGCCAATCCACCAGTGGAGCAGTATCACACAGGTATCTTGACATGTAGTGCGATTGCTGTTCATGCACAGTCTGCCAATAGGAACTCAGTTGTGTGAACATCAGCTTTGCATAGAAACATGAATTACAGTAGGACCAATGTCTAGTATTACTCTATAAATCACTGTCCTGTGAAAACTGCAATCTACAATAAATATATTTCTTGCAACTTAATGAGACATACAGAATATATATTTTCTACAAACACATTTATAGATATAGAAGAATTCTCTTATGTTTAATTGTTTTATGGGTGTTTTCTGATCATAAAATACATTTGTTGCCCACACATTTTTTATAAGTGACATAAAAAAATCTCATCATCGGCATTATCGAGAAACTTCATTAACAGATTTTAAGACTATGAATCTACATTGCCTAACATTAAATTAGGCTGTAATTCTAGAAAGCGTTATGGACTACAGTAATAATAAATTCTGATAAAATGAAACACAATAGTTTTCACTAGTTTGTCACAGACTACTTACTGTAAAGTAAGAATATAAAATTGTAAAGTAACATTAAGCAGACTGTACATTTTTAGTATTATGAACCTGAAAGGAACAGTACGTGGTTGTTATAACCACCAGTTGTGCGTCACCATTAAATCTGAGCATTGAGGGCTATTGTTGCGTTTATGGTAGTGAATGAAAGTCTCCCGCAATTTAGGAATCTTCTGAATAGAAGCTGCTTTATGTCACCACAGTACCGTGTCACAAAAGGTTAGTACGACATACAACACTGCATGTAAGCTAGACCTCTGTTAGCTTGTCTTCGAGATTTATAATAAACGTTGCAGATGAAAACATACTAAGGTACATTGGGTCATGTGAGTGTATTCATTTGCAAGAATTCTTTTCGAGGCTGTTGTAAAGTGTGTTTTTATTCGCAGCCCCTGGAGTGTGCCATATATCTTTCTCTTTAGGCAAGGCAGAGCTGTGATTCTCAAGCTGAATCTTTTCATACAGCACAACTTAGATGTCACCAGCTGCAGGAAGTATAGAAATGAAAGGCAGACCTGAGATTTTATTTTTTGACAGAAGACATGCTGTTAAGCTCTAAATTTACTAGAGGCCTAGCTTGGAATATTTAATGTTTCACTTGTATTCCTTTATTTCTATATCCCAAAGAAAGGGCGACATTGTGTTCAACTCTCTTTGCTGCTTGCATTCAATACCAAGCATCTATAACTATTTCATTGATGATAAACTGGGAACATCCTGTACTTTTGCTTTTTCAGAGGCTAAGTACAGTATACATTATAAACTACAGGGCCAGCAGTGGAACAACATCTGCATGTTTTTCCTGATTGGAGAGTTTCCCATATCCTCTCATCACAGTTTCCCTTTTCCCCATTATTAAGCTGTTTTATAGCCAGCAGCAGCTCCTAACTGTTTTGGAAGATGGGGGCTGTTTCTGTCTGTGCTGCCTGCAGCCTGAAGAGGAGAGGAGATAGCTTAGCCACAGACTGACTTGCTTATGGGATCTGACATGCTGGGACCTTGAACATGTGCACAAGCGGAGGTGGGGCAATGTGCAATACCCCTGGCTTCTACAGTATATATGGCATTGGCTGCAGAGCATAGAAGCTGAGTAGGGCTGCTTAAAGACATGGAACATCTCCCTAAAAGATGCATGCTCTCTCTATATTAATTGATGCTGAAACTGGCAGTTCCAGATGGAGAAAACACACCCAATGGGACTGCCTGTCCTGTGTGTGATTGGCAGGTACCTCTTCCAATGGAAAGTCATTGTCAGTCATATTGTAGCCATGCAGTCACAAACTGCAAGTAGCTCACTAAGATAGATCTCTCTCTCCCTATTACATCACTACGGGGCATGCCCAGCATGTGCTACCCCTAGGATTACTGCACTGCTAATGCCTACTCTGTGACAGTAATCAACTGCTGCAGGACAATATAACACTTAAGCAGCTTTTTCCAGCTTAATCAGTTAAGATAATACATGAAACAAGATACACACATACAGGGGTCATTGGGAAACTTAAAGTGACCCTGGGAAAAAAAACGGAAAGTTGACTCATGTAGGCCCTAGGCTAATATAGAAGTGGCTGTCCACCCCCTTCCCCATTCCTCATCACCAATTTTTTTTGCTTATATTCAGCTAGAAATCTATAATTATGTGTCAAAATTTACCACAAACTGTTTGCTGATATAAATTGTATATATTTTTTAGTCTATAGAAATATAGACTAATGACAAGAATATGAAATGATACATTAAATATAGTCATCATACCCACCATTCAATAGTTTCTATAGCACATACTGTAAACGGGCTACAAAATTGCATAGAAGATAAACTGAATTGTTTTCATAAAAAAATTGCAAAGTAAAGTAAATGTTGTAGAAAAAAAAAAGTTTACATCAAGCTCCTCTTTCTTGCTTTAGAAGCTTCAAACTTTTAAATGATATCATCAAACTGCAAGTTCTGCAGGAAGTCGCTTTCAATGAATAACAGTGCAAGACCTGTGAGTTTCTCTTGATGTAAAGGTGACCACAAATAGATTTTTACCCTCTTTAAAGCAGAAAAAGTTATTTCGCCTCTACAGTTAGTGACTACCATACTTAAAAAGAGGCGCAGAGCTCTGTCAGCGTTTGGGAACATTGAGTCTACATTACAGTTTTTAACAATGTCAAGAGTGTTGAGGCTTCTGATTTATTTTTAATACTGTAGTTTCTTCCTCGACACTTTTATGACCTTTCACAAAAGAGGCTAAATGTACACACTCTTATAAACGTTGAAATCCGATTTCCAACTTTGTCTCAAATTTTCTACAATAATCCAAACAGATTAAGTAAATTTGTATGAATGTCTATTCTTTTCACTAACTTGAACCTCTATTGTGACATTATATGTATCCACATTAAATGACTGTCTTCCATCAAAATATTGTATCACATCAATACTTTCATTGAATATCATTTTTAGCCTCTTTTTCCTTCTTACATCTTTGTTGCATACGTTTGATTCACACATCTGTATTGCCTCAATTCCAAATCTCTTAAACTCCTCATCATCACGAAGCATGAAGCTAAAGAATTATACAACCCAAAACCTCTTGCCAAATCTGTATATCTTCATTGAAGTTTTTCACTTACATTTTCAAATTTTACTAGAATATTATTCCGAAAACATATCAATATTAACATTTCCAGGCTTTTACCTTTTCTCTTCCATTATGTTAGCTTCAATTCTGGCATATTTTACTTTCCCTTTATCACTGCCTATCTCTTTTAATGTGGAAACCACTTCATGGTAGGATTTAGGCAGAGTGTTACTTTCATCAGCAGGAGCGCTCCAACAATTTTTGGATAGTGTTTTCAAAACAAGCTAGTCTTCCATTAATTTAGATAACCAAATCTCCCATAATCTCCCATCTGTGAGTTAAAGATGAAAATAAATTGTAGAGCTGTTGTTCTAATGCAAAAAAGGCAACTTCCTGCTTTCTCCAGCTGCGGAGCTCACAAATTGCAAGAAATGTCCAGCACAAGAAATATAAATTGCTAAAGGATTAAGTTGTTTAATTCTAGATTGCAGTCCCTGTATGGTTATGACATGTTATTGGCTTTAACATAACTTTGGCCCCAACTATTACTCAAATTAAGATGCAACGATTCTATTGTAGACAGAACAGCTTTATATATTTTCTGACCTTTGTTGTCAGGATTAAGTATACAAGTATGCAAATGTCTTAAGCAGGTGTAGAAAACTGCTGCAGAGTAAGAATGTGTTCTTCAATTTACAAAATGAAAAGTGCATGAACAGAAAAGGAAATCTAAAGCAAATCAATATATGGTGTAATCACCCTTTGCTTTCAAAACAGTATACATTCTTCTTGTTACACTTGCACAAAGTCAGGGAGTTTGCAGGATTATAGTCCTGTGTACGGATGTGCCCACATACATCAGTCTTACATGTAATGTCGCGTTACATGTAATGCCTAAGCTCGGTGTGACTTTGTCCTTAACTTTTCCATTCTTATTTGCAAAATATATAGGACGTACAAACAGCAGTTGCTGATTAAAATAACATGAAGCATGCCTATTTTCTGTGTGAAGCAAGTCTCAGTAATATAAAGGTCAGTGTCTAAATTTCACTGAGTACTGCATTAGGCCTAGTAAATACATGACCAGCTTTTGCTGCTACTTTGTAAGAAATGTTTGCCATTTGCCAAATGTTTTGGTTTAGATCTGTATTAATTTTGTATTTTGTTCTAATTTGGCAAAACCACCCTCACTTGGTTTTGGATCTGTATTTTTTTAAAGAAATGCAAAAAACTTCTAAATCACATATTACTGTAGTTGCATATGTTTCTTTCTACAATATTATTAACCTTGATAACATTAATTTACAGTACATCCATTTCCAGTCATCTCCACCTCACAACTCATTATATTGTTTTCAACTATATTGGCCAAAGGCTGCAATGGGCTGGTTACTAAGCAAGAGAACAATGGCACAGATGGCACATGGCAGTTAATAGCACATCTATACAATATTGCCACACAGAAAAGTAGTACAAATTTATATTGTCCTCCGGCCCTCCCACCTACCTCCCACCTACTTCCGTGACAGGAATTACCACTTTTGTGGCTGAAGTGATTAGTTTGTTTGAGCCTCCTCAAAACAACTTACCATGGGCTTACCAATGCAGCTAAAAGAATTTGTTTGTTAATGAACTCTCTGCAGTGGCAAGATGTCATTATCATCATCACCCTCATCAATATTAACATTATTATCACAAAATATTACAGTAACTCATCCCCACTGGAATTCACCATTGCAGAAATCTCTGGTTTTTCATGTAGGCAATTTGTAGTTAATTTTTGTGAACATCATCTTTTGTACATTTTTAGGAAGTAGCTTCCAACACCGAGGGTTCAAAAGGTTTCCCAGTTGTACAGATAAATTTTTTCTATGGATGGTTTTCTATGGATGGTTACCATATCAGATTGAGTCGTGGTAGAGGTGTCACTTATGTTGAGCAAATCTTTGAGACTTGTCAAATTGTTGTGTTACTACTCATCACCAGTGGGACTCTAGGAATAGATTTGTTTTTATCCTCTCAACACCCACAGCACTAGTACTTGGTTGCTACTTGTGCTCTTCTATCAATTGATCATGATCCATATGGACCCAGAACGCTTATATTATTAACACGGTAGCAGGGATTGGCTCTGAGCAAACACACGTTTTACAAAAAGAAAAATAATCTGTGTTTTTAACAACTGACAAACAAATTCCACATTGCACCTTACAAAGCTTATATTATTTACACAGTGTAATGGCTTGGTCCTGAATACACACAATTTATTTAAAAAAAATTACATACCGCTGCAAATCTTGACTTACAGATGGAGTGCCTCTCATTCTTTTTCTTCTTGCACTCCCAAATACTCCACCAAACTAGCAGCGGATTGATATACTGTACCAATGGAACCCCGCCATTCGCCGAGTTTACACAGTACACTACAGTATGAGACACTCATGTGTCTCATCCCTGTGAACAATGTGCATCAAGGGGTAATGCTGCCCTTGTAACAGGAGTTCTTGGCTGCGCAGTTACAGCACCAGTGTGCACCACCAATAAAGGGTTAATGCTGCTTTGTTTTAGGATTTCGGGGCTGCAATGTGGGCAATGACAAAAATAAACACCAGTGTGCATGAAGGTTTAACTCTGTATTAGGAGTTCTGGGGTAATTTGGGAAGTGATAGAAAAAAAAAACTGCAGAAGCAGCAGCAGTCTTAGCCATTACAGTTGCAGTCTTATTCAAAATGCAACAAAACAATAGTAATTTAGATGTTCCTGCACTATATAAATAAAAAATAGTTTTCTTACTGCCTACATCAGAACTAGCTCAGCAAGTATTAACACAATGTCCTCTTGTGCACTGTGTATTCTATATCCATCTCCTCTGTTGGTCCAGTGTGAAATAGCACCTGAATCACAGCGGGATAGAGTTACATCGAATTCAAAACACATGAAATCTGACACTGGGTAGATTAAGTTTTACCTCATTTTGGAAACTAAAAATGGCAAGGAGATCCAAGTCTTGACTCAGATCCACTTGGAAACAGTAAGTTTGCATAAATTTGGATTTCTTAAAACAATGCACTCATCTCTAGTATGATAGTGCATGAATTCACAGCTACACAGCCATTCTAATCACTGAAAGAAATGGTCATAGAAAACAAGAAGATACTTGTCTGTTGTTACCATTCACTTTGATTGGAAGTAGGGAAAATCTTGGTGTAGTTTCCATAGAAGTGAACCAAGCACACATTCATCCATGCGGCTGCTCCACCAAGTATCTATCTAATAGAGTAACAAAGTACAATTTGAGTGTACTCTCTTTAACCTGACCCCTAGAATTGGTTCAGTCCACAAATTAGTTTACATTATGTTTAATAATTTATCATTTGTTTTTTGTTGGATAAAGTTTTAAATATTTCATGTTAAATACACAGTGGTTAGTGTTTTTTGAACCATAGCACATGGCATGCTTGGTTGAGGAGCAGGTCTGCTCCAGGAGCCTCTACAATGTTGCTAACATGAACGCCAGATATGCCCACTTTATACACATGCGTGACGGCCTGGCAGTACTACCTGGTCACTCCGATTGAATTTATGAAGTGCCAGCTACATGCATGCAGCTTGTGTCTTTACTCTGTACTTGTATAAATACTCGAGTGTGTTTTTTCTGATGCACATTATTTATTTTTACATAAAAAATTGGAATTTACAATTCATTTTTGGATTTACAATTGTCATTAGAAAGGTCTTATATTGTCTACCAGTCACTAGAATGTCCCCTGAATAGGATTTTGGTCACTAGAGTGATTTGAGTACTTTGTAGATGTTACTTTTTTAATGGGGTTGGTAGGTACTGTACTACAGCTGTTTGACACCTTTTTTGTGTGTGTGCTTTTCATTATTTACTTTGTAATCATGAAACAACCCATATCTACAGGAGTTATGGTCATTCTCATTTTTTCTTTGCAATAATGCAGGTAGAAAACATAGGGCAACATTTTCGTATTTGTGTCTCTAGGATGAGAGAGGCTAGCCAACCCCGGGTTCTGTGATTGTGGGTTATATTTATCGGCCCCATCTGTGTGAATTTTGATTGTTCATTGTGCAGTTATGTTAAGCCCTTTGAGACCTACTGTACTAGAAGAAAGGAACTATAAAAATGTATTATTCTAAAGTATGTACTGTAATCTAATAACCTTTAAATTACCTTTTTTGGATGATCTATATTTTTATGTCTTCACGGGAAAGATTTTGACCTTGTATTTTTAGCTGGTTTGAACCTTTTTTAAGCAAATTGTCATCAGCGCTCTTCAGCTGAAATTATAGACAATGTTCAAGTTAGAAATTGCTTGTTCTATTCACATTTGGAAGTACATTCTTATCAGTGTTATTTTGCTGCTAATTTATCAGTCCCTTTCGTTTTGGTAATTGTACAGATGATTTTCATGCAGCTCGTTTTCCCAATTTCGCACACTGTTCTTTGTATTTATTCAGTCAGTCATCCCATCATTTAGATGATTGCCTAGTGCAGGTGGACTCAATTTATCTGAACTCTTCCAGTGCCCTGCTGCCCTTTTTGATGTCATCTGAAATGAATTCTACTCAACAATTGTGAAATTCAAATATGTTGATTGGTTAGAATAGCACAGGCCAACCTTACTTGGCTAATGTAGAAACAGATGTTAACCATATTACATTTGTCCCTCTCATTAGAAGTTGGCAATCATAAATAGTTTAAATTAGAATCGCTGATTGACCAGATGGCGAACACATTTTTGAATGTTGAGCTGCTTAGTATAACTTAATATGATTTTCTACCAACTGGCACTTAAAAGTACATGTATTTGAAGACGTAAAAAAAATATTTGAAGGATATCTTATGCTGTGCAATGGATATAAATGTGTTTATTTACTAAGATTGGAGTTGTGTTGATAATGGGACGTTGCTATGAGCAACAAATCAGATTCTTTCTATTATCTTCGCTAAAGTGCTAAATAAAAAAGAACGAGATTCTGATTGGATTCTATGGGCAACATCCCATCTTAAATAGAGCTCCTATTTTAGTAAATATACCTTATTTTCTTAAACTAGTAGTGACTGTGTCATGTTCGGCTTGGTAAGTATTGTAGCTTACAGTGGATAAAGGTCGATATTACCTTTAAATCAGTGGTTTGGCATAAACTAGATTTTTGGAACTCTACATGCTTCCCCAAATCTTCCATAAGGACCTCTTAATACTTTAAAAATAGACATATACATTTTTACTTTACTGATATTTAACCTGCATATGACCTTTCTTGTTCTAACAGTTCCTATAAGCAGCTTACTAAATAAGACCCAGCTTTAAAGCCCACAATCACAATTTTCCACCTTTATATACTATATATTTGTATGTTTGAAGTGAGTTAGGTATAATATCCTGATGCACAGCATTGAGAAATTCAGATCTCGGAAGCAGAATCCCAAATTTAGTAAGCCTTGTTACCCTAATCTTAACCCTTACTTTCCCCTACCATAGTCAAACCTAACTCTGCTTCTAGTGCCCAACCTTAACCATCCCCTCCTGTAGCCTAACCCTTCCCCTAGTGCCTAACCCTAACTTTTTCCTACCACAGCTTAATCTTAACCATCCACTCCTGCAGTCTAACCCTCACCCTAGTGATTTACCTTAATCCTAACCCTAACCAGTCGTGACTGCTGCACCTGGGCTGCAGTTCCATTTGCACATTTCAGGGAGAGCCAGTCAGCACAAATAAACATACATGTGATGTTATATCTAATATATGTGCTGGTTGCCTTACCTTGGGATAAGCAGCCGCCAATGATTATATGACTGACCTGTTGGCTTCCAAAGCATGGAATGAGCCCTCTGCTTGTCTATCACCTTCCCCTTAAATGTGCCGCCACTGCCGGGGCCCGCAAATCTCCTTGTCTACAGTCTGGGTCCCGGCATTCCTCCTGGCCACCAGGAGGAGCACAGGGAACCGGATTATAGACAAGGAGACTTGCGGGTCCCGGTGGCGGCGTCACATTGATTGTTGCACCCATCACTGAAGACAAGAGGGAGGGACACATTGTCAGTCTTACCTAGGTATTGAAATCGATTCCCCGGAGGGATGTTTTCAGCATCCTTTTTACAAAGTTTATAAACTGTGTACATCTTTGTCAATGCGTCAAGCTGCAAAAACACTCAACCCATTTCAAGTACATTCATAGGCTTTCTTAATTTTAATTGTTGGGTTATCCTATGTGTTCAAAATTTTTAGAAACCTTTATTGGTCCACTTGGCTCGGATGTTACCTCAATGGCACCTACTGTACTGTGAGTTTCCCTGGCCTCCATAATGGGTATTCCTGGATTCATAAACCTCCTTCTTCAAAAACCCTTTTATATTTTTCATGGCATTGCAGCTTTAGGGCAATCACTTGCATAATCACTATTATGACAATCCTGGTTCCAGTACTTGCTAATAATTGTCAGAGACTTTGTTGGTGGTGCATATTTTTACATAGTTGGATCTTCCTTTCTTGCAGTGTAATATCAGTGTAATATCGGGCCTGATTCAGAAATGTATGCAAACCCAATTTTTTCACAGTTTAACAGTGGTCTGCGCATGCATCAAAGTCAATCTGCACGAGCGCTACAATAATCTTTCGGTCGCAGATTGATATTCAAAGTGATTGAAGGGAACATTTTGGGAGAGTTAAAGAGGAGTGTCAGCAAAAACACAAGTGTGTCACAACCATTTTGGAGGCATGTTTAAGACTGTGAGTTCAATCTTACAATGACTCTAGAAACTGACTTCATGAAGACCTTCTGCACAATAAAAGGGCTACTCAGAACTTCTTTAATTGAGTGTTGTACGACCAATAGCTTGTCTTTTATATCCAGTCACTGGGATTTACAATGCTGCCAATAGATGTTTCAAGACAATTCCAGGCAACTGCAATAGATCTTTTGTATAGGCGCTGCTTAAAAATTTGTCGCCCAGTTATGTGAGATGTCTTTGTTTGGTTGTGCAAACTTTTGCAACCGTAGCATTATTTAGTAGTGGATTCATTGAATACTTTTCTATTGTTAAAATTTATTTAAAAATATATAAATATATAATTATAACAAAATATGAACATGCTAGTTGAAATGCTCTAGACTAGACATACAGTGAGAACTGTTCTTATAAATATAATACACTGCTCGTATTAATTTTTCATAGTCAATACAACAAGTCACCACACACAGGGCCACCATCAGGGGGTGTGCTATGGGGACAATTGTCCCAGGCCCAGCTGTTCTAACAGAGGGTATGGCCCAGCTGCACTATCCCCAGCACCCCCCTTTGGCAGGTACAGCCAGCCCCATAGCACACTAGTAATTGCCTGCTGCCGAAAGCTCCCATCTGTCCTGGCCAGTGGCCACTTCCTGCTGCAGCCACACAGTGCAACTTGTGCTGGGGGAGAGAAAGCGAGAGCAGGCTGGCAGGACCTGACAGTAGCTGTCAAGTCCGCATGATGCTGTGAGACTAGGAGCTGCAACGGCTGGGAGAGGAGACCCTGTAAGCAGTGGTGGCCTGTGCTGGAACACAAGGAGCTGCACAGCAGTGTCTGGCGCTGGGAGACCAGGAGCAGCAGTCATTATACTGCAGGGGAGCGTGAGAGCCTGGCACCATGGATCGGGAGGTCTGGTGACAATACTAGTAAAAACTAGACCTGCCTCCTCTCTCCACACTCTCCTCTCCCCCACCTCGCTCCCATAACCTCATCTTCTTCCCTCCTGTTTCCCCATTACCTCACCTTGCCCACTTATCCCCTCACCATGCCACCCACCACCTCACCCCCCATCACTTAAACTCCTATTGCCCTTTCACCTCATCCCCTCTCTCTCTACTGTATCTATCTATCTATATTAATAGTAGAGGGGGGCTACCTATTTGTGTCAGTCCCGGGCCGCACAATATACGATGGCAGCCCTGACCACACATTTTCATTTACATTTGTACAATGGTGTGCCACTGCTTCCACTGCTTCTGATGACGTGTGTGCAATGATGAAGCAACTAACATCACAAAATGGAATTGCCAATAATTTTGGTGCATTTCTGAATGATTTTTAGAATACCACTCCCATATTTGAGATATTTTATTTAATTTATTGTTAGGATCCACTGCTCCAGCTCACAATCTCTGTATATAAAGGGTTAAACACATTTCAATATACTGTCACAACCAGGATTCAAATTCATAACCTGAAGTATTCCAGTCAAACACCGTGCTCATTGTATTATTTGATCCTGCAGAGTGGTTATTAAAATGTATTGTCTTTTGTGCTATATATGTCACAAACCATGTCCTGGCATGAACTATTCAATAAATGAATCATTGATTTATTTTTAAGACATACTCTATACACTCTTGTTATGAGAACTGTGTATTCATAGAATAGCATTCAGGAAAACTGTGAACGTTATGATAATTATTATTGTCAAATACCAAGGGCGAGTTTTAATGGGATGCGATTTTGTTCTTTTATTTTGTGATTTGTCGCTTAAAAACGGCCAAAATCGAAACTTAATGAGGTGCAAATTGCAGTAAAATTTGCAGTTTTTGCTACAAATTCGCACATGCTGAAGTGGTGATTTTTGAATTCGCACCCAGATGTTTTCCCATTAAAAAGTATACAAATTGCAAATTTAATGGCATGCAAATTCTGGAAAACAATACTAAAAATTCTCACACAAACAGACCCCCAAAAAATGATGTGGGGGTCCCCCCTCCTGAGCATAACCAGCCCCAGGTTCAAAGATCCTGGTTTCATAAAATCATGGATCAAACCAAGTAGGGGTCCCTCCGGATCTTATAAAACCAGCACCAGGCTCAAGAGTCGGTCCTGGTTCCCAAAATACTGGGGACGAAATGAGTAGGGGTATTTCAAGAACCAGCACCGGACCTAACCAGCCAACAGGGTAATGCCACAGCAGGGGGAGACTTTTTATACAAAAAGTCCAAAGCATTCACGCCCTGACCGGTCAGCAGGATCCCCCCTCCAGAATTTGCCAGCCCATGCTGGAAAGGGATGAGGTCTATGTTGAAAGGGGAATAGTGCATTACATAGAGGATAAACTGAGTTATCATGTACAAAAAAAAAGTGTTCAAATGTGTTCACAAATAAAAAACTTATAGCCATGGAGGCATTACTTTTCAATCAAGCCTTGTATATCATGAAATTCATTCATAATGAACAGCAAAACATAATAATTCAGTGCTGTAATATTTCCATATTATGTATTTTTTCATATATGTTTCTGAACAGTCTGTGGTTGCAGCTGCAGGGTTAAGAGGCGCTTACATTTTTGAACTTCCATCTGCATACTTTTAATTCCTGAATATATGCTATATTTTAAAGATATTTAGTTTGTTTAACTAATTACAGATTAGGTATCCGTTATCCAAATTATTCCAAAACCATAGTTTCCAAATTTACTTTTTTTTTTTTTTTTTGCTTTTTTTGTTCTTTTGTAACTGGCCCTAATGGGGACATGATATGTAACTGGCACTAAATATTTGCAGGAAAATGATTAATGAGCATTCAAATTCAGTGCCTGAGATTGTACAAAACTTTGTTTCATGTTTTGAAACCTGATTTCATGCACAAATAAAATACATTTGTGTGTATTTCATGTGTTTGATGTGCTTATGCAACATAAATGCAAGATACCACATTGAAATATAAAAATATTCCAAAATACGGAATAATTAGTTATCCAAAATTATTTTTGGATAAGGGATACTCAACCTGTAATAAAAATTTCACAAGCAGTTCACTGCATTAACATTTGCTGCAACTGAAATTCCATGTGTTATATACAAACCTCATTGCATTATCAAAATATTTGTAAAGAACAGCATCAAAGCACAGAAACTGGGTTAAGATGCCAAAATACATTGTGAATTCTAGATACAGAATGTCTTTAAATCTTAAAAAAAAAACATCCACCTGAATTTCCAAGCATACTGCTGCTGAGCTGTGTACAATTTCAAAGCAGGATATGGCAGATCCGCAAAAAAATGAAATCCAGTTTAAAAAAAAAAATAAGAGGATTTGTGTCTGTGTGCCCTACAAGCTTTGAAAATGTATCCTGCTGAGTTCAAATGTGACTACTTTTAATCCACAGAGCACCAAATCGTACCTGATAATGCATTCTGTAAATAACAAAATTAAAGCTGCATAATTTATTTGAACAGCCTGTTCCCTAATTTATCATATATTACTTTTAACACTATTGGGTATTATTACATTTTTGTATTTGTTATGATTTAGTGGCGAGCAATCACCCTGTAATAATTTTAAGATCAGTTGTTAACCTTTACTTATTTCATGTTTAAAATATCTTCTTGTAAAGTAAACCATCGATGATGGATGTAGTTTATCCCCTCTGTTTATTTGATTTGATGAATATATTCATGTATGTTTCAGAACTACACATTACATGAATAAACCTAAATATTAGTCATTTAAGGTATAATATATAATAAAGCATAAAAAACAGTATTTAGAAAATGAAGCTCAATTGGAGAATTTGGAAATTTATTGCTAAACAAGTCCAGACCATTATTCGAATTGTTGTGTTGAGTGTGAATTTTCACCCGTATCTCTTGATTTTTTCTTATTAAACCGATAAATATAATGTATATTCATTACATTTTGTAACTGCAGTTCCTTTCAGGTTCCAAGGGAACTGTAGTAAATTCATCACTAGAGGTTTCTGCTGGACATAGACCATCTTTAGCAAAACGCGCACACGTTGTTAGAGTTTGCTGTAAGACAGAGGCGTATGCAGCAACCTTTGAGCATCAAGGTGAAAAATAGTGTGTACTGCATTCACCACAGGAGGACCAAGTCTAGGTTCACCTAGGGACATATGTCATTAATTCCCTTCTTATCATCTTGTCCTCTAATCGCCCATTATATCATGGCAACATATCTCACCTCATATAATAATATGCCACATCTCCAATTGACTCATCTGACAATGTATGACCTTATCAGTAAGCTCTGCAATTTTCTCCTTCTTCATTGGCACTCGCTCGGCTACCTCTTTTTAGGGGAATAAGGCAACATCACAGTGCTTTCCCCTTGAGCATATATGCAATTTAGAACACATATTTCAACACAATTGTGTCTTCTGGATTGTTTTATTATTTTACACAGTACACGTCCAACTCAATGAACTCTCCCTCCTCAGCTCCTCCACTCTCTGATACTATCCCCTCATTAGAATCCGCTGGGGTACTGGATAATTTTCGGACAAGCACTGAGACATTATGGTGTGCTTGGGCACACCTGGCACATTCATATGTTTTAATATAAACTTACAGTACATTTAAAATCAATATGAACTTCACGCCAACATGAAGTGTCACCCCTCCATACCTAGTGGCAGTATGCTCTGGAGTCTGGACACAGGGCAATAAGATCTAATTAGCATCTACACAAGCTAGTGAACCAGCAGAAACTGAGTGGCACTGAAGGCAGTCATAAAATACCATTCAGACCTCAGAAACATTGCCCCTGATTCTGGTTCACTCAGAAAAGCAAATTCTCTCTTTAATGGACAAAACCATATGCACTACAGGGAGGGAAGATGTAACATATGCAGAGAGACTTAGATTTGGGTGGGATTTGTACTTCAAACTGATATCTATATTGTAGTGTCAAAATTAACCGGCCAATATTTACCCTTCAAAGAAACAAAATAACTCTAATTTCTAAGGAAAAAAACAACCCTGAAACCAGGCATGTTTTAAGAGATATTAAGACTCGCGTGCAACCTTTGCTTCGGGCCCCCTCCTCTCAGGTCTCCAGCAACATGGCGCGGCACCAAGTTATTTGTGTCTTTGGTGTTGAGATGCCACCACAGCTGTAAGTATCATATAAGGGTGTAATATTTGCAGTTTGGGCTCCACGCACACGGCACCCATTATAGAAACATCCATACCTGTAACAATACTAAAACCTACTTTGTCAGTGTGTACCAGAGTAAGGGATATTTATGGTTCCAAATACTAATGTTTTACATAAAGTTATGCCTACTCTGGCTGAAAACCCATTGTCTCCAGTGATACGTTTGGATGGAGAGACAACAGTTTATTTCGTTAAATGATGAATGTTTTAGCTCACAATAAATCATTGTCATTTCTATATATAAAGTTCTTTAGTTTCAAATATTATCAGTTCATACATAACAGCAGACTGTTTACTTAATAAATATTTATGTTTTATTTAGTTTATATGTTATTCAGATTAATCTGAATAGTGAGGGAACATAATGTCCTATAATGCATTTTTAAATAAGGCGTACATTTTTCCTACTCTAATCTGTTTAATTAATGCAGATAAATAAAATCAGTTTAGCAGCTTAGCAAAATTCAGAAATGCATAACATCCTCAAAACAAAGAACATGTATTATGAATTGATGTATTCAGTTGTGTAATGCGCTTTTGTTGTCCTGCATTTGTAAAGAAACAATTGTCCATTTCATTAAAGGAATATTTACTAAGTATTTTCAATTTTACAAATGATGATTTTGGACAGCAACGGTCTATAAATTAAACTTGACTGTTCAGCTCCAAACTGTCACAGGAGATAACCAGGAATATGAGTTCTGGTCATTAACTCTTTATTTGAACTCTAATTGTTTTTGAGTCAGCACCATTTTTAAATTGTATTACATTAAAATGATCTCTTTTGACCATAAATATCCATCATGTTGGCTCATTAAAAGAAACATCACCTTACCAATTGCAACTAATCAAAGATTCAACATATTTGGGGTTTATTTAGATGAGAGATTTGAAGGCATTATTCCATGTTTTGCCCTATTTGGAAGAATACATGAAGAATCATAAAGAAGAAAAACAAATATCACTGATCCCTGTACCAGCATATAACTGCCAAATTCTATGGCAAAGATGGTGGCACTCCTGGACTGATAAGGCACACATGGCGGCACGCATCTAATTATACAGCCAACATGGCGACACTCCTGCAGTAAAAATAAAAAAAAATAAAAAACTTTTGTTTATTTGTTTAATAAAAAATATGACAGCTATCCTGGACTGATATGGCAGACATAGCAGCACCCCATGAAATATACGCTTGTCTCATCCCTGGATATATACATGACACATGGCAGCACCAATGGTATTATATGGCACACATGGGGAACCCTGGAATTATACACAACATATGGAAGCACCCCTGGAGTTATATGGCACACATGGGGCACCCCTGGAATGATATACGATAGATGACAGCACCCCTGGAATTATATGGCAAACATAGGCCACCCCTGGAATTATACACAACATATGACAGCACCCCTGGAATATACAACACATGGCAGCCCACTGGAATTATACAGCAGTATCACTGGACTGACCTTTAATGGCAGAACCAATAACTTTAACAGCAGTACCAATGGACTGAATTTATGCAGCAGTATCACTGGACTGGAATTAGACAGCAGTATCAATGGACTGGAATTAAGCGGCAGTGGCACTTGACTGGACTTATGCAGCAGTGCCACTGTACTAGACTTATGCAGAAGTATCAATGGACTTTTACTATTACTGCACTTATGCAGCAGTACCAAGGGACTTTAACGTCAGTGCATCTGGAATGGACCTATGCAGCAATATTACTGGACTGGACTTATGCAGCACTACCAATGGACTTTAACGGCAGTATTACTGGACTTATGCAGCAGTACCAATGGACTGGACTTATGCAGCAGTACCAATGGACTTTAACAGCAATGCCACTGGACTGGACTTATTCAGCAGTATCACTTGACTGGACTTAAGTAGCATTATCAATGGACTTAAATTGACGTACCACTGGACCGGACTTATGCTGCAGTACCACTAGACTGGAATATACAGAGATATCACTGGACTGGACTATACAGCACTTTCACTGGGCTGGTGGGCTGGACTATATAAGCAAATCACTGGACTGGATGGCAGGACGGTGGGCAGACGACCCACCCCTCTAAAGGGTCCGGAGATATATATATATATATATATATATATATATATAGCCTTTTTACTTGCTGTGTAATACACTTTTTTCAACTTTAAAAAGACCTCAGAGTGCCATCTTTTCTTCTATCAACTATATATATATATATATATATATATATATATATATATATATATATATATATATATATATAAGAAACTGGTGCCCACTCACATCATCCCACTGCTATCTCATCTAAAGCTCATGTGTATAGGTATATACAGTGTATACTGTATATATATATATATATATATATATACTATATATACGTATACACATGAGCATTAGACGAGATAGCAGTGGGATGATGTGAGTGGGCACCAGTTTCTTATTTGTATGCTTGCAAAATTATATCCAGAGCTATGTGGTCATTCTGCAAGGAGATGACAAGTGGCTCAAAAGCTTTTCTTGTGGTTTATAGTTACAACACAATGCATTAATCATTCATTCTGACCTTTTCAATACCAGGATATTTTAATGGAGATTAACATCCAGAAATATATGCAGCTTACCCTTTTCACGGCAGAAAGAACAGTGCCTTACAGGTATTCACTGAGATGAAGAGGCTTGGGTCATGGAATTGGAAACAGTTATGTTTATTTGAAAATAAAATAGTATTTCTGTTACTATTGAGATTATGTACTGTGTATTTTCATCAAATACTGTATGACATTATAGGCATAGGCATTGAAATGGCTGAAATTGTGGCCAAACACAGAAAGGACACATACTGTAGATTTCCTTTCTTTTCTTAAAAAGTATTTCTACAGGACATTATACTGTATATTTTCATCAGAATCATTAAATTTACTGTATAACTGTGCATGTAATTGATTCACTATCCATAGTGTTCTGTGCATTCTATGCTCCACATAAACAGTCTTTTTGCAAAACATCATATTTATCATTGATATATATATATATATATATATATATATATATATATATATATAAGCAGGTGGATGGACCAGCACTCTCCTTAAGTTCCTCAAATAAGGCTGCGTGCCTTTGCCAGAATAAATACAAAGCAGGGTTTCTCCTCCTCACAGAAAAGTGGAAACGACACGTCACTGCAGCAAGTGAACAAATCTTTATTGGGGCCTCAACGGCTCGTTTCGGGGCATCAGCCCCTTTGTCAAGAGGCAAACAGCACAGTTTACAAGCAGCAGGATGATCCACTTTTCTGTGAGGAGGAGAAACCCTGCTTTGTATATATATATATATATATATATATATATATATATATATATATATATATATATATATATAGAGATAAGAACAGGTATATATAGCGCTAATCAATGTCCAGCTTAAATAAACCCACACTCTTATAAAAAGAGGGGATTAGATCACCAAAGTCCAGGTATATATATATCGGACTGCAGCTCCCTTTCAAGTATGGGCATCCAGGGTCAGGATGAAGAAATCTAGAAAAAAGAAGGAAATGTGCGCTCCATTTTGCAGGTAAAACTTTTATTAGGAGACATACACATGCACTCCAACAGATAGTTAAAAAGCAGGTGCTCGTACCATCAATAAAAGCACTGTGGGCTGGATACCACAAGGTGATATATAAATACCACAGGCAGAACAGCAACCGATCAGGAACTCCAAATCACCGCCAGCACAGGACACAGGGACGCTGGGTTGCGCCGTGTATGCTGAGAAGACCGGGACCAGGTTACAGCCGAATCGGAGAGACGCCGGGATCAAACGGTAAAGGCACATGCCTTGTACAATAAAATTGTTTTTAAACACATACAAAATTTATATGTATTTAGTCACTTTTATGATGAGTTACTTTTGTAATATCTGAATGGATATTTATAAATGGACATGCATGTTTTTATATGTGTTTAAAAACATTTTTTTTTTTGTACAAGGCATGTGCCGTTACCGCACACAGGGTTAAATATCTGTGTGAGGCTGTGATTAAGTATGGTTTAGCAGGAGAGGCTTTCATGTGATGGCCGCACCACAGGCTTTTCATTGGCTGTTGGTCTCCTTATAAACCCTGACGGGTGGTCACAATGCCACGCCCTCTGAGGAAGTCTCTATGACGAAACGCGTTAGGGTGTGGCTTGTGACACCCGCACTCTACGTTTGATCCCGGCGTCTCTCCGATTCGGCTGTAACCTGGTCCCAGTCTTCTCAGCATACACGGCGCAACCCAGCGTCCCTGTGTCCTGTGCTGGCGGTGATTTGAAGTTCCTGATCGGTTGCTGTTCTGCCTGTGGTATTTATATAACACCTTGTGGTATCCAGCCCACAGTGCTTTTATTGATGGTACGAGCACCTGCTTTTTAACTACCTGTTGGAGTGCATGTGTATGTCTCCTAATAAAAGTTTTACCTGCACCATGGAGCGCACCTTTCCTTCTTTTTTTCTATATATATATATATATATGACAGCAGGTAGTGGACCAACGGCGCTGACAGGTGCAACTACTCCAGCCAATTTAGAAGAACTTGGTAATCAGGTTGATTTAGCAAGTCAGCACTAAATCCAATTTTTAGGACTGCAGCCTCCTCCAAACTCCCTGGACTCTGGGAGTAAACAATGGATCTGTCAAAAAAGAGGACAGGAGGGGCGCTCCATAGTGCATAAATGACAGTTTTATTAAAATGATCATAAAACCACTTTCAAAAAAAGAGACAAACAATTGCTTGTACCATAAAAAAGAACGCTGTGGGCTGGGTACCACAAGGCTTTTGTATATACAACACGACCCGGCAAACTCCTACCAGCCGTCCGGAGCACTATCGCCAACCAGGATCACCCACTGGGAACACCGATGGTGAGAACAGCGTGTCGTTGGAAGCCGTAGGAACAGAGGCGTGCAGGGGAGCCGGGTACACACACAGCAGACGTCACAGGCCTCACCCTAACTAGTTTCGTAGTAAAACTTCATCAGAGGGCGTGGCCTGTGACCGTCAGCTGAGAATATTTATCAGAATGATCATCCAATCAGGACACTGCAAAAAAGGTGCTCTATACTAGTGCTGAATGAAACGGTGCTAGTGATTAGTTTAAGCTGCCGCAGGTGGTCTAAAGTCAAAAGACTGAATCTTTTATATAGGGAAAATAAAATAAAAGAAGCACTAACGGAAGGGGAATAATTTAACTTTACGTATAAACATAGTTTACACCTCAAATATGAGGTTTTTAAGAAAAATATCATCTAATTAGATTATACAGAAAAAAACTTTTTATATACAATGGCGGCCGGCAATAGCAGATCGCAGTGTTAATGACACAAATGATCATTCTGAGTCACAGTAATACAATCAATTGGATACATAGCAAACCATAATAAAAGAGGTACAAGAATACATACATAAAATGACCACATTATATATAAGTATACACAATACATAATATTGAGAAAAAAAAATACATATATATATCATTCTATTGTATAGGTCGACACATGTCGACTATTATAAAAAAGCATACAAATTAGTCATAAAATATCTCTAAAAATACAGCTATGCATGAAGAATAACGGCAAGGATTCCAAATCTTACTAGGCATCTGAAAAACACGCACAAATATGGATAATTGTAAGTTATCAGAGACTATGTTGATAATACCAAACTTACATAATATGACAGTTGATACATATACAGGCTGGCTCTAAACGAAGCAATAATATAAGGCAGATACAAGTATAATAGCAACAAGGTTGACATAAAAAAGGGATAATATTAACGGTTAATAAAAGGAGTAATTTCGTACCCCTCGTTTAACCCAGCGGGGGTGAGGGTCCCGAGGGTTATAATCCAAAAAGTCTCACGCCTTAGGAGTGCCCGATCTCTATCTCCACCCCTTTTATTCGGGGGTACAATTTCAATTCCCTTCCATCTCAAACCACTCGGGTCACTATTATGGGAGTGTTTAAAATGTCGAGACACCCCATGGTTCAGAACACCATGTTTAATGTTCCGTGTGTGCTCCAGTATGCGGGTTTTTAAAGATCTTTTTGTTTTCCCGACATACCGGAGGCCACACGGACAGACCAACAGATATACAACGTAAGATGAATTGCAATTAATAAATTGCTTGATTTTATACACATTATTTGATGTTGATTTGAAAGACAACCCTTTATCAACTAATGGGCAGATTTTACATCTGCTACAAGGGAAACAGCCTGTCAGGTTTAGAAAAGTGGTAGAACTTTCTCTGGGGTTCACAATATCTAGCTGACTTTTAGACACCAAGTTTTTAATGGTCTTTGCCTTGGTGAACACAATTTTGGGGAGATCTTGGATATGTGGCCCCAAAATCGGGTCTCGTCTCAAGATATGCCAGTTTTTCTTTAGAATATCAGAGATCTGCCTCTCAGAATCATTGTATTTTGTAATGAAGAGACACTCGTTAGAGGTACTTAGGGCTTGATCTTTCTCTTTATACTGAATAATGTCTTCTCTAGCTGAATCTCTCGCCTTATTCAGGGTTTTTCAGATGCCTAGTAAGATTTGGAATCCTTGCCGTTATTCTTCATGCATAGCTGTATTTTTAGAGATATTTTATGACTAATTTGTATGCTTTTTTATAATAGTCGACATGTGTCGACCTATACAATAGAATGATATATATATGTATTTTTTTTTTCTCAATATTATGTATTGTGTATACTTATATATAATGTGGTCATTTTATGTATGTATTCTTGTACCTCTTTTATTATGGTTTGCTATGTATCCAATTGATTGTATTACTGTGACTCAGAATGATCATTTGTGTCATTAACACTGCGATCTGCTATTGCCGGCCGCCATTGTATATAAAAAGTTTTTTTCTGTATAATCTAATTAGATGATATTTTTCTTAAAAACCTCATATTTGAGGTGTAAACTATGTTTATACGTAAAGTTAAATTATTCCCCTTCCGTTAGTGCTTCTTTTATTTTATTTTCCCTATATAAAAGATTCAGTCTTTTGACTTTAGACCACCTGCGGCAGCTTAAACTAATCACTAGCACCGTTTCATTCAGCACTAGTATAGAGCACCTTTTTTGCAGTGTCCTGATTGGATGATCATTCTGATAAATATTCTCAGCTGACGGTCACAGGCCACGCCCTCTGATGAAGTTTTACTACGAAACTAGTTAGGGTGAGGCCTGTGACGTCTGCTGTGTGTGTACCCGGCTCCCCTGCACGCCTCTGTTCCTACGGCTTCCAACGACACGCTGTTCTCACCATCGGTGTTCCCAGTGGGTGATCCTGGTTGGCGATAGTGCTCCGGACGGCTGGTAGGAGTTTGCCGGGTCGTGTTGTATATACAAAAGCCTTGTGGTACCCAGCCCACAGCGTTCTTTTTTATGGTACAAGCAATTGTTTGTCTCTTTTTTTGAAAGTGGTTTTATGATCATTTTAATAAAACTGTCATTTATGCACTATGGAGCGCCCCTCCTGTCCTCTTTTTTGACATATATATATATATATATATATATATATATATAATATATATATATATATATATATATATATATATATATATATATATATATATATAATCAGTGGTACTCCTCAGGCTTGATGTAAGTAAAAATTCCCTTATTTTTGCCCTACAGCGTTTCGGGGAAGAGTTCCTCCGTTTTCAAGGTCCCCTTGAAAACGGGGGAACTCTTCCCCGAAATGCTGTAGGGCGACAATAAATGAATTTTAACTTACATCAAGGCTGAGGAGTGCCACTGATTACCCACTGTATACAGACCCCGCCAGGGATATCCAGGGGGCACCCCAGCAAGGTATTTTCAGGAGAGAGGAGTGCTCTATATATATATATATATATTTTTTTTTCTTTTTCCATCTTTCCACCATATGACAAGAGTGATAAATGTTAGAGAAACAAATACAAATGGGGGAAATTTACTAAGATTCCGAATACTAATCATATGCATTCGTAGTCTGGCTACGGCATCGGTAACATATTTGTATTACACATGAGTATTTGTAACCCTAACGCACAAAGGTGTATTTTAGGGTTTTGTATTTTTCAATGTCGTATGATGTCGTATGGAGTCATATTTTTCCATGCATAATTGTCTAGTCCTTTGCGTTCATATTTTGCCTTGTTTTAAGGCTTAAATTTGTGCTATTTTTACATATGTATTTGTTCAGTTTACGTACGTATTTATAAGTATACGTACATTTAAAAAAAATACATACATATATAAATATCTAAACTAAAAGCAACTTTATGATTGGTTGAAAAATACAAACTTTGGAGTGTTCTCCCAGCCATATATAAGCAGCCTACACACCGAAGCTCATTGCGGGTTTAGCTAGGCGTGGAGAAGAGTGTGTTGAGTAGGTGGAGCTTGTTTGGAGTTTTGCTGGTTGTAGTTTTCTGAGTGCATTTTTGTTGTGCAAGTTGCCCTGTGATTGTTGTTTGTATAGTAGCTTTATAAGTGTATCTTATATTGAGTCTTTTTTTTGGTCTTCAGTCATTGTGCTGTGTGTGCGCGTATGTGTTAGTGTGTGTGTGCTTAATGGCCTTTTATAAGGCACATATTTGAGCAGGGGAGTAGCTTTGTGCTAATATATTAATAGTTTCATGTGTCAAAATCTGCACCATGTGAAATACTCCTCAAAATCAAGGAGTATTTTTTAGCTGTATTTTTTTACGAATTGTTCTGGTTTACAAATCATATACACACATATTTCACTATATGGAATGTTAGTAAATTTCAAAATGACATTGGAGTAACTGGAAAATACAATACGCATTCTTTCTATGGCATATTCATTCATAAACCTATACCAATACGAATGCAATTACTGGTCGTAAAAAGGAAAAATACAAATGTAAATCATCATTAGTAAAATACAAATATATGCCCATATTTCAATATGAGTGGCTACTAATGTCGACATAATGGTGTCGACCTAATGGTTCTCGACCTACTTTCTGTCTACCAAATGACCCATACCTGATGTAAAGTGTGCAGAGAGAGTTAGATTTGGGTAGATATTTATTTTCTGTGCAGGGCAAATACTGGCTGCTTAATTTTTACACTACAATTTAGATTTCAGTTTAAGCACACCCCACCCAAATCTAACTCTCTCTGCACATCTCGGCCCTTCTGCAGTGCAGCACGGTTTTGTCCATTAGAGAAAGTTTGGTAAATCCAGTCAGAGGGTGCAGAGTACAGAGTACACATACCTGTCCAGGATAGTAAAGAAAGACAGGAAGAGAATGCATTTTCCATGCTTTTCTCCATGTCTGCAGGTAAGAAGACATAACATCGCCTATGCCCTGATAATTACCATGCTGTATAGGCCCCTGAGTGTGGTAATCAAATTTTAATTGGTACAATGACAGGACAGGAACAGGCCCAATGCATTTATAGATATTGGCTGAGAAGGTTTTAAATTGCTGGTGTATAGCCAGATTTTATCTTGTGTTGTTAAAAAAGGTACAGGTCTGCATCATTTGTAACCATAATCTTTGTATCTCTCATTTTTCTATAAAAATCCTGGATAACAGGTATATTACTTTCTAAGACAGTGACCGAAAAGGCTGGGGATGACACGCATGATTTACAGACAGGGCCGGTGTAAGGCTTTACAGCACCCTAGACAAAACTTCAAATTACTGCACCCCCCTCTCACCCATACTGCCACCAATACCCACTTTCCAACCCCCTTAAGGCATACTTGACAAACATTCTGGAATGGCAGGGAGACTCTCAAAAAATTGGGTGGTCCTCCCAGTCCCCACCTCAGGAAGGTGGGAAAGTCCCCCGCTTTACCTGGAGGACCCCTTTGCCACTCACAACAGAGTACAAGGAGGAGGGGCAGAAAAGCAGGGAAGTATGCCTCAAGGGACAGTATGGAGGTGAGGTCTTACAAGTTCTGCAGCAGCCACCTGCATCATTCATTTTTGATAGGCAGACTTGGTGGCTCCCCCCGGGGCCTGGCGCCCTAGGCAGCTGCCTAATGGTAGAGCCAGCCCCGTTTACAGACTGCCAGGAGGATACCCCTGAACAACCAGAGTATGCTTACTTTGCTACTCCTACAGTATAGTGTTTCGCTCTCATCCTCCATATCGGCATGTTATTAACTCCTCCCAAGGCATGGCAGAAGAGTATATTGGTTGCTCTCCTCCTAGAACCACTTACTTCTGTGTATATATGGTTTCACCACCACAACAACTCCTGATTGTTAAAGGCCAATTCGCTATTGGCTGTCTATATGCTTTGATTATGTTTTTATGGGGAATAAATATTTTAACTACACTATTTATTGCCTGTTTTTAATTTTTATTTATAAATAAAATTGTATAAATATACAGTATAATATTGGATTTATTTTTATTTTATGTAGTTATATTTCTTTCCATTCAGTTGCCAGACTCACTCTTTTCTCTCTAGTATTGACATACAAAAAAAATCCAGACCCATATCTCGAATGTTCAATAAAAATGCAGAGTCTCGCTTATAGTTGTAATTTTGTCTACAGTAATTGGTTTCTGTGAACAACAAGTACTCCTTTCAACAGGTATATAGCAATTCACTTTTTCAAACCCTCATTTATTGTCCAACAGCATTAACTTTGTCCTCTGTAATGGAACCATAATTACTTCCCAAACACAGGAAGCTGTACTGTACTTCAGGTTAACAGTAATATTTGTGTGAAAGAGAACTAAGACAAGTAGTCCTGTCATTGAAAAATGAAATAATTTACAGAAATGGAAGCTGCAGAATACATATTTTCGTAAGCTTTTGATGCGTTTGATGGTAGTATTAAAGCAATTAATATTCTCAAAAAAATATTTAATACATTTTTAAATATTTCTAGAATATTTTTATATTTTACCAACTAAAATAAAACCTTTTTTTTTCCAGTTTCTTTTAAAAAGCAGGTGTTCTAAAAACATTATCTCAATAAAATGATATTAATACATAAATAAAAATCCTATTTTACCAAAAAGGTGTTAAATAAATGTGTGATTTTAGATGGTTTTGTGCCTAATTCTTCACAGAAACTTGAAACGTAGAAAGTGTGAAAAAATTAAAAAGTTTTCTTCCAATGACATTTTTATATAGCACAGTGAATGCAGCTGTTCCTGTACCATGTACTAGCATTTGAAGTCTGTAATTACTTTAATAGCAGCTTAATGACCTTAATTATTTATAAACTGATTATATGTCTCACGATTAGGATCGTAGATATGGAGTTTAACATTACTTTGGTACTTATGTAGTAACTGGGCTGCCGATTTCTAAATCGGGTCGGATCGGGAGATCGCATCGCATCGCATGCGACCATGCGATTCGATGCGATGCGATGCGATGACCCGATTTTTCCATAGGAATCAATGTTAAAATGGACTGAGTCCATTTTAACATGGAATTCAATGGGAAAAATGGGTCCTTTTCATACCCCTACTATCCAAGTGGGCATGGAGTTGGATATAAACCTGTGGCGAGCGTAGCGAGCCACCGAGCCCGAAGCGTGGCGAGCGAAGCGAGCCCCGCGAGGGGACGAATACCGTCCCCTCGCGGGGCTCGCTTCGCTCGCCACGCTTCGGGCTCGGTGGCTCGCTACGCTCGCCACAGGTTTATATCCAACTCCATGCCCACTTGGATAGTAGGGGTATGAAAAGGACCCATTTTTCCATAGGAATCATTTTAACATTGATTCCTATGGAAAAATCGGGTCATCGCATCCGATATCGGATGCGATGCGATGCGATGCGATGCGATATCGCATCGCATCGCATCTGATTGTATGCCTTAACTTAAGGCATACAATCAAAAAATCGGCAGCCCAGTTACTACATAAGTACCATTACTTTTATTGCTGAAACTAAGCAGCAACTATCACCATTTATTAACAGAAAACCCAATTTGATGGATTACTTTTAGGTGAATGAAAGTAATCTTCTTGCCTATCAATGCATTATTATTAGAGCATTTTTTTTTTCATGAGCTTAATTATGATTGCTTTGGACTATAAAAAACTGTTTTAGATACATGGATTACTTAGAAAACTAATTACATTCTCAATGAATTGAGAGCCTTGCTTGCAATGTTGTTTCAGTAAGCTTTCATTTATATTGTAATTACTACATGTACCGTATTATGATATTTTAAGTTTAGGTGAATGTTGCCATTCCAGACCAATAAATATATTTACTTGTATAATTCAGTCTTTGACAGGTGTTAAACTGCAACTTGTTACACTTATGTTTTACATTTCATAAAAATGCTACAATAGTTTGAGAAAAACATACCATACTGTACATTTAATATACTATTGGCCTGATTTATGTTAGTACAGATAAAGCTACATTCATTGATGCCACGCCAATCACCACGTGCGACTTCCATGGTGATTGGGGCATTCCCCTCAACATGTGAAACGCATTGAGCTTTGATGTCAATGCATGGAATTCCATGCAGTGGCTGCAATTTTGACGCAACAAACAGAAACGAGTGGCCGAATAGCAGCAACGATCAGCATGGTTTCATCTGTAAGTATAGAATAAAAGCAAGCAATTAGAAAAAATCATGAAATCATGTTGCACTGCAGGTGAAGCAGATGTAACATCTGCATGGAGATTATTTTGGTAGGATGAGTACTGCAGAAGTGTCACCATGTGTGCCATATAATTCCATGTGTGCTGTATCAGTCCAGGGGTGCCGACATATGTGCCGTATATTTCCATGTGTGCCGCCATGTGTGCGGTATCAGGCCTGGTGTGCCACCATCTGTGCTGTATAATTCCTGGGGTGAGCCAAATCTGCCATATAGTTCATGGGGTGAATCAAGTCTGCCGTATTCATGGGGTGGTGCCAAGTGTGCTGTATCAGTCCAGGGGTGATGCTAAGTGTGCCGTATCAGTCCAGGGATGATGCTAAGTGTGCTGAAATTATCTCAGCAGTATATTATATGAACATTGACAAGTGACATATATCAAATACAGATAATACTGTAGTTTGACTAAATAATAAGCATGTTTAATACAGTAGAAGAAAAATGGATTCTGTACTGAATCTTTAATATCCATAGCAATACATACTGTATTGTACACAAATAAGATTGAACCATTATTAATGGACAGAGCTGGATTAAAGGAAGGGCTCAGGGGGTATATTATCCCAGGCCCTCACTTTGTTGAAAGAGCCAGTATTTTTCTATCTCTCTGCATTGGCCGGGGCCACCAGCGCCACACAATAGGAGAATTCCTGCTCCTCACTGAGAGTTCTGGAGCAAGAAGTGTTCATTCCAATGACACCAGCAGAGCGAGCTACTGAGCACATACAACTACATGCAGCAGCTTCGCTCACATGGACTCTGGAAGGGAATGATTTTCTTCTATCCTCCTCACTTGGTTAGTGCTGTGTGTGTTATGCAGTATACTGCACTATGAAATGAGGTATATAGCAGAAACCAAGAATGAGAACACATCTGTAGCTGTTTTCTTACAGGGGAAAAATATGAAAACCAGTTGTATGTCTAATATGAAAATTAATATCCCATACCAATAATAATAGGTTAGGTATTAATATACGCTACATATCATCATTTACTAGAACACTCCTGTGATTAGCTCCTATTACCCACCACTTGTTTCCTCTAGTTATAGCATAGACGTAACTAGCCAATAAGACAAGATTTTTATTCACTAGTAAAACCAGGCTATTATTATTGAGCATGGACAATATGTAATTTCCTGCTAATAGTTACATGCCTTAATTGCTATAGTTATAACACTTCATTATTATGCAAGTTAATGTAGCCGTTTTTTGCATCTCATTACCTTTACAAATTCCAGTACTATCATCTGGAACGCAAGTTGCAAATGACCTTTCTCCCCCTAGTCACTTTTTATTACATCAGTCCTACTTTCCAATTAGTGCGTTTGTGCTGCTCCTAGCTCTGTGCTTGTCTCATATGCTACTCAATTGTTAAACAGCGCTGTTTATCTACTTATATCCCATAAGAATTAGCATTGTCAAAGCTCCCCTTGCTGTAGCACTCTTTATTATAATTGTTCAACCTTTTGTTATGCAAGCAGCCTGTTTGATAGCTATGCTCGTTGTCAAGTTGTTTTTTATATACACTCTAATATAAACAGGCTCTTATCTAGCAGAGAGAGATAGAGAGGTGCAACCTTCATGTGAAAGGTGAATCATTACTGTTACTATCTCTTACATATGCTATTATCTAATCTGTGACAGCTCCCAGTGATACTGATACATCTGGAGAAAACATATCAATACTGCTGTATCTTGAAATTGTGCAATTTTCAAATTCTTGGGCCTTAATATAAATTATTTTTAGTTTTCATTAGTTTACATAGAAAAAGGTATTGTTCTTATGTAAGTTATTTTATGTGTGCGTCCATGCTTTGGACACTAATGCGACTCAATCTCACTGTTCCTAAGGGGAAATGTGTTGTGTGTTTGACAAAGTATTTAAAAACCCCTTGAACATGTGTGCAACAAAAACATTCAATTGTAAAGTTAGGTACACACAATACAATTATAGGACCGATCGACATTTCTCAGTGGGCCAGTCCGGTTATTACACCAATTATTACAGGCAGCAGGCGACATCTCTGGTACTCAGTAAACTGTGATCCTTACAGCTTACAGAGCCAACCAGAATAACCCCAATTATGTATACCTCATCCAAAGCAGACTGTCATTCACAAGCCTGACAGATTAGCTCCCAGCAACAGTGTATGGTGACCAATGTTCATCTGTCCTAACAAGCCGATATTGTGCAGTAAATGCAGTGTGTGCAGACATCACCTGGCAAGCTGCATGTAAAAACATCCTCTCTAGAAATGCGTAGTTCATATAGGACTGACAATTGTTATACGGTATGTTTTTTACATAAAAATTAAATTGACTAGTATGTAATTGATAAATTGAATTGAATTTATTCAGCTGTGTGGCGCTCTCTCTTAAAAGGGAATTTGTGTGTGATTATAATTCCACACACATCTGTATCTTTTTTACTTTACTTTTAAGGTTGTCTCTCTCCAGGAGAAGCCGGGAGAGGCAACACATCGAGGAGCCGGGGATAAGGCTGATGTCATTAAGTCCTGTCCCTGCGCAAAAAAAAAAAATGCTGTGATTTAGGCTACTGTGATTTAGGGGGTGGAATTAAATGAGAACTGGCATACAGTAGTAAACTTTTGTCACTTTATCCACCCTGTGTACCGGCTCCTGGTTCTGTGCTGTCCTCTGCTGCCCCCGCCCCCTGTGACTCAAATGGAGGAGGGCGGCTGCAACTGCCCTAACCGAAATCAACATGAGTGTCCGGTGAGGAGCTGGCTGCCAATCAGCGTTGGGCTGCCCATATGATGTAGAGGGTGCAGAAGAGGGTGTTGGGGGCTCTGGGAAGCAAGCAGGAGGGTTATGTACCTAGTTTAAGAGTAGAAGTACAGTAAAGCCAATATACAGTACTGTTTATTCATCTACAGCTAATGAGGAATGGTCATCCCCCAAAACAAACTCATCAGCATTTAAGAAGTGTCCTACAAAAGTTGATATAGCATATTTTCTATTTTGTACATCTGGGTCCATAAAATCCAATACATTAGGATATTGCCTACAAAGACGACCCTTTCATATGTCATTGTCACACCCCCTCAACATTGTAATCATGTGGGTCACAATTGGATATACGGTATCTATGTCCCCATATTACCATGTCCCATTACCCATAGCAAGGTCAGCAAAGTGTCTTAGTGGCCCTGACAGCATATGTCATATAAAATTGGCATATTTGGCATTCAGGTGGTGAAATATCTTTGAGTTACTTTATATCTAGGTTGAACACTGTCCTGATTTTTGTGTACTGATGTAGCTAAGCCCATGATTCCAGCACCAATTTAATCATTATTTATTTATTAACAGTTTCTTATATAGCGCATACATATTCCGCAGCGCTTTACAGAGAATATTGGAACATTCACATCAGTCCCTGCCCCAGTGGAGCTTAAAATCTATGTTCCCTACCACATGTACACACACACAGACTTAGGGTTAATTTTTTGTTGGGAGCCAATTAGCCTACCAGTATATTTTTGGATTGTGGGAGGAAACCGGGGTACCCCGAGTAAACCCACGCAAGTACAGGGAGAATATACAAACTCAGCACAGTTAGAGCCATGGTGGAAATCGAACCCATGACCTCTGTGCTGTGAGGCAGTAATGCTAACCATTACACCATCCATACTGCCCCTTGTTTGACTCCTGTGGGGATTGGGGCAAGTCCTTCGTCACATGCGTGTGTCTATTTCACTCCTGCTGCTCATGGAATCACACCGAGAGGCGATATCGCAGCGTGGCAATTCCACATGATGGCTGCAAATTTGGAGCGACAAACAAGCAAGAGTGGATGGACCACTGCAAAGATGAGCGCAGCTACATCTGTATGTCCTGCTAAATTTAAAGCAGCAATCAGAATGATTTTTCCCTATAAATAATTGCTGCTTTGAATTTAGCAGCAAACTTTCTGGAATTCCACCAGTTTCATCACAGAATCTATTACCTAGTCACCACCATGTTTCTGGAGAAATTTAATTCACATGTTGTCCATGAAGTCTTTACGTTTTTCAGAGAAATCTCCTATATAGACAGTACATTATGGCTACTTTATCATGGAGATGACAAATGTTTGGTAACCCTTTAAGACTAATTTTACTAAATCATAGTATATGTTTTTTCTCAACAGTTGAGCCCTATATTTAAGGACACCGTACTGAAGGGGACATTTAATGCCACTCTACCAAACCCTTTGCTGAATGTAGTAGAAACCTATCCACTGAAAGACGAAACCGATAAACAACCATTCTTTCTAAGTGTCTGATTTGATGCAGAAGTTTATGACTGGTGAGCACAATGTACAATTTTATTAAATCACATTTCTTCTATGTGTTTGCAAGTATAAATTCATGTACATTTTTAGCCTGCATGGATACAATATTAGGGAGATAATATATACTTCCTTAACATAGATCTAATAAGCCTGGGATGTCACATCGCATCAGATTGCATCTCGTGGTGACCAGTGTGTTTTTTCCAGCACCTGATGTCGCATGCCATCTACGGGTGCTTGAAGAGGAGTGACAGTGGCTGTGAAGTGTGAAGTGGGGACCGGAGTGGTGGAGCAGTATCGCTGTGAAGGAGCACTAGCGGCAGTGGGGCTCAGCAGCGGCAGAATTTGAAACACTGGATGCCTGAATGTGAGAGCCGCCCAGTGTTTAAAAAAAAAAAAAGATTCTGGCACCGCTGCTGAGTCCCGCCGCCACGAACGCTCCTTCACAGCACTGCTGCTCCACCACTCCGGTCCCCGTTCCACTGCTGCCAGTGCTCCGGTCCCTGCTCCACCACTGGCAATGCTCCGGTCCCCACTACACCATGACCCACACTCGGCCCCAGCTCCCTGAACCTGCCACTGATTGCATTTGAGCGATCGCTCATGCAAAAAAAACACATGCAATTGCTTATGCAATTCGATAAATATTATGTGCAGGACATAATATCTTTTGACATGTGACCGTTGGGCCCGTGCATCGCATCGGGAACCCATTAATCATGCTTACAGTCCTTTGATTTATCGCACAGATGCGGTCTAAATGGATGGATTGTATGCAATATCACTGTAGTGTATGGGCTACATTACAGCGAGGATTCCTGGTATGCTGAGACACCTGTGTTGCTGGATGATTTAAAAAAGATGTTGCCCTAGACAGAGTAGTAGCCCCATCTCTCTCCTGTCACAGTTATGCGTCTGTGCAGATGATTGGTGTGAACGTACATGGCGAACTGCATGTTCACCTTCCCCTTAATACCTAGCAGTGTGGGCAGGGGCCGTGGGGCTGCGGCAGGGGAGGGGGGGGGGCACAGCCCATGGGAACACCCAGTTTCATGGGCGTTCCCATGAAAATGCTGGGCTTTCTCATGCTAATGCGGGTGTGGGGGACAGGCAGCTGACATCACCGGATGTCAGCTGCCCTCCCTGTCCTCATACAGGGAGTTTGTAGATCTGAGACACTACAGAGGTGTCTCTGATCTGCGAGGGCTGGAGAAATAATTTGATGGTTGCCAATCAGGTCTCCCCCACACCCAAGGCTGCGAATGGATGAGTATGCAGTGATGCCGGTGCGAGGGGGAGGCGGGCAGCCATGTGGCCGGCCTTGCGAGTCAACCAGAATAAGGTCCAGTTTTTCCTGTGGCACATCTTCTCACTTGCACTGCACACCATCATTACAGCTGTCTTCATGAAGGGGAAAAAAACCCTAAATTAGCAGACTGCAACTGACTCAGCTGAGCTCGCTGAGGTGGTAGATTTTATTGGGAGGGGGTCAGTAGTCATGCAGCCTATAGGTAAAATCTGCCACTGCTTATAACTGTTATGTGAATTACAGTCAGTAGGTGAGCTTGATACATTTTAAGCAAGGTGAAGAGGGAATTAGTTTAACTTTTCAGCATAGCAAAAGAAAATACATAATTCTGACCATCAAATGATGTGGGTGGATCCCACTAGGCTAAGAATGGATATTACTGTGTAACATCCATTCACAGACCCTGCAAGGGAATCGCCTTTGCGAATGGGTGGCGGCCAGGTGGGCTTTGGTGGATTTGCAACCTTGCCAATATATACTACCGCACCAGGTGTCCAAACAGGTAATGACTTTGCTGATAACCAGCATAAACTTACCACTGCGATTATTATTGTAAACCCCTTAAGTGAAGGGGCTGTTTCAGATGTGTATGTTATTTAGATATATTGTTGTAGTTGGCTGATAGTTGTGGATCTGCATATATGCAGATTGGGGGATAGGATGTTCTTTGTAGTTACACAAAAGCCATAGCACGATTGACATCAGGCATTTCAGCACTCCTTTTTTTCTAGGCATGTGTGAGTCGCGTACCCCGTCTTTATAGCAGCCGGCAGGGTAACTAGGGACAGATACGGCGACCTGCTGTAAAGATAGGGTACATGTATATTATGATTATTTCTTTAAATATACATGGGGAGAGGTGAACGCTTCTTGTGCTGTAGGAGAGATCATGCAGCTACAGAACGCCCACATGGGCGTTCCAGCTTTGGCAGTATAATCGCAAGAACGGCCAGCATATCGATCGAGCGTGCGTACACACTGCACTTTTGTTCCGATAAGGGCCCGTCCTGTCGGATGAATATTAAACAGCACTGAACCTTCGACCGACCGAGTATGGACGGACAAGACCGTTATTGCCCATTTATCGATCGTACAGAGGGAGTCAGGACAGCGTACACACCTATGCAATCAAACGGCCTTTTGTCCCAGAACGGAAGAACGGCCCGACAATTGTATATATGTGTACCCAGCTTTACTCACTTTTCAGATGGTCAGGCATCCTCGTATGATCTGAAGCTGCATGCTTGGAGGCAGCAGTGGGTATCTTTTGACTTAAGATACCTTTTGTGGCTTTAGCATAATTTCACTGAACCACTGCATACAAAGATGCTAGTTTCCATCTTTGAATCAGCTCATAAATGCCATAATGAATAAGTATTTTAATAGTAAATATACACACATTGCTTGTCTCCATTCCTTGTTTTCTTAATTTTACTACAATTGCCTCTTTACAGCTGTATCCTGATAAGCAGCAGATACTGCTTGACAATCTCTCCCAAAAGACTACATCCCACTTTACTAAATCACGCGACTGAGGAAAAAGTACAATTCTTTCAAATGTTCTGTTTAATTCCACACTGTATTATTTGTCTAAATATAGTGTAAGAGAGCAAAATGACTTAAGAATTGAATTAAATGCTCACAATGTCTCATTTGTATGTTATACCTGGCAATTTTATGTAGGTAGTTGAAAATGTTTTGATTAAAGACAGCAGAAATCTGACAAATCAAAAGGTTTAGAATAATGTTTTTTTAGCATTCAATATCTTATGCAGTGCAGTTATATTACCTGAAATAATCTGGCTATAGGATACTACTCTATATGAGTTTTGGGATGGTGAGCAGGGCCCTCCAAGCTTTATAACTGGCTGAAAATACCCAGTTTGTTTATCAATGTTTTCAATTGTAAAGTGCAATGGAATTTGCTGCTCTATATAAGAAACTGTTAATAAATAAATAAGAACTATCAATAGTAAATAAAAGAGTATAAAAGCATCCAAGGGCCTAAAAAATATATAAATAATAAAACAACTGTCTTGCGAGATAGATAACTTTGCTTCTTATAAAGGTCCTAAAAACCTATTATTTGGAAAATAATTTACATGCATTAAAAAGATGAAATAACATTGATTGGTAAAACTATATTAAAATATTATTTTTAATAATAATCATCATATAACACAAACTTTTCTGCAATACAGTTGAATACTGTACCTTTGTATAAATCCTTCTTTACTAATGGTGCCTAGTGTTTTCATCCAAAATAATGATAAACATCTAATCACAAATGAAAAATGCTATCAACTGTACTACTGAATAGGAGCTATTTAAACAGCACATTGATATGGTATTGCTGAGGTCAGGTTTCCCCCCATCTTTCTCTTACAGGAAAAAGCAGTCTAAAGCTGTGTACACACACTTTGACTTTTCCCTGATTTCGTTTCGATTTTGCTTATAGAAGCAAAATCGAATCCACATCGAATGGTTTTTTAGGATACTTTCGATCTGCATTCGATTCGATGCGCACTACCGTTTTCTCAAAATCTAAAAGAAAAATAGACTGTGCAGCCAAGGAAATATCAAATTCGATCCAGTAAATCAAATGTGTACAATGTACCATGAATGTAAATCAAATTCGATATCAAAATCGATATCTAAGTACAGATCTAATGCCAAATGGAATGAGAACATCTAATGCCAGATCGAAAATCTAATTTAACATCGAATCTAAAGCAAAACGAAGTGTGTGTGCATAGCTTAAGTCAACTCTTTGCCTGTATTGGATCCATACAGTGTAGCCTGGGATGCAGCTGCTATAAGGCCTGAGTTCCTTCTAGGGCTTACAGCTCCCCTTGCACCCAGTTACACTTCCCTTACTTCAGAAAAAGTCCCAGAACACAGTCTGCCCCAGCTTGGCCACTGGAGGCAGGAACCCAGCACAAACACTCTCCCCCTTCACCTTGATGCCAGCAGAGATCTGACGCGCTATCTTATCCCGCCCAGCAGACCCATCACCCACCCTTCTCCTGCAGCAGCAGCACCATAGGTAAAGTAGAAGGGCTAGGCTGCATCTGTTCCTATACAGGGATGACTCATTGGTGCCTCCAGCTGGCAGTACCATGGTGCCACTCAGTTTGCTCTGTGTTCCACTCGGGATTCTCCCACCACCAGGCTGCCCTGTACTTGTATCTGCGGACCTCCATAACTAAACCCTGGAGGCTGCAGTGCACTGTACAGCTTGGTCAGTGCACAAGGAGCCATCTACCCACCTATCCCTGAGTTTGTGACCCTATATGCCTCCTTTCCATGTATGTGTGATCCCCTGTACCTCCCTACACCTGCGTTGTCTGTGTTTGAGTGATACACCTTGTCACTACTGTCTTCCTATGTTTGTGTGATCCCATCTAAACCCCTCATTTCCATTTTTTGTGACTCCCTCTACCCCTACCCCTGCATGTGACACCCTGTATCCCCTACCCCCTACAGCGGTATGAGACTTAGGGGCAGATTTATAAAGCTTGGAGAAGAGATAAACTGGAGATAAAGCGGAGAAAAGGTAAAAGGAGATAAAGCACAGCCAATCAGCTGTGTTTGAAAAAGACAGTTGGGAGTTGATTGGCTGGTGCTTTTTCTCCTTTTACCCTTTCTCCGCTTTATCTCCAGTTTATCTCTTCTCCAAGCTTAATAAATCTGCTCCTTAGTGCCAGATGTACTAAGTTTGAAAAGTGATAAAATGGACAGTGATAAACCACCAGCCAATCAGCTCGTAACTGCTGTGTCACTGTCCATTTTATCACTTTTAAGGCTTAGTACATCTCGCCTTTATTATACACACACTACCCCTCTGTATCACCATGTACATCCCCTGTTTGTAGAATGGAGCACATTTTTTTTAAATTACGCCCCTGGATCCATGTACAGTATATAATATTATGTTACTCAGCACTATAAAGTAACTTCTTTTCCACTAGATTTTTAAAATATACTGTATAGCTGAATACTACCACATCTTATTGTCTCCTCCTATGCCTTCACCCCTTTTCCATATATTCTTTGAGTTTCTCTGTTGTTATCTATATATCTGCACAGTATTACTGTTTTGATCACTTAAAATAAAAAAAATAAAAAATGATTCTGTTTTGTGAGTTTCTGTAACATTTCTCCACTTTTTAGTTTGTACAGCACATACTGTATACAGGATATATAAAATATATAGTTAATAAAATCCTCATATTATGCTTGCTTTATTCATAGAGGAGTATCAAAACATAAAAAAATCCTAAGCCTTTATAGAAATACAGGTTGAGTATCCCCTATCCGAAATGCTCGGGACCACGAGCATTCCGGATAGTGGAATTTTTCGGTTTTTGGAATCCATTTTTTTTGCCATACTTACCTGTCCCCTGATGGTGTCCGGTGGTCCCTCGGCATCCACGCAGTCCCCGGGCGTCCACAGCAGGCCTCCGGCATCTTTTCTGGGTCTCCAGCGGTCCCAGGAATGCATTGCGCAGGTGTGCGCGTGCACCGGTGACGTCACCGGCGCACGCGCACACTCGCGCAATGCATTCCTGGGACCGCTGGAGACCCTGTAGAAGATGCCGGAGGCCTGCTGTGGACGCCCTGGGACTTGGTAAGTATTAAAAGAGGGTTAGGGGGGAAAAATATATAATTATTCGAATGATTCCAAAAACCACGGTTTTTGGAATAATTCGGATAATGGATGCCCGGATACAGGATACTCAACCTGTATAACTAACTTAAATGCAATTACCCTAACCTGCTTTCCTAAACAATATAAGTGCAGCATTTGCACGTGTTCAATGGCGTACACCTTGCTGTTGTCACCTCAAGGTGTCTATTCATAAGATGTATGCACTGATGGTTGTTCACATGTCTTGACAAAGGCTCAAACCAGGAGCTGAAACGTTGACCAAATGGTGTGGCAGCGTGACTAAATAAATAAAAAGCAGAATTAAAAATTTCTTCAGTCTGGAGAGTGGCCTCATTCTGTTCCCACGTATATACATTTTCCTTCTGAGAGGATAATTGCGTGTACACCCCAGCATCAATGGATTTTTCAGCGAGTGTCACCTATACCCCCGCATATATATATATATATATATATATATATATATATATATATATATATATATATACTTAATTCCACAAATTTAAAATGCAATGGATGTTAACTGGACAATGATTATAACAAAATAATATTAATAATTATAATAATAATAACAATAATAAATATTTATTTAGCAATTTTTGATAATAAGACTTGAGGCATTATTACCACAAAACTCAGGAACATCATGTGGCCTCAACTCACCTTTGCTATGAGAAAACCACGACCAGGCCCACCACCCCTATGGCTGGGGACACCAGGGCTACCCCCAGGCCTACCCCTCATGGTGAGCATGGAGCTGTGAGGGGAAGCACCAAACCCAGCCTATACAGCAACACTTCCCCCATACTGTTATGTGCTCCGCACTTTCTCATAACAACCTGTACTGCTCTCATGAGACCAGGACATTGCTGACTCTATGAAAATGATTTCTAATATATCCCTGTCATCATGTGTGTTTGTGTCTTTTCTCTCTCTCTCCCCCCCCCACCCCTGCAGCACACATCTACCCCACCATGTGCTTTTCCTGAATTGTGTACCTCCGCAGATTGCACACCCTGCCAGCGCTGACCTATGCAGTGCACCAAGCTGGTTGCTGGTTTTTGTGCAGGGGTTATCATACTACTACACAAGTATTTGCTTTCCAATATCTGCATTGGTCCTTGTATGGCTCGCCTCCTACAGTGTAACCTTCGTGACCACCCACCATGGCTGTCTCATCTGGTGTACTTGTGGTTGGGATGAAAAATACATGTACTGTACCTGAGTATACACTGAAATCACCCATTTTGGGTAATTTCTTTGAGGGGTAATCTATTCCACCCATGGTAATACTACACAGAGTGCCTAAAATGGCTGCCGCACCTGGTACCTTGTCAGGGTGGAGTACACAACCCATGGAAGTTATTATCCAAAATGCTGCACCAAGCCTGCATTATGCTTACTGTGTGCTCTAGGGTTTGTGGGGTTTTTTTTCTGTCTGTGACTGTGCTATCTATATCCTCTGTATTATGTGCATTGTTTATTAATGTCTGTAAAGCGCCTTGAGTCCTGTTGGAGATAGTGCACTATATAAATTAAACTTACTTACTATCTTTTAGAAGGTGCTAAATAAATAAGAAGTAGATTCTGATTGGTTGCCAACAGCAGCATCCCATGTGAAATGGAACTACCATCTTAGTAAATTTCCTCCATTGTGCATTATTTTGGCATACAATACAGAAATTATGAATATAATGCACATTGAAGAAAGCCATTTTACTTTATTTGTTATATCAGTTAAAAGGACCCACAAAAGATACCAGGTGAGGCAGCCATCTTGAATGCACTACGTAGGTTAAGGCCCCCATACACTAGCCGATTTTGGTCAGATTTCAGCCAGATCAGTCGGATCTGGCCGAAATCGGACCAAAATCGGCTAGTTTTGATGTCCCCTCAGATCCGATGCGCGGTCCCGTGCGCATCGGATCTGCGTCGGGTGGTCGGACCTGCTGCACGTCCGACCACCCGACTTGGGACCTAGTGGGGCGGCGCGGCGGTGGAGGGAGCAGGGGGGGCTGGGGACGCTGCGGGGGACACAGGCGGCATAGAGCCGGGCAGGGGGAGCCGGCCGGGAGCTGTCAGTAATGAATAAAAAAAAAAAGCCCATACAATGAATGGGCGGCCTGTGATTGGCTGAGCGCTCTCTCAGCCAGTCAGCAATTGGCTGAGAGAGCGCTCAGCAGCCAATCACAGGCTGCCCATTCATTGTATGGGCTTTTTTTTTTTATTCATTACTGACAGCTCCCGGCCGGCTCCCCCTGCCCGGCTCTATGCCGCCTGTGTCCCCCGCAGCGTCCCCAGCCCCCCCCTGCTCCCTCTACCGCCTCGCCGCACAGACGCTGTCCCCCGCAGCGTCCCCAGCAGCGGGGGACACAGACGTGTCCCCCGCAGCGTCCCCAGCCCCCCTGCTCCCACCTCTGTAGCCCCCCCCTGCTCCCCGGGTTTTTTACATGTGATAAATCGAGACGATTTATCACATGTAAAAAATGGCACATCAAGTGCCAATCTAATCAAGCTCCCCCGGGGAGCAGCCGGGGAAGCTCAGGGGGAAGTCGGGGGCGACTTGTCCTAAGGACAAGTCGCCCTAGTGTATGGGGGCCTTTACACTGAGTGGAATAGGCAATGCATGGAAGTGATAATGGGTGAGCTGTTGAATACTACAGTGAGATGCAAGATACACAATCATTACAAAATCATCAGTTCCTGCCTATTAGAATGACAAAGTAGGCAGTCATCTTGAGTACAAAGCTACCGATGGGAAACCCAGCTGATTACACTTTATATTTTGGGTTGTCTGTATCTTTCTTTAATTCCCATTAATTGCTGCAAATTATAAACGAATGGCAGATTTGAAACAGCAATTAATAAGTGGAAATGTGAAATAGACTTACAGGAGATAGATACATTTTGAAGTGTTATTATTGTCTCTTGCTAGATACATTTTGAAGTGTTATTATTGTCTCTTGCTGTAACATTGAACAATGTCTAAATAAAAATACCTTACATAAATCTGAAATGTGCTCTCTAATATATTTTATTATCTGTACTTGTTACACTTAAATGTAGCCTTTTAAGAGCCAGTGAATTTGCAATCCATATTGAAGTAGCATTTCAAGTGTTACTGTTCACAAGCAAAGTCCATGACACAGACAGTTTTGTGGATATTGCTCTTTCCATTCTTAACAATAATATTGTTATAGGCAGGTTGATGGGTTCCTTAATTTTCTCAACTTTCACTACCAGTTTAGGATGATGAATATCCCTAGAAGTCAGTATCAGATGTAATTGTTCTGAAGTAGCACAGTTTATCCAACAATCCGATGAACAAACAGTAGCTTCCAAATCATAAGGTTTCCCTGATACTCTTAACATGCAGGCACTGCGGCAGATATTGGATACAACTTCTGCGGGCCCTCCATTTCTGACCAGAAGGCAGCTTCCGTTGGTTCCCATGACAGCTGCTCTGCAGTTGGATTTACCAAGCTCCAGAAAGCTTGGTCCTAATACTGTAGCTAACAGAAGCCAATCCTCTGGATTTCTATAACCCTCCCACTGACACATGAGCCAGCCAATGGCCATGCTTGTGCAAAGTATGCACTCAGATGCTGAACCGCAAAGCAGAATGATAGTGTAAGCTCTGAATCTGTTCCCAGCTCTTTGCCACATATTATGAATAACACCCTGCAGAGGCACTACTTGGTTACACTAACTCCCTTAAATGCATTGTGGCATGATACATTTGTCAGTATAGAGACTACGGAAACTGTAAAAAAAATTGGTTCATATTATGTGTATTGGCAAAAAATAGCTTCAATCGTTGCACCTTACATTATTTTTATTGTTAGTATATTGTACATACAGTATTTACAGATTAGACAGTTACTTAACTTAGTGCATTGTTCATAATGACTAATATGCTTCTAAATGAATTGCTTGGAGACAGAGAAGAGCACTGGTATAAAACACTCACAGTGACCTTTGAAAGCAAAACTTAGTTAGGATGCTATTTAATTAATCATTGTCCTCCTTTCACAGTTCTAAAGCCAAAACTCTACTTTAACTTAATTATCTGGTATTGATCAGTTGTTTTTCCCTTTTGTTTTATCATTCTGTACATACGTGTTAAGCCCCCATCCACTACGCAGACATATTTGAAGCTACAAATCTATTTAGATTTCCCTTGAACTCTCCCAGATATCTGATCTGACCTTGTGCTAATTTTTCACTCTATTCACCTCAGATACATCTGTTCAGACCCCTGACAGCTTCAGATCAGATGGATCTTTGGTGCAGCACCAAGGATGTTTTTGTCATATGGATCTGAGACACAGCCGCACATCTGATCTGAGAAAGCTCAGATTTGGCTTTTTTTCTTTAGGTTGATCTGTCAGATCCATCAAAATCTGATGAAATTAGGCCAAATCTGACTAGTGGATGGGGGTCACAGATACACATTAACTAAAAGGTAGCTGGGGAAGATGCCCAGGTGCCCCCATGCATACATTAGTTACATCACCAGTGTGGGGGCGCTATGGCATATGGGATCTGGGTGTTCTGTGTGGCATAGTGTGAACTGGAGATACTACAGTGTCTTTATCATGTTAGTGTGATGGGAGTACATAAGCAGTGTACTTTTTCAATTAAAAAATTTGGTCTGACACCATAAACCATAATCTGAACCTGTATAGTGTAACACTGTAGGGGAATTTGGATGCCTTTTCCTGGGGTAGAAGGCAGCCAACAGCAGCTGAGTAATCACACCAGTCCAGTCTTTGTGGTACAACTGGCCGCAACCAGTTTTATTTCAGCAGAAAACAAAATAAACATAAAAGAAAATACCTTGCCTGTCCGGCACTAACTATACACAGGGTGCTCCTAACTGTCACTAAAAAAAATACAAAGTTTCCCAGTCAACACTGGGTGGCTCACTTGTAAAAGGCAGATTTGCTTCTCACACAGAGACTCTGCAATCTCCCAGGCAATCCTCTCACACTGTTCACTCTGGCAGCCTTTTTACAGCTTGCTTTGCTGATTAGCCCTCTGTGAGGCAAAACACCTGTTTCTAAAAGGTGTAGGACAAGAACCTGGGACAAATATACCTGCCCTCAAACACTACTCCAGTGTTCTTGTCACAGTAGCTATTAGAAAGGTCCCTGAAATACTCCCTGCAAGTTGTGCAAAATTTAAAAATTCTATAACTCAATTCAAGAAAGGTACATTTTAATTATAAAGTTACAATAGATTCAAACAATTAATGACTCATTTTGATAGGGACATGACTACTATAGACTAATTTGCCATTCATGATTAACAGTTAAATACCACAGATTGTTAAAAATACTGATAGCAAAATGTGTTACATTTACTTGTTCGAAACTTGGCTCCTGATTGGCCGCTAGGCGGCCAATAGTGCATTTAGAGGGAGGAATGGAGAATGTAAACAACCTTCTCTGCTTCTCTCAGTGTAATGGCTTCGGGTATTGGCAATTTTTTATTTATATTTGATCTGCTGTAGATGCCTAATTGGAACGAAGAGGACGTAATCCATGCCAGAGGAGCTGGTAAGTATAATTTCCTTCCGCAGGTACCACAAAATGATTTTCTACTGAAGGGAACTGATCCTTCAGGTCAAGGTAGGTGAGCATGAGTATGTATGGGCTCAGGGTGTAATAAAGTTGTACTTTTCAGGTGTGTGTGTGTACAAGAAAAAAAAAAAAACACTCCCCTTAGAGGGTGATGGTGGCACTTCACACAGTTGACCTCACTAGCTGCTGCTTGGAAAGGGTTGTCAAGCCCTAAAAGACTACACGAAAAAACAAAGATGGATAGCAGCGCTTAATTTTGGTGTTGGTAGGTCTAATAACCAATTGGACTGCTTTTACAAATCAAAAACAATTTCTTATACACAAGTGTGACCAATATTAGGGAATTTATTGCATTTTAGGGTTAAATGAAATATTAATAAGCATAGAAGTTACGGTTTCTTAAAATATTGCTGGTGCACTAGATTTAAATAAAAACAACATGCATGATTCCTGGTGTAAAATGATGTACTGTCCATTCCTATTTTGCCCTTCAGAATATTCAAGTAAAGTAAGATGGTTAATATTACCGTCTACCAGAATAATTGTCCTAGCACGAGCTGCACACACAGCCTCCGGCCATGTGACCGGCGTGCAACCCGTGTTCTACCCGGCGGAAGTCATAGCACCGCACTTCCACCACCAGACAATGGGATGGACGAGGGTGAATACCCTGCCTCCACCATCACTTCCATTGATGCGGTAGAAGGTGAAATCCATGACTTCTGGCCAGGGATGGGAGAGTCCAATAAGGACTTTACCTATTAACATGCTCCTTACTTATGGCGCATGTGACCACTGCCCACCAATGAATGTATATCATAAATATAAACACATTTAGAAAATGTTTTAAATCTCCCTCACCTATAATGTTTGTTTATTATAAGCTTGTACATTATCTGAATAATAGATTCTGCCTCCTTTTCTCATCAAACCATTATTATTTTCATAATTGAACTGATTATTGTATACCATGTGATTGCATCATGTGACCAATTACCAGGACCAGCTAAAATATTGCATTTTAGAAAAGCTAACTTCCAATTATTCAGGGAATCTGTTAAATAAATTGAGTGGGAAGCGTTATTTGAGGGGAAAAATTCAGAATTAATGTGGGTAACACTAAAAAATTTGCTTTTTTTACATTTTTGATAACTCACTTACATCGGGTAAGGTACCAAAAGACGAGATTAGCTGAGGTAGTGCCAATATTCAAAAGAGGAAAAATGGATGACCCAGCTAATTACAGGCCTGTGAGCTTAACATCAATAGTGGGTAAATTATCGGAGGGATTTTTAAGAAATGGTATCCAGGAATATTTAGATCTTAGTACCAACGAACATGGGTTTGTGAAATCAAATTTACTAGGCTTCTATGAGGATGTTAGCAAAAATCTTGATAATGGTGGTCTTCTTAGATTTTGCTAAGGCCTTTGATACAGTGCCACACAAGAGGTTGATAAACAAAATGGAGGAACTGGGACTAGGGGTAAGAATTTGTAGATGGGTAGGGAATTGGCTGTGTAATAGAGAACAGAGAGTGGTTGTGAATGGTGCAGTATCAAATATGATACCAGTACTAAGTGGAGTGCCACAAGGGTCGGTACTAGGGCCCATTTTATTTAACATATTTATTAACGATATTGGGGTGGGAATACTCAGCAAAATTTCCATCTTTGCTGACAACACAAAATTGAGCAGAGTAATTAGATCAACCGAGGATGTCTCCGTGCTTCAGAACAATTTTAATAAACTAGATGAATGGGCAAAAAAGTGGAAAATGAGGTTCAATGTGGATAAATGGAAGGTTATGCACCTGTGGAGACATAACCAATGTGCTAGTTATAACCTAAGCAGGGAGGCATTGGGTAATTCAGAACTTTAAAAATATATTTTCGACTAGCCTATCCCTCCTCCTAACCTCTTTTGATCCTCCTATCCTGCCTCCGTCCCATCCCTTCATACTTATCCTATTGTTTTTCGTTCGTCCACCCACCTCCTTTTAGTATGTTAACTCTTATGAGTAGGGCCCTCCTTCCTCACGTACTCACCCTACCTCTTTACCTCACCTGTGCTCCTGTCCTGTTCTTCCCTTCCTCTACCTTATCCTCAGTCTCCTCGACAAATTCAACACCTACTTCAGAACTGATGCTGATTTTAGTTCTACCAGCTATACCCCTATTTATACTGTATTTTATCAAACACACCCTGTACGTTACCTTGTAAGTTTTTTGTTTGCTATGTACAGCGCTGCGGACACTTTGTGGCGCCTTATAAATAAACGTTCTACTACTACTATCTAGGAGTCCAATAGATAACAAATTGGGGTGCAGTGCTCAATGTCATATTAGCAACAAACAAGGCAAACAGAATACTAGCATGTATAAAAAGAGGTATGGAAACTAGGGACTCAAAAGTAATTATGCCACTGTACAAAGCATTGGTTAGACCACATCTTGAATATGGAGTACAATTCTGGGCCCCACACTATAAAAAGGACATCATAGTGGAAAGAATCCAAAGAAGAGCAACAAAGCTAATAAAGGGAATGAAGAATTTAAGCTACGAGGACAGATTGAACAAATTGGGATTGTTTATGCTAGAGAAGAGACGTTTAAGAGGGGACATGCTTAACATGTACAAATATATCTGGGGCCAATATATGGAACTGTCAAGCGCCCTTTTTACTACAAGGAAGGACTCTAGGACACGTGGGTACAAGTTTAGATTAGAAGAAAAAAGATTTTGTTCCCTTAGAAGGAAATTATTTTTCACGTCAGGGCAACCAAACTATGGAACTCTGTTCCTGGTGAAGGCAGACACAATAAATAAGTTTAAAACAAGATTGGGGATACATTTATTGGTTAAAAACTTCCAGGGGTAAAAATAAGAATAACAATCTGTCTTTAAAATATCTCAGTATTCACTCCATAAAACAAGGGTTAAGCTAATAAACCAAGGTTGAGCTAGATGGAGGCAAGTCCTTTTTCAGCCTTAACTACTATGTATGTATACTATGCACTATGTACTATGTATTAATTACCACTTCCTCATTCAGTATATAAATCCTTCTGGAGAAGCAGGACAATATCCTTTGATAAAGCCGTTTGACACGCGTCAGGAGCTTCTTCAAAACTGCTACATCCCTGGTTTTTATCCAACTTTGATCTTCAACCCCTGGACTGACCTGAACCAGTTTATCAAGTTCATCCACAGCCAGCTATCCTCCATTGGTGACCTCCTTACCCCAGAAAAACCACCAGCACAGGAGGCAAACATCAGTGCAGGACAGTGCAATTGCTCTGGTGGACGGTAATATTAACCATCTTACTTTTCTTGAATATTCTGAAGGGCAAAATAGGAATGGACAGTACATTATTTTACACTATGAATCATGCATGTTGTTTATATTTCAATCTAGTGCACAAGCAATATTTTAAGAAACCATACCTTTTATGCTTATACATATTTAATTTAACCCCAAAAGTAAAAAATTCCCTAATATTGGTCACACTTGTGTATAATAAATTGTTTTTGATTTGTAAAATCAGTCCAATTAGTTATTAGAACTGCCAACACCAAAATTAAGCGCTGCTATCCATCTTAGTTTTTTTCGTGTGTGTGTTTGTGTGTGTCTTTATTGGGCTATTGGTTCTGCTGTGGAACTAAGAGTATCAGAACACCCATTTGCGCTGCATGCTAGGACTTGCAGTTATCCAAGTCCCAGAATCCGGGGGAGGCTTGCTGGGACTCATAGTTCCACAGCAGAACCCAATAGTTAATATTTCTATTTTTTACACACTGGAATCAGCCCGGTGCCCACCCCAATGGGGCTCCAGGGACAGCAGCAGGCTTCAGGCTGGGCATGGTGGATTCTGGAGGGGGGTACCCCTTCATTGGGGGGGTCCCTGCATGGCCTGTACTGGCACAGGATGAATGCTTTGGCAGGGGGAACTAATATAGTTTCCCCCTGTCTCACTACCCTGCTGGCTGTTTGGGCCCAGTGCTGGTTCTCAAAATACTAGGGGACCCCTACTCATCTTGTCCCTTGTATTTTGGGAACCAGGACTGGCCCTTAAGCCTGTTGCTAGGTTTTAAAAATTCTGGGATCCCATATTTGGTTGACCCCATGAATTTCTAGAACCAGGACCATCTGTTTGAGCCTGGGGCTGGTTGCGGCCGTGGGGGGAACCCACTCCGTTGTTTTAATTGTTCATTTATAATCTATTTTTTTACACTAAAACCTGCACAGATCATTCTGATCCAGCCCACATATGGCTCGAAAAAGAGGAGTATTTTCCAGCTGTAATTTTGGGTCATTTACTGGCCGTATATTACATATGACTGGATAGTAAATCAGGAATAACCATTCAAAGGAATGGTGATTCCTAATTGTATGCTTTTGATGGCGTATAAAGTGCATTCATGTTCCTTAATAGGAATACGAATATGCCTATCAAAATAATACTAAAGGCCATATATCGGCCATAGTAAATTCTGAAAATAAAAATTTACGACTGTATAAGGCCAGAAATGGCTACAAATAGGCGTATTTGTAGCCATTTCTCCTTGGTACATTTCCCCCTTAAATATTGATTTGATATAGATTTCTCTTCTTTTCAGTCACTTTGTATTTTATTTTACAGGATTTTTTCCACACCTGCCAAACACTTTTCTACAGTACTTTAACCCCTTCCAGACATTTGACGTACATTTACGTCATGGTCGGGATGTACTTCCCGACACATGACGTAAATGTACGTCATGACTTTAAACTGTCACCGCGTCTATAGATGCGGTGACAGAGGGACGATGTCTGCTGTCCCTGACAGCAGACATCTTCCCTCATTGCCCAGGGGGGGCACCGATGCCCCCCCTCAGCGATCGCTACGATTGGCTGTTCAAACGTGAACAGCCAAAAGCAGCGTTTACTGTGTTATGTGTATAATTTTGACTCTGCTGCCCCCTAGTGTCCAAAAAAATTAAAAGCAGGTTGAAATAATGATGTAATAATAAAGTATACATATGGTCTATGTTAGTTATTAACTATTTTGAGTGGTATGATTATTTGTCTCACAAGCAGAAAATTTAACATTTTGCAAATTGCAAAATGTTCAATTTTTTTACGACATTTTGGTATTTTTCACAAAAAAAAACTGACTGTATCGACCAAAATTTACCACTAACTTAAAGTACAATGTGTCACGAGAAAACAATCTCAAAATCACTGGGATAAGTAAAAGCAAAAAAAAGTTATCCCCACTTAAGTGATACATGTCAGATTTGAAAAAAAGGCCTCTGTCAGGAAGGCAAAAACAGGCTGCGTCGGTAAGGGGTTAATCAGAATTACTGTATACGGTAACACACCAAGCACTTCCAGAATCCAATAGCATGACTCTAAACACTAAAGGTTTAGAGGACCCATCTAAATTCTCTTACAGATATAAGTAGATATAAGAAAAAGAAATGTGTAATTGGAGCACATCCAGAATACAATTACATATGACCATTATACAATTGGCAAAGCCTGGCTCATCTCCAGACTCTTGCAAATTCTTAAACATAGGGATGAGAAATGTATCGAGAAATGTACTTGTGATGGAACACAACCAGATTACAATAAAATGTCTTCTTTAGGTTGCATATCTGGGCCCTCTCCAGCTACTTACTGTTGTTTATTCATGGTTTCCCATAGCTGACTGGCAGTGCCCTGTTACACTATTATAATTCATTCTGCAAGTTCAAGACATGCACAAATCAAATGTTACATGTTCTTGGAACAGTAACTACAGTATGCTTATCGGTGTGGTTTATCACTAGCACATAAATGGAGACAATTAAAAGCTTTGCTGAATACATAATACAAAGTGCTATGCTATATACTGGGACCCAATACCAAGATCTTTGTTCAGGCTTCTGGTCCTGGTATAACAATGTGCTAAGGCATACCTCCCAACAGCGACCAGGCATGAAAAGGGACATGCCCCCATTTTCGCCACTGTGGGGGCATGGCTAGCGGCTATGTCCCCAGCCTCTCGGGCTGCAGAATAGACGATGTGCGCATGCGCACAGGGTCTATTCACAGGTGACAGGGGGGACTCCCAACTGCACCCCCTAACCGCTGTGGGACACTGCCGGATGCAGGTGGGCCGCAGGAACGTCCCAAAAGAACAGGATGTTCCTGTGAAAAGCTGGACAGTTGGGAGGTGTGGCTACGGTATATTAGGCCTGACTCAGACCTGTATACAGGTAAACGCCCAACAAACACCCACCGCACGAATCCCCGCATTTGCATGGGGCTGATGTAACATGTGCCGAGACAGTTACATTTTGGTGTTTTATTGTTTCTGTGCTGGGTAAATACTGGCTGCTTTATTTTTACACTGCAGTGGCAAACGCAGGATTTTCAGAAGGGGGTTTCCAGAGGGGCGGAGCAAAGCACGGAAATGGACACTTAGGTGACCCAGTATATGCCGGGTCAGTTAAAGTATTATAGATAGACCAAATGTATATAAATAATAAAAACAAATATATATATATATATATATATATATATATATACACATATATATATATATATATATATATATATATATATATATATACAGGTCGAGTATCCCGTATCCGAGTATCCGTTATCCGAATTATTCCGAAATACGGACATTCCAGAAAGTGAAAAAAATTATTTTTTTTTGCTAAAAACTCACTGGGGACATTTGTAACAGCATCACTGGGGACATGATATGTAACTGGCACTATATATGTGCAAGACAATGATTGCTTGGCATTCAAATTCAGTGCTGAGATAGTACACACATTTTGTTTCACGTTTTGAAACCTTGTTTTTTGAACAATTAAAATATATTTGTGTGTATTTTATGTGGTAATAAAATATATTTGTGTGTATATTATGTGTTTATACAGCATACATGCAAGATACTTCAAAATACATCATTGAAATATGAAAATATTCCGAAATACGGAATAATCCGTTATCCAAAATTCTCCTGGTCCCGAGCATTTTGGATACGGGATACTCAACCTGTATATATATATATACATACAGGGGCATCAACAGCAGTGTAGGCCCCTGGGCATAGCAATGTATTGGGGCCCCTACCGATAATCCAGCGGTAGGGGTGGGGGAAGCTTTGATGTCCCACAGGTGGTAGGGGGTATTATATCAACTGCTCAGCATGTAGGGCCTGGATCAGTAATTTCCACTAATTACCCCTTTACTGCACAGATGGTGGGAGATGGGGTGGGAGAAGGGGGCATTGGGCTGAATGAAGGGGCCCTGATACATAACTTCCAGGGTGGTAGAGGATGTTTAATACGCAGAGGAGGGGTGTATAGTGGAGTGGGTTTATTATTCATAATTTTCTGGTGGGAGGACAACTTGCTTGACTGCAGATATCTCCAGTTCCCGGAAATAGATTTCTTATATTGTAATGGAATTAAAAACTAGAGAATCCCACCTACCAAATGGTATTGGGGACTAGGGGATCAGAGTTCAGGAGGCAGAGCAATCTGCCAACGAGAATATAAAACTACATACCAGGTGTGTGGAGCTGGAGCAGTAACCAGCAGCTGGAAGGCTGATATCTCTGGTTCTGGGCATAGTAGAGACAAACTACTACTTTCTATCAAAGGGGGAGAGTCCCAACTTTTGGAATATACCCTCAGAAAAACTCTAAGTCAGAAAGAACCTGAAATATCTGACTGGGAAGAGCAATTAACAGGCTTGGATGGGGACCACTGCTTTAAAGTCATATATCTCCGGTTCCCAAGGGCCGATTTTTAAAATTCTTGTACCCATGGAAAGAGGGGACCCTCAGCTTTCAGACTAGTGCCCTTAGACTTCTGGGGGGGTTTCTGGGTACTCGGAAACCCCCCCTGCGTGCGCTACTGCACTGCAATATAGATATCAGTTTGAAGGACAAACCCCACCCAAATATAACTCTCTCTGCACATGTTACATCAGCCCCACCTGTAGTGCATATGGTTTTGTCCATTAGAGAGTGATTGTGCCTTTGTGAGCCTTTGTGAGTGAACCAGAATGAACTCCATTGTCTGTAAGCCACCCGGATACCATTGGTTATGCAGTGGGGTTTCAGCACTGTGCATGTGCCACATTCGAGCTGCCCAATGAACATACTCCTATTAGTGAACCTCGACCTCCAAAATAGTTTTACCACTTGCACTGCTTGGTTAACTGAGAAAACTGCTTTCCTTCAGAAATGAATGTTCTCTAAATTGCAGAAGTGCTGCCTCAGTGTTTGTGTGAGCGAACGTGGACATAACCTTAATATCCCGGATTTCAGCAGTTACAAAGTGTTGACATTTTTGTTTATTATGTCTAATAAGATTAGGATAATTATATTTGAGAAACTTGGAGACACTTTTCATGTCACAAAGTGTATGCAGTTACAATTCTATAAACTGCATTAAAGTTTCTGATGTCCACTGGGACCTGTAGTACACCATGGAAAACGGCTGAAAACAGACTTTAACCTTCTTGTTTATTTCAAAAAACGTATTTTCAATGCATTACTGCATTGCACAATACTATACACAGAGGACTCCTCTGTACCTGCATCATATATGCATTATTCTACAGTGTTATAGCAGAAAAGACAGTAAGAAGCATTATCTAATGAGAAGAACTAAGGATAAAACTGTAGCTCACAGCAGCACAGAACAAAATCAACAACAACACCAGCAGCCACAGCAGCAGAAGAGAAAGCTACAACAGCTTGGCTATGTCAAGAACATATTCTGCTGAATATAGCAGCTACAGTATCAGAAAATACAAGGAGCAAAATACAGTACACGTTGTAAATAAAAGCATCAATTCTCAGCAAGAATTAAGTAAGTTACAACAAAATTGCAATAGTAGTTTAATGGTAACTACTAGAGATGTGCACCGGCCACTTTTCGGGTTTTGGGTTCTGATTACCTTGAGGTTTTGGGTTCTAATGGGTTTTGGCAAAACACCTCCTAAGTGTTTTGTGTTTGGATTTTTTTGGGTTTTGTTAAAAAAGCATAAAAACAGCTAAAATCTTAGAATTTGGTGTTTTTTTTGCTCCTATATTGACCTCAATAACATTCATTTACACTCATTTCCAGTGTATTCTGAACACCTCACACCTCACAATATTGTTTTTATTGCCAAAGTTTGCACTGAGGTACAATAGCTGGATAACTATGCTAAGCCACACAAGTGTGCGGCACAAACAAGTGGCTCATGTAAGAGTGGCACTGCAGCGGCAGACATGATGGCAGTTTAAAAAAATAGGCCCATAAAAGATACCTATCTGGCTTGATCATGCACTGTTTACCATGCGCAGCCAAGGAGCGGTGGGCATTTTGTGCAGCACAGAGTTTGTCTGCAAGTGTGTAACTGTTTTGATCACTTTAACATCCAACAAGACCCCTATCTGGCTTGATTGTGTGATAATGTAATCTGATTGTTTAATTTTGTGATTATTATTCATTTATTATTACTAGTCGTCTCTTAAATCATTGCCTAGTGGGTGTAGGGGAGTGGGCTAATCAATTTTAAGGTGGCAGATGGAAGATGTAATGTAATTTAAACCATCACTAGCATTGGTTGCAGCAGTGGCAGTAACTGATGGACCCGGCTGTGCAGATAAGGAGGATGCTGACAGCGATGATGTCAAAGGGAGAGCCAGCGAACTGTTGCTCCATGCAGTGCTGGAAAACTTTGCTGCCTGTGGTGATGCCATAGGGCATGCGTAACCATCACTAACATTGGTTGCAGCAGTGGCAGTAACTGATGGACCCGGCTGTGCAGATAAGGAGGATGCTGACAGTGATGATGTCAAAGGGAGAGCCAGTGAACTGTTGCTCCATGCAGCGCTGGAAAACTTTGCTGCCCGTGGTGATGCCATAGGACATGAGTAACCATCACTAGCATTGGTTGCAGCAGTGGCAGTAACTGATGGACCCGGCTGTGCAGATAAGGAGGATGCTGACAGCGATGATGTCAAAGGGAGAGCCAGCAAACTGTTGCTCCATGCAGCACTGGAAAACTTCGCTGCCCGTGGTGATGCCATAGGGCATGCGTAGGAAGACGTAGCACCCAATAGGGGTCATGAAGGCAGTAAGCATGGAAGAGGCTCTGTCCAGAGGGATCTGCCAAAACCCACACTTGGCATTCAGGGTGCTAAAGACCGTTGCACCTGGTATGTCAGTGATCACCTGCTCGATGGTGCAGAGTGTGTATCTGTTTTGGTCAGTTTAATATTTCATAAGACCCCTATCTGTCTTGATTGTGATTATGATTATTTATAATTAATTAATTTCATCTGATTTTTAATTTGGTGATTAGTAATTATTCATTTATTATTTATTATTACCATTCGTCTCGTCAATCATTGCCTAATGGGTGGAGGGGAGGGGGCTAATCAATGACTAAGTGGCAGCTGGAAGAGTTCTATCTGGCTGCGACTTCTGTAACTCTATTGATCGCTAGGGTGGATTCAGGTGATCTGGCTCGCTAGGCGGGTGTTCCCTTTGCTCACTGCTTCACATGCGTCCCTCGTGAAGCTGCGCGCTCTGTCGAGGAGGATGTCCTTTGCCGGTAGAGAAGTACTGATCTTCTCTCAAGGTGTTACGACTCGTAGCTGCACTCCCCTGCTACAACCTCAAAACAAGCACCAAGACCCCTATCTGGCTTGATTGTGCACTGTTTACACAGTGCAGCCGAGGAGCAGTGGGCGATTGGTGCAGCAATCAGTGGAATGCAAAGAGTTATATGCATTTCAAAGACAAGTCCCTCATACGAATGACTCTCAGCAGTGGGCACCAGACCAGACAGGTAAAAAAAAATTTAGCTGCCCAAAAAGAAGTGTAATTGCAGCCGCCCAAAAAGAAGTGTAATTGCAGGTGCCCCCAAAGAAGTTTAATTGCAGCCTGCCAAAAAGAAGTGTAATTGCAGCCGCCCACAAAGAAGTTTAATTGCAGCCGCCCACAAAAAAGTTTAGCCGCCCAAAAAGAAGTTTCATTGCAGCCACCCCCAAAGAAGTGTAATTGCAGCCACCCCCAAAGAAGTTTAATTGCAGCCGCCCAAAAAGAAGTGTAATTGCAGCCGCCCACAAAGAAGTGTAATTGCAGCCGCCCACAAAAAAGTTTAGCCGCCCAAAAAGAAGTGTAATTGCAGCCGCCCCCAAAGAAGTTTAATTGCAGCCGCCCTCAAAAAGTTTAGCCACCCCCAAAGAAGTTTAATTGCAGCTGCCCAAAAAGAAGTGTAATTGCAGCCGCCCACAAAGAAGTTTAATTGCAGCCGCCCCAAAAGAAGTGTAATTGCAGCCGCCCACAAAGAAGTTTAATTGCAGCCACCCAAAAAGAAGTGTAATTGCAGCCGTCCCCAAAGAAGTTTAATTGCAGCCGCCCTCAAAAAAGTTTAGCCGCCCCCAAAGAAGTATAATTGCAGCCACACAAAAAGAAGTTTCATTGCAGCCTCCCTCAAAAAAGTTTAGCCGCCCCAAAGAAGTTTAATTGCAGCCGCCCAAAAAGAAGTGTAATTGCAGCCGTCCCCAAAGAAGTTTAATTGCAGCCGCCCTCAAAAAAGTTTAGCCGCCCCCAAAGAAGTTTAATTGCAGCCGCACAAAAATAAGTTTCATTGCAGCCTCCCTCAAAAAAGTTTAGCCGCCCCCAAAGAAGTTTAATTGCAGCCGCCCCCAAAGAAGTTTAATTGCAGCCGCCCAAAAAGAAGTGTAATTGCAGCCGCCCAAAAAGAAGTGTAATTGCAGGCGCCCCCAAAGAAGTTTAATTGCAGCCGCCCAAAAAGAAGTGTAATTGCAGCCGCCCACAAAGAAGTGTAATTGCAGCCGCCCTCAAAAAATTTTAGCCACCCAAAAAAAGAAGTGTAATTGAGCCTTCCTGCCCCAGCCCTGACTCCCCCATGTCAGGAAGATCACATTCTCACCCATGAAGGTGCAGCAATCAGTGGAATGCAAAGAGTTATATGCATTTCATGACAAGTCCCTCATTAAAAATGAGTCTCAGCAGTGGGCACCAGACCAGACAGGTAAAAAAAAGTTTAGCCGCCCAAAAAAAGAAGTGTAATTGAGCCTTCCTGCCCCAGCCCTGACTCCCCCAGGTCAGGGAGATCACATTCTCACCCATGAAGGTGCAGCAATCAAGTGGAATGCAAACAGTTGTATGCATTGAAAAGACAAGTCCCACATATGAATGACTCTCAGCAGTAGGAATGAATGGTGATGCAAGATGGAATTGTCCTTGGGCCCTCCCACCCACCTTTATGTTGTGAAAATAGGACATGCACACTTTAACAAACCAAAAATTTCAGCGACAGGGCCTACAAAACTGTGGCTGAAATGATTGGTTTGTTTGGGCCCCCACAAAAAATAAACCAATTCATAATATCTCCCTGTATAAACTGGCTCTACAGCAACAAGATGTCATTGTCACTCATCATCATCCTCCTCCTCCTCCTCCTCTGATTCCTTGCCCCCTTCAGTGTGTACTTCCTCATTCTCAGAGATTATGAATTCGTCCCCGCTGGACTCCACAATCACAGGTCCTGTTATAATCTCTGGATGCAATTCCTGGTCTTCATTGAAAAAGTGATAATTCATTTTTATAAACATCATTTTCTCAACATTTTTCGGGAGCAACCTTCTTCGCCGCTCACTGACCAGGTTCCCCGCTGCACTGAATACTCTTTCGGAGTACACACTGGAGGGGGGACAACTCAGGTAAAATAGAGCCAGTTTGTACAGGCATTTCCAAACTGCCTTTTTTTCCTGCCAGTACAGGTAAGGACTGTCTGACATGTCTACTTGGATGCTGTCACCAAAGTAATCATCCAGCATTTTTTCAATGTTGACAGCATCCAATGCACCGACAGTAGACATGTCAGCAATCGTTGGCAGGTCCTTGAGTCCGGACCAGATGTCCAAACTCCCTCCTGCCTGCCCTGCATCCCCGCCAGCGGGTTGTGTGGGAAATCAAAGCTGTTTCCTCACAGGCACAGGTGTGGAAGAAAATGAAGGAGGAGCTGGGGCCGTGTCATGGTCCCCTTCAGATGACAATCTCCTGACCAGCAGGTCTTTGCACCTTTGTAGACTTGTGTCCGCCGGAAACAGAGACACAACATACGCATGGCCAAAATGTATTCCTCTGACTTTAACAGACTGACCACCCTCGTATCCTGGCAAAGCGTATGGAGGGCTTCATCCACAATAGCGACATGCTTTGCGGAATCGCTCCGCTTTAGCTCCTCCTTCACTTTCTCCAGCTGCTTTTGAACAGCCTGATCAGGGGAATCACCTGACTAATGCAGGCAGTGTCGGAACTGACTTCACGTGTGGCTACTTCAAACGGCTGGAGAACCTTGCACAACACGGAAATCAGCCTCCACTGCGCTTGAGTCAGGTGCAGCCCCGCTCCTCTGCCTATGTCGTAGGTGGCTGTGTAGGCTTGAATGGCCTTTTGCTGCTCCTCCATCCTCTGTAGCATATAGAGGGTGGAGTTCCAGCGCGTCACCACCTCTTGTTTCAGCTGATGGCAGGGCAGGTTGCGGAGTTTTTGCTCCCGCTCCAGCCTTCGGCAGGCTGTGGCAGAATGCCGAAAGTGTCCGCAAATTTTGCATGCCACCACAAGCATCTCCTGCACACTCCTGTCATTTTTTATGAAATGCTGCACCACCAAATTTATTGTGTGGGCAAAACATGGCACGTGCTGGAAATTGCCCATGTTTAATGCCCGCACAATGTTACTGGCGTTGTCCAACACCACAAATCTCCAGGAGAGTCTAAGGGGGGTAAGCCACAGGGAGATGATTTCCCTCAGTTTCTCTAAGAGGTTGTCGGCGTTGTGCCTCTTCTTGAAACCGGTGATACACAGCGTAGCCTGCCTAAGAAGGAGCTGGCATGCAGGAGATGCTGCTGCTGCTGCTGCGGAAGGCGATGCATCTACCCAGTGGGCTGTCACAGTCATATAATCCTTAGTTTGCCCTGATCCACTTGTCCACATGTCTGTAGTTAAGTGTACAGCCGCATTTTTCAGGGCACTGAGGACACTTTTTCTGACCTCCCTGTACATCGCGGGTATCGCCTGCCTAGTGAAGTGGAATCTAGACGGGATTTGGTACCGGGGACACAATACCTGCATCAACCGTTTAAATCCCACTCCATTGATGGTGGACACCGGACGCACGTCTAACACCAACATAGCTGTCAAGGCCGCAGTTATCCGCTTTGCCATAGAATGACTGCTGTCGTATTTCATCCTCATGGAAAATGACTGTTGGACGGTCAATTGCTTAGTGAAAGACATAGCGGTCTTACGACATCCCCTCTGGGATGATGACTGACTTCCCCTCTGGGATGATGACTGACTTCTAGGAGCAGCAGCAGCAGCATCAGCGGCAGTAGTAGTAGTAGGCGTAGTGCTGCAGGATCCTCCGGAGGAATCTATGGAGTCATTCATGCAGGTGAGATGGACTGCAGGACTCCCCCCTATCCGGATCGAGGAGGAATTTGTCGAGGAGGGAGTTGGTGGTGTGCTTTTCAGGCATTTGGCTCCAAAAGGAGGACCAAGTGATTTAGGTGTCGCTGGACTGCTAGCCGCACTTTCTGGACTAAACACTGAACCATGACGCGTCTTTAGGTGACATTGAAGGGAGGTTGTCCCTAGGTGGGCAAGATCCTTACCCCTGCTTATTGGAGTTTTACATAAGCTACAAATGGCAATACTTTTGTTGTCCGGATGCGGATAAAAAAAATTCCAGACCGCAGAGGTGGATTTATTGGTCCTTTGTCCAGGCATGACGATGGGTTTTTTCATCCCATGGACAACAACTTTTTCCCCCACAGGTGCCTCATTCCCCCCTGGTGCGTCATTTAAGCAAACCAAGTCTCAATCCTCCTCGACAACTTCCTCCTCAGTGCCAGCTACATCAATATCCTCCTCCTGGTGTACAACATCACCTTCACTAATAAAATCTGGAACTAGACTGTGGGTGATCCTTCCAGCATATGCAGAGGGCGTACTGCAAATGGTGGAAGGAGCCACCTCTTCACATACAGTGATGGGAAGGTCCAGCATCACAACCACCGCCACCCTCGGACTCTCCGTGGGGATTTGGGATATGTCTTTAGAAGGATGAGTTTTTTCCAGATTTATTTTCTGAATTTTTTTCTGTTTTTTTTTTCTGAAATTTTTTCAGACTTTTTTGAGTCGGTGTCAGCCTAACTCTCTTTAATTTCCTATTGGGCGGGGAGAGAGGAGGAGGAGGACTTTCCTCGTCATCTGAAGCTGCACCACTAGTCATGAAGTTAGGCCATGGCCTTAGTCGTTCCTTGCCACTCCGTGTCGTAAATGGCATAATGCCAAGTTTTAGTTTCTCTTACAACGATTTACATTTCATATTTGTATTCCTTTTACGGAAGTTTGGTTTCGATTGTACATGCCCTCTGCTTTCAGACAACGTTGTTGGCATTTCATCGTCTATGTCATGACTAGTGGCAGCAGCTTCAGAACTATGAGGAAGTGCATCTTCATCTTTACTTTGTTTGTTAACCTACATATTTTGGATCTCCATTATTATTGTGGAGTTATGTCACAGAACAGCGCCACTGGAGTGCAATTAATATATGTCAGTGAGTATGCACCAGCAGGCAGTTATACAGATACAGCAGTATTAGGCAGTGAGCCACAGACCAGACAGGTACGGCAGTATTAGGCAGAGAGCCCCAGACCAGACAGGTAGATAATGATATACGGCAGTATTTATTAGGCAGTGAGCCCCAGACCAGAGGGTAGATACGGCAGTATTAGGCAGTGAGCCACAGACCAGACAAGTACGGCAGTATTAGGCAGAGAGCCCCAGACCAGACAGGTACGGCAGTATTAGGCAGTGAGCCCCAGACCACACAGGTAGATATACGGCAGTATTCATTTATTAGGCAGTGAGCCCCAGACCAGACGGTACATACGGCAGTATAGGCAGTGAGCCCCAGACCACAAAGGTAGAGATATACGGCAGTATTTAATTATTTATTAGGCAGTGAGCCCCAGACCAGACTGGTACGGCAGTATTAGGCAGTGAGCCTCAGACCACACAGGTAGATATACGGCAGTATTTATTTATTAGGCAGTGAGCCCCAGACCAGACGGTACATACGGCAGTATAGGCAGTGAGCCCCAGAACACAAAGGTAAAGATATACGGCAGTATTTAATTATTTATTAGGCAGTGAGCCCCAGACCAGAGAGGTACGGCAGTATTAGGCAGTGAGCCCCAGACCACACAGGTAGATATACGGCAGTATTTATTTATTAGGCAGTGAGCCCCAGACCAGACGGTACATACGGCAGTATAGGCAGTGAGCCCCAGACCAGAGAGGTACGGCAGTATTAGGCAGTGAGCCCCAGACCACACAGGTAGATATACGGCAGTATTTATTTATTAGGCAGTGAGCCCCAGACCAGACGGTACATACGGCAGTATAGGCAGTGAGCCCCAGACCACAAAGGTAGAGATATACGGCAGTATTTAATTATTTATAAGGCAGGCAGTATTTAATTATTTATTAGGCAGTGAGCCCCAGACCACAAAGGTAGAGATTGCAAAAGCAATCGGAATGATGACGATCTCTGAAATCCGAGCCCGCACATCTCTAGTAACTACTGTATGCTATTAATTTGCTAATTGCAATACCGCCTTTGCAGACTACCAAGAGAATTACACTCAATGACTACTTTATTAGGTGTACCTCTACACCTGCTAATTAATGCAAATGTTTAAATCAGTCAATCCAGTGAAAATAACTATGTGCATAAAAATAACACCACACTGTTGGGTAAGTGTGATTTAAGGTACTTTAAACATTAAATGTACTTGTTTAATTGTGAGATGGTTTAAGTTCTTCAAAAACAGTTGATGACTCAGGGAGATGTGGTTAATATCCTGGCACATAGGATCCCAAAGGTCAGAATGCTGCCAGCGGCATCATGATGGTCAGAATACTGACAGTAAGTAATGGGGCTAGGGATAGGGTTTGGCTACAGTGCAAAGGTTAGAGTTAGGCTGCTGGGGACAAGGGGAAGTTAGGCTGTGGAAGAGGTGAGTTACTGTGATGCTGTGGTAGGTGTGGGCTGAACTTATAGTTAGGTATAGGAATGTTAGAGTAAGGCTGCAGGAGTAGGTGGTTAGGATTAGGCTGCAGTGTCTGGCAGACAGTGCATATGCTCTGTATTGGAGACCTGACTGGCACCATCCCAAATGGCTTCAATGTGCTTGTCCTTTAATAAACTGCCCCAGCAAGCCCCACCACTGCTATCCACTGCTGCTAGCTGCAGTGTTGCCCGTTGTCATGTATGTAGTGGTGCACCTGGCTCCTTCTCAGCCGGACACACCACTGCACTATGCATGCTCCACACCCTTCTAGCTAGCCCCATCTCCAGTAAACCTGGAGCATCTCCTGGGAGAGACATGATGACATCTCTCATAGCCCACTCCCACAGTGCCCTAAAGGAGTGGTGGGGTTTGAGCATCCTTAAAGCTGCTCCCCAGTCGCCAGCCCAGGACTCACTATACCCAAAGTCATCCAGAGGTAGAACTACTGGAAAAACCAGGGCCCTGCTGATACTGGGGGAGTAGAGGAAGGAGAGTTCCTCTATCTGATGAAGTCGAAGGACTCCAGGGATGGGTAGCTGCAGGCAGATGAGCTGCTGCTGGAGGTGGCTATGGTGCTGGTGTCTGGACTGCTGAGATATAGGGGGAAATTTACTAAAGGAAATTTGTAAAAAAAATAGGTGTATTTGTATCCAGTAATACACTTATTTTTGACATTTACTATCCCGAAAATATTTCAATTCGTATTCGCATTGATAGCACATCAATACGAATACGAATTGCCTTATTTTCGGGATAGTAAATGTCAAAAATGAGTGTATTTCTGGATACAAATACACCTATTTTTTTTACAAATTTCCTTTAGTAAATTTCCCCCATAATGTGCTGGACATGGTAAGGGGCTGCTGGGAGAGTGTCCCAATCACAGCTGTTAGTCAAGGTAAGTGTGGTCCCTGCCCCATGCTTCATTAACCAGAGACACAACTAACTTGTTTTAATTCACTATTGCTTTATCTATTTTATGTATACTTTCATAATACAACATTATTATTTTTACATATTATCTTACTGTTTTTGTTATTTTGTGTTTTTATTATGGTATAAATCTGTTATTTTGAATCACATAAAATTATATAAGGATTTTTACATTTATCTGTTGGCTGAAGGGGTATGGGTCACTAGGTCAACCAAATTAAGTTTCACATACATTGGGTTGACCACAGAAGCTCATCAGGCCTTAGGTCGACACAGACAAAAGGTAAACATGTCTAAGGTCGATAGAGTCATAAAGTCGACACATGCATTAGGTCGACATTGGGAAAGTAGCCAAAAGGTTGACATGAGGTTTTCATGTTTTTTTGTCCCTAATGTTGACACATTTGACATGGACACCGTATTGCTGCATCACGTCCCGTCGCATGGCTTGCTGCGTTCGGCATGCTTCGGGCATGGTGCCTCAATACACTTGGCACACTATTCTATTCTCCCTCTTTGCTCTAGTGGATGGTTGGGCATGAAATACAGCCACTGAAAGACTGTAGAAGCCAGCTTGTCTGGCTGAAAACAGCATAAACTCACCTGGCTATTGGCAGGAATCCTTAGCTCACACACTGGATCTGGGCTCGGGGGTTCGGCTTGTCTTTATTGACGGGTGGCTGATTTGAATGGTGATCCCGGATAGGCTGTTTTGAAGTTAGAGGTGGGGATTGATGGGGTGATGATCCTGCTTCCAGAAGATTCTGCCTCTTGCTTCAGGAATCGTTGGACTGTTGAGTACAGAGATTCATTTGATTAGCTAGACACTGACTTTATTGCTGTATTTTCCTTTTTTCACCCATCTATCATTCTCTAGATAATAAAACTCTTATTTCTGTCACCTTTTCTTTTCTTTCTATCTGTTTCTATCCCCCTCTATTCTTCTAATGTCTGCCAGGCCTAGGCGTTCTGTGGGGGCTCCCACTAGATATGCCAGCCTTGATGAGTCTGATGTTAGGGCCAGGGCCAGGCCTCCAGTATGCGGCAATGTAAGGGGCTTATCCCCTTCGCCGCGTAGGAGAAACAGGGGCGCCAGGGATCTTCCCCCCTCCCAGGTTTTGCCCAAAGCTCCTGTTGCCGCGTGCATCCAGCTCCAATGGCGGCGGGCGGTGGGGGAGATCGCGCGGTGGTCAGTCAGTAGCACCGTCGCTGGTCTCTCCTCCCCCCGCCCGGGTAAACAGTAGGCGCCGGGTGTCGCGGCCGGCTGCGGACACCGCGGCGCACCTCACAGCTGATGTGGTGGGTGAGGGGGATGCCGGGATACAGCCCGGCCCGGCTCCCTCTCCACCGTCGCTGGTCTCTCCTCCCCCCGCCCGGGTAAACAGTAGGCGCCGGGTGTCGCGGCCGACTGCGGACACCGCGGTGCACCTCACAGCTGACGTGGTGGGTGAGGGGGATGCCGGGATACAGCCCGGCCCGGCTCCCTCTCCCTCTGTACAAGAAAATGGCGGGCACGCTAGGGGACGGGGTAGACGCCCCGTTGCCCCTAGTAGCACCAGAACGCCACACAAAAAACAGGGCATGGGGAAGGGTGCAGTGCCGGATGGCACTGGGAGTAATACTGCGGTGGCTGCTGTTAGAAGTGGCCGCCGCAGGTCTAATAGGGAAGAACTTGAAAATGACATGAATAATGAGCCTGCAACGCCATCTAGTGGCACGGCTCGAAATAACAAGGATAGGCATCAATTTATTCAGCAGTTTAGGAATAAATTGACTGACAGGGAATTTCAGATGCTTGAGTCGGTTATGGGGGAGTGGCAGTCCAACAGTGACTCATCGGATGATTCAAGGTCACCTGATAGGATGTCAGGGACGACTGTTTGCAGTAACTGCAGTGGTTCACAAAATTGGCAGGAACTATCAAGCCACCAGAGGGGGTCGTCGGATGGCGGGCATGAGAGGGAGCAACAGGGACATGCGCAGGATAGGACTTTGGTAGGTAACGCAAGATCAAGGCGTAGGGAACACCGGAGGTTAGCAGACGAAACAGGCAGGCAAAGTGTTGTAGGTATACAAGGTAACGAGATAATGCCTAGCTGCTCCTATGCGGATGCAGTGAGGGGGTCTAATCGGGCCGGAGATACGGTAACTTTAAATTCATCGGCTCTGACGTCCATTTGCGCGGCAGTGGTATCCGCAGTGGCTCCTTTGCTGACCACCGGTCCAGGTGGACAAGGGAGTGCTGCTCCTACGGCTACAGTGGCTTCGGTGTCTGACATCATAGCCCGAGCCATAGCGCCTACCATTACCGCGGCGAGAGGCGAAAGAGCAATTACCACAAGGGAAAATCCATCGCCTGTTAATGTGCCTGTTATCGGAGTCGTTAATGATACTATATTGGCAGGTCGGGGATTATCGCAGCAAATTATGGACAGACCGTCGTCGAGCCGTGGCAACGTTGAAGGAGCGGGAGGAAGAACTGGAGCATCTGAAGCGGGTGAGTCCTCCAATGATCCAGACTGGACTAGTGAGGGTAATGCTGTTTCGGATAGCGATGGGTCGGGGGGCTCATCTTCAGCAGAGAAGTCTAAGCGTAAAAAGTCTGCCAAGTCTCGTAAGAGGCGACGCAGACATGAAACTTCTGATTCTTCATTGGCGTCGACGTCTTCCGAAGGTAATTCATCTTCGGACGGCGGCGTGTGCAGGCGCAAGCGGAAAAGACGCAGAGAATACAGGTCCCATAGCTCGGGCTCGTCTATTGTATCGGTGGAATCCGACACCGTACAGTGTGCAAACACCGCTGTTAAGCGTGGTTTGCGCCCTAGGGCTAGGGACAGGATCAGGAAAGGGTGTTATGTAGACATCTTTGCTTTAACAAGCAAAGATAGGCGGGCCCTCCTGGCAGCTAGGAAGAAAGGACCCTCAAATGAGGAGGCCTTTCGTACCTATAATAACTGGGTAAGAGGCATGCTTATTTTTGCAGCCTGTTACCTGGAAAGCCATCCGGATGAATACGTGAACCTGGTGAGATACCAGTTCCTTATTCATAAACTGTACACCTCATATGTTGGTTCAGGCTGGTGGACCTACGACGAGGAGTTTAGGAGGAAGCAGGAAGGGCGAGAGGTGTTTGATTTCGGTAAAAAGGACGTAGAGTTATATGTCGAGGTTACCGAATCAGCAACGCCTCTCAAGGCTGCTGAGGGTAAGGGATGGTTTCGACAGTACGGGAATAGGCCTTACAACAACAATAATAGGGGAGGTAATAGTAAGCCTGGCCATGGAAAATGCTACGCATTTAACAATGGCCAGTGCAATCTGGGAAACCGGTGTCGTTTTCGGCACCTTTGTCTCAGATGCGGAGGTTCACATGCAATCAAGGATTGCACAAAACCGCCAACTGGAGGGGAAAGTGGGGCTCAGTCCACGGCAAAGCAAAGCCGCGGTCCAGCGGCACCTGTCGTTGGATAGAGCCCTAACTCCAATATCATTGGTCAGGATGTTACCATGGCTGGAACGTTATCCGGATAGAGATGGAGCGAAATTTTTACAGTCCGGATTTTCAGAAGGTTTTAAATTACCTGTTTCCGCCCCAATTAATACGGGAGCTAGGGGAAATTTACGTTCAGCCATGGAATATCCTGACATAATATTGCAAAAAGTTGAGGCAGAGGTTAAACTTGGCCACATGGCAGGACCGTTTTTAACACCACCAGTAGAGGGACTAATTTTGTCCCCTATTGGGGTGGTACCTAAGAAGGTTAAAGGGAAGTTTAGGCTGATTCAGCATCTTTCATGTCCTAGAGGGTCGTCCGTCAATGATGCCATTGATGACGATTTATGCTCTGTCAATTATCTTTTATTTGAGAACGCAATAGGAATAATTCAAAGGCTTGGTCCTAGTGCCCTCATGTGCAAGTTAGATGTTGAATCGGCTTTTAGACTGTTGCCTTTGAATACAGAAGCGTTTAAATATATGGGATTTAAATTGAATGGGGGTTTTTACATAGATTAATGTTTGCCCATGGGTTGCTCTATTTCATGTGCCTATTTTTAGCGTTTTAGTACATTTTTGCAATGGTGCTTACAAGAGGTAACGGGAGCTGACAGTGTTACTCATTATTTGGATGACTTCCTTCTGGTAGGTCCTCCAGATTCTGATGTTTGCTTTAAGTTACTCGAAGCAGCTCTTGATTTGTTTAAGGATTTCGGTGTTCCTGTGGCAGGGGAAAAAAACGAGGGCCCTACTACGCGCCTGGTGTACCTCGGAATAGAAATCGATTCTGAGCTTGGCCTGTGTAAACTTCCTCTGGATAAGGTAAGCCGCCTGCATGACGAAATACTTTATGCCATGGTGGCGGCTAAGTTAACGCTTAGACAGGCGCAATCCCTATTGGGCCTGTTTAATTTTGCATGTAGAGTTATACCCATGGGCAAAATATTTTGTAGGAAACTTCAGCGAGCAACTGTGGGCATTCGCAAACCGCACCATTTTCTCCGTCTATCTTCAGAAATGAAGAGGGATTTGAAAGTGTGGGAAATTTTTTTGGATAATTTTAACGGTATTTGCATCTGGCAAGCTCCAACCGGTGCGAATGCTGAGTTAGAATTATATACGGATGCAGCGGGATCTACCGGATTCGGCGCATTCTATGCAGGACGTTGGTGCGCGGATGCCTGGCCTGAGTCTTGGGCACGAGACGGGTTAATTAAAAACATGCTATTATTGGAAATATTTCCAATAATTGTCGCCCTAGAGCTTTGGGCCACAGAATTGAGTAACAGGGAGGTTGTCTTTTGGTGAGATAACTTAGGGGTCGTGCAAGCTATTAGCCGCCTAAAGTCAACTTCCCTGCCAGTTTTGCGCATCTTAGCTCGGATAGTGATGCTGTGCTTGGCGAACAACATTACGTTGCGAGCCAAGCACGTCCCAGGCGTGCTTAACGAAGTAGCGGATGCACTGTCTCGTTTTGAATGGGTACGATTTAGGCAACTTGTGCCTTTAGCCCAGAAATATGGTGAGCAGTGTCCATCTTTTTTATGCAGGTGCCTCTGGAGGGGTAGAGGAGCTGTCCCTGCGATCGTTAGCGCCGGCGACTTTCAGAGCGTATCTGGCCTCATGGGAGCGCTGGAGCGAGTTTATTCTTGAACGGGGTGGCACAGGTAAGAGCTCTAAGTGTCTTATTATTGCCTTTGTATGGAGCCTGTACTTGGAGGGTAAGTCCCGAAGTTTCGTGGGACGCTCTCTGGCAGGCATCTCATTCTTTTTGCGTCTTGTGGGAGGAGAGACATTACCAAGTCTTTCATCCTTTCCAGGATGCTAAAGGGGTGGGCCAGAACCAGGCCGGTTTTGCCCGACAGGCGCCGGCCGATTGATGCCGGTCTGTTGCGTCGAATCTCAAAGTCTTTAAGAGTAATTTGCTCAACCGATTACGAGGTTCGACTTTTTAGACTGGCCTTTGTCATGGCTTTCCATGGGGCGTTCAGAGTAGGCGAACTGGTGTCTACAACCAGGACATCTGCCTCGCCTATGCTGTTCAGCCATGTCGACGTGCACCACGACGGTTTATGGTGCAAAATACAGCGCTCAAAGACTGATGTAGCAGGCAGGGGTCAGTGGGTCCATTTGGGTCGGAGTGGCGACCGCCAGATCTGTCCGGTGGCGGCGGCTTTGGCTTATGTGGAGTTGCGACCTCAATTGCCCGGGGCCTGGCTGATGCACATCGACGGGTCGCCCCTTACTAACTTTCAGTTTAGGTCGGTTTTCAGGCGCTGTATATTGCATCAGGGTCTTTCTCCAGCCGACTTTGGGACACACTCTTTCCGTATCGGCGCCGCTTCGGCCGCTGCTGCGGCGGGTTGGTCCAAGGTCGACATACGAGCACTTGGGAGATGGCCGTCTGGTGCGTTTAGGCGATACATCAGACCGACATAGTCCAGTGAGCCCATTTGAGGAGTAGCCGCTCGCCCAAACGCGCTTTAGTGTTTGGGGGGCCTTGAGGAATTTTTTGTGTTACCACCAGACTTAAATTAGGCTCTAGCCAACTGGTGGACGATTTGTGTTTTTTGCCTCAAGTCAAATCGGGTGACCCCCCCCCCCCCATCACACCCCCTTTTCCACTAAATGATTAGCGGTAAGTTAGAATAGATTATCAATAATTTAAGTGGGTCAAAAACAACTAGTTTTAAATAGATCACCCATATCACAGTCATATTAGTTATTACCAATTTAATATAGAAATCCAAAATCACCTTTAAGGGAATTCCCGGGCGCGTTGTTTTTCCCAATGTCTACTTATATACAATCTTTCTAACGGTATTTATTATTTTGAATTACAGGTCAACGCTTGGACACCAATATGATTTGGATGGTGGGGCATTCATTTATTTATTGGTTGTCCTTGTCCCAGGTAACCACAGATACTGAGCGTTTCCCTGAGACACGATTTATCCGTTGGCTTGGGCGTAGGGGTATGAGGTGGTCTGCGTTGAGGGGTCTTCTTGAGGAATCGGTTAGGTCGTTTGGTCACCCGCTTTTTGTCATCATACACCTGGGGGGCAACGAACTTACGCATAATTCCGGTCTCAATATACGATTTGAGATTAGGAATTTAATGCTGGATTTGATCAGAGAATGGTGATTTTGCCGGTTCTTTTGGTCAGAGATTATTCCTAGAAGAGTTTGGAGGGATGCACTTAATCCGGGCGCTATTGATTTGGTACGGAGGTGGATCAACTCGGTTGTCGGCAGGGCTATAGTAGCTGAGGGCGGATTGGTCATCAGGCACGAGGCCATATCCTTTAGAAACGAGACCCTGTATAGGCCGGATGGGGTGCATCTCTCCATAGTCGGTATGGACTTGTTCTTTCAGAATTTGATAGACGCCTTGAGAAGATTAGAGGGTTAGTTGAGGGAAATTTTGTGAATAGATTGGTGGCGGGTCAGTTCTGGTTGAACTGATGTGGTGGAAAAATCGGTAGTTTAAATTAGAGCCGTATTTACATTTAGCTGGTGGTTGATGTCGAGATGTGGGCATCACCGATCCAGGTGGGCCCACATCTGGACCTTAACAATCATTTACTTTGGATAGGGTAAATTGTTGCGGACATTTGTAGGTTAGGGCAGGTTGCCCAATTTTTTCTGGCTAGGGCAGAGTGGTGAGCTCTGCCTTAGTGATATGCGAGGTCAGGGGCAGAGGCAGAAGGTCAACCCCCTGACCTTAAGGGCAAGTGGCCCCTTTGAAAAGTCTGCATAGAAATTTGTGCAGTTGTCATGGACGCTGGCAGGTGGCCGGTCCTAGGCAAATAAGGGCAGGAGGCCCTTGGATCCGGAGTTTATTATTTTTATTACTTTGTTATTTTACCAGCGATGTGATTTATTGAATGCCGTTCTTTGCCTGCCACCTTAGTTAGAGCAGGGACGTAAATTTCAGTTAGATTCAAATAGGCCGCCCCTGCTCAAAATAAATAAGCCGTCCCCTTTAAGCCCAATTCCGTTGTACGCGTCTTTATTTCTTAGAAAAGTGGTGTGAGTGTGGATGAGTGCCTATGTCTGTGTGGAGTTTAAAACTGTAGAAGCCAGCTTGTCTGGCTGAAAACAGCATAAACTCACCTGGCTATTGGCAGGAATCCTTAGCTCACACACTGGATCTGGGCTCGGGGGTTCGGCTTGTCTTGATTGACGGGTGGCTGATTTGAATGGTGATCCCGGATAGGCTGTTTTGAAGTTAGAGGTGGGGATTGAAGGGGTGATGATCCTGCTTCCAGAAGATTCTGCCTCTCGCTTCAGGAATCGTTGCCCTCCCTCCCGCCCCAATGGTTAGTTCAATTTTACTTTAAGAGTTGTTTGCAAGTTATCTGTTTAGTTGTTGTCGGCTTATTTAGTAAGGCGGAAAGAACGGTAGTTTAAATTAGAGCCGTATTTACATTTAGCTGGTGGTTAATGTCGAGATGTGGGCATCACCGATCCAGGTGGGCCCACATCTGGACCTTAACAATCATTTACTTAGGATAGGGTAAATTGTTGCGGACATTTGTAGGTTAGGGCAGGTGGCCCAATTTTTTCTGGCTAGGGCAGAGTGGTGAGCTCTGCCTTAGTGATATGCGAGGTCAGGGGCAGAGGCAGAAGGTCAACCCCCTGACCTTAAGGGCAAGTGGCCCCTTTGAAAAGTCCGCATAGAAATTTGTGCCGTTGTCATGGACGCTGGCAGGTGGCCGGTCCTAGGCAAATAAGGGCAGGAGGCCCTTGGATCCGGAGTTTATTATTTTTATTACTTTGTTATTTTACCAGCGATGTGATTTATTGCATGCCGTTCTTTGCCCGCCACCTTAGTTAGAGCAGGGACGTAAATTTCAGTTAGATTCAAATAGGCCGCCCCTGCTCAAAATAAATAAGCCGTCCCCTTTAAGCCCAATTCAGTTGTACACGTCTTTATTTCTTAGATAAGTGGTGTGAGTGTGGATGAGTGCATATGTCTGTGTGGAGTTTATTGGATGCACACAGGAAGTGGGTGGACACAGCAACAGCTACTAGACTCAGGGAGTGAACGGACACAGTACAGCAGCCACTGGACACAGCACAACCACTTAAGTGGATGGATACAGCCAGTGGCGGATTGGGCATTGATCATAATTAAGTTTAAATAACTAGGATAAATAATATCTCTCACAGTCCACATCATAGATGCAGATGGGATTTGATACATTTGCCTAAATCTGCATAGTAATCTCCTGCTATAGGATTAAAATCACAACACCAGAGACACAGACAGACAGCACCAGAGCTCCGATGCGTCCCCCCCGAAGGTTTATTTTAATTTAATAATATTTGTGTGTAGATATTTATTAAGAGTATCATTTTGTGTACTTTAATTTATATTAAAGTTATTAAAAGTGTGTATATTTCTCTGTACCTGTGTTTGTGTGCATATGAGTACATCATTTATTTACAGTAATTGCATACAAACACTTGTAGAGTGCAAATCAAACTAATAACCTGCAAATAATTAATGGCTGTTTGCAACGAGCAGTACCCAGGAAATTGCAGCCCCCCTAAAGTCTAAAGGCAGGAGCCGCCACTGATAGTAATAGTTAAAAACCTTTCAAGGATGTACAATATCAAATATTGCATGCATGTACATAGTTTGCGAGAAAGCTCTGTCGATGTGAATACTACCACACCTCTCAGGCATATGCACTGCTGGAAACCCACTGAGCCCCTCCCCCTTGTATTACATTTATCTGCACCCAGGACTAGTGATCGGTAATCCAGTGAGGGCAGCCGGTTATCTGATGCAGTGCTCCTGCATCTGAGTTCTCTTTACTGCATGAAGTGTAACATATGGAACAGCGATAAGCTGACCAGCTGACCTCATCAGATCACCAATATGTTCACATAAGCTAATCAGCCAGTAAGAAGACCACCGCTCAGGCCCCTCTGGTGCATTTAAGATATTCTTCAAAATAGGGGTGGTGGAGGGTATGTGGAATGGATGATAAGAGCTGGCAGCTGGGAGCAGAAGCGGATTGGGGCCAAAAAGTGGCCCTGGAAAATTTCTGTGGCCTCATTTGGGCTGCACCATATAAAAAATGGGTGGAGCCAACATAACAGAAGGCGGGATTACTATATGACCAATTGGATAAATGAAGTGTGGCAAATGATTCTCCAACTTCTCATGTATGCAGAGTTGTCAGAATGTTTTTTGGTTAAGGTAAAATTTTAGTTTGGTGTCCCTAGCTTCTAGTCAACTTAGACAGGTCACTTGGACCTGTATGGAACTCTATATAGCAGCTTGAAGTGAATGGCCCCTTGTGCACATTATGCCACGTAGAACCACTTATACACATTTTGCTAGGTAGAGCTCATTGCACACATTATGCCAGGTAGAGACGCTTATCCACAATATCCCACAAAGTAGATAAACTTATACACATGACATCACACAGGAGAGCTGTTAATACACGTTACGCTACACAGAAGAGCCACATATACATGTTATGTTACAGTAGAGCTGCTTATACACACAACACAATGGTAAAGACCTGAATACATGTTAAGCCACAGTAGAGCCCCATTTCACCACAGTACAGTACTGGTGCAAAAAAAAATATATTTGTGTGTCACATATTTGGAATATGTGACACACAAATATACCTTTTTTTGCACCAGTTCTTAAGTGCCACTGCTTTGGCCAGGGTCTGGGATATAGCTAGAAACACAGAAACATGGAGGGATTTCCTAACATAAAATCAGTTTCAGATTCTTTTTGTACACATAGCATAAATAAACCATATTATATGTTACCCAACTTGTGTTCCCTACCTCCCGTGTCCATCATTTTCTTCCCCATACAAAATTTGTTTTACTCCCCTTTTCTAAATGTCTCATATCACCCCATATTCTCTAATTTCCTCCTTTCCTTTCTTACCCCCTGCACCGCTCATACACTCTGTCCTTCTATGGCCCTTAGTTTTTCACTCCCTTCCATCTATTACACCAGCACCTCACTCCCACCTTCCATATCTCACATTTGCACCTCACTCACTCCATCCATCTCTCACCCTTGCACACCACTCCCTCCTATTTCTCTGACCCCTGCACATTACGCATTCCTTCCATCTCTCATCCTTGCGCCCCACTCCCTCCTATCACTTTTTCTCTCACCCCTGCAACTTACGCCTTCCTTCCATCTCTCACCCTTGCACCCCACTCCCTCCTTCTATCGCTCTCTCTTAAACCTGCACCATACACCTTCCATCTCTCTCCCCCACTCCATCCTTCTATTTCTGTCTCACGCCTGCAACTTTCACCCTTCCTTCTGTATCTTACCCTCACACTCAGGGGCATCAGAACATTTTAGGTTGGGGGGCAAGATATAATCTCAGTTTGATGCCACTAAATTGCTTTATGTTGCCCCCTGTGTTATACCTCATATCAATTCAAAAAGATCAAATTTTTACCTAGTACAGCCGCACCCTTTGCACCCATCGTAGTTACACCACTGGGTACAGCTGCAAGAAACCATAACTGCACTTATCTGAGGATCTTATGCAGGGTTTTAGCAAACAAAACGTAGGAGGAAATCCCTGGCCTAGGTCCACAGACAGGATACAGATTGGGACCCTCCATCACGCACACAATCCCCTGACATTGATAAATAAATACCCAGAGACACTAAGGGCCTTATTCTAGTTCACTCCTAGAGGCAAATTCCTTCTCAGATGGACAAAACCATGTGCACTGCAGGGGGGAAGATGTAACAGGTGCAGAGAGAGTTAGATTTGGGTGAGTTATTTTGTTTCTGTGCAGGGAAAATACTATCTGCTTTATTTTTACAATGCAAAATAGATCTCACTTTGAAGAAAAACCCCACCCAAATCTAATTCTCTCTGCACATGTTATATCTGCCCCACCTGCAGTGCACATGGTTTTGTCCATCTGAGAAGGAATTTGCCTCTAAGAGTGAACTAGAATAAGGCCCTAAATTACCTAAGGGTGTGGATCATTTAATTGACCAGACTTAGGTTGACAGTCATTGGGTCGACATGCAACTAGGTCACCAGGGTTCTAGATGGACATAATACAATAGCCAATCTGTTATGCTGCAAACGTGTGATATATTTAGACACATGATGCAAATCACAGATAGGACAAAATCAGGCGCGCAATAACCCGCGGTTAGTGACACTCTCAATATTCCACAGGGGAATAAATGAAATTAAAATTTATAACAATATTGCTGCTCCTATGAGTGATTCTGTATCACTCAAGTTGAAAGCACAGGTATTTCTTGATAAGAAAAGGAGCACAATTGTCATAAAAATCAATACATTTATTAATACAGTAATAAAATATAAAAAAACTATAAATTTCTGAATAGAAATAGAATGTGATCACAATGACATCTGTGGGACACTTATGCAAATTCATACATTATTAATTCCAACAGTAGTTACATCCATAAATTGCAATACTATCAATATGCACATATATGGGGATTGGAATTTCCGATTGCGTATGAGAAGGCTCAGATTTAGAAAAGCATGGATATACAAAGTCCCAGTATAATGATAAGCAGCCAGCAGTACCAGGTGGTTGATGTTATTATCAGTACTTCAAAACAAATGGGAGTTGATGTTGATGTCAACACTCCATGTCGACAGAAATTTTATCCAGGTTAATGTCACGGCACTGTGGCCAAATAATTGCTGGAGTAGAATATGTGCTCACCAATTGTTGAAACCCTCTGTCTCTGGAGGGAATTTCCAATCTCCATGGGGTTATAGGGGACCACACTGCTGCAGTTTTTCAGGTTCTTACCCCGCTGTCGAGCTCCAGGACCTGAAATGTCCACACACCTAACGCTGTGTGTGGAGGGGTGTCTGAAGAAATTGCACAGGTGCAAGGACAGCTTTCAATCAGCTTCCAGATGGCAGCACCACTGCCGCTTGTACACACTCAAGCTGGGAGCGGAGAAATAGCCGCACAAATACGGCGTCACCCTGGGTGGCAGGTGAACTGGCTGTAACGTTATCCAACGTATGCGCAAAGTGTCCCACAATCGTCAAATGGATCACCAGGGGTCATGACGCGTTTCTCCGGTATAAACCAGTTTCCTCAGAAGATCTTCTGACAATTGCGCTCCTTTTCTTATCAAGAAATACCTGTGCTCTAGATGGACATGGTTGAAGGTCGACAGGTGTCTAGTTCGACATGGAAAATGTCGACATGGGTTTAGGTTGACATAGCGTTAGGTCGACATGTGTTAGGATAAATACAATTAGCGTGTATAAGTTATTGCGGAGGCTGGTGGTGGGGTCCCCGCAGTGATAAGCAAATAACTAGCGCTATCCGTCGGCCGGGCGGTGGCGCGGGAAGCGCTGCTGGGTTTGAAAACACTTGCCGCACGCTGATTGACTGAGATTCAGCCAACCAGCGTGCGGCAAGTGTTTTCAAAATCAGAAGCGCTTCCTGCGCCGCTGCCCGACCACCGGATAGCGCTAGTTATTTGCTAATCACTGCAGGAACCCCGCCGCCGCCGACTGCTTAAGACACAGCACCGCAGGTACCCCCGTGGCAAGGACACCCCTGCCCGCTCCTGCCAGATGGCGCAGCAGGTACCCCTCAGCCCACCCCCCCCTCGCCTGGGGCACTCCGATGCCTTGCACCGGCTCTGTATGGAGAGGGTCATGTTGGAGGGTATGCACACTGCCTACTGATTCAAATGTGTTATATGTAATATTTTCTGTTCTCTGTGAGAACTGTTACTTTGCTACAGCTGGTGGCAGAGAAGCACACCTGCTAGCCTCATTTTAAAAGCTTGCTATTCTGCAATCCTCTGGCAATAAATGATAATGTGCTGCATAAGGAGGCACTTATAGATAATGCTGTAGTAATGGCAGATATTTAAACTAAATGACCTTTTAATTGTTAAAAACCATTATATGAACTTCACCACTGATGTAAACTTACATTTCAGTATGTAAATGTAATTCATTTTGGGAACATTTTGCATAGGATTCAGTGAAATGAAAAAAAAAAATTAAATACAATTCTTCAATAAGTTTCCTTGATTGTGGCCTAACATGCTCTAGAATGTACAGAACTACAGATGTAGCCCCTGTCATCTTTGGCCGGGGCTCGCCAGAGCCTCCCTTCTGGTGAGCGCCGGCGGACAGGGGCTACACTGAACTGGGACGCGTGGCAGCGTCATCCTGCTTGTCTCCGCTTCAGGTTGGGGGGGTCAGGGCGGTGAGGGGGACTGGTGGTGGAGGCAGCAAAGACCCAGGGGAAGCTCCGTTGCCATGGGGCACGAGAGCGTATCATGTGCATGCCCCTGTGGCGGGAGTCGGCGGCTGGTGGGGCTGGCGAAAGTATCTGTACTGTACATCAATTAGAAGCTATCAAGTCTGATACTAAAGATCAACACTGCTGCAAGCCCTGTAATGTGAACTGTGGGCACTGTAATATGGCATAATATGAAGTGGAGTCACTATAGTAGGGAATAATATGAAATGGGTGCACAGTATATCATAAAGTAAATTTGGGGTACTGTGTTGCATAATGTGTACCAGCATGCTTATACTGTAATATCATGTGAATGGTTCAGAAAATAAACTAGGGCACTATTGTCGGGCATACAGTGAAATGTAGAGAAATGTCTTTCTAGAAGTATCTAGACAGAGAACCCTTCAAAATGTTCTATGGGGCCAGCAAAGTGCTTGCTATGCCCTGATCAGTGCACACATTCATATTACAGCTTGGTTATGTGTCTTTGGTTAAAAGTAGGGATGAGCAGGTCCAGCTCTCAGAGAAATGGACTCATGTGAACTTTTGATCCAAGCTGGGGTCTGAATCTGGCTTAGGTTTTCCCATGAGACTCGGATCCCAAATCGAGGTAAAATGTCATCATCCCGCTATATTCTATATAAGTCCCCGATGATCGCCACCATCTTCACTCCAGCATTGAAATGTGCACTGGACGGACATGTTTGTCTTCAACACTGTGGTTCTGGGAGTGGCATGGGGCAGGTGCCCTGACTGACGTATCAGTCAATATATATATTCTTCATACTGTATGGAACGCTTTGCGCTTTTTTATTTAAAAGCCCACTGTCATCCCTGGTCAAAAGACAAAAAAATCCAGCCTTTATGTGTGAAATTATTTCTACCCAAATCTGGACAACAACTGTCAAGCCATGTGTACCATTTGTAAAGCAATAGTAAGTAGATAAAGGGACCTTAATCATCGAGGAACCTCCTCTCTCTTAAATCACTTGCAGTGCAATCATCAAATCTTTTTGACAAATTTGGAAAGTTTGGTTTAAAACGTAACAACCAGTCCACTGTCATCTTGCTCTGTTCTCTGTTAGAGCCTAGTACCTGCAATCTTCACCACCAACAAATTTTTCAAAAACAATTGCCTGTTAAACAGTTCTTTGTAATTGGGACCAAGTATGACAGAAGTTATCTAGTTGGACAGCGGATTACTGATGGTACAGCTATTTTGATATTAGATGTGCATTCATTATCCACCGTTAATGCAGTGGGTTTTAAAAAGTTAATTGAGGTTCTGTATACCCGCAAAGTCTTTCATTGCCAGAGCTGCATTGTGTCACTCTGTGCGGGATGTACCAAGGGAAAATTGGCTTCTTAACACCGACCATGCATATCTCCTTGAAACTTCTCCTCTCCCTAGAAACAAAGCCAGAGGTCCTTCCAGCTGCAGGGGGAGGAGCCACCAAGGACATCTGCTTCCTGGTCAGAGAGAGGATGGGGATGTGACAGAGACCCCAGCACTTCACATCACAGGTATCGGGGGGGGGGGGACGGGACACCTCCATCACCTCATTGCGATGTTGTTCTCATATGTTAGTACATATGTGATCAACATCGGTGCGATTAGTGTCGAGGGGTGGGAATGTATTTCAATACATCCCGCCCAGAGTATCTGTCTCCAGCATCATTGGATGATTTAGGTTCTGTATACCCGTTCATTTAGGTTCTTTATACCCGCTAACAATTACCATCTAGTTCAGCGGTTCCCAACCTGGGGTACACTGTGGCCCATTCAGGGGTACTTCAATATAAAACTTGTAATGGGGGAAGTATTGCAAAGTCTTTAGTTGCCAGAGCTGCATTATGTCACTCTGTGCGGGATGTACTAAGTGAAAATGGGCTTCTTAATGCCGGCCATGCCACCCGCCACAGACACCAACCCCACTCCCCGGCATACCTCGTCAAACTCCTCCTCTCCCTAGCAACACAGCCGGAGGTCCTTCCAGCTGTAGGGGAGAGGAGGAGGCACCAAGGACATCTGCTTCCCAGCCAGGGAGAGACCGGGGATGTGACAGAGACCCCAGCACACCACATCACAGGTATCAGGGGATCCCCATTGTCAGGCAGTCATCTGGCACCCCGTTTCTGGCGTTCCTCCACAGCAGTATCTGCAGTCCAACAAGACTGATGGCAGTGTGAAGCAGGTAGCAAGATGGGGACAAGAAGTCCACCTGGGTATAGTCCTAGCTGTGTGGGAAGTGTCGGACTTACAACTACGTAAGGATACTAATGGGCAGCAGCTGCTAATTCATTAGCTTTTTCTGTTTCACAACTCAGTAATTGGGTAAGAGATAACACTTAATTGTGGCCAGTATAGCTTTGCTGTTCTAAATTGTTTAGTTATCATGAAATACAGGTAATCTCACCCCTCCAGTGAAGCTAATCGAACAACATTACTTTCTAACAAAATAAACTTTTTTTGCGTGGAGAAATGGGTCGGGTCAACTTATGACATGAAGGCATACTCATAAATTAAAGTCTAATCAAGTGTTATAGGAAAGAAAAAGTTTAGGGACCATTGAACTAGATTGTAGATAGTGAGAAGCAAGGATGTACAGTATACAAAATGATGGGGGTGAGGAATTGGAGGATGATGATGACATCTTGCCTATGTAGAGCCATTTTGTGCAGGGGGAGATCATTAGCAGCAGGATAAAAAATGAATAAGCGATTGAAACAGATACTTTTTGAAAATATTTGCAGCCCCCATTTGAGGTCATATTTGCAGCTCCCATTTTATATCCTTTGATGCACATACATCACCCGCAGTCCTGCAATCATCAACCATTCTTCATGTGAGGAGTATTTAACATCTCACATTGCCTGGACATCTGCATCATTAAGTCACTGGAAGTTCATATGGCAGAATCTGGATAGAGGAAGACCAGCACACTGCAGGTGAGAGGCACAGTGCAGTTCATACCAACAGCAGCATCTGTTTCCAGCCAGGCTCCCTTCCATCTGCAGGATCCCGCCACTGCATGTGGGCTTTGGTTTACGGTGGGTGAGAGGTGCCATATTCTGCACATCAGCGATTCTGGCAGCCTGCCTCGGCCAATGGCGGGTGAGACACACTACCTCAATCCCTTGACAGCGCAGACCCCTGCTGTGGGTTTCGAGTTCTGCACCACAGCGGATATCAGTGGCTTTTTGCAGCATTCCATTTATAACAAACTTCATCACAAAATACAGCAAGTAAATCACCATTCATTAATTATCACCAGGCAAACAGTGGACTGTCTGTGTGTGTGCGCTGCGCACATTAATAACTATCGGTTTGAAATAATTACTTTTAAATAATCACTGCAGGACATTGCGTTGCAAATTGTACTGTTGATCATTTTTATTTAAAAGTATCAATTGAATGTTTATAGGCTTCATGTTATGCATAAGTACTATAAAAAATACATTCTTTTATGTGTGATATAATGCTATTGATATAACCGATTGGTGGCCACCTCAGTAAATACACATAGTTATAACTATTTTTATTATCATTTTTATATATTGTTTATATTACATACATATGTGCATATCGTTCCTGGTGCATGTTATTCAGCATATGGTGTGACCTTTTTAAAATCAGCATGGTGCTTCCATTTCTGTATACTGGCTTCAGCAATGAAACATGATTGACAGGATGAATCATCATAGATCCTGGGAGTTCAAGTCAAAAAGGCAGATGAACCAACTTGTGCCAGAATCTTAAAGAGACCTATATATGTATTTTGGTTCTAGCGTAGGAGTGGGTACACTTACTTTTTACGTTTTGTGTAGAAAGCCAGACATCCTTGCCAATGTTTAAAACTGGTGCAGCTGTACAATGCCTGTGTGTAATACATTTCTAACTGTCCTGATGCATTGTTTCACTAAGTAAGTCAAGATCAATTTTTTCCACTCTAGTCTGGATGTAACAGCAGGAATGGATGAATCAAGTGGAAATCGTGGATTAGTCTTGGATGATACCCCAAATTTGCATAAAAAGGACTCTGTCTTGTGGATGAGTGTTGGTACTTATTGTATGAAGACTCTGTCATTGGTGAAACGTTAATCCAGTCATATTGCAGATGGCAAATGTACATATTGTTTCAATGTCTGGTTGGCACGTTCTGTCTGATCATTAGATTGAGGATGGAAGGCTGTTGATAATTTAATGTTGATGTTTAGAGAACTACAAAATTGCTTCCAGAAACGTTAAGTAAATTGCACTCCTCTGTCAGAAACGACATGATCAGGAACTCGATGTAGACAAGATAATTCATAATTCCAGAATTATTGTCATACCATTGGATGATTCTAAATCCACAATAAAGTCCATGGAGGTTGAAGCCCATGGATGGTAAGTGACGGGCAATGGCTGTTAAAATCCAAGTAGAGCAGTGCGGGGAATTTTAAATCAGGTACAAATACTGTAGGCTTATACAAATCTTTTGACATCTTCCTTGTATTTTGGCCACCAAAATTAATGGGATAATAATTCATCAGTCTTACAAAAACCCTTGTGGCTTGCGATTCTAGAGTCATGAACAAATTGAGTACCTTTAATCGTGCTGCTGGTGGTACATACAAGCGATGTTCATTCTTCCATGTGTTATCTTGATAGGTTATGTGTAAATCTGAAAAAGGGTTTAAAATAATTGGATCTGTTTTGTAATCCTCTTTGATATCAAACAAGATATACTAGTGCCAACTGCACCCAGATTGTTTTTTTTCTGGTTCACACTTGGGTGAGTCTTCCATATATGTTCTGAATAAAGCATCAGTTTTCCCATTCTGGGATCAGGGTCTATAAGAAATAACAAAGTCAAAATGATTTAAGAATAAACTCCATTTGGCTTGCGACAGTCTCTTTCCAGACCGTCTCTTTCTCTTCTCCAAGAGACAGTCTCTTTACAGACCGAACAAACCCCAGATTCTGATGATCAGTAAGCACTGTGATTTGATGTGCAGCACTTTCCAGCAAATGTCTCCATTCAGTAAATGCAGTCACAATGGCCAATAGTTCTTTGGGGATGATTCTGGATCACTCGTAGTGATCCGAATTTGACCCTTGCCCTGATGGTTGGGGTTTGTGCAAACCCCGACTGCTAGGGGCTCATACGAGGGGATGTGTTCTCATTTCATACCCCCTCGCATGTTTGCAAATAAAATCATCATCAGTGGGGGGTGGGTGCTCAGACGGGTGGCGGGCAGCATCTCTGGTGCTCGGTAAAATGCAATCTTCGCAGCTTAACTAGCCAACCAGAACCACCCCCTTTATTCCCTACATTATAATTCCTTTCTGAATTAGTCATTTTATGAGAGAAAAAGGCACATGGATGCAATAGTATTTCTTTGCTATTCACTTTGATAATTTTTCCCCAACTGCAGAATCTGAAGAATCTGCCTAAATGATGAAAGGGAGCTCCGAGTTGGGATATATTATTATGGGATCCATAGTAAACTTTGTTTTAAGTAAGGAAAAAGCTTTTTCAGCCTTTAGAGACCAATGGAAAGATGATCCTTTCTTAGTTAGTTGAGTGATTGTTGCCACAATCTTGGAGAAGCTCTTAATGAATCATATATAGAAGTGACAAATCCTATGAACTTTTGCACTTCTTTAATATTCTGTGGATTTGGCCAATTTAGTGTAGCCTGGACTTTGCTAGGGACCATTCTCAAACCTTGAGGTGAGATGATATAGCCCAAGAACTTAACCAGTGTTTGATGGAATTTGCATATTTCCACGTTGATATACAAACTTAAGTGCAGTTCCAGAGTCCACCATTGCTGAAGTGGAAATGCAGTGTGCACTGATCTGCAATCGAATTGTAATTGAGAAGTGCAATTCATTGTTCCTGTTATTCTTTTCAGTGGAAGCTAAGGTAGAGAGACCAGGAAGATTCACATTCAAATATTGAGGCATATCGGAATTCACAGACTCCTGCTCTGAAGTGTCTGCCATTACTCTGACTACACCAACTTATATCTCTTAGCTTATCTCAAAATATATCCCCACTCGTCCTCTCAGGTCGCTGCATCTCTCCTCCACACTCATTACACGCTCCCACTTACACTTGCAGAATTTTTGTCTGGCAGCACCCACCCTATGGAATGGAATGACATTAAGACTCTCCTCTAGCCACGAAACTTTAAAGCATTCCCTGAAAATTTACCTCTTCAAGCAAGCTCATCATATTCTGGAACCTTCACACAACCTCCAGTCAGGGCCGGATTTGTCACTAGGCCCGTGAGGCACGGGCCTAGGGGCGGCACCTGTCAAGGGCGGCAGCTGGCAGTCATGTCGTCACTCAGTTTGTCAGTCTGACACTGACGTTTACAGAGTGCCCACTCGCTGCCGCTCCTCAGTGCAGGGAGTTGCTCTCTAGCCTCCCTGCATCCGCACAGCTGTGCCTGTGAGCTCAGCGCTGCTGTCGGCTGCCACTGTACCTTTCCCTGATCCTCTCTGGGCAGCAGCGCTGGCAGCCTGAAGTCCCGTCCGTCCCTCCCTCCCTCCTTCCGAGCAGAGCATACAGGCAGTATGCCTGCCCTGCTCACACACTGACAACATCCAGAGCCCATCCGCACCCTACTATTATACACTGCAGTTCACTCAGGTTACGGAGCCCTCCGCCCTCTCATCATGCTGCTGCTACAGGGAGATAACGGAATGTGTCTGAAGCACTTTAACTGTTTGCATCCCTGCTACTAAACAGTAAGTGCTAATAAATTGTCATGCTAAAAGTTTGTGCCTCCAAATGTGTACCAAAGCTAATTATTGTGTTTACTGTGATTGAGATATTGAGATTACTGTGATTGAGATATTGAGATAAAAAAAATTATATATATATATATTTTCACAAATGGTGCACCATGCGCCAAATATAGGTATCAGTAAGTCCAGTATAATGAAACCTCCAAACAGTTCACTTGGGGTGTATAAAAGCACAGGGAAGGACCAATGCGTCCCAGCAGCAACCTTTTCCTGAGACGGAGCCTCTGGGATCCACAGAGGAAGTTTTTCTAGGCAGCAAAAGAGAAGAAAAAGGTGCGCTCCATAGTGCATTAAAAGAGACAATTTTATTAAGGAAATAAAAATTCCCGGCTTTTATATTGCTGTATCCGGGAATTTTTATTTCCTTAATAAAATTGTCTCTTTTAATGCACTATGGAGCGCACCTTTTTCTTCTCTTTTGCTGCCTAGAAAAACTTCCTCTGTGGATCCCAGAGGCTCCGTCTCAGGAAAAGGTTGCTGCTGGGACGCATTGGTCCTTCCCTGTGCTTTTATACACCCCAAGTGAACTGTTTGGAGGTTTCATTATACTGGACTTACTGATACCTATATTTGGCGCATGGTGCACCATTTGTGAAAATTCGTTGTTCGTTTGGATCCTGGTAAAACCATTGCTGCCTATATTTGTATATCTGCCTATATATACATATATCTGTTTGTATTGATTATATATCTCTTTTTGATTCTATAAGTGTCATCATGTTTAGAAATAGTGATGTCAGCTTAAAAAGATCACAGGAATGTCTTAGGATATTTGATGAACAGGCCACAGCGGCCAGTCATGTGAGCACAGCTGACATTAGTAATGGTGATTTGATAGACCTTGAACGGCTCCTGATAAAAGAATCTTAAACCTGGTGGGACATTAAGAGTCTCAATAATTATCTCAGCCGTGGCCGCATTCCAAGAGGTTTAAGGTTGGTTAAAAATCCCTCCATTGGGAAGGATGATGAAAATTTCATCAGAGAGTGGAACCACACTTTGGATGCGTGCTCCATTGAGCTAATGCGGCTTATTATTTCCGAAAAGAAAAAAACATTTTGTGAAATAGAGTCTAATTTAGCAACTTTAATCCCCAACTTGGAAGCCAATTATAGTAAAGAGGCTTTGTCGTCAGCAAAAGCTGAGATCGACAAAAAAGTATCGGCTATCGAGACTTAAATAGTCGACACAAAACAGAAAAAATTTATTAGAGATAAGACTGATTATGAGAATAATCAAGTCAGAACCTGGCAAACAGTCAGAAAAATCGAGAAAAAAGTATACCCCATTAAACAAAATAGGGATTCTCGACCATTGGCTAATAGAAGAGTATCTCTCAGTAATGAAACGTACTCAACACCTAAAAGATATAGGCAACCATATCATAGAGAACACACACCATACAGATGGAAAAAAAAGTACCTATTACAAATAGGGACCCCAAAAAACACTGGAATGAGCCAGTTTTTGATAATGGCCAGTCCAGAAATTGGACACATAAAAACAGATTTGAGGTACTTCAATCTACACAGGATAGTCGGCCTTTTTTAGATCGGGGCCAAGTCGAACACCCCCCACTAACAGCCCCAAACCGCACTCCCATAAGAGTAAAAAGACGACTAGGGGATCTAGAGGAAAGGGACAACATAAGAAGAGAACCAAAACAGCGTCTCATCCAATAAGTTCTAGTTCCACTAGCATACCTGTTAACGATAGTTCAGCCAGTGCATCTGTTAATTGTTTGGATAAACAGTCTCTGGAAAAAATTGGCATTTTTAATCTTTCTACAAAAACCCTTTCCAATATAGAGGTTTCAGTACTACAAAAGGGTTTGTCTTTTGCCCCGGCGCATGGACCGATAAGGCTGATCTACAAATTGATTTGAATTTGTTTACACGCAAACTTACATTAAAAAGGCATTTTTAAAAAAAAAACTATAATTGAGAAACCACCAGACACTGAAAATGGTTCAGGTTTAAAACTTAAGTCGACGTATTATCCTCTTGAGTCAAGGGGCCCTTACATCGACCTCTTTTCAGAATTGGTTAAGAAAGATCTAGCCAAAATAGACCCTAATATTAAAGGCCGCCATAACTTGAGTTTTAAAGAATCGTCAGCTTTAAAGGGACTTAAAACAGAAAGTTCCATTGTTATAAAGAGTGCAGACAAAGGTGGCGGTGTTGTTATCATGGACCATAGCCACTATGTCGATGAAGCATATAAATTGCTATATGATGTTAACTCTTATGTTAAACTGCCCTGTGACCCCACTAAGGAATACCTTGTGGTTTTCGAACAGATTCTCAAAACAGGTTTAAGCGAAAAAGCTATTAACATCGATGAATATCGATATTTGTATAACACCTGCCCGTCCTTGGCTACATTTTACCATTTGCCAAAAGTGCATAAGAGCACTACGGCCCCCCCTGGAAGGCCCATTGTGGCCGGGATTGGGTCTCTAACATCACGTATTTCTGAGTATGTCGACTGTTTTATAAAAAAGTATGTACCTGAAATAGAAACATATATAAGGGACTCTACCCATCTACTCCAGATACTAGATACTATTGTCTAGGAACATGACTATTGTTTTGCCTCCATTGATGTACAAGCATTGTACACGTGTATCCCTCATGATAAGGGTATACGATCTGTACAACAAGCCTTATCAAGAGATCCATCTATCTCCCCTGCAAAGAATAATTTTATATGTGAATGTTTAAAATTCGTTCTTAAGTATAATTATTTTGAATTTCTCGAACAGTGGTTCCTGCAGATATGCGGGACTGCGATGGGGACGATATGCGCTCCAAGTCTAGCTAACATTTACATGGACGAGTGGGAAACCACAATACTTGATAATGAAATGAGACGAAATATCGTCCTGTTTAAACGTTACATAGACGATATTATTATTATTTGGAGAGGTAATGCTGATTAATTTAATGAGTTCGTGAGTGTATTAAATGTTAATTCCTTTAATCTAAAATTCACGTCTAATTTCCACAAAACTAAGATCGAATTCCTGGATGTCATGCTCAGTACTGAGAATTTTCCAGATAACCCTAAGATCGAAACATCCACTTTTTTTAAGCCAGTGGATGCTAATAGTTATTTGGACTACACAAGCTGCCACCTCAATGCCTGGAAGGATAACATCCCCTTCTCTCAATTCCTCCGCTTGCGGAGGAATTGTTCAGACACTACCAGGTTTGAGGAACAATCGGAAGTTTACGTTAACAGGTTTAGGGATCGAGGTTACCCTACCAGTATCATCCATAATTCACTTGAGAGGGCTAGAAGGCTTGAAAGGAATAATTTACTTCAAACAAAGCCAAAAAATAGTTCATCCCTTGTACAAACTAGTAGACCCTCTGATGTATTGTTTGTTACTCAGTATAACACCCATGAGAATGAAATCAAGCATATACTCAGGAAACATTGGAATGTCCTTAAATTGGATCCTATCCTAAAAGATGCTATTTCCAAGTATCCCAAAATTGTATATAAGAGGGCTGATACTCTCAAATCCCTTATATCTAAAAGTCAGCTTGAAAACGTTGTTGAAAAACCAATCAGTAGCACCTTTCTATCTTTAAAAGGATGTTTTCCCTGCAACGGTTGTAAGGTGTGCCCTTATATGAAGAAGGGCCCTGACATCGGTAAAACTAAACGCTGCCTTAAAGTGAGAATCCTCGAACATCTGAGGAACATTAAACACGGGGTACTTAATCATAGTGTCCCCCGACACTTTAAAGAAAAGCACAATTGCGACCCGAGTAGTTTATCATTCAAAGGGATTGAACTTGTGCTGAAGGGGAAGAGAGGGCGAGACCACGATAGACTCCTGATCAAAAGAGAGACTATGTGGATCCTCAAGCTAAATACTCTCGCTCCCGCAGGCCTAAATGAAGGTTATGAAGTGACACCTTTCATTAATTAATTACTACATCTGCTTACTCTATGTGTTCTCTTATCGATTGGTGTGGTCCAACTCACTTTTATCATTTTTTATATCGATTGTTGCCCCTTTGTGAATTTAAAATGTATAGCCCTTTGATCTATTGATTGTATGGAGATTGGGCTATCCACATGAGCCAATTTATTGGGTGATTTTACTATGTGGTTATATATATATATATTTTCTACATATCTCGTAATTTTTTGTACATGTACATGTATATGCATGTTTATTTGTTTTGCAGACTAAGACTGATATTTAATTGATTTCAACATGATATCAGACATGCAAGACTGTATTGTTTGATCTATGAGGTTCCGTTGCTGCTAACTAGATATGCAAGGTCGTACTGTTTGACCTATGAGGTCTTATGCTGCTAATCGCACTTGCTCTTTATATATGTATTATGAGTTTACATTTCCATCTATAGCTGTATTGTACAAACCCTGTAATGCCACGTTACCTGTATATGTATGTATTTTGTATATATTTTTTTTAACTTGTGAGTGTTTTTTATTGTAAATTTACGGCAAAATAGCTCCGTTCACAGCATAGCTCTGGTTGGGAGTTCAACCACTGGTTGCCTCACGGGCGAGCCCCCTCTATTGAGCCTATTAGGGCTTCTATATTACCATGAACTACGGTTCTTTTAATGCCATTACATGTGTAACTATACAGACGCGATCCAGCTCGCGGCTGCGTCATCTTCCCTCTGTCCAATCACGGGCACTGGTTTTTGGTGACTGCACCATAAAACCTGAGTGAGCGGACGTAATAGCCACGCCCTCTGACGAAGTCTTAGTGACGAAACGCGTCAGGGCGTGGCTTACGTCGCTCACCCACCACTCCTCCTGTGACGCTCTACTCCGGTGGCTTCCCCCGTCCTCTGCACGGCAATCCAGCCTGGCGGCGTTCTGAAGGGAGTTCCAGAGGGGCTGATTCTGTGAGCTGTCTTGCCTTGGATCGTATGTACATGTCATGTGGTAGCCAGTCCACAGAGCTTTGATATTCGGTACGAGGCTTTTATATTGCTGTACCCGGGAATTTTTATTTCCTTAATAAAATTGTCTCTTTTAATGCACTATGTAGTGCACCTTTTTATTTTTCTCTTTTGCTGCATATATATATATATATATATATTATATGTAATGTATATGTAGGTGCACATATTAATACATATTCGGCGGGGGGGGCAAAAGTTGTGCCTAGGGGCGGCCTGTCCCCTAAATACGCCCCTGCCTCCAGTAGCATTCATATCTAATTGCATCCCATCAGGACTGTCTTGTAATCTGATGGGACTGCCATGCTATGGAATTCTATCCTTATGTATCCCTCCTATTATCCCTATATATATTGTAAGCTTGTGAGCAGGGCCCTCCTACCTCTATGTCAGTTTGTTTCTACCCAGTTTATTTAATCACTGTTGTTTCCAATTGTAAATCGCAACGGAATATGCTGCACTATATAAGAAACTGTAAATATATAATAAATAAATAAAATAAATATTGTTCAAAAATGCAATCCGCTCGCAGTTTTACTTACAGGAAGCTGCTGTTTAGAGGTGGTAACCTGATGTTTTCTGGGAGTAGTTGTAACAATGCAGACACGCCCAGCCATTTTTGGGTCTGTGATGTTAGCGATGACCACTTCCACTCTATCTCATTGCAGATTAGCCTCGGATCTACTCACATTATTTATTTACTAACAGTTTCTTATATAGCGCAACATATTCTGTTGCACTTCACAAAAGGAGACATCTGCACAGACAGCAAAAACTATTCAATGGTTTGGGAATTGCATATGGATTTGCAAGTAGATCACCATCATTAACAATTATCTCACAATATAGCAAGTTCTGTTTTCTCTTTCTGTCTGGGCAGCGGCTTACTCCTCACACTCCTCTGCGAATTCTCACATTAGCAATCCATGCTGAATTAGCCGTCTGTAAACAATTGTAGTGCTGTAGCGAATTTCTTTGCCAACCAAGGATAGGTGATGCTACATGAATTGAAGATGATCTCCTTGTATAATTAAAGAGTTTTAGGTACTTATGTACTATCTGGGCGCCCGATTTAGAATCGGGCACATCGCATCGCATGCGACCATCGAATGCAATGACCCGATTTTTCCATAGGAATCAATGTTAAAATGGACTGAGTCCATTTTAACATGGAATTCAATGGGAAAAAGGGGTCCTTTTCATACCCCTACTATCCAAGTGGGCATGGAGTTGGATATAAACCTGTGGCGAGCGTAGCGAGCCACCGAGCCCGAAGCGTGGCGAGCGTAGCGCGCCCCGCGAGGGGACACAGAATACCGTCCCCTCGCGGGGCACGCTTCGCTCGCCACGCTTCGGGCTCGGTGGCTCGCTACGCTCGCCACAGGTTTATATCCAACTCCATGCCCACTTGGATAGTAGGGGTATGAAAGGACCCCTTTTTCCCATTGAATTCCGTGTTAAAATGGACTCAGTCCATTTTAACATTGATTCCTATGGAAAAAATCGGGTCATCGCATTGCATCCGATGGTCGCATGCGATGCGATGCGATATCGCATCGCATCGCATCTGATTGTATGCCTTAACTTAAGGCATACAATCAAAAAATCGGGCGCCCAGATACTACATAAGTACCGAGTTTTATTAAATACAATACTTAAAACAAAAGCCATGGTTACATAGCAAAAGTGAAATGTACAATGTTTAACATCACCTTCCCTAAATAAGCATACTTTACCATGTTAGAATGTATTTAGTAAATGTCACCATAGGTATCTCTTTAAAGTTTTTCTAAATAGCATTTAAGTATTTTATGTCCAATCCAAATAGTTGATCACATATCTTTTACCATCTTACATTCTCGTGTTACATGATTTCTGAAGTCTAAATTATCTCTTTGCTCTTTTCAACAAAAAGTCTGCTAACACCATTTCAGACCACATGCAGATGTCTGGAGTGTGGCAAATTTTAGTAAGGGATCTTTGACACACTTCATGAGAGAACATCTTCTATGCTGATAACATGCAGCTAACCTTCTGGGGCTTTCCATTTTCAGTTTGTAAGGGACATTTCACCACCTACAGGAGTGTTTAATCAAGCACTTTCTACACCATGGTGCCGGTGTGCAGTTAAAATCTCAGAATTTACCCAAGAACACTTAACAGTTATCCATGACATTTATTTATTTTATGATTCTTGACTACAATAATATTCTCATCTTTCTCTCATCTTAGCAGAGTTGACCTTTTTCTGGTGAATATTTGAATGAAATACACAGGGCTATGCCTATATGGGAAAAGAGGGAGAGAGACACTATGCGCTGCTCTGTGGATATATAGTTGAGATTAAATAAATGAATAAACTCCTTGCTGAATAAATGTACTCTGGACACACTGTAAATTTAAGATTTTATATAAGAAAACATATATTCAAGCAGTACATAAAATAAAAACACTTAGTACATATGAAAAAAAAATATATCATTAATAGCACATTTTGCACATTTGATCCATATTTTGGTATTTACCATAGGAAATGACTGACTGGGGTAGCTGAGGGTTAGTGGGGGATTTGCCAAGCTGTTTAGTATAGCAATCAATCCCTTTGAAAGTTAGAGACAAGCTGTAATCTTAGTAACAATTATCCAGGAAGGCACCCGGCCAATTAGCATGTAGATGATCCACGCAAGAGAGTCATTCAGGCCAGACGGTGCATAGGTATGACAGCGTTACTTGTGAATAGAAAACAGATAATCTCACCCTCCAGTTGGAAGTGGGTTGGTGGTAGGTTTTGGGGGAGTCCGTTCGTTTTGGGGGCTCAACCCCGTTGAGTGGTGTCCGTGCGCCCAGCAGCCATTTTCTGATACTTATTGCACTAATCAAGCGCTGGAAGGTGCGGTATACATAGTGGTCCCTCCAGACTACTAGTACCCTGCACAACACCATTTTTGTCCACAGGGTTATGCCTAACCTGATATCATGAATGATCACTGCATGTTCACATGTAGATGGCGGCAGGACCGTCATCACTGTAGATTTTCTCATAGATCAGAGCCCAACATGCGCATTGGAGTTAATACGTCCAAACCGTGTTGGTAACTTCAAAAGTGTATGTGCACCTGTACCCCCACCCACCTGTTTTGCATGTAAATATGAATCTCTGCAAGGTACAGTAGCACCTAACATTACAGGCAGGTTTTGCAGCCTAGAGACAAATGTCCCATAGAGTTATAAACTAGTATTGCAGTAAGTATTTAGCAGGTTTGAACTTGTAGCGAGTAAAGAGTCTGGGACTGCAGGAGTTTATAAGCAGAGTTAATAAGGAGATAATTGGACACTGGGTTTTTATTTGTCAGGAAGAGAGATCCGACAAAAAAAAAAGAAAGAAAAACGCTTTTTGGGCGCACTCTTTTGTAATGATTAAATTAGATAATTAATACATAACTTTTATTTTAGACTTAATTTAAAATAGGGTGGCACAAGGGATTAATTAGAATTAAAGATATTAAATGTAGTGTGATCCTTGTACTGGTTTAGTTCAAGGAAAATTCGCAGATTGGTCACACCTTTAATATGTCATTTAAGCACTGTTTTTATCAGAGGTATAGTTACCAATGATAGTAGGCAGTGAAATGATTGGGTTCTCCTCTCATATGCAGTAATTAATGCTTAATAGCGTTGGATAGTATACCTAAATGGTAGTATGAGGAGAGAAAAAGTTACACAGCCTCAAAATGTAAATCTATTTATTGATAATAAACACTCACTCCGGCAGTCATGGTTGCAGGTATTTTATTTGATATTTGATACGGCGGCCCTTACCCCTAATCACGATGTTGCCACACCGGGGCTTCCCCGGGGGTCTCCCACCTGGGTACTGACCTGGCCCTCCACTGCTTGGCTTCCAAGTTCGGAGAGGGTTTGGGCAGACCAGTGGGGTATGGTGGCAAATCTTAGGGTTCAGTATTCAATCAAATGTAGCCTGTAGGGCTGCAAGAGGGGATCACTTCACCAGGCGCAACAAGTGATTTTTGGCAAAATAACTGTATATATATGGACAATTATCGAATGGGGGATTATGGGGCCCTAAATAATCGGGCTTTTAGCCAAGATGGATGCTAGATTTCTCCTAAGAGTGTTAATCAAGTGGAGAAAGAAAAGGGCACAGAAACCAGTGATCAAGCAAAACTTAAGTAATAATTAGCTGTCTGCTAGTAGCAAAAATTTAGAGTTTCTCTGAAGAAATGTTTCTGGATATACAGTCATATGCAATAATTGCACCAATTGAGGATTTATTCTTAAAAATAAAGTCCCATGCAATAATTGCATCAATTGAGATATTGCCACACACCATGCGATTTAGGAACGATAATTGCACTGTTTGAGGTGAGATTTATACACTATACAGTAACAAATTGAAGAATCAAGTTGCCAAAGGTATTCAGACACTTAGTCGCAATATTATAGGAAAAGCCTGGATATTTTGTTGCATTCGAGTAAAGAACAAGGCATGTAAGCAGAGATTGATCGGTGAGTGAGACGTGCGCCCCGCTGCTACAGGCAGTGGGGGAGCGTCTCTCTAACCTGTTGCCGCTGCCTAAGTTAGCGGCTGGTGTGGAAGGGGTAGGAGTCCCGTACTGGTGTTAGCGCACAGGGAGGTGACCCGCTGACCGCTGGGTGACGGAGCCGGAGATGGAACGCTGATGCCGTCAGACTGGCTGCTTTACTGCGCCGGTGCTCGCTGGTGAGAGTACGGGCGGCAACGTGTGGGAGCCGGAGGCTGCCGCTGGTGTACTTGCTTGGTGGCCGGAGGAGTTGGAGGCTGGAACTGACAGTTGGACACGTGTTTCGCCTAACGGGCTTCTTCCTGCAGTGCCATTTTGAATGAGGGCAAATGCCCTTGCTTTTATTCTCTCTCAAGTTGATGGACAGCCATTTGGACCTATCAGGTATTACTATGGCTATGGAGACAAATTAACGCTGTTTGTATCCCTTCTTTATATTGCTTTGGGTTAAACATCGCTGTTTGTATCCCTTCTTTATATTGCTTTGGGTTAAACATCGTGGTATTGGAAAAATTTTGATAATAAAATTTTTTTATAATAATGAAAATGGTAAAAGATTGAGAAAGGAGATATTTTTTGGGAAACAATAATTTGAAGACAAAAGAAAGATTGTACCTATATATGCGCATATATATAGAGAGATAAGAGACGTGTTCATGCACTTATATACACACGTTACTGTTACCGCGTTAAATAGCGGTAACAGTAACGTGTGTATATAAGTGCATGAACACGTCTCTTATCTCTCTATATATATCTCCTTTCTCAATCTTTTACCATTTTCATTATTATAAAAAAAAATTATTATCAAAATTTTTCCAATACCACGATGTTTAACCCAAAGCAATATAAAGAAGGGATACAAACAGCGATGTTTAACCCAAAGCAATATAAAGAAGGGATACAAACAGCGTTAATTTGTCTCCATAGCCATAGTAATACCTGATAGGTCCAAATGGCTGTCCATCAACTTGAGAGAGAATAAAAGCAAGGGCATTTGCCCTCATTCAAAATGGCACTGCAGGAAGAAGCCCGTTAGGCGAAACACGTGTCCAACTGTCAGTTCCAGCCTCCAACTCCTCCGGCCACCAAGCAAGTACACCAGCGGCAGCCTCCGGCTCCCACACGTTGCCGCCCGTACTCTCACCAGCGAGCTCCGGCGCAGTAAAGCAGCCAGTCTGACGGCATCAGCGTTCCATCTCCGGCTCCGTCACCCAGCGGTCAGCAGGTCACCTCCCTGTGCGCTAACACCAGTACGGGACTCCTACCCCTTCCACACCAGCCGCTAACTTAGGCAGCGGCAACAGGTTAGAGAGACGCTCCCCCACTGCCTGTAGCAGCGGGGCGCACGTCTCACTCACCGATCAATCTCTGCTTACATGCCTTGTTCTTTACTCGAATGCAACAAAATATCCAGGCTTTTCCTATAATATTGCGACTAAGTGTCTGAATACCTTTGGCAACTTGATTCTTCAATTTGTTACTGTATAGTGTATAAATCTCACCTCAAACAGTGCAATTATCGTTCCTAAATCGCATGGTGTGTGGCAATATCTCAATTGATGCAATTATTGCATGGGACTTTATTTTTAAGAATAAATCCTCAATTGGTGCAATTATTGCATATGACTGTATATCCAGAAACATTTCTTCAGAGAAACTCTAAATTTCTGCTACTAGCAGACAGCTAATTATTACTTAAGTTTTGCTTGATCACTGGTTTCTGTGCCCTTTTCTTTCTCCACCTAATTAACACTCTTAGGAGAAATCTAGCATCCATCTTGGCTAAAAGCCCGATTATTTAGGGCCCCATAATCCCCCATTCGATAATTGTCCATATATATACAGTTATTTTGCCAAAAATCACTTGTTGCGCCTGGTGAAGTGATCCCCTCTTGCAGCCCTACAGGCTACATTTGATTGAATACTGAACCCTAAGATTTGCCACCATACCCCACTGGTCTGCCCAAACCCTCTCCGAACTTGGAAGCCAAGCAGTGGAGGGCCAGGTCAGTACCCAGGTGGGAGACCCCCGGGGAAGCCCCGGTGTGGCAACATCGTGATTAGGGGTAAGGGCCGCCGTATCAAATATCAAATAAAATACCTGCAACCATGACTGCCGGAGTGAGTGTTTATTATCAATAAATAGATTTACATTTTGAGGCTGTGTAACTTTTTCTCTCCTCATACTACCATTTAGGTATACTATCCAACGCTATTAAGCATTAATTACTGCATATGAGAGGAGAACCCAATCATTTCACTGCCTACTATCATTGTTAACTGTACCTCTGATAAAAACAGTGCTTAAATGACATATTAAAGGTGTGACCAATCTGCGAATTTTCCTTGAACTAAACCAGTACAAGGATCACACTACATTTAATATCTTTAATTCTAATTAATCCCTTGTGCCACCCTATTTTAAATTAAGTCTAAAATAAAAGTTATGTATTAATTATCTAATTTAATCATTACAAAAGAGTGCGCCCAAAAAGCGTTTTTCTTTCTTTTTTTTTGTCGGATCTCTCTTCCTGACAAATAAAAACCTAGTGTCCAATCATTGATATTTAAACGCTGGGCGCACCACCAACCCCCTTAACTACCAGAATTCATCAATAAGTGTAGTTTCTCAAGTTGGTTCTTTAAGTATATACAGATTTTCAGTCTGTGCGGATCTCCAACCCCAACTTTGTTCTTAATAAGGAGATAATAAGGGGATGACATTGCAAAGAGTAATTAGTAAACTCTGATTGCATAACCAGCAAGCTGGAAATTGCAGACCGGAGCTTCAGAAAGTCACAGCAGCAGATGTAGCCAACTAGCTTATCCACAAGGCCTATATGTTGTACTAGCAACGACTGCCAGTTATATAGGGCACCTGTGCAGATGATTGGATGATTTGTCTATTTGACTGTATTCTGCCCAAAATCCGTATGATGTCATCAGAACATGGCACTCATGGAAAAAAAAACACAGAAACCACTGAAGAGGATACATAGCATACAGGGACTGATTCTGGTTGACTCGATAAGCTGCAAAGATCACAGATTATGAGTCCCAGAGTGCCCGCCCCATCGCCCTGCTGAAAACCTGCCCCGTCTACTGCCATATCCGCTCACAGCCATGCGAGGGGATGTGTTATGAAAACAAATCCTCTCGCATGTGCCCACAGCGTGAGAAATCATTTGATGGTCGGCGACCATCAAATGATTTCTCCTGGGCTCGCAAATATAAGTAAGTGGAGACTTATATTTGTGGGTGCTGGGAAGACAGAGCGGGAAGCTGATTTCATGTGATGTCAGCCCGCCGCCCCGATACACTTCGTCCCGCCTACCTTTGCATGGGCATCGGGACATGGGACGATTTCGGTTCTTTGCAAATGAACCAAAATCGGCCCCACAGGGTAGATCTGTATGTACCTCAGACATAGCATAAGGCACCACTCTACCTGGTAATGGAGACCCAGGATCAGTTGCCTACGATATATCTTCTTATTTCACCCATGTAGGGAGACTAGACCTACGATTATTATCCAATGAAATAATAGAGCATACATAGGCTCAATAGCTGAAATTTTCTGCTGCTGCTCAGCTACATTCAGCAATAAGCAAACACTTACCTGGACGTATTACTCAGCATCCAGCAACCAAACTGATATGCTATAAAAAATCTACAGTACAGCTCCCACAACACCAAGGGTGATTGTGCGTACCAGATGTGACCACAGGAGAGTTGTGTCAAAAAATACCAAAATAATAGTTTCACATCCAATTGTATTTTGTCAAATGTATTTGTATTTATAATGAATTTGTAAAATGCTAAGTAAAAAAAACCTCTTAATTCTTATTTCTAAAAGTTATAGTTAAAGAATATACAGTATATGTTACACGTTGCACTCATATTCAAAACATGCAATGTATTACACATATGTATACTATAACATGCCTTTGTTCTACATTATCTAACATGCAATGATGAAATGTTGCTACGTAACTTATGACATGGGATATTACAGTGCAATATTTTTTGTTCTTTACACTTACTATTCTAAAAGGGAAAAAAGCTTTTGGACAAAAGACTAGTCAATTAGTTCTAAATAAAGCTGAAGCTGAATGTCACCAAAAAACTTTAGGTTGTCAATGTGCCTACTATTATATGTCAAGTTGTTGCAATTTGGACTGCACCAACTCTAGATGGCTGTGGACCGATTTTGTATGGAATTATCATATGCAACTATTTATTGGAATATCATTATTTACAACCATGCAATGGAGGATATTATGTATCTGCATCACTACAATAAATGAACATCTCTGCCTATTTCAACCTTGGGAGCACTAAAGCTCCGTACACACAAAGCAATTGGTTGCTAAGCGATATGTAAATTGCTGAGTGTCTCGTTTTCAACAATGATGAAAATGAGACACTCTGCCGGTGTGAAGCCAGCGACCACTGCAGGGCTGGTCGTGGAAGCATGCTCCCGGAGACCATCGCCTTGTACGCACAGGTATAAGCGACCATATTCCCAGCGATTAAGGCTGAAATTGGCCCATGTGTACAGGGCTTAACGTTTGGAACTGTGATTCAAAAGAGATAATCAATCTGAATGGGCATTTGGCTGCTAAAGAATCCCAGATTCACTGGTATGATCTAGTAATATACCATATTAACTGAACTTCTTTCCTAAATATAATGGCAGCTGTCAATTTTATTAAAGTCAACTTTGGAGATACATACATTTTAAATAGTTCTGAAATAGCTACAGATTTTAGCCCATTCACAGCTAGTTTAAAATGGGTTAATGGAAAATGGAGTGAACCATATATTCTCGAGTATAAGCCTACTTTTTCAGATCATTTTTATTGCTGAAGAAGCCCCTCTCGGCTTATACTCGAGTGAGGGTCCCGCTTGAGTCAATAAGTTTTCCCAGTTTTTGTTGTAAAATTAGGTGCCTCGGCTTATATTCGGGTCGACTTATACTCGAGTATATACGGTAATCATTTATTATCTTTTAGTAATATATGTATGTCAATGTGCAAATAAGGACTAAATATAAATTTGTTACATTTAATATATGAATGTGTCCTCATTAACACTGTTAATGGTACTTGTTTCCTATCTGGGCGCCCACTAAGTTAATTGCGCACCATGCTATTCTCCGTAGAGAAATCGGATCGCATCGCATCGTACACATACACGATATTGAACGATGCGATGCGATGCGATCCGATTTCCCATAGGAAACAATGTTAAATGGCTCAATTTAGCCAAATTATCATAGGAACAATAGTAAATGGGCCAAAAACACCCCTGAACATTGAAATGTCCCCCCAAAAGTAGTTGACGCCACCCCGCCATCAACGTGAACCCGAAGCGTGGCGAGCGCAGCGAGCCCGCGAGGGGCGGCGGTACGCGTCCTCCGACCTTTTCATGCCCTACTATCCACGTCGGCGTGGAGTGAGAATAGAATAGTGTGGCGAGCGCAGCGAGCCACCGAGCCCGAAGCGTGGCGAGCGCAGCGAGCCCCGCGAGGGGACGCGGATACCTTCACAGGTAAACGCGTCCCTTCGCGGGCTTCCCAGGTGTCCGCGTCGCCCGCGAGGGGACGCGTATAACTGTGAAGGTATCCGCGTCCCCTCGCGGGGCTCGCTGCGCTCGCCACGCTTCGGGCTCGGTGGCTCGCTGCGCTCGCCACACTATTCTATTCTCACTCCACGCCGACGTGGATAGTAGGGCATGAAAAGGTCGGAGGACGCGTACCGCCGCCCCTCGCCACGCTTCGGGTTCACGTTGATGGCGGGGTGGCGTAAACTACTTTTGGGGGGACATTTCAATGTTCAGGGGTGTTTTTGGCCCATTTACTATTGTTCCTATGAGAATTTGGCTAAATTGAGCCATTTCACATTGTTTCCTATGGGAAATCGAATCGGATCGCATCGCATCGTTCAATATCGTGTATGTGTACGATGCGATGCGATCCGATTTCATTACGGTGCCGTACGTACAAAACCTGGGCGCCCAGATAGGAAACAAGTACCCTGTTAATATGTGTATTTAATTTCTTTATATCGTAGAAGGACTCTCCTGTTTTTAAGATTAGCTCTTTGGAATTCAGTACCACCTGAACATTTTTAAATATTTTAAACTATTTGCAGGGAATAACAAGAGTGCTATGTGTTAGTCTGACATGTCTGACACTGTAGTACAGTGGGGATGATCAGTACAAGTCCAGATGATGACATAGAAATTGAGGATGCTACTGTGGAAGTGCAAAAGTATGAAAGGGATATTTGTGTATCTGACACTAATGAAGATGTTGATGATGAGAATGTTGTTTGTGTCATAGCAAATCAACCAGCAGTGATAGCAGTTCTTGCTCATGACAAAAAGAACACCAAAAAGCCACACTCAATCAATGTCCACTATCACTACGAACTCCACCTCAATTTCCCTATACTGCCCTGAGGCCTTTTCTTTTTAAATCATTCTTTCTGTGTGGTGAAATAATTTACTATCTGCCATCCTGTCTGCCACTGCTGTGCCACAGCAGTTTTGCTATATCTTTAAAGCAACTGTTGGTGAAAAATATTGTGACCTGTGAGGTGGTCAAAATTTAGTGGAAACAACTGGAAAGTAATATTTATGATACTGTATCTACACAAACAGGTCCAGATTTTAAGATTTAAGTTGTGTTTAAAAAAAAAAAATCCTTATCCAAAACCAAAACTAAATCCAAAACACGAGAAAGTGGTTTTGACAAAACAGGAAAACAAAACCAAAACACAAAGGCTAATTTTGACAAAACCAAAACATTGAGATCTGCACACATCTTTAGTGAGAACAGATGTGAGGTCAGCATGGCATTACTGCCTTACAGTGCTGAGGTCATGGGTTCGATATCCACCATGGCCCTAACTGTGCAGAGTTTGTATACTCTCCCCGTGTTTGCGTGGGTTTCCTCCGGGTACTCTGGTTTCCTCCCACAATCCAAAAATATACTGGTAGGTCAATTGGCTTCTAACAAAATTAACCATAAAATGTGTGCGTGTACATGTGGTATGGAATATAGATTGTACGCTACACTGGAGCAGGGACTGATGTAAATGTTGAACTATACTCTGTAAAGCGCTGCGGAATATGAATGCGCTATATTAGAAACTGTTAATAAATTATAATAAATAAATATACAATTTCTGTTCCTGACAGTCGGACTCACGGCCAATTTCAACCCGTTCTGACTGTATTCAATGTGCCGACTGTCGAGTGTTTTAACGGACACATTTTGTCGGAAACGGACACTAAATTTCGGAATCGGCTGCGAATTCAACAGTTAGCATCCATTTAAAAATATTTAATATAAGCAGCGGTCAGCCCTAGTGTATATATGGCGGCTGCAATTAGCAGCAAGAACGAGGAAATTTACTGAAACCAGCTATAAGATCCAATGTGTGCCGTGGTCATACAAAATAACAGCGGAACTTCTGCACCTCCCATGCGTGTCACACTTTTCTGAAGTGTTTTATTTTCCAATATATTAGACTGTCAACATTTTAATCTAACAATTTAATTTTTAGTGTGTCAATATTAAAATTATTCCTAGGAATGGGTAAATAGGTCATGTTGCAGGTCTCTACTAGGAAGGAAGAAATGAAGGAAGGAAGGAAGGAAGGAAGGAAGGAAGAAAGAAATAAAGGAAGGAAGGAAGAAAGAAAGAAAGAAAGAAAGAAAGAAAGAAAGAAAGAAAGAAAGAAAGAGAAAGTAAGAAAGAAAGAAAGAAAGGAAGGAAGGAAGGAAGGAAGGAAGGAAGGAAGGAAGGAAGGAAGGAAGGAAGGAAGGAAGGAAGGAAGGAAGAAAAATAAGGTTTTGATTCTATGTTTTAAAGTATATATATATGGTGGGGAAGGAGTTAATATGTAACATATTTTTATAAATGGTGATGCATTAGTGTTGGGTATTACTGGAACTTTTAAATTATTTCAGACAGTGTGATAAACAATACAGGGAACCAGGGATTAAAGGCAGCTGTAGGCTTCCATGTGGTCTGAAGGGCACAGTAGGACAAAACAGATTGAGATATCATTCATTTACTCTCTCATCTGTTTCTACTAATACACATGGGAAAAACGATCATTCACTGGCAAGGGGAATGACACCCTGCCTTCTATAACCTGCATCCCAAAAAAACCCTTGGCAATGCAGCCCTGGAAAGTAGCTTGCTCAGCACAGTTGGAAATGGCACTCGTCACTGCAAGAAACCAAAATATATGTAACACAGGCTTAGGCTGCAAGCACTGTCCCTTAAATCAATTGTAAGAGACACTGATTGACTGCTGTCCTTGAATCTGAGCACTCTAACTTTTATTTTTCTATTGACTTCTCTCTTTTTTTAACAAAATAGTTTGTCGTGAAATGCAGACACTCTCTCACGAACTGACACTTTTAATACCAAATAGTAAAACAAAGATGCCCTTTTTAATGCACATTCTGCAGATTTATGCATCACCACATACTTGATGATTATTACACAAAATGCATCATGGCTGGAATTTCCAGCAGAGTCCCAACTGTCTTTTGCTTAGTTATTAATCTTGTGGCCATGGAGAAAATTAGCCAAATCCTCCCATTGATCTTATGCGGTAAATTGTAGCCAGGCAGCAGGAGTTCCATCAATAAACAATGAACAAGCACAAATAACTTATCAGTTTACTTTTAATCAATGCAGCTCCTTACAGTGTATTATTCGCACAATAGGCCTAAATCACGGGGCACTGTTGTTTTCAAAACCTTTTAATCTAATTAGAAAACCTTCCTTTTTACTGGTAATAAACACTCCGTAAACTGTCTGTACCTAATTGAGCTATAGTAATTTATATGGACTTCCCACTGTTCCTCCTCTCTTAGACAGGCTGTTTTATGTCTTTAACTAATGAAATCTAAGAAATCACCCTGTAGATCTGATCAGAGTTTGCCAGTGAATAAATCTTCATTACAATACATTACACAATGTTCTGCTGTTGTGTTTATACGCTCCATGTTCATCGGCAGATTTCGGAAATTTATTGCTGAATATTTTTAAACGGAAAGTATTTTATTTTATGATCTTGGCTACTATACACAGAGGTATACACTGCCTTGAATGTTATACGTGGTATACATTGCCTTGCTTTGTAACCTTTACACTTTCCTTTCATTAGTAATTAAAATTATGTCTCAAACTATGTGCTGTCATCTGGCGATACATGTTTTATAAATGGTAAAGCTCTCAGATAGTTTGTATTAAGAACTTGCATACTGATTTACACCATTAAAAAGCATTGCTTCATTGATGTTATGGGACAAATATACATCAGGATTTACTGCCACTTAACAGCATGACAATATATAACAAGGGCAGCTATAAAACCGGTATTCTCTTGTTTAATACCTAGGTACTGTTTAATAGCTTTACCACATGTCAAGGGTAATGTATTCATTACTATGTATTTCTCTATAATAAAAAAAATAATTTATTAACAAACTGAAGGTGAAATGAAGACTTTGTATCTTTGGTGGTGCCTGGATAGACTTGCATTAGCTGGAATATTAGAACTTATTTAGGTACATTAGAAATGAAATGACTGGGTCTTGGAGTGGACTGTGACTCATATTAATAAGTGGAATAATACAATACATCATTATGAAATAGAAAGAACTCTAAATATAGGAATATTAGACCTGACAGATGAGTACCATAACCCTAAAAAAAACCTGACCCGTAGTTTTTGGAACTCAAGGTAATACTCTAGAGCCAAGCAAGTGGTTAAATATTTCCTTCTTTTTTATCTTCTTTCTCAAACGTTCCACCTTCTTGGCAACTCGCTGTAATAACCTTGATGACATGATGTCTTAGAATAAGGACATCCACCAGTGGGCTGGTAGGGGACTCATCTCTAGGTATCTCTCTATAGGGGTCATCAATTCCCCAGTCTATGTCATCCTTACTAAGTCATATGTGAAAAACATTCATAAAAAAATCAATTCACAAATGAATTATAATGATTTAAGACAGAAGTTAACAGGATCCTGAACAGCTACCAGAGGAGCAGCTACCAGAGGTGTGACAAGACTGAAGTTGGAATATACAGAGGTAAACATCATGAACCATTCACTATGGAAATCTGAAATCAAGTCAGCTGCTGGGTACAAGTAGTTTCCCTTTCTATTTGTTTGAAATTAACCTTTTTACTCAGCGTTTTCTAGAGAAGGTTTATGCTTTTGTGTTGAACGAGCATTCTAGACGTTACTCATGACATGGATTAGTTGTAGGTCTTGTATTTTTCCCTTAATTCATACTAAAGGAAATCACGGGACACTTTCAGTTTGCTTTGGTGTAGCAGTGGAAAGTGCTATTCAATTGCAGCCTCATGTGGGTGCAAACAGAAATCAATGATAAGTGCAGGCTGTGGGCTAACCACAGATTTCTATTCACAACTTTCTTATGTGCATACAAAAATCCATGGTAAGTTTGGCTTTCTGCCCCTTACAACAGTTAGTGTGATCACCCATATCTTAAGGCATTTCACCTGTAATCTATAGGATAATGTGCATTAGCTGTAGGCTGGCCACTGAATTTTTTTTTTAAATTGAATATCTCTGGCCATTAAAGTGTAAGGCTATCTGTAAGCACCATAGCTAACTGAATCTGCCTCCAGACTTAGGCTGCATGATGCAAATTCCTGTTATTGAGTTTGTAGAGAGTTATAAACAGGGGCACTTGTCATGCCACAATTATATGCAAAGATCTTACTACCATAGCCGATTCTAGTAATTAATCACTCCTTTATAATGCATTAACTGGCTGTTAATGCTTTTGCCTTACAAGGCCACAGGCATTTCCCACACAAGCATCTGCAATTTGTTTTCTCTTATTATGTATCAAGTGTTCCCAACATGCATTGCATGCAGACAATAGTTAGAGATTGCTCCTATCCAGTCCCTACCAATTCTTTTGACTAAATCGGATATTGCACAGATTAATACTTCTATCAGGCGGTTTATCTGGAAAGGGGAGAGGGCTAGAGTGGCATTGAGTAAATTACAACAACCAAAATGGGGGAATTAACTTTCCTGATATTGTAACATATAACCGTGCAGCAATTTTACAACACCTACGTGACTGGCTTCATCAAACTTCAATATATACAGATACAGGCTTAGAACAGAATTTTCTTGACAACTGTGATTTGGTCTGTTTCCTTCATCTCAACGATCAGGAGATTCCTGACTTTAAAGTAAACCCCTTATTATGGACCACAGGAAGATTATGGCATATTTTACAATACAACAAGGGTCTCAATCCCTATTATTCCCTACACCTCCCCTTCGTAAAAATTCCAAATTCCTGGATGGAATGGCCGCACACCCCTTTACTATGTGGAGATTAGCAGGAATATCTTCATTGAGAGATTAGTATCTATTGATGAGAAGACTGCTTTGACGTATACAAACCTCTCTGATAGATTTGCAATGATAGCTCCCTAACCATTAGCATACCTACAAATGAGATTTTACATTAACCATGTTATAGGTCACTTTTCACCAAATGATTGGCAAAATACATTCGATACATTACTAACATATGTGGTGCCATATAAAAGGGCAATACATGTATCAATCCATTATACTTTTTTGAGAACTGTAATAGACAATGAGAAAGTATCAGGAGGAATGTCTAATTGGTTATCGCATTTCCCCCACCTTACAATGCGGACCATAGAAAAAGCGCTGGAGTTTTCCAGAAAGACACTGTCTGCCAGCATGTACACAGAGCTGTTTCTTACCACGTTTCATTAAACATGTCTCTCCCCGTTGTGATGCTTCCACATGGGAACTATCGATTATTCCTTGTGCCCCCAATGCCATGAGGCAGAGGCTGATCTCTTTCACTGTCTATGGTCATGCCCTCTTGTACAATATTTCTGGCACCTAATCCGACAATATGCAGAATCTACACTTATAAATCATGTCCCATTCACACCAGACTGGGAAGTATTGGGGGTTCTTGACCCAAATCAATGCATGACTCTAAATAGCAAAAAAAAACTGTTTTGGCCTTCAGCGCAGCGGGACATAAAACCATATTGCAAAGCTGGCTTGAGATTATGCCCCCACAGATCCCATTATTTAAACAAAAGTTCCATTTCATCTTTAGAATGGATTGGATGGATACCCTGCTAAATAAGGAAAAGAAGGACAAATGTGTATCCCTATGGGAACCGTATTAAGGCCCTTATTCTAATCGGATCGGTACGGCCCGCGTGCGGCCGTACCGCCGATGTTTTTACTCTGCACATGCGCAGAGGTGAATCTGCGCATGTGCAGCCCCCTTCGCCGCAGACGTATTTCGTCCGCCGCAAAGGGGGCGTATAGGGGCGTGAGAGGCATCATGCCCTCATTTCCCTATGTGTACGCCCCGCGTTTCATGGGCGTTCCCATGCAAACGCGGGGCGTATGCATGGTAATGAGGCCATGACGCAACTCATGGGGGCGGAAAGCTGACGTCGCCGGATGTCAGCTTTCAGCCCCCATACAAGCTACCACACGGACGATTGTCCGTGTGGTCTCAGCTTGCGGGAGCTGCCGCGGCGTGCGGACCTGCCTTCGATGGTCGACGACCATCGAATGCAGGGGGCAGCTCCCACCATGGTGGAGGCGTAGCCTCCACCATTTTTATGCGGATCGCCAGCCGTCCGTGTACGGACGGCCGTGGCGATCCGTAGGGTGGGCGGGGATTGGTTTGTGCGGCCGGAGCCCCGTGTGCGGCTCTGGCCGCACCAACCAGAATAAGGGCCATAGACACTATGCCGCTACCTGTGAGAAAACAGCTACATAGTAGTCTTGGAAATACTACCTGGTACCATACTAGACTAGCTGTTAATGATCTCCCAATCAATTTGCATGACCAGTAGGTGGGTGTGGAGTGGTGCTACCCAGGCTCCGGGGCAGGACTCGTGTGTATAACAATAGGAACTCTGACTCTGAAATACACAGATAGGAAACTCCATTTATATAATCACTTGATGTCATATCTGATTACAGTATGCAAACTATTTATTATCATGATTGCTGTAGTATTATTGGAAAATTGTGCAACCACGCATAGCATTGATGTAACTGTACTTATATAACGATTGACATGTTATGTTTACCTTCATTGTGCAATTGTAAGTTGATGCCTCAATACAATAAAAATAGTTAAAAACAAAAATAGTTTGAGATTGCAACACTTTATACCAGCTCAATTCCCTACTTCCCACATAGTCATCTACTCACAGCTATAAAACTTCTAAAAATGTCTGATGTTTTCTGGAAATTATGATGAATGCAGAGAAAGTAACAGCAAGAGGAACAATGTTGTTTACAAGATCTACTAAACTCAGTTAGTCAACTATCATTGGTATTCCCATCTCCATTCCTCCATTTGAAATCTACAGTGCTTCAATTCTGAGAACAGCTGCCATCGAACATGGAGAACAAACACCCTCATTTTGTTACCAATATCTGGCATGGCAATAAAGATGAAGAATGGGAAAAAACACAAACAGACAGTTACACCCAAACCTCTCCTTTAGAACCACAAAAGGAAGATTCTAAGTTATGATACATTGTGAATGACCACTATATTTCCCAGTAGCTGACTGATTTTTGCAACAACTGGTTCATGTTTTTATTACAGGTTGAGTATCCCGTATCCAAATGTCCGTTATGCGAATTATTACGAAAACCATACATTCCACAAAGTGAAAAAAATAATAATTGTTTTGCTAAAAACTCACTGGGGACATCTGTAACAGCACTGCTGAGGACATGATATGTAACTAACACTGTATATGTACAAGACAATGATTGCTTGGCATTCAAATTCAATATCTGAGATAGTACACAAATTTTGTTTCATGTTTTGAAACCTTGTTTTTTGAACAAATAAAATATATTTGTGTGCATTTCATGTGTTTGATGTGTTTATATAGCATAAATGCAAGATACTTTAAAATACATAATTGAAATATTAAAATATTCCAAAATACAGAATAATCCGTTATCCAAAATTCTTCTGGTCCCGAACATTTTGGATACGGGATACTCAACCTGTATAACGTTTCGTTTGTTAGGCTCCACAAGGTGAATGCAGCACCATAGAGGAGGTCCTTCATTCCAACTGTACTATGCTAATGGTAGTGTATAGAAGTGATATTCTCCAAACTGCATTATTATATGAGGCTCAGATGTATGATGCCTTTACACATCTACTGCTAAGAGTTTTCTCACCCTAATACTGAGGTTATTTTTCACACTTGTGCTCCTAGCATTCCAATATCAATGCTTTTGTATGTGGTACTCCAAATAATGTCTTGATTTACATACATGCGGCCAGATGTATCAAGCTTCAAAAGTGATCAAATGGAGAGTGATAAACAATCAGCTCCTACCTGTTATTTTTCAAACCCAGCCTGTAACATGACAGGTATAAGCTGATTGGCTGGCTGTTTATTACTCTCCATTTTATCACTTTTTGAAGCTTGATACATCTGGGCCATGGTATCACTTAACTCTGAATCAGCCTTTAAAGGAGGGACCAAGATTTTTTTATTTTATTAAAAATCGAGGCAAAATACAGTTTATATCCTCCACCTATATGAAGTGTTATTTCTTGTGTACTGTATAAGTTAATGTCTGTTCATCATCACACATAGCTGGAAAGAGGAAAATCCCCTCTTTTAATGGGTGGGCCGTTATGGGAGAGATAGGTCACAATGAGCCCTTTCCCATCTATGGAAAACATTATTATTCTGTAGCACTGTAATTATTTTCTGGTGATTATAGTTGTCATCAGTGCATAGCCAATAACGGGGCCATATACTATAAGAGTAATTATATGAGCAAAGCCCACATTGGCAGATGTAATTTGGAGTGTAATAGAACATATGGTGCCTTCTCGTCCATATACTGTATGAAAAACATATTCTTTCTGTAATAGAGGGTAATAATGGCCCTTATTCTGATCGGTGCGGCCAGATCATAAATATGCGGCCAGGACCGTGCAGGCGAATCCCCGCCTTCCATACGGATCGCCACCTCCGTCCGTACGCGGATATGTGGCGGTCCGCATGAAAGTGGACGGGGATACGCCTCCTCCATCTTGGGAGCAGCCCCTGCATTCGATGGTCGCCGAACATCGAATGCAGGGCCACACGCTCCACCAGCGCCCGCCACCCTAGACCACACGGACACTTGTCCGTATGAAATCATGTATGGGGGCGGGCAGCTGACATCCGGCGATGTCAGATGCCCGCCCCCTACACATGCGTCACGGCTTCATTACCATGCATGCGCCCTGCGTTTGCATGGGAACGCCCATGAAACGCGGGGCGTATGCATAGGGTAATGAGGATAAGTAGCCCTTCACGCCCCTCTCCGCCCCCTGTGCGGCGTCTAAAGAATACGTACGGCGAAACCGCTTGCACATGCGCAGAGTGACCTCTGCACATGCGCAGTCGAAAACCATCGGCAGTACGACCGCATGCGGAAAAATCCGCACCGATCAGAATAAGGGCCAATGTCTGACGATGACAGGTGATCACCAAACAATACCTACCAGTGAGCCACATCATTTGAAATTGTAGACCCTCACTTGGTTTCAACTGTAATTTTTGGTTTGCTAGTTCACATACCGATGTATTCAGCCTCGTAAAGTGATAAAGTGGTGATAAAGCGGTGATAATGTGGAAAGTGATAATGCACCAGCCAATCACCTTTTTTTTTTTTTAAAGTAGCTAAGAGTTGATTAGCTGGTGCGTTATCGCCTTCCACTTTATCACTGCTTTATCACCACTTGAACACTTTATTATTTTTAGCCATGTTGGGGTAGATATTCCCCCATACTTTGACTGCATTGTTTGTCTGTATTGCAGGGGATTACTACTCATGGTGGACTCCTCTCTTTTAAATGAGTGTACCCATATCTTTTTAGGTTAGATTGCTATACCACTAACTCCCGTACCATGTTTTCCCTTCTGTATCATGTTGGATTGTTACATTTTTTGGCCTTTTACTTTGTCCCATGGTGCATATTTAATAATGCCTTTTTGTTGAAAATCAGCAGCCCTTGTGGTTTTCCTCACTTAATTAAGTTTCGATATTGGAGACTATATTGAATGAATCTTACATTTTGAAAAAAAAAACCAATCGTGATGGGCATTCTCTAGTATAAAGTAATATAATTTTAATGCACAATTAGAAATGAAGATGCTACATGAAAAGGAAAAAAAATATAATGTGTCTGGGCGTAATTCACACCTGATTGCAGGGCAAATTTGATCTCAAAATGGACAAAACCATGTGTACTGCAGGTGGGGGGCAAATGTAACAATTACATAGAGTTTGATTTGGATGGGATGTGTTGAAACTGAAATCTAAATTGCAGTGTAAGAATAAAGCAGCCAGTATTTACCCTGCACAAAAACAAAATACAGTAACTCACCCAAATCTCTCTGCATGTTACTTCTCACATACTTTTCATCGGTTTTACATTTTTAGTTTTTCCTATCCCAACTTATTTGAATTCATTTGAAACACTGTTTTGTTAGCTACAAAACAATTCATTTGTGTTAGTCCATTTATACTATGGCATATGTGGAGGCTTTGCAAGGAACAGATGGCTATGATTACAGATCTGTGCAATACAAGTAGTGGCAGGTTCATCATCTGATAGGGGGTCTTTGGCTTATTTTTCTTTCTTCATAGGTGTCCTTCCTGTGTAGAGGATGTCTCGTATGCACTTGGCACTCCATAAACACATCATTTTTATATTAAGCATGTGTCTTCCCCTTTGGTGTCCTTTCAGTAGAATGAGCTGTTTTGCCTTGCTTATACTTTTTTAATAGTGTGGTATGATAGCATGTCTCTTGAGAGCAGAATGAGGCTAAAGCAGTATAATAAATACACAGCGTGTCTGAAAAATACAAAGTATAATTTAACGCGGTAGTCTGGTGAACAGTTGTTAACTTTCCTCATCACATTATACTACCAGTTTCTTAATAAGTTTTGTATTTAAACTTTTAAGAGCAGGAAGCTAAGTGAATGACAGCACAATATGTGAATACACTGTTTATGCAGTGCCTCGCTTTTGTAAATAGTTAATCATGTGCTTTAGAGCTTCTGTGCTTTGACAGCTTTAGCTGGATATACTCTGGCATTTATTGAAGGATGATTCAGAGACAGTCTCCTTGACTTTCACTACTGTACTTAAATTCTGTATCAAAGGGTGATATGTCATTGTGACATAACAATCAATAAGTCAGTTAGATAATGACATTCTGTAGATCTTTATATAATTAGCATTATAGACACTCTCTCAGAACTGATAGCTGTTATATTCCCAGCTACTTATAAGAAGATAAATACGTACATGTGGTCACTGTTGTCTTTGTTGCACCTAGTCCTACTACAGGCATGTATGACCTCTGATCCCATATTTCATTGAAGGAACATCCTTAATTAGACAAAGACTAATAACCTACACAAGGTCTTGGCCTCTACTCTAATAATAGAACATTGTGTAGCAAATATCACAGTTACAGTACTGTAAAGCAGATGTTACTGTATCTTACAGTATGTATACTGTGGGAATTTTTTTACAACTGTTTTATTTACAGAGACCAGTGGGCTGATTTCCCATTTTCTTTGATACCCATCATATTTTATTGTTGCATTTCAAAACAATAAAAAATATTTTTTTCAGTGCAATTTATCAAAACTTTATTTCTGGTACTATGGTTCGAATAAGAGCCCTTTCCTGGCAAAGCAGAACAGTTATAGCTTGCAGGGGCAAAAGTAGGATTTTTAAAGGGGGGTTTCCAGGTTATATATACATAGCCACCTGACATGCATGCGATTTGGATGATGCAGTGCAGATCTGCACTATATAGTCATTGCTGCCCTGTCTATCTGGGTTCGATTTGTGCTGCCACGGGAGCGCGCATCGGGCTCGCATCATGATGGCAAGGTTAAAAACCTGTGTGATCTGCATGCGATCTATATGCGATCTGCGACACTTTGCGGCCAATGTTTCAGGGATCTAACAGTCCTGCCAACAGATACGGCAAAGCAGTGCAAACCCACTAATGGTGTGTACACACGGGTACAATCAGCATGAGATTTTGACTATATAGTTAAAATTGCATGCAGATCGCATATAGATCGCATGCAGATCACACAGGTTTTTAACCTTGCGATCCTGATGCAAGTCCGATGCGCGCTCCCGTGGCAGCACAAATCGAACCCAGATAGACAGGGCTGCAATGACTATATAGTGCAGATCTGCACTATATCATCTAATTGCATGCATGTCGGGTCGATTGCTGTGCGATTCGATCCCGATGTGTTCTGACTGTGTGTACACACCATTACATTTATAGGACACCTGTGGACAGAGGTCACCATTTACACCTTGAAAAAGAGGCGTCTCACCTCGAAAAGTCGGAGAGTCGATGTGACCAATACACTTTAGTTTTTTTTTCATATAAACCCGTGAGTGTCGCCTCTTCTTTTGATCTGGTTTTCTAGATAGGTGCAGCCAGGTGCCTCCCAGTCCAGCTGCATCTGACTGCCTGCGGCTCCACTCAGTTTATTTACAGTTCCACCCTTTTTAGTACTGACAGCTCTGCTAATAATCATGGTACTGGGTGGGCGTAGCCTAAACCATAAAGTGGGCGAAGCTATGCTCACGACCCGGAATCAGTCAAAAAAGAGCATCCTGTGTGCGCTTCTGGCTTGAGCATTATTGCTTTTCAGCTGATTTTAATCCTGGCTTGCCTAAGGCACATGTCTTGCGGATAAGGGTCTGGAGGCTCTCCAACAGCCAAAAAAATGGCAAAATATGGTATACTATGTGATTCATCTCGCCCTACGGGCGCTCTTCACACCGTCCTAATGGGGCTTCGCCCTTTTAATCTGTGAACGCCTTTATTGTGTGAGATATGGTTACTATTACATAGAGGATTTTCTGTTGTGGGTGTGCGAGCAGGGGTGGCGTGGGTGGGTTTAGGGATGGGTGTGTGGGTAGTATGGGTGGGTGCAGTGTTGTCATGGCTGGGTTCAGGAGTACTGGGGATTGAGGAGCGGGGTGGCGTGGGTGGGTGCATTAGTACACTGAGTGGGGGAGTGGCAGGTGCGGGGTTGCCACACGTGGGAGGGTGTTTGCTGGTGCTGTGGGAGGGTTGGGTGCAGGTGTGCTATGGGTGGTGGAGTTGTAGGTGTGGGGGTGGCGCATGTGGGTAGGGAAGGGGCAGGGGTGCCGAAGTTGGGTGCGGTGGTGGCAGCTGTGTGGGACAGGGTTTGTGCATGTTTATAGGGGAGAGGCCACTGTGGCGTGGTAGGAGTGGTGGAGGGGCATTTGTGGCGTTATTGGAAGTGAATGCAGGGGTGCACACATCGCAATGGGAGGGATTTAAAGCTCAGTGCCAGGGTGGGGGCTGTATGGTACTTGTTTCCTAGCAGGGTGCCCACTAAGCAAATTCTGCATAGGAAAATCGCATCGCATAGCATGGGCCATTTTAATGCCGTGCAATGCGATTTTTTCATGTAATTTATTCACTGCTGTGTTAGCCCCAGGGGATCGCATTGCATCGCACCTCCCGCAAAATCGCATGCCATCGCATGCAATTTTATAGGGTGCGATGCCGTGCCATTAGCTATACACTTGTATGAGATACAATGAGGTTTTTTAGGGAACCCCCTCACTATCCACGCCACCCTGGATCTAGATGCACAGCAATAGATTTTATTGTGCAACATTTGTTTGGGGGTGGTGTGCAGGATTCCAGTTGCAAGGCAACCGTCTCAGCGAGTCACTTCCACCGCCTGTCTTTCTTCTATTCAGTTGCCTAACAACTGGAAGATGCCGGTTGGCTTTTATTAAGCAGCCAGGACACCACGAATAGCACATCAAGCAGCAGGTGGGCAATTAGGGTTAATTGAGGCTGGTCTGCTGGGCGTATTTGGATTGGCCAGAGGCTTCCTTCTAAGGAAGTCAGGCCTGACAGCAGATGCCGGTGATAGCTCCTGTTAGCTATGTCTGCATGCCTTCTTGTGCTGCTGCCATTGGTCATTTGTTACCACATCATTTGCTGGACCACTGTTCCCTTCTCTCTTGCTGGTGACATCACCCACTAACATGAGCATCTGTCCGTGCGTTACCCGTTATCTATGGGTTGTCGCCGTTCCTTTGGTGTAGTGTTATTGCGTGTATTGTGTGGTGTATTATTATTATTATTATTATTGTTTATTGGCGTGGTGTATTATATTGTGTATTGTTGGGTCTTGATTCCCTAATATTGTGTGGTGCACGATCATTGTGTTGCGACGAGGTCGGGTTTATTCCGTTGTTGACGAGGTTGCAGATTATTGTGGTTGCGATGAGGTAGCGGTATATTCTGTTTGTGATGCGGTTGCTGTTTATTCAGTTGGTGACCAGTTCACAGAGTATTTACTTTACGTTCTTGTAGGTAGTCCTTTTAGTTAGATCACCTCTTACCTGCTCCCATGCAACAGATCCTTGTACCACATAAGACCTGGCATCAATGGAGTTGGGGCAGACCTAATTCGGCCCATTAAATATGGCTGTTATAAGAGAAGCCTTAGTGCCGCAGGATCTGGTTGTCCCTAGGAGACGCAACAGAGTGAGTTTCTTTCTTGGATATTGGCCTCAAAAAATAAAAAGAGAATAATAGTGCAACACTGTGACACTCAGGATCCTTCTATTCAACAATAGGTAAAAGAAATAACTCGTACCAATTTTTGTGTCTACCATATGAAAGCAGACATATGCACTTAATTGTGGGACATAATCCATCTCTAATGGATTCTACTTTCCTTCTTCTTAAATATAGATACATGTATATTTGCCTACATAAATGCAGACAAAAAGAGCAGATGTACATGTAAAACAGGCGTCCCTGGAAGATGGTACATATCAACTCTGTTATGCATTATTTTAGTAAAACTATATCTGACAAATTTGCTAATCATATATTGAATCAGTGTAATTCAAACACATATTTAAGGTCTTCTTTTCATAATAATTTCTATGTTTTTTTTTTACTACTGAAGTCATGCAATATTCATACACTTAACTCAAAGATGTTAAACCTTTTGGAATGATTATTAATAGCTAATGTTAATATTATAGAGTAATGTGTTCCTTCTTGGAAGCATAGTTCTGATTTGCATCCTTATCATTGACTAACATGCTGTACCTCAATTTGAAAAAAGACATTTAAAATCTATTTCAAATTCGTGATGGTATTTGTATCCAGAGGTTAATTTATTCCTTTGGCTCAGATATACATAAGTTGTCATCATTCCCACCTGCAGACAGGCTGTTTTGCCCTTTTTGATTCTTATATAAGGTTTAGCATGATAAATTCACAAACAAAATAAGCAAGATTAGGGGAATCATAAAATTTCCTCTAATATTAAAAATAATGTAGACAAAGAAAATGAAGAATTAAAATTAAAGAATGAAAGAGGGTTATAGGGCTAAAAGTAGAAAACATTTTTGATCAACATGATCTTATGTTGGAACTCCCCTTATTCAGTTTGATGGTTTAATCCTAAGAATGCTGACATTTATCATCTCTACCACTTCCATAAATGTCACCCAATTTGTAATTTTGTATACAGTGCACTCGAGAAAAAATAAGCTAGATGTCCTACTGCAGTTTCACCACTGAGTTTACACCTGCATTATAATATATTTTCCAAACATTGACATCAGTATTTTTGTTATTAAAAAAAAAAAATGTTTCTTTTTGATAATATAGGCCAAATCTGCAATGTGATACTTGATTATTGATGTATCAATTACTGCATGCAATGACAAAAATTGCTAGAAAGTTCTCTACCTGCGAATGCCCCCAACAGCATTATTGGGGTGTTTTCACAAAAAATGCCCTAAGTATGTCCTGCGCATGTACCATCCCCACCAACATCTCTGCCACTACTACCACCACCGGACCCTTATGTCATGACTACACCAGCCCTTCCATCCACCGCACCCACCTGCACCACAGATTATACTCACCTAGCTGGGATTCGGTGCTCCGAGCGATGCCAACCTTGTGTTCCTCTTCTGCTGCATGAACCCCAACGCTGTGAAGTGAGCTGCCACTTTGCCAAATTGTGTAGTTGAGTATAACCTTTTTTTTCTTTTTTTCTTTTACAGTGATTTGCACCAGTGTCCATACAAAATTGATCACACTGGCCAGGTCCCTGCACAGCGTTCCTTGTATACGGCCAGAGAAAGCATTTTAGAGTGAGCATTGTGATTATGCTATCTCAGAATGGTGTAATTATCACAGGGCTAACTTAAAAATGCGTAAAGCCCCGTACACACAGGGCGCCACCTCTGTGCTGAGCAAAGTGCCTAATCACAGATCACTCAGCACACATTGCGGCACACGAGCGATGCACCCACAATGTGTGCTGAGCAATCTCTACTGAGCAGTGTTTTGCTAGGCAAAACACTGTGATCTAGCAGTGGTGATGGGGACATGCAGAACCGCACATCACCATTGCTATGGGGCATACACATGGAACAATCTTGCTTAATTTCTAAGCAATCTAGTCAGCTCATTTACAAAGGGGGCTTAAATTGCCCATTGTTTATGCTCCATTTATTAAGTGATATAAGACATAGCACTGAAACAGCCCTGGTGTATTCGCTAAATGATCTTCTGATGGCAAAAGACAGAGGTGACTGTTCAATCTCAATCCTTCTGGATATTTCTGATAGAAAAATTTCTGTTTACTGGATGTCACAGTTCAAATAATTTCTCACTGTCATCTCATCACTCATCACCATCAGTGCCACTGCCATGTAGTTCTATCCTATCCCTCTTGCTTTTTGCAATGTACATGCAGCTACTGGGTGAAATAATTAGGCACCATGGCCTGGTCTACCACTGCTATGCAGATGATACACAATAGTACTTATCCTTTGCACCGGGAACACAATAACATCCCTAAATGTATGTCTAGCTGAGCTCCAGGAGTCTATGAGTGCCCGATGGCTGAGACTGAATACTGATAAAGCAGAGGTTCTTATGATAGGGCCTCAACATCGAAGGACAAGACTGCAGCACAGCCATCCAACTGGGCTGACACTTGGGGGTACAGAATTACAAAACTTTGATCATATGCGGAAGCATTGTGCTGGATGGTGGATTCACACATAAACATGTCATGATATGTTTGGATTCACACATACTGTATCAGCCACAATCAAATCCTCTTTCTTTCATCTGAGGAACATAGCCAGAATCAAACACAATTTCCTCTGAAGATCTACCAAAAGTCATACATGCATTTATATTGTCTCAATTACTGTAGATTACTGCAATGCCCTCTACATTGGTTTCCCAGCAAAATAATTGCACCGATTACAGCACCATCTAGCCCCATTCAAGCCACATAACTCCCATTCTCTACTTCCTCCTGAAGTAGCTTCTGATTCCATACTGTCCCACCCGATTATTGTGATCTGTAGATGACTGACTTTAAGCAGTAACTAGAATGTCCCGTAATCCATCTGGGGAGTCGAGGTTTTAGCCATGTGGCTCCAACTCTATGGAACTCACTTCCCAGAGCAGATTGAGAGGCTCCCCACTCTAGAATTCTCAAGACTTTCCTGTTTACTCAAGCATTTCTGTAATTTCCTTAAGTATCGCTTATGAAAAGCTTTTATGTACTTCATTGTTCCTGTACTGTATTATATTTATTCTATCTGTTAGGCACCTTGGGTCCTATTGGAGAAAGAGTGCTATATTAATAAAATTATTATTCTTATTATTATTATTATGCCTGAAGAATCTAGATATTAATGAAAGAACATACATGAGTTATGAATCTGCCGCACACTTGTCAATAGACTCTTTTATTCAGGCTGCTGGCTTTATCAACTTTAACAGAAGACAAATATGTAAAAGCTTTTTTTTACCATAGAAGGTCAACACTCAATTGCTGAGCTGAGCTTTTACGGTCATTAGAATTTATGGTACTTGTGAGTTATCTGGGCTGCCGATTTTTTTATTGTATGCCTTAAGTTAAGGCATACAATCAGATGCGATGTGATGTGATATCGCATCGCATCGCATGCGACCATCGGATGCGATGACCCGATTTTTCCATAGGAATCAATGTTAAAATGGACTGAGTCCATTTTAACATGGAATTCAATGGGAAAAAGGGGTCCTTTTCATACCCCTACTATCCAAGTGGGCATGGAGTTGGATATAAACCTGTGGCGAGCGTAGCGAGCCACCGAGCCCGAAGCGTGGCGAGCGAAGCGAGCCCCGCGAGGGGACGGTATTCTGTGTCCCCTCGCGGGGCTCGCTACGCTCGCCACGCTTCGGGCTCGGTGGCTCGCTACGCTCGCCACAGGTTTATATCCAACTCCATGCCCACTTGGATAGTAGGGGTATGAAAAGGACCCCTTTTTCCCATTGAATTCCATGTTAAAATGGACTCAGTCCATTTTAACATTGATTCCTATGGAAAAATCGGGTCATCGCATCGCATCGCATCGCATCCGATGGTCGCATGCGATGCGATGTGCCCGATCCGACCCGATTTAGAAATCGGCAGCCCGGATAACTCACAAGTACCGAATTTATAGCTATGTATCCTGTGAGCAGTACATCCATCGGGCATGTAGGTATTCCCTATCTCTGTGTGTTCATAATAAGCAGAGCAATTGAAAAATAATATAATATCATATGGCTGATGGGGTGAAGTGCAAAGTGCAAATCTCTAAGGGTGAGATGTACTAAGCTTTGAAAAGTGATAAAATATAGAGTGATAAACAACCAGCCAATCAGCTCCTACCTGTAATTTTTCAAACCCAGCCTGTGACACTCCAAGTAGGAGCCGATTGGCTGGTGGTTCTTCACTCTACCTTTTATCACTTTCCAAGCTTAGCACATCTAGCCCGGAAGTGCTGAGTGCTTAGGTTTCATCACATTGCATCGCATTGCATGCACAACGGATGCACATGCAATGCAATGCAATGTGATCCGTGCTAGTACAGCACGGAAAGCACGCCCACAAAGCAGCGTGTATGGGCAGCTTAAGGAGCATGGTTTTAACATCTCAATAATCCAACATTGCAAATCTATGATATACAATATACAATCATATGGTATTGTAGATAAAATAGAATAGAGTAATATGTACACAGATATTCTATATAATTTTTTGTTGCAGGGAATGTTTTGCCCAATTTTACAGTATGAATTTGAGTTAAAGATTGAAGAGTCTGTGAACAGGGCCAGACTGGGACCAGAAATTGGCCCTGGCATTTTGAGCACACAGGCCCACCTGCAGGAGGCGGGACCCTTGCACGGCAAAGCCGTGTGCCAAAATGGGTCGTGGCCTCATGGAAAGGAGGCGTGGCATCAGAAAAGGAGGCATTTCCCATTACACATTATAATGCCCATGACACAATCCATTATGCCCATTACACATTATGGCATTTGCACACACCATTACACATTATGGAACACACTGTACTGCCCATTACAGAATATGACACAATCCATTATGCCCATAACACATTATGGAACACACTGTACTGTCCATTACACATTATGGAACACATTGTGCTGCTTATTACAGAATATTACAGAATCCATTAAGCCCATGACACATTATGGAACACACATTCTAATAATAGCCATGAAAGTGAGTGCTTAGTACCAGTGGGAACACTGCGGTGGATTCATGCTGCATCCTTCACCCTACCAGTTATTAGTAGCTGACGGTGGTAATTATTTATGAACTCGGCTGAGCAAATGTCTTATCCTCTGTAAGAGTGGCTTCAAAGGACAACATCTATAATGCTAATTCAAACATTTACTGTATATAACCTGGACTGTTTCTATATATTGGATGTAAACTAAGAATATCACTAGTTAAAATCGGTTTTCTAAAAAACGTCACTGATGAAGTCATGACTATGACAAAACGCGTTGGGTTTCTGTTTTGACCGAATGATGTACACCATAACACTGCTAAAAAGGATGCTGTATTGATGGGTGTGGATCTTATTGTTGACCCCACTTAGGTCGACAGTCATAACACTTCCACACACAGCAGCATCACAGCGGGTCAACCAATAGGGAGTACCCGCAAGCATCCAATCAAATACGGGCGACAGGTACAAGTACTGCACCAAACACTGACTCCAAATATCCTTGAAAAAGGCTTTGAGAAGCCGAAACGCGTAGGAGACAGTACACCAGCTCAGACCCTCTCCTGAACTAACAGGAAGAAGGTCTGTCACGCACACGGCCAGACACGAAGCTCTCCGGTGAAGCTCAGAGTGCTGAGTGACGTCATCAAGAGGCGCACGTCAGGAGACCGAGACATCGCGGCGAAGAGGCTCCGGTGGCCGGGACATTGAAGCTCTCCTAGAAACGATCATACAAGCACCGCACAGCAGGACCAAGAGTCTGTTAGACTTTCACCAAAACGTAAGTGCATCATCATATGACACTGCACTTAACTTAAATGCACAGCACCAGTTTGTGGCAGGAGGAGGAGAGCACATAGGTATTAACCTATGGGATTGTAAAGGGTTCTCAAGATCGCCTGAAGCCAGTAAAGGCTCTCTCCCACTTCTACTGACAAATGACACTCACAGCCATAGGTGTGCGCACATTGAGTGTTAAGGGTGCACAGGCACCCCCTAATGCTGTGCCCCCATCCCCACACTTATTGCTGCTAGTAATACCAGCAATACCTTTTACCAAAGACTTTTGCTTTTTAGACCTGTATTCCATTAAAATAAGCGCCCATCAATCAATTATGTGTGTTTTGCATTGTTAATTGTCATATCACTACATACCTGCGTCATCCAGATATGATTTTGACTTTATTTGCACGTACTGTTACACAGAGTAATTAGAAGATTAAAACTGAAATAGGCCGGATATAATGGTCTGGCTGAGAGTCGTTTTATATTGTAGTGAGTGCACGCCTGATTGGTGGTGTTAGACAGACCCAATGGCGGTGTTAGACATGCCCAAAAGGTGGTGCTAGGCACACCGCTTTGACAGTGCACCCCCTAATAAAATGTGCTGCGCACGCCTATGCTCACAGCAACCACTACTAAGTGGAAACAATATAGACACCCTCCACCAAGGAGAGAAAGAAAGGACATAGGCTGGAGCCTATGGGATTGTAGAGGAGTATCTCTGGAAACTGCCTTAAGCCCACACAGGCTCCTTTCTTAGACACAGGAACCCTACCATTTTCTCTGCACATCACCCAGGAGAACCATAGATCCCCCGTAAAAGGGACCTACGGAATTTAAAGGTACCCACAAAGGGACACTTGAACCCCCGTTGGGGATTGTCCTAGGGTGACACGGCTGAGAAAAAATTCCCACTACAGGGGACCCCATCTAGGTGTATCAGAAACACAGAGTAAACTTACCCCCTAAGCAACAATTTTACCCTCACCACACAGCATATTGCATAGTAAGAATTAAATAAATCTATTTACACAAACACTATTTTTTCCATCTCCTCATTTCTACCTAACCACACCAAACACAAATAGGCAGCGCCAAAGCACAACCAAACAAGCATTTCTGATAAATAAGGGACTGGGAAACCCTTAAAAGCTTGGCAGCGCCTAAAGAACAGATCGACACATAAGTGAGCGCAGTGTATCAACCCACAAATCTCTCGACAGTCATTAGGTCGACACCATTGGGTCGACAGGTGGCAAGGTCGACAGGTGTCTAAGTCGACATGGGTGAATGTCGACATGGGACAAGGTCGACATGGGACAAGGTCGACATGGGTTTAAGTTGACACATCGCTAGGTCGACATGGGTTAGGTCTACAGGTTGGAAGGTCAACATGTTTTTTTACTGTTTCTTGACCCAAATGTCAACACAGTCGACATGGACACAGTTGGAAGTCAACCGTAGCCCATCGCATCGCTCGGCCCACTGTTTTATTTTCCCATGACGCCCTAGTGCATGGGTCTTCAAACTGTGACCCTCCAGATGTTGTGAAACTACAAATCCCAGCATGCCTTGCCACAGTTTTAACACTCCCTTATAGCAAAACTGTGGTAAGGCATGCTGGGATTTGTAGTTTCACAACATCTGGAGGGCCACAGTTTGAAGATCTATGCCCTAGTGTATGGTAGGGCATGAAATACCATCAATCATGTAGGGCATGAAATACCGCATGTCGGCACATGTCGGCTTAAAAAACAGTAAAAAGTGCAGCACTCCAAAGATGCTTCAGTTAGACAGGTAAAACCATATTTATTAAAGCAGCAACATTTCAATGCCACTAGGGCATTGTCATCAGGCTAAGAACAGGAAAAGAAGGCAGACATACCTTAAATAAGCACCCGGTGAACAGAACGCCACACAGAGGCGAGAGCCAGCCCTGCAGCATATATCAGTGACGTTAGCGGCTCACAGTGCGCTGTGCGTCTGGAGTGCACCCATCACCAAGGAAACAAAAAAACAACAACATACAGCAACATCGGAGGCGACCTGCATGTAAAACAAAATTACGGTGAAAACAGCAGAAACATTAAAAAGCAGACATAAACAAAACAAGAAGAGCCAATAGGTATATATGCAGTATTAAGGATATTTAGAGGAGAACGGGGAGACCGGACTGTTCATTAAGACCAGGGGCCTCATTGAGATCTGCGCAGGCGGGTATCTGCGCATGTGCAGGCGTATGGTGCGTGCACCTCGGTTCGCCGGGTGCACACACCCATGGCGGCGGGGGGGGGGGGAGATGGGCGGGGGGCGCCAGGCTGCCCCATTACCATATGGGAACGCCCAGCGTTCCATGGGCGTTTCCATGAGAACGCTGGGCGTTCTAATCTATTTAGCATATACTAGAAGATGATAGATAGAATCGGATCGGTTGCTATGGACAACATGTCATCTTCAATAGAACTCCCATCTTAGTAAATTTACCCTACAACTGTTAATATTTCAACATCAAAAAAGTAACATGGTCCTCACAAGCTTCCAGGTTCAACAAACACACACACAGAGAATATGCTAGTTTAAATGTATGTTAATACAAAAATTTTTTCCAAAGCTTACTTAATAAAATACTTCATAAGAATGATCTAAAGGTTACAATTTACAAATAATTTCAGAAATAAAATAAAAAGGAATAACATTACAGAAATCCAGAACTTACTCAAAGACCATAGGATTCTGTTGTGGGAGGTTTCACAAAGGTACGAGATGTGGAACTTTCCCAACTCGTGGTTGTCCTCCAAAGGATGCATACTAGATTCAGTTAAAATAGTCTGTCATTTCAAGTGTGCTCCTTGTCCCATCAAACCCCCCCCCCCCCCCCCCCCCAGCAAACTAATTAATTGAGACATGTCTATTTTTTCTTTTAACACAGGGTTTCTCTGTCAAACAAGTAGGATCACTCAAATACCTGATTCAAATGTAGACTTTATTTATTTATTTACATTGTCTTATATAGCGCAGCAAATTCCATTATGCTTTACAAAACAGTGATAAAAAAAACTGGGTAGTAACAAACTGACATAGAGGTAGGAGGACCCTGCTTGAAAGCTTACTATCTATAGGGATAATAGGAGGGATACACAAGGATAGAATTCCATAGCATTGCAGTCCCACCAAATTGCAGAACAGTCCTGATGGGATGCAATTAAATATGAATGCTACTGGAGGTTTTGTCGGGTTCCTGGAATATGATTAGCTTGCCTGAAAAGTTGTCACGGAATGCTTGAAAGTTTGGAGGCTCGAGGAGAGTCTTGATTTGCGTGGAAGGCAGTGGCGTAGCTTGGTTTGGGACGCCCCCTGCCGTTAATGGGGGGCGCCCCCCTCCCTGCCAGCCTCCCCCGGTGCCCCAAACCCCCCATCGCCGCAAACTTACCTGTCTGCGCGTCCCGGCTCCCCTCCTGGCTTCAATTAATAATTATATGCAGACGGACCACGATAAAATGTCCACCCCCATACCGCAGACAGTTTCAGAGAACTGTCTGCTTTATGGGGCGGCCATTTTATCGTGGTCCGCCTTCGTAGAATTGATTGAAGCCAGGAGGGACGCGCAGACAGGTAAGCCTGCGGGGGATGGGGGGCGGGGGCATTACTATAGCACCACAGCCCCTCGGTGCCCCCACATGCACAGCGCCCCCCCCCCCCCCCCCGAGTGCGGGGGCTGCGGTGCTATAGTTACGCCACTGGTGGAAGGGCATTCCATAAAGTGGGTTCTACAATTGTGGGTCCTACAATTGTGAATAGGATCTGGTAAGGAGTATGGATGAGAGACACAGATCTTGTGCAGAGCAGAGAGGTCTGGTGGGATACATTTTGAAATCAGCAAAGAGATATATGTTGGTGCAGTCAGGTTAATCCTCTGGGAAGATCTATGGATATTATAAAGAAATATAGTTACCGGACCAAATTTTTTTCCTTAAGAGGCAGCAGTGTGGCAGGCAGCATGGCCACAGCAAGGGCAGCCCCACACCAGGCCCTGGGCGTCCAGCCCCAGCAGGAGGAGGTGGAGGATCCGCTGGCATCCCCATCCTACAGCCAAGACCTTGACCATACCCCACACCAGCTGCAGCAGGGCCACATGTGAGAGGTGGAGGAAGATGGTGGTGAGGAGGAGGAAGACACTGCCATGGAGGAGGAGGGCTACATGGCTGGTGTTGAAAATGAGGAGGAGGTTGAAGCTGGCCGCACCAAAAGTGGCAGAAAGGTCCGCTTTTCATATGAAGAAAATGCAGCACTTGTCCGGGCTATCCTGCCAGTGTTTGAGCGTTTGCTTGGCAAATCTCACCACAAGACCACTGCACAGCGCAAAAGGGCTATGTGGAAGGACATCATCCAGGCGGTGAACGCTGTCAGTCAGCACAAGCGCCTGGTCCGCAATGTGAAAAAGAGATTTAACGACATCAAAAGGCAGTTGAAGAATAAAATGGCCATGGAGTTGGAGGAGGCCACCAAGACTGGAGGAGGAAGCCCCACCACTGTGTGCTACAATGCGTATGAGGTGAAGCTGAAGCGCATCATACCCCCTGAGGTCCTGCCTGGCATGCACGTGGCGGATTCCGATAGGCCGCAAACGCCATCTAGAGCTGGTAAGTGTGACCACATGCAATCCTAAACATACATGCTAATGTATTATAACTATAATGTTCACTTGTATTGTTATGCTAAGTAAAGTGCTGCTGTGGAACTACATAGCCCAGCAAGGTCATGCACAAGAAATTGCCTGCTACTCCTTTAAAATTGCTGATAATGCTGGGCCTTGTAGTTCCACAACTGCTCACATTGATTAACACTGTAACATTCTTTCTAGCAGCCTAACATGTATGTGGACAAAAACCCAGAGGTGTACTGGTGGTTTAGCTGCCATGCCTACATACCAAAGATTATACAATAGTTGTCATGTGTACAATAGTTTAATATTATTAATGTAACACAAAAATCTTTGGGTACAAAAAAAAAATGGTGGCGAAGAAATAAAGCAGTCCAAAGGGTATTGTCCATTATTGTCATCTCAATGCCTGTTTGCAGAAAATGCTTCGCCATTGCAAGGTCCATAATGCCTGCCCATCTTTCCTTCTACAGATTGTCAATCCCGAACTGCTGCGGCATCCAAGACCAGAAGGCCCGTTGCTGCAGAATCTGCGGAAGCAGGTAAATGAACAAAAAACACACCATTACACATACAGTACACACACCCATCTCACCTCAACAATATCTCACACCACATTTATCTCCTGCTGCTACATTGCAACGGAAATGATTGTCATCTGAGCTAGGCATGTGACATATTATTAATGTCAATGTTACATGCTGTATCGGGGTACATGTGTAAGTACATACAGGGCCGTCTTAACATTAGGAAGGGCCCCTGGGCAACCTAGTTCACTGGACCCCCCCCCCCCCAAATTAGTTTGCCCAGGAGCCCACAGTCACCTCCCCAACCCTCACCTCTCTGGCTCCGTGCGGCAGCCAGTCAGCTTCCGGCGTAATGTCCCTTACACATAATTCCCCTCGTAGTGCCCCTTAAACATTGCCCATATTACTGCCCCTTACAGAATTCCCATACTGATTCCATATAAGAGGAGAGACCTCATTGCCACGTCCCTCTATCCCCACCACAAACACCCTGTCCCCCAACATACACCCCATAACCCTCTATCCCCACCACAAACACCCTGTTCCACCCACAGACCCCCTATAAAGCTTTACTCACATATACACCCTAGTCCCCCTGTTTGTGCCACATTCACTCCCTCCCTATTCCTCTACACCACTCCCAATTACACACCCTACTCTTTCACTGTCCCCAACATACCCATACCATCCAACACCAGGGTGGTGAGTCTGGACCTCTTTTAGGTTTGTTATACTGGAGCTCGAGCATGGTCCCCCTTCTGATGGCCACAACTTACCAGCACATTGGGAGCCGGGTGGGCGGGATGATGATTTTAGCTGCGGCGGCTGTGATGGCTGTCACGAGAGGGGAGCAGTGCCGCGGATCGCCCCTGCGCGCGACATCTGACAGTGGGGACCCCCCAGCTGTCCGCTGCCCAGGCGCTCCCAGTCCCCGCTGTAACAGTGCACTAGTGTGTGCTGCTGCGCCTGCTATTTAAGATTCACATATCCCGTTGGACCGCGCTAGCCAATAGGCGCTCGCGGTCCAGCAGCCACCAGTTGATTGGCTGCTGGACCGCAAGCGCCTATTGGCTGGCGGTCCAGAGGGAGATGTGAATTTTAAATAGCATCACGTCTCCCGCACACAGCGAGCCGCGGTGGGAGCTAGCGGGGGAGATGGAGCGGGCGAGCTGGCGGTGCTGGGACGGCTCCGGCGCCAGGATAGCTTCCATCGCCCGGAGCTGGTGCTCCACCGGCACCGCCCTCGCTACGCCTCTGCCGCCACCGCCCTGATCCCCCTGCCCGGATCCCCCAGCGAGGGTGAGCGGATTCCCGGACCCCGGCCACCATCTTTCCCATTGGGCTGGGCCGGGGGCCCCTAGGTCCTAGGGCCCCCCGGGCAACTGCCCATCGCGCCCAATGGAAAAGACGGCACTGAGTACATAACACCCCTAGGTATGTGTGTCCAGCATCTCATGCCCTATGTAAAACAGTATAGAGGACAGTGTGGCCTATATATGCATAAGTACTTACCTCTTCATCTGTATCCACAGGTGCTATACAACTAGGGTCAAACCAAACAGATTCTTCAATGATGGTGCTAGACGAAATGGACATCATTCTTGAACCAGTCGACACCTTTGCGGCAGAGGAAGAAATACAGACCTCGTCACAGAGTGATCTTCCCCCAAGTGGGGTGTCTCCCAACCCACCCCCACCCACCAACACACCCCATACAGCCGCTTCGGCTTCCCAAGTAGCTAACTCCTTGGTCAATTTCAAGGAAAAACAGATAGAATTCATGGCCTCCCAAAGCCTCCAAATAGGTAATATCCAGGGGTACATGCGTGACACCCTCCTTCAGATACGCAAAATGGCACGTAGTGTACGGGTAGGTGTAGGCACTCATGGGCACATTGCTAACAGCATTGACACCCGTTTTGCTGAGCAAACTGCTGCTGTAAGGGAGCAGAATAGGCATATTGGCAGCCTAGCACAAAGTATTGCTGCACTCACCCAATCATGCACAGCGCAGACTAATGCCTTACTAGCTATGCAGGCCCAAATACAGCAGCTGGAAGCCAATGTGGGAGGCGGCGCAGCATCCACCCTCAGCAGTGTATCCAGCACCCCAATAAGTGGCTCCCCCACTTCCCCACCCCGTCGGAGTGTTAGGACCCGTGGTGGGCTTGGTACAGGGTCTAGAAGTGGTGTAGGGGTGCCTGATGCTGGGAGAAGGTAGCTCCTACATATGTTTCTTTATTTTTCCCATTCCCAATCATCTTGTAACATGCCCCCAGAGTTGTTATTTTTCACCTGCAAAAATGCAGATTGCGTCTGATAAAGTAGACAGAAGTAAAATTGTCTAGCCGCATACCATTGTGTTTGTGTCTTTTTATAAAAAACAATTAATGTGTGAATTATAACATATTGTAATGGTATATGACAATGGGATTGCACTAAAGTAGTGTGGGGTATCTCCTTGGCCGGCAAAGGTTGTGCATCTACATATTCCAGCAGGCTCTGACACTCATTGTTTGGACTGTAATGCTTAGAGTGTGTCAGGGCATGCTGGCTAGTGTAGTTCCACAACACCAGTGAGCCATGTTTGACTGCATACATCATTCATACATGTATGAAATGTACTTACAAGCTAGATAGCAGCAAGGGATAGGTCAGCACCACCATCTGCATCCGTTGGGCTCTGTGTATTAGGCTAAATGTGGGTGGAAGCAGATGGTATTGGTCACACATTAGTTAATGAGTACACTGACAGCACAGGTACATTTCGGAGTACAGGGCACATGTGCTTACCAGAAAAGTATCGGCTGATGATGTGTGTGTGCACCAGATTCCCCCTCTGCGTACCCCTCACTACCCGAGGTGTGGTAGGTTGGGCTTCCTGCACGCTGCTGCATGTTCCTCCTCCACATAGGCAGGTTGGGACAGGGCTATGTTATGCAGCATTCAGCAAGCCTGGATAATCATGACTACTTTGGCAGGGTGGTAAAGCAGTGTACCCGACGACCTGTCCAAACACCGGAAGCGACTCTTCAAGACGCCAAATGTGCGCTCCACCACATTGCGGGTTGCAATGTGGGCTTCATTATACCGGTGCTGTGCAGGGCCCTCTGGGGTGCGCAAAGGTGTCATGAGCCAGGAAACACAACCATATCCTGAGCCACCTAAAACACAGATAGGAAGTGATTGCCTTATATGGTAAGGTATGTGTTTCTTTCAAACAGAACACAATGGTAGAAGAGCAATATGCTTGTAAAAGAGGAAACACACACATTGCAGCAGGTACAATTAGGGACAGACAGGGTATTATGTTAAAAGGTACTTACCTAGTAGCCAGCCCTCTGGCATTTGGTGGTTGGTAAATCTGTTTTTTAGAGGGCTGAGTGTCTCAGAATATAGGCGTCATGGCAGTTTCCCGGAAAGCCTGCCACAACACTCAGGATTTTCAAATTAGCATTGGATACAACCTGCACGTTCAGGGAGTGCCGCCCACGCCTATTGACGTAGACGTGTCCCCGCACGTGCGGTGCCCTAATCCCAATGTGTGTGCAGTCTATAGCTCCCAGCACGCGAGGGAATGCTGAGAGTCTATAGAAAGCCAACTTGTTGTTATGACCCCTGCAGTCAGCTCTGGCGCTGACGTTAGGGGTTCTCTGCGCTCCGTCCCGGCTGTGACTGCTGTTACCCCTGCAGCCAGCTCTGGCGCTGACGCAGGGGGTTCTCCGCGGTGTGTCCCGGCTGTGACGACGCAACCAGGACGGCGCCGCGTCAGGGGGCGGCGCCGCGTCTGGAGACGTGGTCGCGTCAACGACACACGCCCCCCGTCTGACGTCACGAACGGCCAGGAGTCTCACGCCCGGCCACTTCCTCAGCGCCCGCCCCGGTTGCCTAGGCGACGGGGGACGCCGGGCGGCCGGGCGGAAGAGGAAGCGCTCAACGCAGCCTCATCTGCCCATGGAGGCTGTGCTATTTAAACCCTGATGCCGGGGCACTCAGACGCCGGTTATAGTTCAGACCCAGCGTCCTGAGTGTTCCCGGTTCCTGGAGCTTTTGTTGGTATTCCTGGGTGTCCCTCTCCAGCGTGATCCATCCCTTCGGCTGGTTCCTTGCCTTGCCCGCAGCCGCTCAGCTCCAGCTAAGTTACTGTCCTGCTTCTTGAGTCATCTTTGTGTATTGTTACAGTCCTGCTTATTGAGTCATCTTTGTGTATTGTTACAGTCCTGCTTATTGAGTCATCTTTGTGTATTGTTACAGTCCTGCTTATTGAGTCATCTTTGTGTATTGTTACATTCAGCTTATTGAGTCATCTTTTGTGTATTGTTACACCCGTGGGTGGTCTCATCCTGACACGGTTGTTACACCAGGCTCCTAGGGCCACTTACGGGAGCGCCGTGGGTACTCTCGCCAGCAGGTGTCAGTTAGAGGTTCCCCTTGTTCATCACTGGCCTTGGCGTGTGAGTTGTCACATACATAAGACCAGGTGGCATCGAGGTGGGAGCCTGACTAACGGGCTCCCACGAACGCGGCTATTAGTGGTGAAGCTTAGCATCCCGCACTCACACGCCAACTCCATCTGGTAGCAACGGAGTCAGGTTGGCGAGGTTGCCCTCCATTCCCGATCATTTCTCCTACCAGCCAGTGCCACGTAGTGCCTCGCCAGGCAGCGTGGCACAGGAGATCCTAACATTATAACCGGCCCGATAATATATATATTTATACTCAGTCGCGGGTCATAGTCTGTCATGGATCCTTCCCAGCAGGCCACGGGACATGCTCTGGTGGGCCAGATCCACACTCTCACACAGGAACTCCAAAAACTCACCCTCCGGGTCAATACGCAGGAGGAACAGGTACACGGAGTCCTGTCGGCGTCTAGACGCCCAGAGCCCAGACTCGATCTCCCTGATCGTTTCTCTGGAGATCGTTCCCTTTTTTACAACTTCAGAGAGTCCTGTAAACTGTATTTCAAACTGCGTCCTCTGTCCTCCGGTTCAGAGGTTCAGCGAGTGGGGATAATTATTTCTCTCCTACAGGGGGATCCCCAGACCTGGGCATTCGGGCTCCCTGCAGGAGATGAGGCCCTCTCCTCCGTCAGTTCTTTTTTTTCAGCCATGGGGTTGTTATATGATGATCCCGATAGGTCTGCCTCAGCTGAGGCCAATCTCCGAGCCCTTCGTCAGGGGAAAGGTACGGCAGAGGGATATTGCACACAGTTTAGGAGGTGGGCCATCGATTCTGGGTGGAATGACCCAGCCCTACGCAGCCAATTTAGAATTGGCTTGTCCGATGGTCTTAAAGACGCCCTGGTACACTACCCATCTCCCACATCCTTAGATGAGATGATGCAATTAGCCATCAAGGTAGATCGACGGTTTCGGGAGCGTCAGAGAGAAAGAGAGTCTGGGGTCTTTCCCTCATCCCCTCCGGGTGATTCTTCCGACCACTCAGGGGAGGAACCCATGCAGTTAGGGGCCACTCGCCTCTCCGCCTCCGAAAAGAGTCGGAGAAGACTTAAGGGATTGTGTCTTTATTGTGGTGGTTCCGGTCACCGTGCTGTGCTCTGTCCGCTTAAGGCGGGAAAAGACAGGGCCTAGGTAACCTTGGGGGGGTTCACTTAGGCCTTACCTGTTTTTCCCCCATGGAATCCATTTATATCAAGACCACCATCTCCTTTGGGAAACAGTTTCTGGAGGTGTCTGCCTTTTTGGATTGTGGCGCAGCTGGCAATTTTATGGACGCCACATTGGTTGAATCCTTAGGGTTCAAACCCATCCCCCTTGAGGGGTCCCTGTCGGTGTGTGGTTTAGATGGCCTACCACTATCCAATGGCAGCATATCCTCCCGTACTCCTTCCCTCCGGTTGTCTATAGGAGCCTTACATTCCGAGGAAATCTCTTTTTTAATTTTTCATTGTCCTATTGCACCTCTTGTCTTGGGTCTGCCTTGGCTAAGGAAACACAATCCTAATGTCAATTGGGCTACGGGCGAGATCACCCGATGGGGATCAGCATGTTCTGACAGCTGTCTCTCTCTTCCTCTTCGGGCGGTATCTCCTGTTTTGTCTTCTTTACCCTCATCGTATCACAGTTTTCTTGACGTGTTTTCAAAGAAAGAAGCAGAAACACTGCCTCCCCATCGGCCGTTTGATTGTACCATTGATCTTGTCCCCAATGCCAGATTACCCAAAGGGCGTTTGTATGCTCTCTCCGCTCCTGAGTCCCACGCTATCGAAGATTATATTAAAGAAAGCCTAAAGAAAGGATGGGACCTTGCGCCCCTGTATTGATTATCGGGCCTTGAATCAGATCACCATTAAGAATTCTTATCCTTTACCCCTCATTTCTGTGTTATTCGACCAGATCCGTGAAGCCGTTGTTTTTTCTAAAATCGATTTGAGAGGAGCATACAACCTCATAAGAATCAGGCAGGGGGACGAGTGGAAGACGGCATTCAACACGCATACTGGCCACTACGAATATCTGGTGATGCCCTTCGGATTGGCCAATGCTCCTGCCGTCTTCCAGGATTTCATTAATGAGGTACTGCGGCCGTTTTTAGGAGTTTTTGCTGTGGTCTATCTAGACGATATCTTGATTTTTTCCAAAACTTTGACCGAACATAGGCAGCATGTTTGCATGGTCCTCCAAAAGTTACGCGAGAACCAACTTTACGCCAAGTTAGAGAAATGTGAGTTTGAAGTTTCCCAAGTTTCTTTCCTGGGCTATATCATTACTCCCAAAGGTTTTTCCATGGAGCCTAAGAAGGTTCAAGCCATCCTGTCATGGGCACGCCCCACTAACCTCAAGGCCGTTCAGAGGTTCCTGGGTTTCTCTAACTACTATCGTAAATTTATTCGTTCATTTTCAGATATCGTGGCTCCCATTGTGGAACTCACTCGCAAGGGAGCAGACCCACAAGACTGGTCCCCACAGGCCATTGAATCCTTTGAACGGCTGAAGAAAGCGTTTTGTTCTGCCCCCATTCTTCACCATCCTGACCCCCGGAAGCCGTTCTTAGTGGAAGTTGACGCCTCCGATGTTGGGGCAGGAGCCGTGCTCTCCCAGACTCATAGTCTGGATAATAAACTGCATCCCTGTGCCTATTTTTCACGGAAATTTTCCGCCGCTGAAAAGAATTATGATGTAGGTAATAGAGAGCTTCTTGCCATAAAATGGGCCTTTGAGGAATGGCGCCAATGGCTAGAGGGAGCAGAACACGTGATCACCGTTATTACCGATCACAAGAATTTAGCATATATCCAGTCGGCCAAACGACTCAACCCACGTCAAGCTAGATGGGCTCTCTTCTTTACCCGTTTTCGATTTAACATCACCTTCAGACCCGGTCCTAAGAACGTCAAGGCCGATGCGCTTTCCCGGAGTTTCCAGTCTTCTCAGGACCCGGAATTGGGGGAAGAGACCATTATCCCGTCAGCTTTTATCTTGGCTGGATTAACCCAAGACTTGGCCACTCGTGTTCTTGCTTCCCAGTCCTCTGCTCCCCGGTCGACTCCTCAGAACCTACTCTTTGTCCCCAAGGCTCTGCGAGATTTTGTCCTCAAGGATTTCCATTCCACTAAGTTGGCTGGCCATCCGGGCATCACCAAGACCTTTGAAAGTCTCTCCACAGCAGTCTGGTGGCCCTCCATGAAACAGGACGTCACCCGTTTTGTCTCAGTCTGTCCGGTATGCGCTCGACAGAAATCTCCCAGAGTAGCACCCATGGGCCAGCTTCTACCCTTATCCATTCCAGACAGACCCTGGTCCCACATTTCTATGGATTTTATCGTCGACCTTCCTTTGTCTTCCCATTTTTCCACCATTTGGGTTACTGTTGATCGCTTTAGTAAAATGGCTCATTTTATACCTTTGCGCAAACTTCCCTCGGCTCGAGAATTAGCTCAACTTTTCATTACCCATATTTTCAGACTTCATGGTCTCCCCAGAGATATTGTCTCGGACAGGGGACCCCAGTTTGTCGCCAGCTTTTGGAGGGCATTTTGTTCCAACTTAGGTATCCAGCTCAGCTTGTCCTCCGGATACCACCCTCAGTCGAATGGACAAACCGAGAGGGTTAATCAGGCCTTGGAACAATATTTACGTTGCTTCATTGCTAAATGTCAGACTGATTGGGCAGACTTGGTGCCGTTAGCTGAATTTTCTTATAATAATTCCTATCACGTGTCAACCAAGACTTCACCATTTTTCTGTAACACCGGTTTTCATCCCAAATGCAATTCCTTTGATGTTCCTGTTAAATCCTCTCACTCAACTCCCTCGGCAGTTTCTGTCCTTAGGGACTCTTGGAAAAAGGTGCGTCTTGCCTTGAATCTTTCCTCGGCTCGTTCCAAAATGTTTTATGACAGGCACAGGAAACCCTGCCCATTCAGGGTGGGCCAGAAAGTCTTTCTCTCAACCCGATTTATCAAATTACGTCAGAAAAGTCATAAATTGGGCCCCAGATTCATCGGACCTTTTCTCATTACCAGACAGGTTAACCCAGTGGCCTTTCAGTTACAATTACCCCAATCATTGAGGATCAATAACGTGTTCCATTGTTCCCTTTTTAAGCCGGTTTCCACTCTCTTTCACCAGAAACAGTCCAGGAGACCTGTGATTATCAGGGGCCACAAGGAATTTTTGGTAGAACAGATCCTTGATTCCAAGGTTGTCCGGGGTCAACTTAAATTTCTTGTTCATTGGCAGGGATTTGGGGATGAAGAGAGATCCTGGGTCCCGGACAGACTTCTTCATGCTCCCAGACTTAGGGCAGAGTTCTTTAGGAAATTTCCGTTTAAACCTGGGGGTAAGGGTTCGGTGACCCCTCCTCAAGGGGGGGGTACTGTTATGACCCCTGCAGTCAGCTCTGGCGCTGACGTAAGGGGTTCTCTGCGCTCCGTCCCGGCTGTGACTGCTGTTACCCCTGCAGCCAGCTCTGGCGCTGACGCAGGGGGTTCTCCGCGGTATGTCCCGGCTGTGACGACGCAACCAGGACGGCGCCGCTTCAGGGGGCGTCGCCGCGTCTGGAGACGTGGTCGCGTCAACGACACACGCCCCCCGTCTGACGTCACGAACGGCCAGGAGTCTCACGCCCGGCCACTTCCTCAGCGCCCGCCCCGGTTGCCTAGGCGACGGGGGACGCCGGGCGGCCGGGCGGAAGAGGAAGCGCTCAACGCAGCCTCATCTGCCCATGGAGGCTGTGCTATTTAAACCCTGATGCCGGGGCACTCAGACGCCGGTTATAGTTCAGACCCAGCGTCCTGAGTGTTCCCGGTTCCTGGAGCTTTTGTTGGTATTCCTGGGTGTCCCTCTCCAGCGTGATCCATCCCTTCGGCTGGTTCCTTGCCTTGCCCGCAGCCGCTCAGCTCCAGCTAAGTTACTGTCCTGCTTCTTGAGTCATCTTTGTGTATTGTTACAGTCCTGCTTATTGAGTCATCTTTGTGTATTGTTACAGTCCTGCTTATTGAGTCATCTTTGTGTATTGTTACAGTCCTGCTTATTGAGTCATCTTTGTGTATTGTTACATTCAGCTTATTGAGTCATCTTTTGTGTATTGTTACACCCGTGGGTGGTCTCATCCTGACACAGTTGTTACACCAGGCTCCTAGGGCCACTTACGGGAGCGCCATGGGTACTCTCGCCAGCAGGTGTCAGTTAGAGGTTCCCCTTGTTCATCACTGGCCTTGGCGTGTGAGTTGTCACATACATAAGACCAGGTGGCATCGAGGTGGGAGCCTGACTAACGGGCTCCCACGAACGCGGCTATTAGTGGTGAAGCTTAGCATCCCGCACTCACACGCCAACTCCATCTGGTAGCAACGGAGTCAGGTTGGCGAGGTTGCCCTCCATTCCCGATCATTTCTCCTACCAGCCAGTGCCACGTAGTGCCTCGCCAGGCAGCGTGGCACAGGAGATCCTAACACTTGTGGTCCTGCCACTCCTGCTCAGAACTGGGGAATCTGATGTATGTCTGCCACAACTTATTTAAAGCAAGTAACACTTGAGTGAAATGCTTAGAGAAAGTGGCCTGTGATACC